>NC_059118.1:5000-606111 GCF_020740685.1 Jaculus jaculus
CCTGGAAATAACTTTCTGAGCAGGCTATGACATTTTTCCTTCAAAGGATATAAACAAATGTTTGTAAAAGTAAAACCATGCCAGTCAGCCACATGGACAGAGTTTGTAAAATAGAGATGACTTACCACTTCATGGAGCTCTGAGAGTAAAGGGCATAGTCTCTAGACCTATCACCAGGCAGCTGTGAGGACATCATGGGCAAAGGAAGACCATTTCCTTCTGAATAGCCTGATCCTGACCTCAAGAGGCCAGAAAAACCACAGTATCCCCCCTTTGGCTCAGGCTCTTCAGTCATAGGGCTCAGTGACCAGCTGGAATCAAGAGACTTAAATGTCTTCAGACCTCAGGAGACTATTGAGCCTCTGAAAGAAACCGGGATGTTATTTTCTCCTCCCTGCTGGTGCCCCGCCTTTGATTTCCTGGTGCCCTTAGACAGAGGTCCCCTTGGCTACATCCGATAAGTAAACTAAATTGCTGCTGTTGTGAGTGATAGGAAGGGAGTAATTTCAGGGCATGGAGAACACCAATCCTTTACTTCTGACATTAGCTCTATGAATAGGTAGCAGAAGAGTGTCTGTTGCTACCAGGAGACTTGAGTGTCTTGGCCCTCAAATGTAGCGTGTTACCAACAATGGCAGAAAGCCACTCCCTCCTCAACTAATACAGGGACCTGAAGCCAGCATGTGGTATGTGTTAGGGCTTTTATTGTCATTTCTTTTTTATATTAAAGAAGACAGGCAAGATGACTCTTATTTAATTATTTATTTATTATTTATTTGTGTGTGTGAGAGAGAGAAAATGGGCACGCCAGGGCCTCCAGCCACTGCAAACAAACTCCAGACGCATGCGCCCCCTTGTGCATCTGGCTAACGTGGGTCCTGGGGAATTGAGCCTCCAAGTAGGGTCCTTAGGCTTCACAGGCAAGTGCTTAGCCATTATTGTCATTTCTGAAATGACATGTCGTGTGCTTGGCTTGGGGGATTCCAAGAGAGGATTTTGAGAACATGGAAGTCATATGATGATACAGGTTGGGAAGGAAGTTGAGAACCGAGGGGGGCAGAGATGGATGCTTGTGCCCTTGAGTATAAGGCTTCCCTGGGCATTCATACAGAGGAGAGTAAGGACTGTGCAAGCAGCTAGCAATGATTCATACTGGGACACTTGGGGCAGCCAAGGCAGTTCTGAGAAGGATCAAAAGGAGAAAAAAATCCCTGTGATGATGAGGAGGTGACATCAAGTCGTGTGGAAAGGGTATTGTGAGTAGGTCAAGTTTAACCCACACTGAGAATGGGGTGAGGAAAGGAAAGCAAGTCACCTGGTTCTGGGAGGAACAAAGGGAAAATAAGAAAGAGTGGGTGCTCTGTGGAAAAGAGCTGAATCGAAGACAGGAAAGTTTAACGGAAAAAAAAAATGTAGATGGATGAATAGCTCTCAGGTTACTGACTCTGGACCTGTCATCAACGTAATCTGGTAACCTGTCCCACCTATTGGTATAATATTTATAACTCTGATTTTAGTGGCATCCTTGGTATGTTTAAAGATGTATCTGAGTGGTGGATGAAGAAACTGGACCTATCAAAACATAAATAGATAATGAGGAAACTATTAAAAGAAAAATAAACATAACAAGAGCCCAGATAAGCACACAACTAAATATGCAAAACCACAGAGCAGGAAGGGAAATGTAGGTTAATGTGGTGGGAACCAGGGCTGTGATGACTTCCCAGCAAGCCTTCTCTTTTCCTGGTGAAAGACCCTGGGAAGCTCTGTCTTCCAGTGGCAGTGGCCACAACTAGGATCAGAGACAGCTGTGTCTGCTCTCCAGCCTCTTGCAGCTGGGTGACTTGGAGCCACATGAGGACATTAGGAAACATGAATGAGTCAGTGGAGGAAGTTCACTAGAAAGACAAAATAGAGTCATGAATGTACACACCACTCATTAGATGGCTAAATGGAAGGAAAAGTAAAACAATACCACACATCTTATATGCTATCTGGTACAGAACCATGTACAAAGGCAAAGCACTATCCTGAAAATTTGGAGTAACTCCAACTTCAATTCACATGACCTCCTCTTTCAATATTATTTTATCTTGGCTTGATTGCCAGCATTCTTCCTACTCCCTCTCAAACAATGAGAGTTTGAAACATCTGAATTGGAAGGACAGAAAGGCAAACATGTACAGACTTTTCTCATTTTATAAACAATGCACAAAGCAATCATTTACATCACATTTATATTGCACTGGATGTTATAAATAAATAATCCATTGATGAGTTATATAGGACAATGTGTGTAGGCTACATGTAAATATTATGTCACTGTACAGAAGGGGCTTAAGCATCCATTGATTTTGGTATCAGTGAAGGGTCCTGGAACCATTTGCTTGCAAATACCAAGAAATGATCGCATTTTCAAATGGTTTATTTTCCAATTGTTTATTTTCTATGCTGGGATGTTTACTTTTAGGAGCCACAAATATATTTCTACTTTTATGTGAATTTGAGAATAATAATTATGTTTTCTATGCAAGAAGTTTTTTGGCTTTTTGAAGATTTTTCTGAGAATCCAAAGCTAAGATTTCACATGTCTGAAAAATACATATCTTGTCAAAAAAATAGAAAGAAGAAGAAAAGCTTACAGCTATGAATAACTCACAATGCATGTTCTCTTTACCATTCCAATGTCTGAATTCACCATGTAGTCGCAGACTGGCCTCCAACTCACAGTGATCCTCCTACCTCTGCCTCTCAAGTGCTGTCAACCCCCCTTTTAATCTAAAAGCTATCACTTTGTGCTTTTGATCCCTGCTACTTATAGATCACCCACTCATTCAACAAACTTTCATAGGGTACCTACTATGTGCCTACAGAGGCAGAAATCTAGACCTTCATGGAACTTATATTCAACAATGAAAACAAAACAACAAAAGTAAGGCAATGTAAGCTGATAGGAAAGATGGCTTATAGGAGAAAGTAAAGGAAGGAGAATAGAAAGAGTAGATAGTTCAGTAGTGAGAAACCTCACTGAGATGATGGAAAGGAAAGTAGCAAATGATTAGGACCAACAAGTAATGACCACTTTCTCACTTTCCTGTTATAGCATTTTCCTGTCAGGGGAGTAGAAAATATTCTGAGTGATAATCTTAACAATAGCTGTATAGATGACACAGATATTAAGTCATATTTAATTAGCTCTCACTTTTAAAAACAAAGAATACAGTACAGTATTTAATTGTTAGCATATTGCTTTCAGCTTCTAATCTGCCCTTGTTCTGTGATTCTAGAGCTGGGCCCTGTGAACATGTCTCAGTGCTAGTTGGAGTAGAAGGCATGGGAAAGTCACAGGCAGAAGAAAGGCCTTCTCTTTATGGTTCCAGGATTCTGTTTTGTTTGGTCCTTTGGACTGATTTGCCACTGTTGGATGAACATATGTGGTACCAACCTTCAATGAGCTTAGTAAATATCACATGATATGTTCAATATAGTTTGAATGTGTCTCCCAAAGTTTCATGTCTAGGGAACTTGGTCCCATTGTGGTGATGTTGGGAGAAGGTACTGTATAGCTATTTCCTCTAGATTGAAATATTCCCTTCTGAGAGGACCAGGGAGCCTCAGCAGACTCATGAAATCTACAAGAAACTAAAACCTCAGAGGCTCAGGAAACTTAACAGGACTCACTAAGTCCTTCTCTGAGGGTATAGAAGCAATAAACAATTCTTGTGAGAGAGGGGAGTCTCCACTGGTGCTGCCTCAAACTGCAGGAAGATAAGGGATACAGTTTTAGTCATTGCTCATGTTTGAGAAGACTTTTTAGTAATACAGCTGTCCAAGTCATCCAAATTCCTAGAAGTAACCTCAGTAAACTCCTGAGTTCAGAAAGCTGGACTTTAGTGGGATCATTTCTTTGGTCTGTTTTGTTTGAAGATTTAACAGTTGTTGCCATCTCCCTAGTAAATATCAGACACTTAACAGGTCATGGGCAGAGAGCGCTCTTCATGTTATACAGCAAATAGAGAGAGAAGATACCAGGGAGCACGTATGACCTACAAAAGCATTCTCAGTCACCTACTTCCTGCAGTGAGATCCTACTTCCCAAACAGTTTCCACGACCTCCCACAATAGCATCACCAGCCAGTGATCAACTCCTTAACTCATAAGCCTATCTAGGGCATTTCATATTCAAACCATAACACAGCAGCATGCAGGAGGCCTCAAATGCCCATTTTCCTGTGAATCTCACTGGTATAACTGAGGCAGTTTCCTATTCTATGGCTCTAAGATGTCCTACCTCAGTGGGTTGTTGACGGTATAAGGGTTCCTCTCTCTAACAAGGCTTGATTCAACCTGAGAAGAGGACATATTTGAGACAGTTTCCTGCACTATGGCTCCAACCTGCTCCACCTCAGCAGACTTGCTGACCACATAATGGCTCCCCTCTCTAACAAGGCTTCATTCAACCTGAGAAGAGGGCATCTCTGGAGTCCATTCCTTCTTCAGGTGCTCTGCCTCAGCCTGCAGACAGTGGCTTCTCCCTGCAATGCCGTTCTGAAATTCCTTAGAGGTCTCCTTGTTCTCTTTAGTAGTTCAGGCCCTTTCAGTGTGGTGGTTTGAATCAGAAAATATTCTCCATAAATTCATGTGCTTTTTAAAAATAAATTTAGACTTTTCTGTCTTTGATATGAAGGAACTTAATGCTACAGATTTTCCCTTAGGACTGCCTTTATTGTGTTCCACAAATTCTGGTATGATGTGTTTTCATTATCATGTAATCCTAGAAATTTTACAATTTTCTTTTTAATTTCTTCCATGACCCCTTCATTGTTTAGTAGTGAGTTGTTCTGTCTCTAGGAGTTGGTGTATTTGTTGTTGATTTCTAGACTTAATGCATGTGGTCAGATATACTACAGGGAGTTATGTCAATTTTCCTAAATTTATGCAGGCATACTTTATGCCATAATATATGATCTATTTTAGAGAATGTTCCATTAGCTTCTAAGAAGAATAAGTTTTCTGTAGAATTAGGGTGGAATGTTCTATAGATGTATATTAGGTCTAATTGACCTATAGTGTTGTTAAGCTCTATCATTTTCCTGCTGATTTTCTACTTGGATGATGTCTTTATTGATGATAGTGGGGTATTATTTCTGATTTGTTATCAAGTAGATTTAGCTTTATAAAATGTGACACACCTGTGTTTGGTGCATATGTTTATGATTGTGATATCCTCTTGTTGGATCATTTCCTTGAGTAAAACCTGACTTTCTTTGTCTCTTTTGATTAGTTTTTGTTTGAAGTCTATTTTGACAACAAAATAGTATGGCAACACCTGCTTGTTATTTTCATCTGTTTGGAAGATTATTTTCCATCCTTTCACGCTAAAGAGGTGTATATCTTTGACAGTAAGATGAGTTTTTTGTAGACAGCACATAGATGGGTCCATTTTTCTGACCAAGCCAGTTAACTTGTCTTTTGATTGGCAAATTGAGACCATTGATTTTTGGAGTTACAATTGTGAGGCCTAATTTAATTCCTGTCATACTATAGGCTTTTTGGGTTCGGTACTGTGTTGTTTTACACATTTTTTAATCTGTTCCAGTTTTGGTTATTGTTTTTTCCTCTTGTGGGATCTTGATATTAGTTGTTAGAATCTTCTATGTGGAGTATTTCCTTATTATTGTAGGGCTGGGTTTATATTCATGTATTCATAAAGATGGCTTTAATGATGAAAAGTTTTCCTTTCACCTTTCTATTATGAAGTATACTTTTTCTGGGTATAGTAGTTTGGCTTGGCAGTCATAGTCTCTCAAGGTTTAGAGCACTCCATTCCAAGCCATTCTGGCTCTTAGAGTTTCCATTGAAAATCAGAGGTCATTCTGGTAGGATTACCTTTGTATGTAATGATCTGTTTTTCTCTTGTTGTTTTTTGCACTCTCTTTGTTTTCATTGTTTAGCATTTTAACTATAATATGACATGGGGAGTTGCTTTTTTGGTCCTGTCTATTTGGTATTCTGTAAGCTTCTTGTATTTGGATGGGTCTCTCTTTTGCAAGGGTGAGGGAATTTTCTTCAATAATTTTGTTGAAAATGTTCTCTATGCCTTTGGCCTTTATTTCTTCTTCTTGTATGCCCACAATCAAGATATTTGGTCTTTTTAGTGTATTCCACAACTCCCTCATATTCTGTTCACATGATTTTTGAACCTATCAGTTGTTGGACTCCCAATATAATTCTTCTGTCTTGTCTTCAAGTTCTGAAATTCTATCCTCAACATGATCTACTCTGTTTATGTGTCTTCCTAGGGAGGTTTTTAAGAAGGCTATTTGACCAGATGTGGTGGTGCACACCTTTAATCCCAGAACTTGGTAGGTAGAGGTAGGAGGATTGCCATGAGTTTGAGTCCACTCTGAGACTACAGAGTAAATCCCAGGTCAGCCTGGGATAGAGCAAGACCCTATACTGAAAAACAAAACAAAAGTATATTAAGAAGGCTATCTGATTTTTATTTTCTATTGGTTTTTTCTGCTTCATTTTTTTATCCCTTTATTGAGTTCCATTTTTAGATCTTGATTTGACTTTTTGATTTTTTTCTTGGAATTCATGCCTGCATTTTATTATTTCCTCAGTAAGCTCAATCTACTGGTTGTTAAAGTCAGCTATTTGTTGACTCACATTCAAATTATCTGTCTATTGAGATGTCTCTGATTTTCTTCTGTCATGTTGAGACAAGAAGTAAGAGCTGTGTGCTGTTGATGATTCTCTTATATTTCATTTATATGATTGTTGGTTCTTTGATGATGATTTCCAGTTCCATCATTTGTTTGTTTATGGTCTCACTAATTTTATTATGTTTGCATGTTTTTCATTATGGGATTCTATGTCTGGAGCATCTTCTGTGTTTTCACTGGAGGCTTCCATTAAGAGGCTAGGTATTCTTTTTTTTTCTTCTCAATTTTTATTAACATTTTCTATGATTATAAAAAATAGCCCACGGTAATAGCCTCCCTTCCCCCACTTTTCCCTTTGAAATTCCATTCTCCATCATAACCCCTCCCCATCTCAATCAGTCTCTCTTTTATTTTGATGCCATGATCTTTTCCTCCTCTTATGATGGTCTTGTGTAGGTAGTGTCAGGCACTATGAGGTCATGGATATCTCTTTTCAGATGGCAATGACCTTGGGACAACTCAGAAGGTTTCATAGTGCTGGAAAGAAGTGACTGGAGTACTGAGTAACATCTTGATCACACCTTCCAAGGCTCACGGTCTAATGCGGAAGAGGTGGCGGAAAGAATGTAAGAGCCAAAGGAAGGGTAGGACTCCTTACAACATGCTCCCTCCAGACATAAAATGGCCTGGATATCCATGATCTTTCATAGTGCCTGACACTACCTACACAAGGCTAGGCATTCTTGATGAGGATCTGTTGACTTGATGTCTTACATTGATTGTTTTGCTTTGGGGTTTGTCTATCTCTAGCTTGACCTCTTTTTTATATTTATGTGCAAGCAAAGAGACAGAGAGAAAGAGAGAGGGAGAATGGGCACACTAGGGTCTCTAGCCACCAGAAGTGAATTCCAAATGTATGTGTCACTTTGAGCACCTGGCTTTACATGGGTACTTGGGAATCAAACCCAGGTCACCCAGATTGTTACCTTTGCAGGCAAGTGTCTTAACAGCTAAGTCATTCCTCCAGCCCTAGCTTGACCTCTTATTGTTTGAGACAGTGGTACTTGTTCCACTTGTAGCCCCTCAGTTGTATTACCAAGTCAGCTTTTGGTTAAGGGGGAAATGTGGAGAAGTTTTCTGCCTGCTTGCCCTGGATAACCTAGGCTTAAGCAGGATCTTCTTTGTGTGTATCACCTCCAGGTGAGTCACAGTGTGGCCCTAATCTGCTTTGCTTGCTTGCTGTCCAGGAAATGCTCTTTTTTCCCCCATACTATTTACTATCTGAGAGGCGTGATCTGCACTGGGGTCCTGTTGGGCACAGAGCTGATGCCCCAGGCCTGATAAGCAGGTTGCTCTGAATTGAGGTGTCATGGATAGGATCTAAGGGGAGCACACTCACCAAGGGATGACTTCCTCACCTTGCTTCCCAGTTGTCCCTTGCTGTGCAATTAGCCACAAATGGTGTAGGTGCTAGCATTGCAGCCATAGGCTTGGCAATTTGGGCATTCCAGTCTAATGTGTTATCTCCAAGCTTGCAGAAGTTTTTGGGTCCTCCCTAAATGCAAGTGCCTACTGCCCATCCACTATGAACACTGCCTCATCCAGCCTCAGTGCAGGCCTCTCTATATAGCTCTTAATGGAAAATGTACAAAAACTACTTTTAGAGAATAGTTAATTTTCTACCAAGTTTTTAGCTGATGAATAGTGAATTGAAGAAGCAAACACCCATATTTTGTGGCTGTAGGTGCTTGAGGGATCATTTTCCAATATCCCAGAGATGAGACATGGGAAGATAAAGTCACAGAATACAGGTGGTGGCATTTTATCGTCCTTTGAAAGCTGGAACTTTCAGTGGAAGAGAAAATTGAAATCAAGAGCTTGATCATTTGGATTCCTGGGAATTCAGGGCTGTGAGAGGCAGAAGCATGTGGAAAGCTTGTTGGGCAGGGATATCTGTAAAGGATAGAATGATACAAAATCAGGCAGAGGAAGAAGGGGCTACAATGGGTAGATAACAAAGTCCACATGGCCCTTGAGGGTTGTCCTGAATTTGGTTGATTAGACCAGGCCCCTTCGTCAGCCACTGTTCTTAGCAGTTCCCTAAGAGATGATATACCCTAGACAGAACAGTTCCAGTTCCCATCAGAATACACTATTCTAAGACACTGAGAGGGGGCAGATGCAATGCCCTGAAGTGGATATCTGGACAAGTTTCATATTATCCTGTGTGCTGGGGGGTATCTAACTTCCTACAAGTTTCTTTTACCACAAATAACAAGAAATAGAAACTAAAGTTAACAAAGCCACAGTGTCATAAGATTATGAAACCTACACAGGGGCTCATACACACTAAAGGAGGAAGCCATGTGCCCAGTGGGGCACAGTGCTAAGTACTCCATCTGACCATTAGATTGGTTACTCGCCATTGTCACCACAGTGTTAAACTAAGTTTAGAAAAGAACTGAGCCAACCCTTCCAGCCCCATATCTCTTGCTCTCCCATTTCCTCTTCCTTTTGCCTAACTTGCCACTCCCCCATTTGCATAGGCTCAGCTTTGGTTGGACAGGCAACAGATACAATATTAGCCATATCATACATGGATAAGGAATGTTTCTTTTATGAACACAGGTTTAAAAAGTAGTATGTCTGGCCAGACATGGTAGCACACACCTTATTTCTAGCACTTGAGAGGCAAAGGTAGTAGGATTCCTGTGAGTTTGATGCCAGCCTGGGACTACAGAGCAAGGTCCAGGTCAGCCTGGGCTAAAGTGAGACCTCACCTCAAAGAAAAAAAGTCATATGTCAAGTAGCATCCTCATTTTAAAATATTTGCTTTAATAAAACTAATTATAACCCATTCTAATTGTGCAATATGGGATTTGAATATTGCTGTGGCCTGGTCACTTGTCTAGAGTTCCAGATCCTGCCCAGGCCTACATCTGTTTGAGCCCATAATCTGGGTACTGGGAAAGCTCTATTTCCTCCCTGCCAGCTCTCCCCAGGGGCAGTGCATGAAGTCCTCAAAGGCTGCACATAAGTCTCTTCCCAAGTCCACAGCCTGTAAGCACATAATTTGAGCCAGCTCCTGTCTGTCTCAGAGTCCATGACCTCCATCTTCGTTCCATCTCAATGGTTCAGCTACACTCTCTAGAAATCATCTTACAAAGGCACTTCCAGTTCAGTAAACCAGGATTTGCAAATCACAACATTGGTTCAATCTCCTCCATAGAGCCTAGAGTGGGGGACAAAAATGATGCTTTTGGGGGGACAGGAGGAGATGCCCTGTTGCACTCCATTGCCACAAGTTAGTGAGGAGGACCCAGGCAGGAAATGAGCGTTTGCCATTCTGATGACATCACAGGCTCGTGGATGGCTGGTCTTCTTTTATCTTGTTTCACATCTTTTTAGCATTTACTATTACACACATGTCCTTTTCCTCCCAAAGCTTTCCACACATACCTCCCTCTTCTCTGGCCTACTTTGATGCCCCAGAGTTGAATGAGTTTTTATTGTAAGATTAGTGGCTAATCTTGATTGTCAACTTGATTGAGTTGAGAAATGTTGAGAAGATTAAATTAGTAAGCACTTCCCTGGCTTTGTCTGTAAAAGTGTTTCCAGAAAAAAAATAATTAGAGGGGGAAGACCAGCTCTGAAAGTGGGCAGCACCACCCCATAAGCTGGGAACCCAGACAGAATAAAAAGTAAGAAAGGAGAAAGCCAACCAAAGCAGGTATCCCCCTCCCCTCTCTCTCCTTCCTGGCCACCTTGATGTCATCTGTTCTGCTTAACCACACCCACCTGCCATGATGGACTGAAAACTCTAAAACTGTGAATTGAAATAAATCTTGCTTTCCTTAAATTGCTTTGTTTGGGTATTTTGGCAGAGGGACAAAAAAATCTCTCACACCAACAATTTTCATGTGCACCCCTGACCTTCACCCACAAGGTTTCAGAAGAAATTTTCTTTGTGCTGTTATCTCTATGAGATGTCATAAGGCTAACTCTCTTCACCTCCACCCAGGTATTCTCACTCTAGCCTAGGCTGACCTGGAACTCACTCTGTAGTTCCAGGCTAGCCTCAAATTCATAGTGATCCTCCTATCTCTGTCTCCAAAATGCTGGTATTAAGGGCATGTGCCCCCATGCCTGGTTCTTCTTAGTTTAAAACTAACAGGTTATACTCTTTTACCCCCTTGTCCTAGCTCCCGATACTCTGGAAGGCCTCTTTAGTGGGGTTATGGTATTCACTATGGAGTCATGAAGGCCTTAGTCATTCCCTGTGGGGTGAGGGAGAAACTGTGCAGCAGAGTATTCCTACTCACTCTGTGGCTCTTATAATCTTTTCATCCCCTCTTCTAAAATGTTCCCTGTGCCATGGCAGGCCTATTGGCAGTCTTAGTGTTGAGTTCTCTGGATTTCTTCTTTGATAAGTTTTGATTAATCATCATGTCTGTCACCATCACCCTGGAGCTGGCTGTCAAGCTAGCATTAAGAGCAATATTCATGTCTTGCTTCCTCTGCAATTTCTCTTGGGGCTTGGCAGATGTGGTGGTGGTAGTATGTCTTGTGGTGGGCAGTAGGCTATCTTCTTGTCTTACTGATGGATCTTGATTCTCCTCTATTTTTTTCTGTTATCTGTAAAACAGATTTTCCAAACAAGAGTGAGAGCATCTTGGTTTAGAGGGAGTATGAAAAGTTACTTGACAGATTTTTGGGGAGGCATATAAGCCTACTCTACTTCTCCAGAGAGCAGTGGGGCTTCTCTCTGAAGTCTAAGTTTCCTGATCATAAGATTCTGACGTAATTCCTAGTACCAGGTGTGTATTCTATCCCACTGAGCAGCCTCATGTCCAATCTGAGAACAGCAGTTACTTGCACTGGTTACATGCCACTCTTGCACAAGCATGCACTTCTTACCTGGTTATGTGCAGTGGTTACACGCCACTCGTGCACAAGCGTGCACTTCTTACCTGGTTACCTGCAGTGGTTACACGCCACTCTTGCACAAGTGTGTACTTCTTACCTGGCTACCTGCAGTGGTTACATGCCACTCTTGCACAAGCGTGTACTTCTTACCTGGTTACCTGCAGTGGTTACACGCCACTCTTGCACAAGCATGCACTTCTTACCTGGTTATGTGCAGTGGTTACACGCCACTCGTGCACAAGCGTGCACTTCTTACCTGGTTACCTGCAGTGGTTACACGCCACTCTTGCACAAGTGTGTACTTCTTACCTGGCTACCTGCAGTGGTTACATGCCACTCTTGCACAAGTGTGTGCTTCTTACCTGGTTATGCGCAGTGGTTACACGCCACTCTTGCACAAGTGTGCACTTCTTACCTGGCTACCTGCAGCGTTTACATGCCACTCTTGCACAAGTGTGTGCTTCTTACCTGGCTACCTGCAATGACTACATGCCAGTCTTGCACAAGTGTGCACTTCTCACCTGGCTGGTTAATTCTGTAGTCTGCAGGGTCCCCTGCTTATTCATGCTACTTGGTGACTTTTGTCCTCCAGTGGCTCCCATAGGGCTCTCTAGCACTATGAGGGCTAGCCAGGAGGGAGCTAGTTTCCATTTGGGTTCAGAAGGCTCAGTCTTGTCACTCAGGTTCTGAATAGGAACTTGTACCCTGTCATAACCTGGTATGGAATACTTGATTCTCAATAAATATTTGCTGAGTTAATGATTTTAAATGCAAATACTCTGAATTAGCAGAACTTTCCATCATAACCTTTTATTTACTCCTTAGTAGGAAGAATGTAGTAGAGAGGGAAGAATGCTTTTTGACCCCTTAAAGCAGGGCAGCACTTTGAATGTCAGTAAGGGATGGGTGGGAGTCATATTTTTGAAGATAGCTCCCTTAAGAAAGCAAGTTCCAAAACTTTAGGCAAACATCTTGAAATGGAAATGGCTGGGAAACTGGTATCTGTGCACCTGTGTATAAAAGCATGTCCACTTCATTGCAGGAAGCTCAGGAGAGGAGCACTGAAAATAGGCAGAAAGTACTCTTGTTAAAAGTATGAGAAAATTGGAGGGCTGGAGAGATGGCTTAGCGGTTAAGCGCTTGCCTGTGAAGCCTAAGGACCCCGGTTCGAGGCTCGGTTCCCCAGGTCCCACGTCAGCCAGATGCACAAGGGGGCGCACGCGTCTGGAGTTTGTTTGCAGAGGCTGGAAGCCCTGGCGCACCCATTCTCTCTCTCTCCCTCTATCTGTCTTTCTCTCTGTGTCTGTCGCTCTCAAATAAATAAATAAATAATTAAAAAAAAAGAAAATTGGACACTTTAATGTCTTTTATGTATTAGTTAAGGTCCTCAATGTGCAAGCAGCAGAGACTGCTTTGGGATCACCAATGAAGGGATGCTTGGAAGATTGGTGTGGTTAGTCACAGCACAAAATGAAAGGCCCAGGATCTGGACTTGGAAACAACTATCCCAGGCCAGTTACATATCATATATCTACCCTAGCGGACATGGATGTTTTCTCCAGATTGCTACTGCCTGCCTCTGGGGCCCACTTATGTTCATCATTTCTACAAGTTAGAATATAATTTACTCGTTTTGTGTAACACACACTTAAAATTTGTGGTAGGAAGGTGACTTCTATGGCCTTTAAAGGCCAGGGATTAAATGTTTTGATTTGAACCTGAAATGTTCCCCATAGCTGATATTTTTAACATTTTTCCTCAGCTAGTGGCACTGTTTTGTGAGGCTATGGAAGCTTTAGGAGGTGTGGCCTAGTTGGCAGAAGTAGGTCCCAAGGGATAGTCCTTTGAAGATTTCAGCCCAGCACTTTATTTTGGTCTCTCCCCCCACCCCCCACCCATTACAATGTAAACAGCTGCTGCCATGTACTACCACTACCATAAACTAAACAGCTTCACTATGCCTTTTCCTTCATGACAGTCTGAATCCACAAGCCAAAATAAACCTCTCCTCCCTTAAGTAGTTTCTGTCAGAGATTGTAGTCACAGAGTTGTGAAAGTAACTAATCCAAGCCAAACTTTGTATTGCATATGCACAGCACACAAATTAGATGTCAGATCCTGTAAGAGTTGCCATTTTAATACTTTCAGGTTTTTTTGCATAATAATCACTTTCTGGCCCAGGGCTGGCATAAGCCAGTGTGAATCTCCAGTACTAGGCAGAGTCTAAAAGGAGGCTCACTGGAGCCACAGGGAAGTGAGAGCAAACTCTTTTGCCAACATAAGCAAAATCAACATTCATTTGTAAAACCTATCAGATTCACTCTTTCTACATAAGAAACTGGTTTTCTCTTGAATCTGAAGTATCTAAGTTTAGTGTGGGTACCAGGCATTCCATTTTTATTTTTAGTTGGAAAGAATAGGCTAAAATATAATCCAGAAATGAAAGCAAATACTTGGAACAAATGCAGATATTTCATATTACCAATTAAGTCTAGATTCATATCCTTTACAAAACATCTTTGAGGAAGATTGATGTTCTGTTGTAAGAATCAAGGCATTGCATCTAGACTTTCCCCAGCCTACACACCACATACTTGCAGGCCAGGAATGATCTTCCTCAGACTCTGACCCTGGTGTTCAGTGTGACAAGCTTGGACCCCAATCTCCATGCCAGTGTGACAGGCTCATATTTCCACCCAAACACTTGGTATTATAGGCTTAGATTCCTGTCTTCACACTCACTGTGACATGCCCTCAACAGTTGCTCTCAAATTTGGCTATACTTAAAATCACCTGGAGAGTTTCTAAGTCAGAACCACAGGCTGCATGGCAGACTGATCAAAGCAGAATTTCTTTGGCTGTGACCCAGAGTAACCATTTGTAAAGTGCCCCATATGACTCCAATGTGCAGGCAAGATTAAGCCAGACCCAGAGCATATGCTTCATGAATCAGTCCTAGGCCCAGTTCCCCAGATTTATTTGACTGTGATTGGTTGTAAGTAAGTGCCTTTAATCACTGAGCCATTTCCCCAGCCAACTCCAGATGCATGCACCACTTTGTGTATCTGGATTTATGTGAGTACTGAGAAATAAAGCCCAGGCCATTGGGCTATGCAAGTATGCACCTTTAACAGATGAGCCACCTCCCCAGCCCTTCAGCTATGACTGTGAGAGTGTTTAGAACTCCTCCCACCTTCCCTACTCAATGACTCATCACTGGCTACCATGGGGAACACCATCACAACATGCTGACTCTCAAGTCCACTACAGCCCCCCACTAGGGTTTAGGATAGGAAAGTCTTCAACAGCCTTTCCATTTTCAAACACACAGTTCTGTAAGAGGGCTATATCAAAGTACAGTGATATCAGTAGCAGAGAAAGGAGAGTATAAATATAAGACTTACTTACATCCCAATTAGATTTGATCATTTCAAATACTTGAGATGTACAGGATTAAACTGAAATGCCATGGGGCTTGGGGAATTTTAGGACTGTGACAAACACTTAGCAATCATTTTCTTACCTTCCTCAGAGTCATGAGTTCAGCACTTTGCAGATTGACCTGTGCAGCTAAAACCTTCTGTTCTAGCTCTGTCTTTATTTATGCAGTTCTTGTTCTTCAGAAGCAGTGAGTAAGCTGGGCATCATGTACTCCAAACTCCTGCCGAAATGCCCTTGTCTACAACGAATAGGGAGACAAGCACTAAAATAGCTAAATATGGGAAATGTTCCTTGTTTGTATTGCTGCTGGACACTCATGTTGCTTCAATTGTGGCCTCAGGGGGGCAATAGAGACCAGTATTCTTCCAGACTTTGAAGGCTTTAACAATATGGACTCCAAGATAAAACATAAAAGTGCTTTTAGAAAATTGTGAAACAGTGTAGGGCCAGTTGCACAATGGAAAATGCATCTGATTATGAAAACTCTGAGTCATATGACATACATTTTATACATACATATCATAAACTTAATATGATCTAAGGTATTAAGGTATGACTATGGTTTGGAAAAAATAAAAGCAAAACTTTTATAATGAGTTTTATTTTAAAGCAAAGGTGCTAAAAATGATTTCAGGTTAGGGTCTCACTCTGGCCCAGACTGACCTAGAATTCATTATGTAGTCTCAAGGTGGCTTGAACTGACAGTGATCCTTTTACTTCTGCCTCCTGAGTGCTGAGATTAAAACCGTGCACCCCCATGCCTGGCCTCCATTTGTATTTCTAAAATGTATATGTTGACATACTATGAGGAAGAACAGATAGAAAGCTCATGACTTATTCCTCAGGCCATAGTTCCACTTCCAGCCTTCCAAGTAGCTGGTGGTAAATATCCTGCCTTTGATAGAAGGGTTAATATGCTAGGGAGTCTGTCTCTCCTTCTGAGAGAAAAGAAATAACCTGTCAACTTAATTATAACTGTGGAAGTGTCAATAACTAACACAACTTCTTATAGTCAAGTAGCTGTGCTTATCATAGCAAGTAGTGGCTCCCCTTTTCCCTGACTCTTCCCTCTAACCCAGGTTCCTATCACCCTTCTTTGGCTTGTTTCCCCATCAAGCCTAAGAGATAGAAGGTAGTTCTTCATGTTTGGTAGGAAGAAGCTGTCTCCTAGCCAGAGCACTCTGTCCTGTTTCTTGCTCATTTTATATAACTCCAGTTAGAAGCATGACCAATTCTAGTACTTGCTGCCCACAGCGTGCTCCAGATGTCTGAGAGACTGAAAATCAGTATGTTCCAAACTTTTCCTCTAGCACCTCTCCTCATGATAAGAGATGTATAATTCTCACAACAGTTAACCACAGCACTTTGGGAGGAATTTTAATCATTTTTCAAAAAAAATTATTTTATTTTTTTGAAAGAGTGAAGGAGAGAGAGAGAAGAGGGAGGGAGAAATGGGTGCAACTGATTTACATGGGTCCTGGTAAATTGAACCTGGGTCCTTTGGCTTTGCAGGCAAGTGCTTTAACCATTAACCATCCCTCCAGCCTATGGGAGGAATTTTGAATGAAAGAAAAGCAACGTGTATAGAAATCAACTTCAACCTTACCACCATGTGTCTCCTACTCAGATACCAACTCAGCCATGAAGTTGCATGTACATTTTTAAACAGATTCCTGACTTCTGACATTCATTTTTAAAGATGTAGCAACTCTTTTGCTTGGGAAGAACTCTTTAAAATTTACAGGCTTTTAAGACAACAGCTTAGAAACTACCTTTAGAAGTAACACCTTTAAGGGCTGGAGAGATGGCTTAGTGGCTAAGTGCTTGCCTGTGAAGCCTAAGGACCTGGGTTAGAGGCTTGTTTCCCCAGGTCCCATGTAAGCCAGATGCACAAGGGGGCACATGCATCTGGAGTTCATTTGCAGTGGATGGAGGCCCTGGCATGCCCATTCTCTATCTATCTGCTTCTTTCTCTGTCTGTTGCTCTCAAATAGATAAATAAAAATAAGCAAAAGAAAAAAAAGTAACATCTTTAAATAAAAATTATGCACTAATTTCTCTCCCAGGAAGAGAGTCAATTGTTAAAATATTTAAAATGTATTTCATAGTAGCTGATGCTACCTATACAAGATATGCATAATAGGAGGAAAAACTGATGACTTCAGAAGCTGGGCATGGTGGCACACACCTTTAATTCAAGTACTCAGGAGGCAGAGGTAGGAGGATCACTGTGAATTCAAGGCCAGCCTGAAACTACATATAAAATTTCAGGTCCGTCTGGGCTATAGCAAGACCCTACCTCAAAAAAAATTGATAACAACAAAATAGAAGAGACACTAGTTGAAAAGAAGGCATTCAGTGGAAGGGCAATTGGGACGGGAAAGGGAGGATAATGGGAGGGGATTATGGTCATGGTTTGTTCCCTATACTTATGGAAGCTGACAATAAGACATTTTAAAAGATATTTAATATATGGCACTCCTTCTCATTTAAACTAAGGACTGTATTCAACTAAGGACTATTTGAGGCTGTTTTCCAAAACAATCAACTTTTAATATACTTTTACAATTTTATGTGCTATCACTAAATGTACACTTGACCAAAAGAATAAGTGCACATTTTTCACAAGTTGTTTTTATTAGATTCATATTGTCTTCTATAGAATTTGCAACTTTCTATACACATAAGAATATACAAAGACCAGCAGGTGTGGTGGTACACACCTGTACCAAAACACTTAAGTATAGGCAGGAGGATTATGAGTTGGAGGCCAACTTGGGCTTCATAGAGAGACTGGAGAGAGAGAGGGAGGGAAGGATATACAACTATATATGAAGATGTTGGTCCCAGGAAAGGAAAATGCATTCCATTTCTTTATTTCCTGCTGATAGCCACAGTGGTTTCACAATGGTTCAGAACTTGCAGAAAACCAGTAGCACCTTTTATTTTTCAAACATCTTAATCCCCTGGGTTACTCTTAGCCCTTTGTTTCCTCCCTTAGTCTTTACTGCAATGACCTTCACTGCTTTAGAATTCAAAATAATCTCAGATATCTAAGAAATCTTACAAGTAGTGACTGCAAAAACAAAAACAACAAAATCCTAAAACTCTTTGCAATGAATATATTCCTTAGTGGTTGTGTGAGTTTATGAGTCTGAAACCTTCCCACTAAGCCTGGAATGCAAGAATTGCTAATTGCACTTTCATGGATTTTTTAAAAATTATTTTTATTTTTATTTCAGAGAGAATTAAGAGGGAGACAGAAAGAAAGAGAAAAAGAGAGAATAGGCATGCCAGGACCTCCAGCCACTGAAAATGAACTCCAGACATATGCACGACCTTGTGCATCTGGCTTACATGGGTTTTGGGGAATCAACCCTTGGAACTCTGGCAAGCACTTTAACCAAAATGCTATCTCTCAGGCCCTTTTATGGCTTTTAAAACTTACAGCAACTAGTTTCCAAAGGAATGTGTTGCTCCCTTTTGCTTACCCATTGATAGGTAAATCCAGAGACTTTCTCACCTCTTGAGGGCCTCTGCTAAAGGTTATCAAGCTATGGGTTTTAACAACATAAGCAAACCTCTGCTAGAACTCATGGTCTGCAGTGTTTCTAGACTTCAGGGACATGATTCATAAATCAGTGTTTTACAGTCCTCTGGCTACATATCAGTATCAGAACTGACATGGGAGAATGCTGATCTGAATGAGGCAGTTAGGGTGATTGGATTCTCTAAACTAAAGGCAAGAATATCCTTAAGTCTGACCTTGCAGTATCCACTACTATGTTCTGCCAAGACCCCTGACCAGGAACCAAATCCCCCGTCACCCAGGAGTCACCCAGAGAACTGCCACAGAAGCCAAGACACTCCAATGTAAAAGCAACAGGTTTCTTTATTGCAAGCCTAGGCCTGGGCTCTGTCCACACAGTCTGGCACAGTGGTAGTGAGGGAGAGAGCGCCTTTCTTTTGGGGGAAGGGGTTCATATAGGAATTTGAGCAAAGAAGTAGGGGATAGATACATGATGGGCTGATTTAAACAGTTCTGATTGGCTTGGGGTTTCAGCAGGCAAAGTTGGGGACAGGAGCTAGGAGCACTTCAGGCAGATGAAGTAATCTCAATTGTCCTTGAAGTGGAGATTCCTCAGGTTCTTATCTCAGCAGATAGTCAGAGGCCAGAGCCCCCACTGTGGTGTGTTTCTCCAATGTCCTTGAAGTGGAGATTCCTTAGAAACTTTAGGGGGAAAGGCAGCAATTGAGCAAGCAAGCAAAGTTTACAGAAGCAAAGGTAAGCACATTAGCCAGCTAGTTCTCTATCTAAGTCAGGCCTGGGCCTTTTTGCTTAAAATGGTTATATTTGGTCTCTCAACTAGAGATCAGCTCCTTATCTCTGGCCTAAAGGAGCTTCCTAGACCTGTTTTTCCATGAGCCCTTCCTGACTTATGTGGAGGTCATGGATTGCCTCTTTTTCAGCCAGCCCCTAGTCCAAAGCAATCACCCCTCACTCTGTCTCACTATAGCCTGAAGGTGAAACCCACTACAATAAGATTATAAATAGACCCTTACCAGGGGCAAGGGCTCTTGGCTACCCATTCATCACTCCTGAACCTCCAAGATGAAGAGAGAAGCCCTGGCTCCTCTTTACCCGCTCCCACCTTCCACATGGCAGGAACTCTGTGCACTTTTCTTTCCTTTCCTCCCTAAATCTCTTCTCATGTTTCTACCAGGACAATCACATGGGATTTCAGACCTTATGGGGATATACATTCCCCTTCCTTTAGTTTTATACTTCCCTAAATAAATATAATAATTTAATAATTATCCTTCTGAGTTTGGTTTGCCCAATTCTTTTGTTGAATACAAATATGAACTCAGAGTTTGGAGTTCAACGACTTTCCTGAACTTCCAACACACACAACATAACATAAATGCAGGAGCATTCATGAAAGCTACTTTGTGGTCTGGTCTCAGTGTGACACTATAAAATGTGACTCACCACCTAGGCCAAACCCTCTTTTCTTGTAAGCCAAACCACTTTCTTCTTTTGTGTTTAATATCTCCTCAATGGCTACTCCAATCTTCTTGAAGCCTAGGGGTTCTTACTCACTTCCACCCCCAACTTACCCCATGTTCTGCTGACTCTGTGCCCTACATTGTAGACATGGTTTTCCCCATGCCCAACACAGGTGTCTTGTTCTCAGTAAAGGCCACTCTCTCTCTGACTTTATTGATGTTATTTTCCTTGCATCATTAACCACAGAATCAGCCTTCTGCTACCATTGCCAGGAGTTCTTGGCTCTAACCTTGACCTTCCGCATAGTCTCCCCCAAGCAGCCACAAATCTTCTCCCAACCAAGCTTGGCCCATATAGTCATACTGCCCCAAGTGTAGCTTCCCTCTTCTCTACTGACATATGATCCAACTCAAATCTCTGTTCATTAAGAAGTGTCCTAGCACTTTAGGCCACAGTGTGCTCACCTAGTCCTATAAGTCTATGGAACACATTAACCATACCTTGGAGGGTAAGATGCCATCTTCTAACTAATAATGGTATCATCTTTTCTTCTCAGAGAAAGATAAAACACATTTGCAGCCTGAGTATTCCTCTGTATAGAAAAGAACACATCTTCAGAATGTAATTTTTGAGCAGGTAATCAGACTCAAGAATCAGCAGTACTCTATGGAGTTTTTACTGTGAACTTTTTCAGTAGAGGAGTCTGCCAGTAACTTAAGGTAAGTGGAGAGGAGACAAGCGGTTACTATCTCACTTTTTAATTCAGCTTTCTGGAATTGATATCCAATAGATAGATGGATCTCAGATCCTCTATGATAGTAGCTTATTATGTTTTTTAGAAAAAGAGCCATTCCTACCCCTAGGCTTTGCAGAAAAAAACTGAGTCACATGCACAACTTAGTCCAGGTTATAAGCCAACAGAGACTTCCTGCTCCCCAGTGGATCGAGTATAGACTGAGCTTACATGCTCAGGACTGTCTTGCTGGAAGATTGGACAGTGTTTGCAAAAGCATTTGGTAATGTGTTTTTGGAAAAATACAAACAGATACTTTCGGAACTTCTCCCAAACGAAGGCATAGATGACAGGGTTGATGCAGCAGTGTGTCATCCCTAGAGTCTCTGTCACCTGAATGGCCTGGTCCAGTCTATTAGAGTTATCACAATTATTCAGGCCAAAGAACATCTGGAAAGTAGTGAGGAAGAGGACAATGTTGTAGGGAGTCCAGAAAAGAAAGTAGACAATCATGATGGCAAAGATGAGCCTTATAGCCCTGTGCCTCTTCTTCTCATTCCGACAGCGAAGCAGAGTGTGCAGGATTCCTGAGTAGCAGATGACCATGACAAGCAGGGGCAGGACCAGGCCCAAAATAATCATTTTTAATGTCTGGAAATTCTTCCAGAAATGATATTGACGGTTTGGAAAATGAGGGCTGCATGTATAATGAAACCCCTCTTTTTGAGATCTGGTAAATATTATTCCTGGGAGAGAGGCAAATATAGCTACCACCCAGGTAACTCCACTTGTCATCACCCCAAAGGTAACTGTTCTGGCTTTTAGAGCAAACACAGCATGGACAACAGCCAAGTACCTATCAATGGTCAGGAGGATGATGAAGAAGATTCCACCAAAATAACCAATGTGATAGAGCCCTGTCAATAACTTACACATTATGTTTCCAAAGACCCATTCATTTGCAGCATAGTGAGCCCAGAAGGGGAGTGTGAGCAGGAATAGCAGGTCTGAAATGGCCAGGTTGAACAGGTAGATATCGGTCATGCTCTTCAGCTTTTTACAGCTTATCAGAATGAGGATGACGAGCACGTTGCCCACAAAACCAGAGATGAAAACCAATGAATAGAGTGGGGGCAGAAGCTGGGCTGCAAGTTGCTTCACATTAGTCTTTTGGCAGGGTTCTGCCATGCCATAATCAGTGTCATCGGTCGGACTCGGTACTTGAAAATTCATTTCGTAAAACTCTGTGGACAGAGAAAAAGCACTGCTTAATAAAGTTGAAAGTAGTTAGTGGTCTACCACAAATGTAACTATTTTATACCTTAGTAGGTCTGTAATTGGATGAATATATTTCTACAGTTAATGTCCTTGCTCACTAGATGAATCTGAAATTCACTGTAACATCCATCTCATCAAATAAAGTCTTGTTTTCCATAGCAATGTGGGGAGAATAAAACTGTAGTGACCATTTGAAGAAAACCAGTCAGGTACTGTGTAACTCACAAGCTTATAATTTATATTGAAGCTGTAATTCCTTAGATTCCTTAGCATTAGTCCACAAATATCATATACCACTCATGAGCCAGTTAAGAAAGGGAATATGCTAGGTACAAACCACTAGCCTATGTTTTTCTTCAGATAACCTATGAGGCAGATGCTACTGTTCACAGTTTTGCAGACAAGGACCCTCAAGCACAGAAAGATGATTAACTTGAACAAGAAACACATAACCAGGAAGTAATTAATTTTATTTCTGGCAGCCTACACTCTTAAACTGCCATTTTACCTGCCTCTTATCTTCATGGTAACTAAAAAGCCAGATCAGCAGTCTGGTGTCTGGGAGTATTACAGAATAAAATGGGTTAATTCTTCAATCCCCCAAGGAGGTCATAGGCTCCAACAGCAGTTATTAAATACTTATTCCATCCTCTCACATTGTCTCAGAAGTTTGTTTCTACTTTTGAAGTTGCTGCCATCAAGAGCTCTCATATAAATGCAAGAAACGGTCAGGTGAAAAAATGTTTCATCCACCTCCAGGGTGATGTCACATAGGATGGGTGTTTCTTCCTCTACAACCACCTGGCTTGCCTAGTCTAAGTTCTACTGCTTTGACAGAATTTTCACTAGTTGAGTCTTGTATGTCTCAAACTACTTGGCTCTCCCATTAGGCAGCTGGGAAAAGTGCCCAGGAAAAAAATCTCATCTTTAAATGCTGAACCAGAAAAGAATAGGGCATTAAATGTGCTATGGAGTGTGTGTCTATATATGTGTGTATATATATATTATTTGATATCTATAATATATATTACTTGACATTTGGAACTTGATATAAATTTTGACAGTTTTTAAGTTTCCCTCTTTTCTAACAGAGAGAGAACCAGACTTAGAGCTCTGGTGTGCATATGATGAGGTGCCTCATGGAGAAGTTTCATCTCTTCTCAGATGAGATCTCAGCCAAGATCACCCCCTAGAACCTTCCTTTGAAAGGAAGGGCCCCTCTTAAGTCCTTCATCCACAACAATGTTCTGTGTCTTTGATGGCAGGATACTCTGAAATTAATTCTAAATGCTGACCTTTTCCTTATCTTAAAGATAATATTTTCAGATAATTCTGTGAGCACTGGTTGCTATCAGATATCTTCTCAGGATTTCTATTAAGGATTTTGCTCATCACACAAGTCAAGTGACTAAAGGGTGACTTACCAAGTCTCTTGTCGGTGTCTCAGTTCCTTTGGCCAGCTCAACTGTGAAAATCAAAGGCATAGGCAGTATAAATAGGAAACAGGTTTTCTTTTCTTTCTTTCTTTTTTTTTTTTTTTGACAGGGTCATGGGGGGTGGAGTTTAATGAATAACTGTACTGTGTGGGGTGTTAAACAGTTCTTCTTTTTTGTTGTTGCTATTGCATTTAAAGTAAACTAGAAAAAACAACTTTGGTCTGAACATTTATTTAGGAGCTTACCTGTCAAATTATTTGACTTTTGTCATCTGTTTATCCAATTACACAATCTGTTAAAAATTAGAAAGAATTAGAGCTAGAGAGATGTCTTAGAGATTAGGGTGCTTCTTGAAAAACCAAAGGTCCAAGGTTTGATTCCCCAAGACCCACATAACTCAGATGCACAAGATGGCACATGCATCTGGAGTTCGTTAGCTGTGGCTGGAGGCCCTGGTGTGTCCATCCTCTCTCTTGATCTCTCCCTCTCTCTCTCTCTCTCTCTCTCTCTACCATTCTTTCTCTCTCTCTCAAATAAATAAATAAATATTTTTTAAAAATTAGAAAGAATTAAAGGATAGTAGAGCTAGAATACTTACATCCATTGCTCAAAAACCCATGTTTGAATTTAAAACAAAATCACTGTCCAAAAGCAAATAACTTCTTCAATACTGAAAGCCTCTAAGTCATAAGGCAAAAGCATGAGAGCATCTGTGCCCTCAGTTAAGCTCAATCCAGCTTTCAGCTTCATTCCAGATATTGATGTTATACCTTTTTTTACCCACTCTCTTCCCCTCCTCTTTCTACAATTCACACTCATATTCTCACCACCTATTCAACTCTTCTCTGTAAATTAACACAACTGGTTGTCAACAGGGTTTTAACTATAGATTCATCTGTGAACTAAACACATTTCCTATCTTCTTCTAGTCCTGGTAACTGATGGGACATTTTCTATGGAATGGTAAATGATTATGCATTCTATTCTATACCAGATTTATAGGTGACAGTACTCCTCACTCCAAAGACATAATTGATCTGGGATTTTCTACATGAAATTGGCAACAATGAATAGAGGTGCATGGTCAAGTTTAGGATTGGTAATGCCACATGCAGCCATGTCAGGTCCTCTGTATGGCTAGTGGTTTCTCCAAATATGAAGGAATGACAAGATAACTGAGAACAAAGCACAGAGATGCTCCTGAGCTATCTGCCTTATTTTGTCTTCACTATAAAAGCAGCAGCAGGAAGGTAAAGAAAGCTGTAAGCAGCCAAATGGCACATATACAAAGCTACAGAAGGCAGCC
Source organism: Jaculus jaculus (assembly GCF_020740685.1). Classification (NCBI taxonomy): domain Eukaryota; kingdom Metazoa; phylum Chordata; class Mammalia; order Rodentia; family Dipodidae; genus Jaculus; species Jaculus jaculus. The sequence continues at coordinate 29,800 of NC_059118.1, forward strand.
TTAGTGTGTAGACACAGCAAATGGCCTCTGCAGCCAGACTGTTGCACTAGAGGCCCAGCTCTGCTCTCATTTGTGCATTCAGTTGAATTGGACTGTTGGAAGGATGATATTGTCACAGACTATTGCCACCAGTATCTCCATCATGCTTTATTCTTGCTCTCATTCTTATTCTCAGAATATGGCCTCTTCCCCTCAGGATAAGAACATACTATCATGAAGGCTGGGGTGATGGCTCAGTGATTAAAGGTACTTGCTTTCAAAGCCTTCTGGCCTGGGTTCAATTCTCCAGTACCCACATAAAGCTAGATTAAAAAACACACGTGTCTGGAGTTGGTTTGCAGTAGCAACAGGCTCTAGCATCCCCCCCGCCCCATTCTCTCTTTCTTCTTGCAACTGAGAGAGAGAAAGAGAACAGACTATTACTGGAAGATTTATCACCTCTGGCTATCTCAGGTTGTTTTTTTAAAAAAAATATTTTTATTTATTTATTTATTTGCAAGCACAGAGAGGGGGGGAGAGAGGGAATGAGTACACCAGGGCCTCTTGCCACTGCAAATGAACTCCAGATGCATGTACCACTTTGTACAATTTGCTTTACATGGGTACTAGGAATTAGAACCCAGGCCATTAGGCCTTCCAAGCAAGTGTCTTTCACCATTGAGCCATTTCTCCAGCCCTAGGTCAGGGTCCCTGAACTCAGGCTCCCGAAAATGCTGATGCTGCATGTAGTTCCTAATTTTGTCCTTATGTAAATACTCCCACTTCCCCAAAGACTTGTAAGGAGGAACTTGAGACATTAGTCTGCTTCCTTCTGGGTGCCTGGCATCCTCAATAAGTGGCTTTCTTTTTTCTAATTCTTGTCTCTTGGGCACAAGCTTTCCAAGTGTGAGTATCCAAGTCTGAGTTTGGTAAGAGTATGAGGTGCCTACTGCCATCATTTAGACAAACTGCACACATCAAGCTTTTAGTTACTCAGTGATCCTTTCAAAATAAACAAAATTTAACCTCTTGGATGATACTGTACAAATGTTATAATTCTGTTTGTGAACACCATTGGTTATTATTGTCACCGCAGAGATCTGGGGCTTTGCTTGTGTGCTGCATTGGTTCATCAGAGTGGCTGAGGACCTTAGGGCTAGCTAACCCCCAGAGGGCAGTGTAGAGAAGCCAAGCAGGCTTGAAGCCACTCAGACAGGGCCTGTGGGTATGGCTTCCATTTCCTCTTCTGTAAATGATGTTAGAAGCAGGCAGCTTCACTCTTATTTATTTTATTTATTTCAGAAAAGAAAAAGAGAGAGAGATAAAGAGAGAGAGAGGGAGTGAGAGAATGAGAATAGTGCTCCTGGGGAATCAAACCTGGGTCCTTTGACTTTGTAGGCAAGCACTTAACCACTAAGCCATCTCCCCAGGCCCAGCTTCACTTACAGATGCTACTTGACCTCATGCACTTTGGAAAACACACCTTTGACAGAGACCAGGGATAGTATTCAAAGACTGCAGAAAGGAAGATCAGCTCAGAAAGACCTTGTTCTCATGAGTTTCTGGTCCAGGGACATGTTCTCATGGCCTCCAGGATAGAGATTCATACAAATGATGCACAAGGAAGTGAGGTCCTATGGGAGAATTTTTAGAAATTAATAAGTGGACTTTATACCGAATATTACAGCAATCAGGACCAAGTTGTGCTGTAACTTGGTTTCTTCCAACTCTAGCTACCATGACAGGTATCTGAGGCAGTACCCATGTAAAGGCAGAAACACAAATTGGCACATGTGTCTGAAGCTCATTTGTAGTGGCAGGAGGTTCAAGAATGCCCATACTCTTTCTCTCTCTCTCTAAAATAGATAAATTCTTTTGTATTAAGTAAAATAGTTTGTATGAACACATCATGTGTTGGTGCCATCATTTCCCTCCTCCCTACCCCCATTGCACTGAGGGCCCTCTTCAATGTAATTGCTAATATTCATCATGGGGTTGAGCGTTATGAGTTGTGAGAGCAGCAGTCAGCCATTGTGTGTGTTGTGGGCGTAGAGGGCAGAAATCCTCTGGATATTTCCTCCCAACCTGTGGTTTTTACAATCTTTCTGTCCCCTATTCTACAAAGTTCCCATAGCCATGGTGGGTGTTTTTTAGTCTACTCTAGTGTTGAGCTCTAGGTAGCTTCTGGATTTCTGCTTTGGTACATTTTGAGTATCCTCAGTGTCTGATGCAGGTTGTCAGGCTCACTGTGGAAACAGCACTCTTGCTCATCTTGCCAATTCCTGTGTGGTTTCACCTGGGTCCTGGCTGATGTGCAAGGGGTGATTTATCTCCTTGGTTCTCACTGCCTTCTGAAAGAGAAAAACAGATTCTGCAATGAAAGTTGAGGTTAGTATAGGCTAAATGAGACAAGTATCATTAATTAAGAGAGATTTTGATGGATGTAGCCTCTCTTTAGCCAAAGACTAGTGGGAGCTTCTCCTTGGAGCCTATGATTTTAGTTTCCATAGTATTCTGACTCAGATCCTAGTTCCAGCTATGAATTCCCTTCCACTGAGTGAATCTCTTAGTCAATCAGAGAGCCATTGGTTATCCACATAGGCTGGGTCCCACTGCTGCACAGTTGTGTCAATCTTGTCAGGCTGGTTGCTTTCATATTTCAGTCACCCCTGCTAGTACGCAATGTTGTTGGCCATTTTCCCCCAGAAGCTCATGTAGAGATTTTCATCACTATATGGGCTCACTACCTGGGAACTGGCTTCCTTCCAGATTTAGCCAGATCTCTTGATGTTCTCTGTCAGAAGCATGTGGTGTCTTCAGCAATAGGGTCTTACCTTTTATCCTGGACAGATAATCAAGTGCTTTGAGAGAAGCCTGTCATGTTTTGGGATCCTATAGGTCTCTGCAATCAACAGTTCAATGTGGGTCATAATCAACTTATGATACTGGGAGTTACAAGCCAGAGACAAATGTTTTAGAATTAGGCTTCATTCCACCCTCCCCAGGGCCCTTCTTACCAGATGAAACCCATATACTCCTATTGAGAGTTATATATTTTAGTCTGCCATCCAGGAAGAAGGTTTCTATGGTACCAATTCCTTTTTGATTTAGTTTTGTGTAAATCTCCCCCAACCCTCTCATTCCCCCAAACACTTCTATCACTATTATCTGTCCCTTGAGTTGTCTGCTGGGTATGCCTGCAACTCAAGCTAGCCAGGTTAAGAACCACAGATGAGGTAGAACATGTGGCATTTGTCTCTCAGTACTTGTGTGAGTTCACTTAGTATGATTTGTTTCAAGTCCCTCTATGTTCCTACAAACTTCATTATATCATTTTTCCTTACTGCTGAGTAGAATTCCATTGTGTATATGTACCACATCTTCATTATCCAATTGTCAAACAGTGGGCAGCTGGGTTGATTCCAGTTCTTACCTATTGTAAATTGAGCAGCTATAAACATGGTTGAACAAATACCTCTGCAATGAAGAGTGGAGCCTTTAGGGTAGATGGCCAATAGAGGAATATCTGGGACTATATTCACCTTTTTCAGGAGTCTTCATATTGATTTCCATAATGGATGTACAAGTTTGTACTCCCTCCAACAGTGAATGAGGGTTCCTCTTTCCCCACATCCTCACCAACATGTATTATCAGTTGGTTTTTTTTTTATTGCTTAGATTTTTGAGTTATTTGTGGATTCTAGATATTAGGCCTCTGTCAGTGGCATTGATTGCACAGATTTTCTCCCATTCTGTGGGTAGTCTGTTGGCTCTGTTTATTATAAGTTTATCTGTACAAAAGCTTTTTAGCTTCATGAGATCCCATTAGTTGAATGATTGTTTAATTTCCTTGGCTACTAGGGTATTGTACAAGAAGTCTTTCCCTACACCTATATTGTAGAGAATTCCCCCTCTTTTTTCTTCCAGGCATTTAAGAGTTTCAGGTCTCATGTTCAGGTCTTTAATACATTTGTAGCAGACTTTTGTGCATGGTGAGAGGAGTGGTCTAGCTTCATTTTTTTTACATGTGTTTATCCAATTTGTCCAACATCATTTGTTGAAAAGGCTATATTTCCTCCAGTGTACATTGGCTCCTTTATCAAAGGTCAAGTAGCTGTAGTTGCCTGAACTAAGGGCTATGTCTTAATTTCTGTTCCATTGGTCTATATGTCTGTTTTTATGACAGTACCGTACTGTTTTTGTTTCTATGACTTTGTAATATAACTTTAGATTAGGTATGGTGATACCTCCACAAGCATTTCTTTTGCTGAGGATAGTTTTGGATATCTAAAGTCTTCTGCCACTCCATATAAATTTTGAGATTATATTTTATATCTTTTTTTAAAATTTTTATTAATATTTTCCATGATTATAAAAAATATCCCATGGTAATTCCCTCCCTCCCCACCCCCACACTTTCCCATTTGAAATTCCATTCTCCATCATATTACCTCCCCATTACAATCATTGTAATTACATATATACAATATCAACCTATTAAGTATCCTCCTCCCTTCCTTTCTCCACCCTTTATGTCTCCTTTTCAACTTACTGGCCTCTGCTACTAAGTATTTTCATTCTCACGCAGAAGCCCAGTCATCTGTAGCTAGGATCCACATATGAGAGAGAACATGTGGCGCTTGGCTTTCTGGGCCTGGGTTACCTGACTTAGTATAATACTTTCCAGGTCCATCCATTTTGCTGCAAATTTCATAACTTCATTTTTCTTTACCGCTGAGTAGAACTCCATTGTATAAATGTACCACATCTTCATTATCCACTCATCTGTTGAGGGACATCTAGGCTGGTTCCATTTCCCAGCTATTATAAATTGAGCAGCAATAAACATGGTTGAGCATGTACTTCTAAGGAAATGAAATGAGTCCTTTGGATATATGCCTAGGAGTGCTATAGCTGGGTCATATGGTAGATCAATCTCTAGCTGTTTTAGGAACCTCCACACTGTTTTCCACAATGGCTGGACCAGATTACATTCCCACCAGCAGTGCAGAAGGGTTCCTTTTTTTCCACATCCCCGCCAACATTTATGATCATTTGTTTTCATGATGGTGGCCAATCTGACAGGAGTGAGATGGAATCTCAATGTAGTTTTAATCTGCATTTCCCTGATGACTAGTGACGTAGAACATTTTTTTAGATGCTTATATGCCATTCGTATTTCTTCCTTTGAGAACTCTCTATTTAGCTCCATAGCCCATATTTTATATCTTTGTGAAGAATGATGCTAGGATTTTTATTGGTATTGCATTAAATCTGTATATTACTTTTGACAGGATTGCCATTTTCACAATATTAATTCTACTTATACAGGAACATGAAAGTTCTTTCCATTTTTCTCATGTCCTCCTCAATTTCTTTCTTGTGTGTTTTTGTTTTCTGTATATAGATCTTTCACATCCTTTGTTAGTGTTATTCCATGGTAGTTGATTTTTTTATGTGTGTTTGGCTATTGAAAATGGGACAGCCTGGCTGATTTCTTTTTCTGTGCATTTATCTTTTGTGTATAGGAAGACTACTAATTTTTGTGTGTTGACTTCGTATTCTGCCAATCTTGATGGATGTAATAGGTTTGTTTAGGAGATTTATTTGCTCTGGACTTAGTTTTGGTAGATGGTATATGTCTAGGAATTATGTAAATTTCTTCTCGGTTATCCAGTTTTGTGGAACAGAGGTTTTGGAAATATGTCCTGATGATTCTTCCAGTTTCATTGATGTCTACTGTGACTTTTCCCTTTTCATTTCTAATTTTGTTAATTTGAGACTTCTTTTTGTTTGATCAAATTGGCCAGGAGTTTATCAACCTTTTTTATTTTTTCAAAGACCCATCTCTTCGTTTTCTTTTTTTGCCTATTAAGTGGGATACTTTGGGGGCTAGAAAGATGGCCTAGCAGTTAAGGTGCCTGCCTGCAAAGCCAAAGGACACAGTTTCAATTCCCAAGGACACATGTAAGGCAGATGCACAAGGTGATGCATGCGTCTGGAGTTTGTTTGCAGCTGGTAGAGGCCCTGGCATGCCTATTCTTTCTTTCTTTCTTTCTTTCTTTCTTTCTTTCTTTCTTTCTTTCTTTCTTTCTTTCTTCTTTCTTTCTTTCTTTCTCTCTCTATCTTTGTTAAATAAGTTTTTTTTTTTTTTTTTTTTTTTAAAGAGGGATACTTTCTCTTGGTTCAGTAGTTTGGGTTGGAAGCCATAGGTTGTGAGGCTTTGAAGTACTCCATTCCAAGCACTTCTGATTTTCATGGTTTCCACTGAAAAATCTGAGGGAACTAATGGAATTGCCTTTGTATGTAATGAGTTATTTCTCTATTGCTGCTTTTAGCACTCCCTCTTTGTTTTCATTGGTTAGAGTTGTAACTATAATGTGCCTTGGAGAATTTCTTCTTTGGTCCTGTCTGCTTGGTGTTCTGTGAGCTACTTGTATCTGTATGGGCCTCTCTTTTGCAAGATTGGGAAATTTTTCTTCAATTATTTTGTTGAATATGTTCTCTATGCCCTTGACCTGGACTTTTCCCCTCTGGTACATCCATGATCTGGAAGTTTGGCCATTTCAAGGTATCCCACAATTCCCTCATATTTTGTTCACATGATGTTTAAAAAAAATTGGGGTGGGAGGAGAGAGAGAATTGATGTACCAGGGCCTCAATCACTGAGATCAGACTCTAGATGCTTGTGCCGCCTAGTGGGCATGTGCAACCTTGCACTTGCCTCACCTTTGTGCATCTGGCTTACATGGGATCTGGTGAGAGATTGGACATGGGTCCTTAGTCTTCACAGGCAAGCACCTTAACCATTAAGCCATCTCTCCAGTCTTGCATGATTTTTGAACCTGTCAATATTTTGGGGTAGCAATCACTTTCTTCTATCTTGTCTTTCATGTCTGAGGCTCTTCTCCACCAGATCAACTCTGTTAGTGAGGGCTTCTAGAGAGGTTTTTCTAAAGTTCTATTTAATTTTTGTTTACCATTATATTATTCTGCATCATGTCCATCTCTTTGTTAAATTCCAATTTCAGGTTGAGGTTTGATATTCTTTTTTAAATATTTTATTTATCTATTTGTGAGAGAGAAAGAGAGGCAGATAGAGATAATGGGTGTGCCAGGGCCTTTAGCCACTGCAAACCAACTCCACATGCATGCATCCCCTTGTGCATCTGGCTTTCATGTGTCCTGGGGAATCAAACTGGGGCCCTTAGGCTTTGATGGCAAATGCCTTAACCACTAAGCCATTTCACCAGCCTGGGGTTTAATTTTCTTGATGCTTCCTGGAATTCATTCTTGCATTTGATCATGTATTTATTAAGCTTAATCAGCTGTTTGTTGAGTGCCAGGCTCCTCCCCACCAGGTAGGTAGTACTGAGGAGGGACCAGGCCTGCTGGTTCCTCCCAAGGGGTTGAGAAAGAGGGTAAATGTTGGATGACTCAGAACCTTTACTAGTCACGGGAGAAAAAACACATTGAGTCAGGAGTCTTGTCAAAGCAGGAACTCACTTTATTGTTACAATCAGTTGCCTATATAATGTTGGGAATGAAGGCTGGATTTTAGGATGGGGGAAAGGTAAGGGCCAGTAGTAAAGTGTGACTATTGAAATGATAATTCCAACTCCTGAGCAGAAGTAGCAGGCAAGAAGCCATTAGGCATCTTGCTGAGTCCTAGCTGGCCAGAGGCAGATCACCAAACTTTAGCTAGGCTCAGGAAGTTCCACTAGGCCTCATGCCCAAGCCTCTCAAGGCCCAACACCTCCCCCTTTTGTTTTTGTAAGAGCATTAGTCACCATGGCCCCTGTCTTAGGTTATCCTCCTCTGGGGATCTTACCTGTCACTGGGTACCATGTGTTTAGCTCACTGAGAACCCACTCCATGGCCTGTCTTAGGTTATCTCAGTCAGTTTGAGATCTTACCCATCATTGGTCACATGGAGGGCAGAGGAGGTGGCAGTGGGTCATCTGAGGAACTTAATTCCTGAGTTGCCAGCCTGTGGTAATGTATCTCAACCTGATGGAGTTTTATTGCCTCTAGCCAATGGTGAATGAATTGTGTAATTTTGTTAATTACACAGGCCTGACAGTGAGGATAAGGTGGAGGGGGAGGGGGGGCCTAAGTAAAGGGAGGAGGTAGGGTAAGAAGCCATGTAAACCCATCCACACTGGGCTGTCCTGGGGGTCCCGTCACCTCCTCTCCAAGTCTTCCTGGAGCCTCTTAATCTTGTCCTGGATGATTCTCAATTTACTGGAGCAAAAGCAGCATTTTTCCTGCAAAAACAAGCATATGCCTCTCTTTTTGGCTGTTAGCAGGTCTAGTCCCCTCCTGTTTTGTAGGACTACCTCAGCTACGGAATCTAGCTGTTGTTGGAGATAGGTTTCCCTCTAATATAATCAAAATAGGGCATAGAGAGGGCCTCATTTCCAGGAATGATATCTACATCTGGATTAAGGGGGCTGTGGCACAAAGGCCCATCCAATTGGTGGGCAGAAAGTCATAGGCCATCCCGCCTCCACAAACATAAACCATTCCAGAAGGTGGGCAGCATTGAGCACTGAGCTCAGTTGTGTTAAAAGTACAGAAGGAAGGATGAATGTATCCCACATTTATACTGGAATTATTAGGGGAAGGCAGGGCCCAAATGCAAGTTCCAGAGGAAACATTGGGAAAAGTTGGACAGGGATGGGGAAGGTGGCTGAGAAATTTTTTAAGGTTGTTTATCTTCTTTAGAAAATTTAAAAATATTTAGGGTAAATAATGCCTTTTTTAGTTGGTCGTGTGGGGGTAAGGATTCCCCCTTTTGTTCTCGTAATTGAGACTTGAGAGTCTGATTATCCTATCTTTAAAATTTTAGTTGTACTACGGTACTATAAGCCTTATATATGAGTTATAGAAAGTAGACATATCTCATATTTTAAATATGTAATATTTATAAATATCTCACATTTTAAATATTTAACATTTATAAACACAGGCAGAACCTGTTACCAGTCTTGAAAACAGTCTCAGTTGACTTATAGACTAACTCATTTAACCTAGAAATTTTTAGCACCTGTGTTTGAAAACATCTCTGATTAATTTATATACCTGTGTGGGTACAAATCACCCAGAAAACATTGGAAACAGAACCATAGTGTTTAATAATTTTTTTAAACCAAAACAGCTAGTTAAATTTTAATATAATCCTTGATAAATCTTTTTGAAAGAAAAAACATTTGACAACCCATAATTTTGGCTTAAGCTTGATAGTTATTGATTTTATGTACCACAGAAACTTTTATTAACATAACACAATTTTATGTTTTACCCATGACTTAAATTTGATAAAGCTTAAGCAAGCTGTCCTAACATATCCCAGGAAGATGAAAGTTGTCATTATTGAAATTAAATCACTTAAACCTAAGTGATTAAACCTAGTTATGACCATTTAATAGAATTAGCATAAATAAGACAGAAGATATTTTTAAAGTTACAATGTCTTTAGGTATGAGTTCTTCACCTTTGGAAATTAACCACTTCTATGTGAGCCTTTATCTTAAGAATAGTTAAAACCTTGATGAAAAGAGGAACCTAATTTACTTTATTGAGAGAGTCTTAAAGCCAGTTTTATAACCCTTAAATCATAACAAATTAGCATCAATGACCTGTTAATGAGTGAGACCTTATCATAAGATTCAGTTTCTCCATTGATTAAAACCTTGGCATCAGGTAAACATTAGATTTAATCTAATTTAATGCTTTAATGAAGGGGCCCTTTCCCTGATATACACATTAGATAAGTCTGATGCTTATCTTATGTAAGGAGCTTGTAACCTGGTTAAATACCTTGACTCAGTTTACCTATTTAACATTTTGTCTAGTGAGAAATTTATCTAACAGATGTGACTTTAGGTGTTTAAAAGAGAAGAACTAAAGAAAACCACAGTTATATGTTGTACTACTTTTTCTTTGTTAGAGACAATTGGCCATTTTGTCTCTAATCAGAGTCTGGGGGACACATGGCTTAAACTTGTATGGTGTCTGAGATAAAGGGGATTTTATCTGTTTTCTTAATAGTCCAGCTCTCCATGAATTTAAATAGCATATGTTGGAAAGCAAGAGCAAAATGAAATTACAGAGCAGAGAGATAAGCATCCTGACATTTCTTATCCTAATCTGAAGTTGTTTGTTTTTACATAGCAAATTTACCCATTTGCAAAACACAAGGTGGTAGACTCTTGTCTATGTTTAACCTGGTTAAACCTCCAATTATGACTTTGTGACCCATCTAGCATAGGCATCACCTGTGTCTAATGTAAGATGAATTTAGATTAAGGCTATGTCCCTATATAAAACTTTTAGAGTATCCTTAAGAGTCTGTAAACAGTTGAAAAATCTCTTAACTTTAGTCATAGCATTTATGTTTAGCCTGAAAATTCTTTCCTATATATGCACATCAGTCCATTACAAATTTAACCTTGATTAAACTCTCTGGGCCTGGGCAACAGGATGCAGCCAGCCCTTATTCCAGTAGCCCAGTTCCAACAAAGTCCTCTGTAGTCTTTACTTTCCCTTAGAAAGCTCATAAGCCAAGCCTCAAAGTTCAATACTGTTTGTACTTAGTATTTTTAGACTCTCATTAGAATAGTCCATAAAATTTGGCTTACCATTCCAGAAGACACCTTCAGATGTAAGTACCTGCCTATTCCTCCAAAATAAAGGTTCCAAAAGATCAACATCCACATGGTCAGGTTCATCTCAGTCCAATACTCTGTACCAAGTTCTGTATCAGACAGCTTCAGATTCGCTGAGATAAACTTCCAGACCAGGTACAGTTATGGAGGAAGGTATATTTATTGAAGCTTACAGATCCAGGGGAAGTTCCATAATGGTAGAAAAGGTTGGCCTTCCTTCATAGGCCCAAGGAGAGATAGAGAGAAAGAGAGAGGGAGGCACAAGCCTAAAGTTTAAAAGACAAACAGTGTGTCCACTAGGGACATATGACCCTTTCCAAAATACAAAAGTCGCAGATGAAGCTTGCCAGGGAACCAAAAGTGAAAGGAAAGGGAAAGAGAACAAAGAGATATTGACAAGCAAGTACAGGTTATAGAAGCAAAGTTTAGCACATTAAATATGAACACTGCCTCATAACTTATGAGGGTATGCTCACCCGCACTTGTACATCGATTGACCTCCTCAATGAGAATGCCTCTCATGGGGCACTAGTCTGCCAGGTTCCCGGAGCCCCACATTAGGCACCAGAGGTCAGGCTCCTCCCCGGTGGGTAGGTAGTGCTGAGGAGGGACCAGGCCTGCTGGTTTCTCCCAAGGGGTTGAGAAAGAGGGCAAATGTCAGACGACTCAGAACCCCTCCTAGTCACTGGAGAAAAACCACACTGAGTCAGGAGTCTTGCCAAAGCAGGAACTCACTTTATTGTTACAAGCACTTGCCTATATAATGTTGAGAACGAAGGTGGGGATTCTAGGATGGGGGAAAGGTAAGGGCCAATAGTAAACTGTGACTATTGAAATGATAATTCCAACTCCTGAGCAGAAGTAGCAGGCAAGAAGCCATTAGGCACCTTGCTGAGACCTAGCTGGCCAGAGGCAGATCACCAAACTTTAGCTAGGCTCAGGAAGTTCCACTAGGCCTCATGGCCAGGCCTCTCAAGGCACAACAGTTGAGACCCTCTATTTGTTGACTCACTTGCAATTTGTTTATCTCTTTTTTGAGGTCTCTTGTTTTCCTCAATTAAGTTAAACTTAGTGATGAAGGCTCTCTGCATTTTATTTATGTGATTGTTGGGATTTTGTTGTTTGTTTGTTTTTGCTGATTTTCTTCCAGTTCAGCAGTTCACTTGATCAGGGTTGCATAGCTTATTGTGCTTTAATTTGGGGATTCAATTTCTGTTGCTTCCTCTATGTTTTCATTGGAGGTTTCCATTGTGGGACTAGGCAACCTTAGTGAAGACCTGTCAGTTTGTTGACTGTCATTGTTTTATTGTTTGTTTTTTTTTTTTTCTTTCATTGGATACTACCCATTTCTGGGCAAAAGTCTTATTTTATTGAAAAAGCAAGTATTTGCCATCATAGGATCTTCAGTAAGTGTTGTTTTAAGTTTGAACTGGATTGGATTGGGATGGGGTTATAAATGCAGATGTGCAGCTTATGGAGGTTGCAAATGCACCAGCAGCTCTGGGCTGGTGGCTGATATGACAGATGGTTTGGATGTCTGGGATCTCTTCAGCCTGTGATCAAAGCCATGCCTTGCCTGTAGGGCTCAGGATCAGTAGCAGTTCCACTACTTCCCCACTGTGCCTCAGCTGAACAGGTTGCGGAAGTGCACTGATTCCACCCCAGCAGGCACTTGCTAAATACTCCTATGCTCCCTGTCTGGGGCAAGAGTGAGGCAGAGTGAGTAGGGAAGGGTGGAGCCAGGCTGCAGAGACCAGAACTGGAGGTTGCTGATGTGGGGGCATCTGTCTGGGGAGGCAGCTGGGGCAGGAACACAGGAATCCACATGGCCAGAGGCATGACTTGGTGTCAATCAGCAGAGGTGGCTTAGGCCTGACCATGGGTTCACCTGTGCCTACCTGCCCACAAGGAGCACTTCCCCAGCTTCTACCTTCCCCAGCAAGCAGGATTCCCTTCCTTGCATTTACCTGCATCCAGGGAGCACTTCCCCTGGCAGTTCCTTGTCCCCAGTGAGTATTCCCTTCCCAGGTGGCTCCCCGCCCCCAGCAAAAACTTCCTCCTGCTAACAGGCCTTTAGCCACAATTCTTTTTTTGTTAATCTTTAAATTTTTATTAACATTATCCATGATTATAAAAAACATCCCATGGTAATTCCCTCCATCCCCCCACACACTTTCCCCTTTGAAATTCCACTCTCCATCATATTACCTCCCCATCTCAATCATTGTAGTTACAAATATACAATATCAACCTATTAAGTATCCTCCTCCCTTCCTTTCTCCACCCTTTATGTCTCCTTTTTAATTTACTGGCCTCTGCTACTAAGTATTTTCCTTCTTACGCAGAAGCCTAATCATCTGTAGCTAGGATCCACATATGAGAGAGAACATGTGGCCCTTGGCTTTCTGGGCCTGGGTTACCTCACTTGGTATAATCTTTTCCAGATCCATCCATTTTTCTGCAAATTTCATAACTTCATTTTTCTTTACTGCTGAGTAGAAGACCATTGTATAAATGTGCCACATCTTCATTATCCACTCATCAGTTGAGGGACATCTAGGCCGGTTCCATTTCCCAGCTATTATAAATTGAGCAGCAATAAACATGGTTGAGCAAGTACTTCTAAGGAAATGAGATGATTCCTTTGGATACATGCCTAGGAGTGCTATAGCAGGGTCATATGGTAGATCAATCTTTAGCTGTGTTAGGAACCTCCACACTGATTTCCATAATGGCTGGACCAGATTGCATTCCCACCAGCAGTGTAGAAGTGTTCCTCTTTTTCCACATCCCTGCCAACATTTATGATCATTTGTTTTCATGATGGTGGCCAATCTGACAGGAGTGAGATGGAATCTCAATGTAGTTTTAATCTGCATTTCCCTGATGACTAGTGATGTAGAACATCTTTTTAGATGCTTATATGCCATTTGTGTTTCTTCCTTTGAGAATGCTCTATTTAGTTCCATAGCCTGTTTTTTGATTGGCTTGTTTGATTCCTTATTATTCAATTTTTTGAGTTCTTTGTATATCCTAGATATTAATCCTCTATCAGATATATAGCTGGTGAAGATTTTTTCCCATTCTGTAGGTAGCCTCTTTGCTTTTTTCACTGTGTCTTTTGCAGTGCAAAATCTTTGTAATTTCATGAGGTCCCAGTGATTAATCTGTGGTTTTATTGCCTGAGCAATTGGGGTTATATTCAGCAAGTCTTTCCCAAGACCAATCTGTTGAAGGGTTTCCCCTACTTTTTCCTGTAGCAGTTTCAGAGTTTCAGGTCTGATGTTAAGGTCTTGAATCCATTTGGACTTAATTCTTGTGCATGGCAAGAGAGAATCTATTTTCATCTTTCTACAGATAAATGTCCAGTTTCCCAGCACCATTTGCTGAAGAGGCTGTCTTTTCTCCAATGAGTATTTTTTGCATTTTTATCAAATATCAGGAGGCTATAGCTACTTGGGCTTACATCTGGGTCCTCTGTTCTGTTCCACTGATCTACATGTCTGTTTTTGTGCCAGTACAACACTGTTTTTGTTACTATGGCTCTGTAGGATAGGTTAAAATCAGGTATGGTGATACCACCAGCCTTATTTTTGTTGCTCAATACTATTTTAGATATTCGAGGTTTTTTGTGATTCCAGATGAATTTTGGATTGTTTTTTCTATTTCCATGAAGAAGGCCTTTGGAATTTTGATAGGGATTGCATGAAATGTGTAGATTGCTTTTGGTAAGATTGCCATTTTCACAATATTGATTCTTCCAATCCAGGAACAAAGGATGTTTCTCCACTTCCTAGTGTCTTCTGCAATTTCTCGCTTGTTTTAAAGTTCTCATTGTACAGATTCTTTACTTCTTTGGTTAGGTTTATTCCAAGGTACTTTATTTATTTATTTATTTATTTATTTATTTATTTATTTATTTGTTGCAATTGTGAATGGGAGTAATTCTCTGATTTCATCCTCTGTGTGTTCGTTGTTAGCATATATGAAGGCTACTGATTTATGTTTATTTCTTTTGTATCCTGCTACATGGCTGTAGGTGTTTATCAGCTTTAACAGTTTGCTAGTAGAGTCTTTAGGGTCTTTTATGTATAGAATCATGTCATCTGCAAATAATGATAACTTGATCTCTTCCTTTCCAATTTGTATCCCTTTTATATGTGTCTCTTGCCTTATTGCTATGGCTAAGACTTCCAAAACTATGTTAAATAAAAGTGGGGACAGTGGACACCCTTGTCTTGTTCTTGATTTTAGTGGAAAAGCTTCCATTTTTCCCCCATTTAGTAATATGTTGGCTGTAGGCTTGTCATAAATAGCCTTTATTATATTGAGACATGTTCCTTCTATTCCCAGTCTCTGTAGGACTCTTGTCATGAAGGGATGTTTGATTTTGTCGAACGCTTTCTCTGTGTCTAATGAGATGATCATGTGATTTTTGTCCATCAACCCGTTTATATAATGTATTACATTTATAGATTTGCATATATTGAACCATCCCTGCATCTCTGGGATAAAGCCTACTTGGTCAGGGTGAATGATCTTTCTGATATATTCTTATATTCTGTTTGCCAATATTTTGTTGAGAATTTTTGCATCTATGTTCATGAGGGAGATTGGTCTGTAATTTTGTTTTTTTGTTCTATCTTTGCCTGGTTTTGGTATCACGGTGATGCTGGCCTCATAGAAGGAGTTTGGTAGGATTCCTTCTTTTTCTATTTCCTGGAAAAGCTTAAGAAGCAATGGCGTTAGCTCTTCCTTAGAGGTCTGGTAAAATTCAGCAGTGAATCCATCTGGGTCTGGTCTTGTTTGAGTTGGGAGATTATTGATAACTGTTTGGATCTCCATGTTTGTTATAGGTCTATTTAAGTGATTAATCTCATTTTGATTTAATTTAGGTAGGTCATATAAATCATGGAAACCATCCATTTCTTTCAGATTTTCATACTTTGTGGAGTATATGCTTTTATAGTATGTCCCTATGATTTTTGAATTTCTCTGGAATCTGTTGTAATGTTACCTTTTTCATCTCTGATTTTATTAATTTGTGTCTCTTCTCTCTTTCTTTTGGTCAGAGTTGCTAAGGGTTTATCAATCTTGTTTATCCTTTCAAAGAACCAACTCTTTGTTTCATTAATCCTTTGGATTGTTCTTTTGTTTGTTTGTTTGTTTGTTTCTATTTCATTAATTTCTGCCCTAATCTTTATTATTTCTTCCTGTCTACTGATTTTTGGTTTGCCTTGTTCTTCTTTTTCCAAGGCTTTAAGGTGAAGCATTAGGTCGTTTACCTGCGACCTTTCTAATTTCTTAATATAGGCACTTAAGGCTATAAATTTACCTCTTAGAACTGTCTCCATTGTGTCCCAGAGATTTTGATATGTTGTGTTCACATTATCATTTGACTCTATAAATTTTTTGATTTTTTTTCTTGATTTCTTCATTGACCCATTCATCATTTAGTAGTGTATTATTTAATTTCCATGATTTTGTGTATGCTCTATAGCCTTTCTTACTACTGATTTGTAGTTTAATTCCATTGTGGTCAGATAGAATGCAAGGAATTATTTCAATTTTCCTGAATTTGTTAAGATTTGCTTTGTGTCCTAATGTATGGTCTATTTTAGAGAATGTTCCATGTGCTGCTGAAAAGAGTGTATATTCTGCAGCCTTTGGATGAAATGTCCTGTACATATCTGTTAGGTCCATTCCTTCTATGACCTCATTTAGTCCAGGTGCCTCTCTGTTTATTTTTTCCTGGGATGACCTGTCAATTGATGAGAGTGGGCTGTTAAAGTCATCCACCACCACTGTGTTTGGTGTTATCTGTGACCTTAGTTCTAATAGTGTTTGTTTGATGAATTTGGAAGCCCCCATGTTAGATGCATATATGTTTAGGATTGTAATGTCCTCCTGTTGGAGTGTACCCTTAATCAATATAAAGTGACCTTCCTTATCTTTCTTGACTAATGTTGGACTAAAATCTACCTTGTGAGATATTAGGATAGCAACCCCTGCTTGTTTTGTAGGCCCATTTTCTTGAAACACTGTCTTCCAACCTTTCACCCTAAGATAATGTCTATCCTTTGTAGAAAGGTGAGTTTCTTGGAGACAACAACTTGTAGGATCTTGCTTTTTAACCCAGTCTGCAAACCTATGTCTTTTCGTTGGGGCACTGAGGCTGTTGATATTAAGAGATATTATTGAAAGGTGTGTATTTATGTTTGCCATTTTTTATTTTTGTGGTTCCGGTTCTACCTGTGCTCTCTTGTGTTAACTAGTATTTGAGTATTGCTTGTTTTTTCTAGGTTCCCTATATGTGTGCTTTTCCTTTTCTTCAGCATGGAGGATTCTATCAAGTATTTTCTGTAGAGCTGGTTTTGTCTTCAAATACTCCTTTAACCTGCTTTTGTCATGGAATGTCCTTATTTCTCTGTCTACTTGAATGGATAGCTTTGCAGGATAAAGTAACCTTGGTTGACAGTTGTTATCTTTTAGAACTTGGAATACGTCACTCCAAGACCTTCTGGCTTTTAAAGTTTATGTTGAATAATCTGCTGTAATCCTGATGGGCTTGCCTTTGTAGGTATCTTGATTTTTCTCTCTAACTACTTTCAATTTTTTTTTTTTCCTTTGGTTTGTGTGTTTGGAAGTTTGATTATAATATGGCGAGGAGAGGTTCTTTCCAGGTTTTGTCTGGCTGGGGTTCTAAAGGCTTCCTGTATCTGCATTGGCACCTCTTTCCCAATTTGGGGGAAATTTTCTTCTATGATTTTGTTGAAGATGCCTACTATACCTTTGGAGTGGGATTCTTCTCCTTCTACTATGCCCTGAATTCTTATGTTTGTCCTTTTCATAGTGTCCCTAATATCTTGAAATTCCCACTCATACTTTTCTATAACTTTGTCTTTCTCTTTGTTGGACTGCATTAAGTCTGCCACCTGGTCTTCTAGCTTAGATATTCTGTCCTCTCCTTCATCCATTCTACTGGTGAGATTTTCTACAGAGTTTTTTATTTCATTAACTGTGTTCTTTATTGCTAGCAATTCTGATTGTTTTTTCTTTATTATTTCTATTTCCTTATTTATGTCTTGTATTGCCTTCTTTATTTCATTAAATTGGTGTCCTGCATCTTCCTTGATTTCCTCTTTGATTTCTTCTTTGATTCCTTTGATTTGTTCTTTGACCTCTTTGAACATATTTACAATCATTCTTTTGAAATCTTTCTCAGCCATTTCCTCTAGCTCGTTCTCACTGCAGGTGATTTCTGATGCATTAATACTTTTAGGTGGATTTATATCATTTTGCTTTTTAGTGTTTCTTGTGTTATAATATATATATTTTTGCATCTTGGATTAAGTTAATGCTTGGATTTTCTAGCTAGTTGGGTATTCTTAACTGTATCAATTGATTTGATGTTATATATTTTCAGGGTAGGAACTTAAGGTGTTAGGTGTGGCTCTTAAGACTCTCAGAGTATCTACAAAGGTGTTCCTAGGGGTTGAGTTTCCCTGCTATGGGAGTATTCAAGTAGGCTGAGTGGAATCAAATACAGGTAGATTCTACAAGTTAACTAGACACTGTACACATTCAATC
Source organism: Jaculus jaculus (assembly GCF_020740685.1). NCBI lineage: Eukaryota > Metazoa > Chordata > Mammalia > Rodentia > Dipodidae > Jaculus > Jaculus jaculus. The sequence continues at coordinate 48,039 of NC_059118.1, forward strand.
AAAAACAGCCCCAAGTATGTATGCAAGAGTAGTTATTATAACAACCAGATCCTCTATCAACAAAGAGGTTAAGATTTCTGGTCTGTTGATGGATCCAAGTCAGCTTGTGACCAAGTAAGACCCTTCCATGGTGCAATCCCAGTTACCTTGGATGATTTTGGTCTCAGTCAAGTTGCTGCCTGGGTTGTTGGGCTGCTATTCTGATTTCTGGAGCTGGGCACTGGCTTTTCCTGTGGGGCAAACCAAGCCTGGAAAGTGTGGCCCTGCTGGAACTGCTGCTGCTAAAGCTGCCTCTGCTGGGTCTGTCACCACTGCTACCAAAGCTGCTGCTGTTGGGTCCACCGCTGCTGCTGCCTCTGCTGCTGCTGCTGTAGCTGCCACTGCTGGAGCCACCACTATTGCTGAAGCTTCTGCTTCTGGGTGTACCGCAGCTGCCACTACTGGATCTGCTGCTGCTGGGGCTGCTGTTACCAGTGCCGGAGCCGCTGATGTTGCTGCCAGACTCTGCTCCTGCTTGTGTCCCACTGTCGGCTCAAGTTGGTGTGGCTGGGTCCCAGAACCGCTGCTCTCTTCACTGGAACTGGGATCAGGCGGTGGGGGAGAGGAGGGAGCTTCAGCTGCTCTAGTTCTCTCGCTGTTCCACGTGTTCTTCTACCTTGTGATCTGCTCCTCTGTTGCTCACTGCTGCTCTCCCTTCATGTTTCCTAAGTTGCGGAGAGCCCTGGTGTGAGTGGAAGCTCTCCGCACCTGGCTTTTTCTGTGGCTCGAGCTGAGCCTGGCAGCTTTCTGGTGGGCGCCGCTGCTGCCGTGGTTGGCAGAGCTGCCAGGGCCACTTTTGCCGGCCTGTGTGGGCTCTGGATGCTTTTGATCTCTTCTACTTCTCTGCTGCCTCTTCAATTTCCTATACACCTCACTTTTTAGTAAAAGTGTGTATTTTGCTGAGGTTTTTTGGTCTTTTTCCCCCCTAGGCTGCTTTGGCATGGTACCTACACCACCATCTTAGCCGGAAGTCTGCCACAATTCTTTTAAAAAAGAAAGTGTAGTTATAAAGCCAACATGTGCTCACTGTATGAAATTGAGAAAAACAAAAGAAAAATAAGGAAAAACAAAAAGGAATAAAAATTAAACATACTCTCATAATGTAAAAATAAGCTCTTCTAGCATGTTTCAATCTTTACCTTTTCCCATGCACACTATTTGATTCTTCTTGAGCAAATACCACTCTAATTGATGCTTATTATTTTTGTATTTTTTCTCAAGACCGCAATATATAATAGCATTTCCTCATGCTATTAAAAATTCTTACCAGGTGTGTTGACACATGCGTTTAATCCCAGCACTCATGTGGCAGAGATAGGAAGATTGCCATGAGTTTGAGGGCTCCCTGAAACTACATAGTGAATTCCAGGTCAGCCTGAGCTAGGGTGAGACCCTACCTTGAAAAACAAACAAACAAAAAAATTATTTGTAAATATAATCTTTTCATTGCTATTGTTATTGGGGCTTCAAAGGCAAGAAAGAATTCCGATATTACTTGTACAGGTTGGTGAGTTTTAATTTGTGTAGACCCATGGAATTACCACCAAATCAAGATGATAAGTAATACCTCCCTTCTACCTCAGAAATGACCTATGCCCTGCCCAGAAGTAAATGCCACTCTGACTTCATATAGATCAAATATGCATGTTCTCTCGCTTCATAAAATGAAATCCTAGATGCCACCTCTTTCTTGTCTAGTCTTTGTTTAATAGCATAGCCTTAGCTTTATTTAGAGTCCTAGTTTCTGATAGCCACTAATGGAGAACAATGTTGCATTGATTGCCACAGTCAATCCTCTTTTGTCCTGTTAAGAAGGATGTTCCTTGTTCCCCCAAGGCCACCTTTGCCAGGAAAGCCAGAAACTCCTCACACTCCTCATGGACATAGGAAGAACCCACTCACCATCCCTCAATGTCCCACATTTCCCTGTGGATTCAATGACTGCCAGAACATCTTGTGGAAACTGTTCTTTCACCTTTGCCTCAAGTTATGAGGTTACTGTGCTGTTTACCCATTCCTGCCTTGCTCCTCTAGAGTCTCATACTAGGAAGTCAATCTCTCTTCCTAGCCCAGGTACGACATCCCTCATACACCCTGTTCAAAACATCAACTCAAGCAGATACTCACAGGCTTTCTGTATCCCTTTATTAGATATGTCCAAACATGGTGAAAATCCTTTAGCTTAGCTTAGAATTCTGCCCTGTATTTGGGATATTTATTGCAGAGCAGCAATAAGACATAAGCTAGTAAAATCTTGGGAATGCTAATAGTATCTAAGTGCTAATTAAGATGCACAAGAGACCACTGCCATCTTGAGTAGGTCAGGTCATACCAGCAGCTCTATGTGTAACAGGATATTGTGTAAGCCTCTTCTAGTTACACTTAAGCTGGCAACTGTGGCTCAAGGCTGAGGAAAAGAAGTATTAAGTACTTCACAGCGCTAAAGAAAACCACTGATTCTTAGGGTCACACACCTCCCCAGAGTTCATAAGAAGGTGAAAGAACAAGTCCTGTGCCTCTGCCTATCATGTCACCTCCTCACGCCCATCTGCATATGTGGACAATTGTGGGAGGAAAGTGTTGTAGACATGGTTGGATTATAGTGAGCAAAGTGCCCCCACTCCAGCCATGTGGGGCTCTGAGAGAATGACATGAGGGATATGTTACAGGGAAGACCAGCACTTCCCCATGGGTCTCCATGAGACATCCAGCTAGGCAGGGGACAAAAGATTGAAGGGAAAACATGATGGAGACAGGATGTGTCCCAAGGCTTCAATGCACCTTGGTTTATATGTCTAAAGAAAAGGCAACTGGGCTATACCTGCCATGTGGAGCCCACCATTGAGGCAGGTGACATCAGTACCCAGGAAATGATAGCCTGGAAGAAGTCTTTTCAGGAGAAAATTTGCATGTCTAGGAAGTAGCTACAGACTTCACCATGAGCTCTGACCTTCTAGAGGGAGCACATATCAGTGTCTGCATCTCTGAAGCATCTTGACCAACACTGAAGGAACTATGACAGAGGTCAGCTGGATAAAGATGTTTGTGCCCTCCTTCTCTCCCTCAGCTTCTTCTCAAGGCTAGCCTATGCTTAGAAGAAGAAACTATAGAAAATCACTTTGAAGAAGACAACAGAGCTGGGGACAGAAAGGGCAAATTATACCCTTTCCCTAGGCACTGAATCCGACTGCCCCTAAGGACTAACTGGAATTGATTTGAGAGAGAGAAAATAATTTCATATTATGAATGGATTACACTGCAGGTTTTATAAGGACTGGTATAAAGTAAGACTTTACTCAATGCCCATACCTTAGCTTGTGAGGCTACTGAGATGGCAGCACCCTCCAAGTGGTAGGAGGAAGCCCCCAAGCCCAGAGTGTGGCCAGCAAGAATACAGACTCAATTTTACATAATTGGATGCCTGCACACATATGCATGCAGAAGAAAACTTTCCCAAAGTTATAAACAAGGTGCCAAAGTGGCCTTTTTTTTGAGGAAATTTCCAACCTCCATTGCACCCCAAACCTAAGCCCAGTCTCTTCTCCTACATTCCTGAGGTGCTTTGCAGAGATGACAGCCCAGACCATTCTCTCATGATGTGTTTTGCTGGACATCTCTGGCTGACATTTCCTGCTGGCTAATTGTATCTGAAGTCATTTTTTCAGAAAAGTCTGAATGAAAAGTCAAAGCAGAAGGCGAAGGTTGGTCTTGCAGATATCCTCACTGGCAGCTATAAAACCTTTCTGGACATGCCCAGCTTCCCAGCTGATTTGAGCAGCACAGACCAGAGATATGGCATGGAAGAATGGTGTCAAGTTCACTTCTCCACCAAAGCATTTGAAATACCCATCCCTTGACATGGTGTCCCTTCCTGCCTTTACACCTGCTTGCCCCCAATTGCCCATTCAAATGTCCTCCCCCAAATCAAGGCAACTCTTACAAGGCTATTTCTTTGATACCAATAAAGTCATATTGTAGCTGTTATGACTTTGTTGCACAATCATCATCAAGTTAATCATTGGTCCCAGGATCTCAGAAAAGGAAAATTTCAGGGCTGGATAAATGACTTGGTTAGAAAAGCACTTGCTGAACAAGCATGAGGATCTGAGTTTAGATCCTCAGAGCTCACATAAAAGCTTGGTGTAACTGTACACACTGTAATCTCAGTGCTCAGGGATCAGGAGATGGAGACAATGAACCCCTGGGGCTTAATGAATAGCTAGTGTACTTAAATTAATGAGCTCTATGTTCAATGAGAGACCCTGCCTTAATAAAAAGGTCAATGAGTTAGAGATGGCTCAATGGTTAAGTGTGCTTCCTGTGCAAGCATGAGGACCCAAGGGGGCCTTTCACTGCACAGACTTACATACAAAGCTGGGTATAGCCACACAAGCTTGTAACTCAGTTCTGTAGGGGATCAGAGATCTGAGATTTGCTAGAGTATGCATAAAAAACAGCAAGCTCTGGGACAGGAAGATTCCACAAACAAGAATGAGAGGAAGAGTGGTGGAGGTGGAGATCTAGCTTCTTGCTCCAGCTACCACAGGGGAGCACACCCACTGGAGTGGAGCACACCCATGGGAAGACAAGTATTTGGGTTGCCACAAAGACACATATACATGTATACACCACACACACACAGACACACAAACACATGCAAATCAAATACATAAGATCTAAAGGTGGAGAGAAATTGAGGAAGACACCAAAAGTCTACCGTTGCCTCCACATGCACACACATGCACTCACACATACATGAACACACATGCACAATACACATATACAAAAAAACAAGTACTCTTCTTTCCCTGTGCTCATATGTTCATGTCTGTGCCTCAGCAGCCCTGGGCTGTAAGGTCTAAAGGACATGAAGAGCGCAGCAATGACACCAATCTTTACCTTCCCCACCAGTCTGTAGGATTCTCAGGTTGCCTGCCATACTACATCCCACACAGGGAAATGAATTTTTATCCACATTTTAGTTGTGAAGCCTCCATATTCTGTATATATCAATCAATGTTGTGCTTCTTGGCAAACAAACAAACAACAACAACAAAAAAGTTAGTGCTCCTGTTTCCCTATCTCTTCACACACGAGGACACAGGGCTAAAAAATTGGAATAAACACAGCTTCAGTTGACTAAGAAGAGGCTCTGATCAGCCATACTGACACTGTGATCGGGTGAGACAGGTATCAATTGTATTAGTCTTCCAGCAGTTTACCAGATTGGATGGGCAGGGTTTGGAGCCTGGAGAGTAGGATGCAAGTCACTCCTTACAAAATTACTCAAGAGTAAACATAAAAATTTTGAAAAAAATATCCAACCCCACCAGTGTCACTAAACAGATGATTGTTTTTAATCTTTTTATCAATATAGTTAGAGCACTGATTTATTTCCTAAATCATGGGTTTCAAAGACAATATTTACATTGGATCATCATCAAAATAGGCATATGACTTTAATCCTTGCACTTGCACTGTAGAGTAAGTCCAAGTTAGTCTGGGCTACAGTGAGACCCTAACCCCAACCCCCCAAAAAGAAAATAATCAAAATACAATGTTTGCACTCATTAGAATATCTGAAGGCAACTTCCTTAGTCCTCTATCCATGTGATGACTAAGCCAAACCACAGTGACTTCCAGCTTCTAGCTGCCTGTTCCCATATTTTAGATCAAAAACACACTAAGTTCTAGAGTTAAATATTATTGGTTCAACAGAAACTTTTCTTATTGGAAGGAGCTTCTTCCCCTCCTCTCCTTTATAAATTGACTCCAACAGCTTAGATTAGGAACTGGCTTGATTTAGGAGTTCCCAAAGGATCCAAAGGGAGGAATTTGTCATCACAGCACATCTGCCAAACTCTGATATATTCCATGATGATCAAATCTAACTTTATGGTAGAAAGAGAAAAAGGATTCAAAGGCAGAAATGACATAGCTGATACAGTAGTATCAGAGCACATGCTAGGATCCAGATGAGGGACAACATACTTCCATAGGTGGATAAGCCCACAAACCACTGGCCCCAAAACCTGTCAATCAAGAGTAGCTTGTGTCAGCTCAGATACCTCCTAAGCATATAGCATGTGCCAAGCTTTTATGCTCAAAGCCAGAAGTCTCTCTATAATTAATTCAATGTTTTCAGGCATGGAAAATTAGGAGCTCTTAAAGCCATACTTCATCACATTTGTTAGTTAAAGTTTTCTGCATTTTGTTTTTTCTATTAAAAAAATTTTTTTAATGCAGACAGTATCTAAATCTAAAATCAGGCTCCAGAAAGCAGTCAATAAAACTCTTCTTCCCAACCAATGTAGAGTCTTTCTCATCGAGGCTTTTCCAACCTGGCAATTTAGACAGATTTGCATGTTGGGGACATGATTTCCAAAGCTGGAGCCTTTGTCCCTATTATGTCCTTCTCTTTTCTGCCAGAAGAACATACCCACATTCCAATTGCTTGTTTTCCCTCTCCCAGTACAACCTAGGTGTTTGAATTTTGCTGCTCCCTTTACATTTTCCCTAGACTCACACTTTTGGATGTCTACGAACTTATTTTTGAAGTATGTCAGACCTACAGCCAAGAGTTATGTGATAAAGACTGTGGGTAAAGAGTCAGGAGCACAACAATGGGAGATAGGGAATAGTAGCAAGAAAACAAAGCCATGTGATGCTAGACAGAAACCCTTCCTAAATTCTGAAGACTCCTCCTGTGATTTTGTCTGCTCTGGACACATGCCTGCTATGTTCCCACATGATCCCTGCCTTCTGCTGCTGTTCTCTTCATTCTTGATCATTACCTCCAACCTTCCCTTCTCCCTAGAAAGATCAAATAAGGTCCTTCATTATTGTTTTTAGCTAATGACAAATGTTGTATATTTTATAAACAATTTCTATACTTCATGTGGGCCTGTGGTCTGAGAAGCAAGTGAATTATAGGGCATGATATTGAACAGACTTTCAATATTGTCATAAATAACCATAATAAAACAAAAATGTGTAATACATTCATGCACAAAAGGACTCAGGTAAAGTTCCAAAAAATTACAATTCTCAAGCTTTCCTTGACCTAAAGTCTTCAAAATTAAACACAGGTAGGAGATGAGGCCAAGAGTCAGGAACATTTCCTGGGCAAATGAACAAGTCCCCTTCATCTTCATCTTCATCATCATAGTCATATAAGCTTATCCATGGTCCTCTCTCCCCTTCTACTTACTCATCCCTGACCCCTCGGGTCCTCATTCCATGCTTGTCTTGTCAGAAATGGATAAAGACATGGTGAATATTGGATAAAGTGTATTACCATAAGGCAATAATAATTTTCCTAAAGACTGAAATGAGTTTATAGAAATACCAAAGTTTCCACCTACAGTTATTTTGGAATAGTCACTGAGCATGAATTAAATATAAAATGAGTGACAAAATCTGTCTTGGCACAGTCCTGAGGTTCTGGACACCTTGAAGCTTGTTATTCTATACAAACTGTTCTTTCATTTAAAGAATAACAAGCAAACTGCCACTCATTTTACAAACCAACTGACACTTCCTGGTCCCCAGTAGAAGGGGTGTATGTTGAACTCACTCGATCTGCTGTCTCCCTATAGAAAACTGGACACTGTTTGCAGAGATGTTTGGTGATATGCTTTCGGAAGAACACTGACAGATACCTTCGAAACTTCTCTCCAACAAAGGCATAGATAATGGGGTTGATGCAGCAGTGTGTCATCCCAAGAGTCTCTGTCACCTGCATGGCCTGGTCCAGGTGACTGGTGCTCTCACAGTTACTCAGGCCAAAGAACTCCTGGAAGGTGGTCAGGAGGAGAACAATGTTGTAGGGAGTCCAGAAAAGAAAGTAGACAATCATGATGGCAAAGATGAGCCTCACAGCCCTGTGCCTCTTCTCATTCCGACAGCGAAGCAGAGTGTGCAGGATTCCTGAGTAGCAGATGACCATGACAAGCAGGGGCAGGACCAAGCCCAAGATGTTTCTCATTATTGTATGGAAAATTTTCCATATTAATGGGAAATAAGGACTACAGATTCTACTAGAATTTTCTTCTTGGGATTTAGTGAAGATTACTCCTGGAAGAGAGGCAAACATAGCCACCACCCAGGTGACTCCACTTGTAATTACCCCAAAGGTGACTGTTCTGGCTTTTAGAGCAAATACAGCATGGACAATAGCCAAGTACCTATCAATGGTCAGAAGGATGATGAAGAAGATTCCACCAAAATAACCAATGTGATAGAGCCCTGTCAATAACATACACATTATGTTTCCAAAGACCCATTCATTTGCAGCATAGTGAGCCCAGAAGGGGAGTGTGAGCAGGAATAGCAGGTCTGAAATGGCCAGGTTGAACAGGTAAATGTCAGTCATGCTCTTCAGCTTTTTACAGCTTATCAGAATGAGGATGACGAGCATGTTGCCCACAAAACCAGAGATGAACACCAATGAATAGAGAGGGGGCAGCAGCTGGGCTGCGAGTTGTTGCACGCTGGGCTTATGACAAGGCTCACTGTAATCATAGTCATAAGTGGTAGTGGCCTCTTCACTAAGCTCTTGCATACTTCTTGAAAACAGAGAATGAGATGTGGAAAGTATGTTATGGATGATCTGGGGTGTCATGTCCTTGTCTTCCATTTCCTTCAGCTCTGTAGACAGAGAATGAAATGATAACTACACATTAATGCCACATTCACTAAACTAAACAGCCTTGCTCCAGTTAAGCAGCATCTCAATTTTGGGTCTCTCCTTTTCAACTATTTCCTCAAGAGTATTTATACATCTTTCCTTTTATTTCTGGTAGTAGATGTCCTACGTCTACCCAACCACCATTTCCTGACATCTTTCATCTTCACTGGAGAGCATGCTTCTCACTCTAGGGTTACAAGTGGCACATGTCTACATTCTCTACCTCCTTGCATCTGGTCTTGCAGGTATGTGGCCCATTCCTAGACAGTAACATATAAGTGGAGTCTGCTAGGAGTCCTCCAGGGAGGCTCTTCCCCTGTAAGAGAGACACAGAAGAAAATTTGCTGGTCCTTTCTACTTTCACAAATTGTGTTGCATAGGCACTCTGTTCAAGTCCCAAATTTCTCTGCTTTTTCTATATTTCCACATAGATTTGTTCACATACCAAATATTTATTTAGTATCTATTATGATCTGTGCTCTGTTTTAAGCACAGGAGTTACCAAGGTGAGTAAAGAGGGTATTGTGTAGTTTACTTGAGTTTCTGCCCCAAACTGAGATTTCCTTGAAGTGTGCTCCAGGCTCTGGGTTCCTTATCTTCTGAATTTCTTCCTTTTTAGAAAATTAGGAGCAATGGTAAGCATATCTCTTAATTTTCATACCCATATATAAATGATATTCTCACTTTTGGTTAGAGAAGCTTCTCTTTTCAGATGGTGGTGACCTTGGAATGACTCAGAAGGCACCATGGTGCTGAAAAGAAGTGACAGAGGAGTACTCAGCATTGAAACATCTCTATCACACCTTCCAAGGCTCAGGGTCCATTGTGGAAGAGGTAGTAAAAAGAATGTAAGAGTCAAAGTAAGGGTAGGGCTCCTTACAATGCACTCTTCCAGACACAAAATGGACTGGATATCCATGACCTCATGGCACCTGGCACTACCTACATGAGACCATCATTCTAGGAAGAAAAGATGATGACATCAAAATAAAAAATAAAATGATGGGGAGGGGATATGATGGAGAGTGGAGCTGCAAAGGGGAAAGTGGGAAAGAGGGAATTATGTCTTATTGTCTATAATTATGGAAGTTGTCAATAATAAAAAAAAAGTAAAAACAAAAAAGAAAATTAGGGGCAAGCCTTTGGAGCCAAACAGACCTGAATTTCAATCCTACCTCTAATATTTGAATTCTGCTATATAACTTGAGGCCAATTACTTCTTCAAGTATCAGTTTCCCTGTGTAGAAACTAGCTATGCTGAGTTGCTCTGAGGATTAACTAGAGATAAGGATTTAACACAATGGGTACTACACAGAAATGGTTTGTAATATGATTATATCATATGAATTCTCTTTAAATGCATTTCAGATTCACCTCCTAGAAGAGGCCATCTTCTTGCCTCCTGTGTTACCCACTCTTGTTGATCTTTCCTTTACTCATAGGTCATACTTAACAGTCTGCCTGCTCTAAAGTTGAAATTGCATCATGCATTTCTCAGCCCTGAAATTTCCCATAGTCATACGCTAGGGACTTCAAAGATAATGGCTAGTCTGCTCATCATGATGTTCCTGAGCTCACTTCTCATCTCTAGTCATTCCTTACATTCTAGAACTCATGTGCAGCCACAGACATCTTCTATTTGCCCCAAATATACCACTGCCTTCATGCTTCAGTGGTTTTCTACATGCTTGACCCTTTGCCTAAAATGGGCTGTGAGCTCCTATTCATCTTTCTGTGCCTCCCATTCAAATCCCCTTCCTTATGAAGCCTAATATGCACTTCAGTCAAATCACTTGTATCTTGTATGTTTCAATAAGAACTTGTCATGCAGTCTTTTATACATTGTGCACCTCTCTGAGGCTAAGAATTGGCTGTGTTTCTATCTCCAACTCTTATGATTTCATCTGGATGAAAGAATTACTGCTAAATGTTCATTGAATGAATGCAGAAAGTTCTTTATATTCAAAAACATAATCATAAGACCTAACATCATAAGGGTTTCATGGTTAAGAATACTTTTTCCTTATAGTGACTATGAATTTGTTTGAATCCACCTACACACTTTATTTTTCCATTCTTCCATTGATGGCCATATTACATATCACTGAGTCTTATTCTTATAAATTGTAAGACTAAAATGAGATCTCTATTGAAAGTTAAGAAAAAACACACATACCTTAAGAATTATATTGTGCTCAGTCCTAGCCTGCTTCTGAGGCTCCAGGAGCTGTCATCTAACCATTTGACAAGGAGCTAGCACCTAGTCCCTGCTACAATAGGTAGTCAGCAAAGTGGATGAAAAATGCTGGCCTACCTGTCACTTCAGGCGTGAAGACCTGGCTCCCAGGGCTGAGAGAAAGCTGCCTCTCAGAAAAAGAAAGTTTTCAGCATGTGTGAACCTCTTGAGGAGAGATAAGAGGCAGATTTTGGTGCAGGACTTAGATTGTTGCATATATGGACCATAGGGGAGAAATTTAAGATATAAAGCTCCAGCAATTTAAGGTCCCTACATGCTTAAGCAAGTGAGCCTGTAGATGCCTAGATGAACAGACTGCTTGTTCTTTAGTTTTGGTCTTCTTTCTTCTATCACCTAAACCCCAAGGAACAGTCTCACCCTGCTATACCTTCACTTTTTCTGTGTTACCAGGATCTTTTTAACATCTCCTAGGGCATATGACACCCTCTCTCCTTCCCCACATTGTAATTACTGTCCTTAAGTACACAGATTGTGCAGGCCCTCAGAGTGTCTCTGGGTCCTGAAATTCAAGGTTGGAGATGCTTACAGGGTTTATAAAGTCATGGAAATATCACCCACAACTCACCAGTGGAGGGCTTCTTCCAGATGTCACTGGCTTCTCAGCAACAGGACCTCAGATCTAGAGGTAGAAACTTGGTGTGCAGAAATAGGAAATGAAGTTTCCTGCAGAAAGAAGGCGGAGATAGTAGAATAAGTGATGGTAAAGATTTGAAAAAATTTTTTAAATGTACAGTTCTTCTTTTCCAGCCAGGAGCATTATATGAGGTCTCCAAGGGATTAATTTTGAAATCTTGCTTGTGCAACATTGAGTGAGTCAGCCACTCCCCGTCCCTCTGCTCTGGTATATTTACCCCTGGGCCTCTTTATCTTATGGGGTCAGGATCTCATGCTGTGTCTGAGCTTTAATACTCTCAACAGTCAAACATGATTCATAAGATCTATGGTGACTGAGAGGAGTATAAGCAACTCATGAATTCATGTAGCATTTGGTGCACTGTTGATACAACAAAGCTGGTGATAGCACCAGAGCTCTGTTGAGAGCAGTGGACTGAGGGATGTGGCCACCATAAGTGCTCACAACAGCAAAGAAACTCAGCACAAGCCTGGCACCTTCTCCAGACCTCAGTAAGTTGGCAGCCAAGTGTTCTTCTCTTATTCTGGAACAGGCCCACTGTAATGTCTAGAATATTCTGATATGGATTTTGCCATTGGTTCCCTTGATTCAACCAAGATGGAAATAATCAAAACCCCTGATTAGAACTACTTTTCACCTCCACTCTCATACTACAGATCACTGATGACATTGTTTCAACGAAGAGAGGGACAATAGTGAGTAATGGTACAGCCAGGATCCAAAATAATCTGACTGCAGAGAATGGAAGGCATTCTTGAAGACTGTCTAAGGATAAAAGTGTTTACAGAAGGGCAAGTGGGGTCAGGAGAGACTAACAACAGTGGGAGCTGTCACCCCAAGTCTTTGTGGGAGGTCAGAATGTGTACCTTCTAATATGCTTTTATGGCATATTGTGGACAGTGAGAAGAGGCAGGTTCAGGAAAGCTCTCTTGCCCTACTTCTATTTGTCTAAAAGCAGATCATTCTCTTTTCTTGAAGGCAAAATTCATCTTTCTACCTCTTCAACAAGGGAGAGCATAGCTTAACCACTGAAAACAACTATAGATCTTTATCAACTTGAAAATTATACCAGAAGAATCTACAGTAATAATCTTTACTAACCATTTTCTCTTATCTATTATCCCTCCCACAAATTTCCATCCTTAGAGATACACATTTCTTTTACTTTGCCTTGTTATTGCTCTAAAATGTTACTAGTCTACTATGCTGGAATTCACAGCCACTTTTTTGGAAATTACTAGTTCCCTGGAAACATACTATGCATATATGATATATGCTTCATTTTTTAATTCTTATTTATCTGTCTTTTACAGAGGTCTGCTTCTACTAAGAAATTGCAAGAGTTGAGCTATGAATATTTTCCCCTATAACTTGAAATGTCAAAAGAATAAACATATCCCTGAGCTCAGAATCCATTCCCTGCAGTCAGAGTTCAATATTGTGTACCTCAGAAGTTGAAGGGGAAAGTGGGGGGGGGAGGGAATTACCATGGGATATTTTTTAATAATCATGGAAAATGCTAATAAAATTTAAAAAAATAAAAAATAAAATAAAATAAATTAAAAAAAAGAAGTTGAGAGTTGAAGACTGAAGATTAGAGCTACTGCTGGAACTTGGTAAAGCAGGGCAGAAGAAAGTCTCCACCTTTCTTTCCCTCCCCATGCCTATTACAATGAACCTCTCTTCTCTGATCCCCTGCCATGCATCCAATAGACTGTATACACAGAAGCAGGAAGCAGTGGGAAGTGAAGACATCAATTTTGGGGCTCAGAGTAGATCTGGGCAACCTCACAGCAATTTTTGCAAATTTTACCTAACCTCATCCATACACATAAGCCAAAAAATGAGAACAGGGCTAGAGAAGTGGCTTAGCTATTAAGGCACTTGCCTGCAAAGCCAAAGGACCTATGTTTGATTCCCTAGTACCTATGTAAGCCACATGCACAAGGTGGCACATGCATCTGGAGTTTGTTTGCAATGGCTGAAGGCCCTGACTCACCCATTCTCTATCCCATCTCTCTTTCTCTCTCTCAAGTAAATAAGTGAATAAATTTTTAAAAAATATTTTTTATTTTTATTTATTTATTTTATAGAGAAAGAGGGAGAGAGAGAGAGAGAGAGTATGAATGCACCAAGGCCTCTAGCCACTGTAAACAAACTCCAGATGCATACGTCCCCTTGTGCCTCTGGCTAATGTGGATCCTGGGGAACTGAACCTGGGTCCTTTGGCTTTGCAGGCAAATGCCTTAACCACTAAGTCACCCCTCCAGCCCTAAATATGTTTTTTAAAAATGACAACATCCATAAGTACTTCAGTAAATCTCTATGCACTAGAGGAAACAAGGAAGGATGCTTTTCCATGAGTTTAAGAATTCTGTACCTATCTGTCAGCACTGAGTCTATGGTCTTCAGGATTGTTCTGGTCTAAAAGATGAGTGCTATCTGACTTTTTTTTTTCAAGTCAGGGTCTCAGTCTAGGCCAGGTTGACCTGGAACTTATTTTGTAGCCCCAGACTGGCTCTCAAACTCACCATGATTCTTCTACCTCAGTGCCTCCCAAGTACTAGGATTAAAAGCATGTGCCACTACCCATCTTTTTTATTTATTTATTTTTTTTTATTTTTATTTTTTTTCTTCTTTAGTTATTTATTTATGTTGTTAAAACCAAGGGAGCTTTAAGAGGAAAAGTAGTACAAAAATACAGCCACATGCATGCCTTTGTCATAAACTGGAGTTTGCTAACAAAAACAACAAAAAGTTTGTCCTTCCCTCCACCCCCCCCCCCCCTTTTTCTTTTTCCCTCTGTGGATTTTAAATTAAGGAAGGCCACCCTGTGTGGCCTGCCTCTTCAGGTGGTTGCGATAAGACACAATGCAGATGCAACCAGGGGTCTGATCATCTGACTAGCTGACGTGACCAAAGGGATTTAACAAGGAAGCCAATGTGTTGTCTAATGTCTCCTGTGTCAAGTGATTCACTCAGCCAGGGAGGGGTAGCTGGGGAGGAAGGTCTTCCAAGTCATGGATTTCCATCAATCAGTAAATAAGATAAGAAACAGGAATTTTAAACACAACTATTAGCAGGCAACAAACCACAGCTCATTATGTTAAACAGTCTCTTTCTGGGGAGGGGAGCAGGGAGTTTTTTGTTTTTTTTTTTCTTCACATGCATTTTTTAAAAGTGCACTGAACTTTAAGCTAGTTTAAAATGTCTAATTGTGACCCTTCACCTTGTCTTCCCCACAACTAGTGTTCTTTCTACTTCACATAAATTTTACCCAAATGGTGGGTTTCATCATATTCCCAACGCTGTTGGACAGGTAGCCCTCAGGATCTGGAAGGAATTTGACACCATGAAGTCAGTCACTACTCTTCATGAATAGTAGCTTCTGTAGGGTCTCCTGAACTTGGCAACTTACTTGCACGTTTGCCCTGGTTATACTGGGGAGTCCCATTGTTAAAAGAACAGGCTCTGGTTCCCCTTTGCTTTAAGTCAGCAGACTTTGGGTAATTTCTCCATCAGTAGCCATGCAAAGCTCAGCAGTCTCTGCTGGGCCATGTTACCAACCTGATTTTTTTTTTTTTAAATTTTTATTAACATTTTCCATGATTATAAAATATATCCCATGGTAATTCCCTCCCTCCCCACCCCCACACTTTCCCATTTGAAATTCCATTCTCAATCATATTACCTCCCCATTACAATCATTGTAATTACATATATACAATATCAACCTATTAAGTATCTTCCTCCCTTCCTTTCTCCACCCTTTATGTCTCCTTTTCAACTTACTGGCCTCTGCTACTAAGTATTTTCATTCTCACACAGAAGCCCAGTCATCTGTAGCTAGGATCCCCATATGAGGGAGAACATGTGGCGCTTGGCTTTCTGGGCCTGGGTTACCTGACTTAGTATAATACTTTCCAGGTCCATCCATTTTGCTGCAAATTTCATAACTTCATTTTTCTTTACCGCTGAGTAGAACTCCATTGTATAAATGTACCACATCTTCATTATCCACTCATCTGTTGAGGGACATCTAGGCTGGTTCCATTTCCCAGCTATTATAAATTGAGCAGCAATAAACATGGTTGAGCATGTACTTCTAAGGAAATGAGATGAGTCCTTTGGATATATGCCCAGGAGTGCTATAGCTGGGTCATATGGTAGATCAATCTCTAGCTGCTTTAGGAACCTCCACACTGTTTTCCACAATGGCTGGACCAGATTGCATTCCCACCAGCAGTGCAGAAGGGTTCCTTTTTTTCCACATCCCCGCCAACATTTATGATCATTTGTTTTCATGATGGTGGCCAATCTGACAGGAGTGAGATGGAATCTCAATGTAGTTTTAATCTGCATTTCCCTGATGACTAGTGACGTAGAACATTTTTTTAGGTGCTTATATGCCATTCGTATTTCTTCCTTTGAGAACTCTCTATTTAGCTCCTTAGCCCATTTTTTGATTGGCCTGTTTGATTCCTTATTAGTTAACTTTTTGAGTTCTTTGTATATCCTAGATATTAATCCTCTATCAGATATATAGCTGGCGAAGATTTTTTCCCATTCTGTAGGTTGCCTCTTTGCTTTTTTCACTGTGTCCTTTGCGGTGCAAAATCTTTGTAATTTCATTAGGTCCCAGTGGTTAATCTGTGGTTTTATTGCCTGAGCAATTGGTGTTGTATTCAGAAAGTCTTTGCCAAGACCAATATGTTGAAGGGTTTCCCCTACTTTTTCCTCTAGCAGTTTCAAAGTTTCCGGTCTGATGTTAAGGTCTTTAATCCATTTGGACTTAATTCTTGTGCATGGCGAGAGAGAAGAATCTATTTTCATCCTTCTGCAGATATTTATCCAGTTTTCAAAACACCATTTGCTGAAGAGGCTGTCTCTTCTCCAATGAGTATTTTTGGCATTTTTATCGAATATCAGGTGGCTATAGCTACTTGGGCTTACATCTGGGTCCTCTATTCTGTTCCACTGATCTACATGTCTGTTTTTGTGCCAGTACCATGCTGTTTTTGTTACTATGGCTCTGTAGTATAGTTTAAAATCAGGTATGGTGATACCACCAGCCTCTTTTTTGTTGCTCAGTATTATTTTAGATATTCGAGGTTTTTTATGATTCCAAATGAATTTTTGGATTGTTTTTTCTATTTCCATGAAGAAAGCCTTTGGAATTTTGATAGGGATTGCATTAAATGTGTAGATTGCTTTAGGTAAGATTGCCATTTTCACGATATTGATTCTTCCAAGCCAGGAACAAGGGATGTTTCTCCACTTTCTAGTGTCTTCTGCAATTTCTCGCTTGAGTGTCTTAAAGTTCTCATTGTATAGATTCTTTACTTCCTTAGTTAGGTTTATTCCAAGGTATTTTATTTTTTTTGATGCAATTGTGAATGGGAGTGATTCTCTGATTTCATCCTCTGTGTGTTTGTTGTTAGCATATATGAAGGCTACTGATTTATGTTTATTTCTTTTGTATCCTGCTACATTGCTGTAGGTCTTGATCAGCTCTAACAGCTTGCTAGTAGAGTCTTTAGGGTCCTTTATGTATAGAATCATGTCATCTGCAAATAATGATAACTTGATTTCTTCCTTTCCAATTTGTATCCCTTTTATGTGTGTCTCTTGCCTTATTGCTATGGCTAAGACTTCCAAAACTATATTAAATAGAAGTGGAGACAGTGGACACCCTTGTCTTGTTCCTGATTTTAGTGGAAAAGCTTCCAGTTTTTCCCCATTTAGTAATATGTTGGCTGTAGGCTTGTCATAAATAGCCTTTATTATATTGAGATATGTTCCTTCTATTCCCAGTCTCTGTAGGACTTTTATCATGAAGGGATGTTGGATTTTGTCAAATGCTTTCTCTGCATCTAATGAGATGATCATGTGATTTTTGTCCTTCAACCCATTTATGTAATGTATTACATTTATAGATTTGCGTATGTTGAACCATCCCTGCATCTCTGGGATAAAGCCTACTTGGTCAGGGTGAATGATCTTTTTGATATACTCTTGTATTCTGTTTGCCAATATTTTGTTGAGAATTTTTGCATCTATGTTCATGAGGGAGATTGGTCTGTAATTTTCTTTTTTTGTTCTATCTTTGCCTGGTTTTGGTATCAGGGTGATGCTGGCCTCATAGAAGGAGTTTGGTAGGATTCCTTCTTTTTCTATTTCCTGGAAAAGCTTAAGAAGCAATGGCGTTAGCTCTTCCTTAAAAGTCTGGTAAAATTCAGCAGTGAATCCATCCGGGCCTGGGCTTTTTTTAGTTGGGAGATTATTGATAACTGCTCGGATCTCCATGTTTGTTATAGGTCTATTTAAGTGATTAATCTCATTTTGATTTAATTTAGGTAGGTCATATAGATCAAGGAAATCATCCATTTCTTTCAGATTTTCATACTTTGTGGAGTATATGCTTTTATAGTATGTCCCTATAATTTTTTGAATTTCTCTGGAATCTGTTGTGATGTTACCTTGTTCATCTCTGATTTTATTAATTTGTGTCTCTTCTCTCTTTCTTTTGGTCAGATTTGCTAAGGGTTTATCAATCTTGTTTATCCTTTCAAAGAACCAACTCTTTGTTTCATTAATTCTTTGGATTGTTCTTTTTGTTTCTATTTCATTAATTTCTGCCCTAATCTTTATTATTTCTTCCCGTCTACTACTTTTTGGTTTGCCTTGTTCTTCTTTTTCCAAGGCTTTAAGGCGAAGCATTAGGTCATTTACTTGTGACCTTTCTAATTTCTTAATATAGGCACTTAAGGCTATAAATTTACCTCTTAGAACTGCCTTCATTGTGTCCCAGAGATTTTGGTATGTTGTGTTCTCATTATCATTTAACTCTATAAATTTTTTTATTTCCTTTTTGATTTCTTCATTGACCCACTCATCATTTAGTAGTGTATTGTTTAGTTTCCATGATTTTGTGTATGCTCTATAGCCTTTCTTGCTACTGATTTGTAGTTTAATTCCATTGTGGTCAGATAGAATGCAAGGAATTATTTCAATTTTCCTGAATTTGTTAAGATTTGCTTTTTGTCCTAATATATGGTCTATTTTAGAGAATGTTCCATGTGCTGCTGAAAAGAATGTATATTCTGCAGCCTTTGGATGAAATGTCCTGTATATATCTGTTAGGTCCATTCCTTCTATGACCTCATTTAGTCCAGATGTCTCTCTGTTTATTCTTTCCCTGGATGACCTGTCAATTGATGAGAGTGGGGTGTTAAAGTCACCCACCACCACCGTGTTTGGTGTTATCTGTGACCTTAGTTCTAATAGTGTTTGTTTGACGAATTTGGGAGCCCCCATATTAGGTGCATATATGTTTAGGATTGTAATGTCCTCCTGTTGTAGTGTGCCCTTAATCAATATAAAGTGACCTTCCTTATCTTTTTTGACTAACTTCGGACTAAAGTACACCCTGTCTGATATTAGGATAGCAACCCCTGCTTGTTTTCTAGGCCCATTTGCTTGAAACACCGTCTTCCAACCTTTCACCCTAAGATAATGTCTATCCTTTGTAGAAAGGTGAGTTTCTTGAAGACAACAAATTGTAGGATCCTGCTTTTTAACCCAGTCTGCAAATCTATGTCTTTTCGTTGGGGCATTGAGACCGTTGATATTAAGAGATATTATTGAAAGGTGTGTATTTATGTTTGCCATTTGTGTGTGTGTGTGTGTGTTACTTGTTCTACCTGTGCTCTCTTCTGTTAACTGGTATTTGAGTATGGCTGGTTTTTTCTAGGTTCCTTATATGTGTGCTTTTCCTTTTGTTCAGCATGGAGGATTCTATCAAGTATTTTCTGTAGAGCTGGTTTTGTCTTCAGATATTCCTTTAACCTGCTTTTGTCATGGAATGTCTTTATTTCTCCATCTATTTGGATGGATAACTTTGCAGGATAAAGTAACCTTGGTTGACAGTTGTTATCTTTCAGAACTTGGAATATATCACTCCAGGCCCTTCTGGCTTTAAAAGTTTGTGTTGAATAATCTGCTGTAATCCTGATGGGCTTGCTTTTGTAGGTAACTTGATTTTTCTCTCTAACTGCTTTCAATATTTTTTCTTTGGTTTGTGTGTTTGGAAGTTTGAGTATAATGTGGCGAGGAGAGTTTCTTTCTGGGTTTTGTCTGGCTGGGGTTCTAAAGGCTTCCTGTATCTGTATTGGCACCTCTTTTCCAATTTGGGGAAAATTTTCCTCTATGATTTTGTTGAAGATGCCTACTATGCCTCTGGAGTGGAATTCTTCTCCTTCTACTATGCCCTGAATTCTTATATTGGATCTTTTCATAGTGTCCCGAATATCTTGAAATTCCCACTCATACTTTTCTATAAGTTTGTCTTTCTCTTTGTTGGACTGCATTAGGTCTGCCACCTGATCTTCTAGCTTAGATATTCTGTCCTCTCCCTCATCCATCCTACTGGTGAGATTTTGTACAGAGTTTTTTATTTCATTAACTGTGTTCTTCATTGCTAGTAATTCTGACTGGTTTTTCTTTATTATTTCTATTTCTCTATTTATGTCTTGTATTGCCTTCTTTATTTCATTAAATTGGTGTCCTGCCTCTTCTTTGATTCCTTTGATTTCCTCTTTGATTTCCTCTTTGATTTCTTCTTTGTTTTCATGTGTTCTTTGACCTCTTTGAACATATTTATAATTATTCTTTTGAACTCTTTCTCAGGCATTTCCTCTAACTCTTTCTCACTGGAGGACATTTCTGATGCATTAATACTTTTAGGTGGATTTATATCGTCTTGCTTTTTAGTGTTTCTTGTGTTATAATGTATATATTTTTGCATCTTGGATTAAGTTAATGCTTGGATTTTCTAGCTAGCTGTGTATTCTTAGCTGTATCAATTGATTTGATGTAATATATTTTCAGGGTAGGACCTTAAGGTATTAGGTGTGGCTCTTAAGACTCTCAGAGTATCTACAAAGATGTTCTTAGGGGTTGAGTTTCCCTGCTATAGGAGTATTCAAGCAGGCTGAGTGGAATAATATACTGGTAGATTCTAAAATTTAACTAAACACTGTACCCATTCCATCAAAAACAGCCCCGAGTATGTATGCAAGAGTAGTTATTATAATGACCAGATCCTCTATCAACAAAGAGGTTTAGATTTCTGGTCTGTTGAGGTATCCAAGTCAGCTTGTGACCAAGTGAGACCCTTCCCTGGTGCAATCCCAGTTACCTTGGGTGATTGTGGTCTCAGTCAATTTGCTGCCTGGGTCGTCGGGCTGCTGTTCTGATTTCTGGAGCTGGGCACTTGCTTTTCCTACGGGGCAAACTGAGTCGCTGCTGCCGCCTCTGCAGCTGTTGTAGCTGCCACCCCTGGACCCCCCACCGCTGCTGAAGCTGCCGTTGCCGTGTCCACCGCTGCTGCTCACCCCGAAGCCGCTCCTGGGTCCGCTGCTGCTGGGGCCACTGGTACCGGTGCTGGAGCCACTGAAGTTGCTGCCGAATTCTGCTCCTGCTTGGGTCCCGCCGTCAGCCCAAGTTGGCGTGGCCGGGTCCCGGGCCGCTGCTGTGTTCGCTGGAGCTGGGTTCAGGCGGCGGGGGAGGGGAGGGAGCCGCGGCTGCTCTGGTTGTATCGCTTCTCCACGTGTGCTTTTACCTCGCGGTCTGCTCCTCCCTCCGTTGCTCGCTGCCGCTCTCCCCTCACATTTCCCGAGTTGCGGAGAGCACGGTGTGAGGGGAAAGTCCCTCACCTGGCTTGTCCTGTGGCTCGAGCCGAGAGTCCGGCGGTTTTCTGCCGCTCCGCGGTTGCGGCGGGTAGCCGAGCCGCCCCGGAGCCGCTGTTCCCGCCTGTGCAGGCTCTGGATGCTCTATAACTCTTCCACTTCTCCGCTGCTGCCTCAACTTCCTATACACCTCACTTTTTAGTAAAAGTGTGTATTTTGCTGAGTTTTTTTTGGTCTTTCCTCCCCCAGGCTGCTTTGGCGTGGTACCTACGCCGCCATCTTAACCGGAAGTCACCCATCTTTTTTAATGGAGAATTTTTAATAGGTGTACATATTGTAATTTGACCATTATTCCTTCCCATTGCCCTTTTTTTCTCCCTCCTCATTCCTATTCCACTTACTTTGAGGATTTGGAAAGAGGATTACCTCCTCTTTCCAAATGGTCCCTCTTCTAACTTGATGTCTCATTCTTTTGTGTGTTTATGTGAGTACGCACACTAATCTATGTCACTTTTTTATGTTAAAATGTTGAAGACTTCAATATTGTGTATGATTTATGGTGGTAGTGGCCTCCACTGTAAGGTCATGAATGCTCCAGCCACTTCATGTCCATCCAGAGAATAGTGTCCCACAATACTCCTTGGCATCCTCTGGCTCTTACATTCTTTCTGCTCTCCTTCCACAATGGCCCCTGACCCTTGGACAGTGTGATAAATGTTTCATTTAGCACTAGGCTCTCAACAGCCTCTTACTTTCAGCACCTTGATAAATGTTGACTCTCCTAATTATTTACTGTCATCTCCAAAAAGAAGCTTCTTTGGTCCTTTGGCCAGTAGTGAGAGTTACACTGATGTTCATTCCAATACCTCTTCCAAAATATTCCCTGAACCCTGGTGGGTATGATAGAGATACTTCACCCAGTGCTGAGCACTTGACTGTCATACTTCACATCACCTCGATAAGTCTTGGATCTCTCCAGTTGTTACCACTATATTCAAACCAACCTGTCATCTGACTACTCAGTATATGCATCAAGGCTTGCTTAATTGCTGTCTGCTCATCTGCCTGTTTACCCATGTAGACATGCTGTCCTGCCATGTATCCATTTGTCCTTTCATCAAGACTCTGTTCTGGCCAGGCATGGTGGCACACACCTTTAATCCCAGCATGCGGGAGGCAGAGGTAGGAGTATAGTGAGTCTGAGGCCACCCTAAGACTACATAGAGAATTCCAGGTCAGCCTGAGCTACAGTGAGACCCTATCTCAAAAAAGCAAACTAAAATAAAAAACAAAAAGACTGTTATGCCTTTCCCTTGGCTCCAGCAGCTTATTTCTGATCCTGCACCTGACTCCATAGCTAGAAGCTCCTCTTATCTCTCCTATAGCAAGTCACCTTATTAATACAGCAACTTCTGCATTTATTAGTTTCTCAGCTCTGGCCTCTCAGGGTTCTTTGGAACTCTTTGCTTTTTTAACAGTTTTATAGTCATATAAAGAAATACATTTACTATGTGGTATGTGACTTGAGAGTTAGCATTAGTAATTAAGATTAGAATAAAAGAACCTATGTTTGCCTCAGTCAAAGCAATCAAGGAAAGTGAGAGTGTCTGGCAAATGGCTGCCATTGAAACCACTGTACCTTGTAAATTTATTATTATTGAATAAGTTCTGACATTGTAGAAAGACACAAGAGTGTTTGTCTATGTTTCTGAAATGACACTAATATCTCTACATAAAAAGCAGTTATTATATTCCTATTTGTTGTAGTCTTTCCACTGCTTTGTACCAAGTGACAAAGTAAGAGAGCAAGGCCTAGAGTCATGCAACAAAGACCAGAAATTGAAGGTGATTCTTGGAAAGAATGTCAAGTAGCCAAGGTTAGCTGTGAACTTCTCCTTCCTCTTCTAAGGTCACCATAGTGTTCAGATGACCTAAGAATTGACAAGACATCATACAGAAAATAGAAATATACATCCATGCGATAATTAAATTTTAGTTGACTTACAGCATAAAAATAGGAGATCAGATAATTCTTCATCTTCTAGCCAAAAAGCTTTGAGGAAAAAGCAATGAAGCCAGAATCTTTATCATGTTAAAAAAAAAGGAAGGGAGGGAGGAAGGAAAAGAAAAGAAAGAGGAAAAGAAAACTCTGTCAAATGACTAAAGAGGTGTCATTTGAACCCAGAATTAGTGTTAATCCTGTGTCCTTTCATAGTTCAGAACTTTGTGACTACACATAGATCCTAGTATAAGTGCATCTGAGGTAGCCTGGACGGGGAGGATGATGGGTGGTGGTAGGCCAGGACATAGTACTTGGCAGGTATTTATCCATACCCCCATAATATAGCAACTTGACATTGAGGGTGAGAAGCTGTCATTCATATACCATAGCATCTTCCCTTACCCCCAGTCTTGATGAGTAGAAGTAGCATGAATGTCAGTGTCAGCAGGAGGAGGTTTTATGCCTATCATGGTGCCTACTGACTTGTCCAAGGGAAGTACACAATGCTATAGCAAATATCAGAAAATCCACATTATGCTCATTGTGGTATATGTATGTGAGGAAAAAAAAAAAAAAAACAACCCTGCAGACCTGGATGTGGCAGAGATTTTGCTTAGTAGACATTGCTGGCCTCACTCTGGGTGGACAGCAGGGAATGGAAATAGTGAGATAGACCTGGCCAATCACAGCTCGCTGAGGTCTATCAGATCCGAAATAAGGTAAGTACACTCATCTTTACTTCTGCTATTATTGAATAAGATACTAGAAGTTGTAGTCATAGCAATTGTGTAAGAAAAGGATATAAAAATGTATTCAAATAGAAAAGAAAAAAGCTATCCCTATTTAAAGATGAGCCAAGTGTGTTGGTGCATGCCTTTAGTCCCAGCACTTGGGGGTCAAAGGTAGGTGGATTGCCATGAGTTTGAGGTTACCCTGAGACTACATAGTGATTTCCAGGTCAGCCTGGGGTAGAGTGAAATCCTACCTCAAAAAACAAGCAAACAAACAAACAACAACAACAAAAAAAAAAAAACCCCAGAAACAATTCCACATAAAAGAAGTCCCAAGTAATGTAAAAATATAATTTTAAATTTAATTTAAAAAAATCATCAGGCATGGAGAGATGGCTTAGTGGTTAAGCACTTGCCTATGAAGCCTAAGGATCCTGATTTGAGGCGCGATTCCCCAGGACCCACGTTAGCCAGATGCACAAGGGGGCACATGCACCTGGAGTTTGTTTGTAGCGGCTGGAGGCCCTGGCGCACCCTTTCTCGCTCTCTCTCTATCTGCCTCTTTTTCTCTGTCTGTCACTCTCAAATAAGTAAATAAATAAGTAATTAAAAAAATGTTTAAAAATTAAAAATCATCAACATGTAATTAACAAAATGTATATTATTTCTTAAACCAATGGTTTTCAAGCTATAGTGCACCAGATTTCCCAGACAAGCTTTCTAAGATGGGTCCACATCCTCAGAGTTTATAATTCTAAAGGTCTAGGGCATGGCTGACTAAATGCCAGGCAAGGCAACTGCTGCTGTAACAACCACACATTGCAATGGAAACTTGGTTCTGAGCAAAGCTCATAGGAGCAGAGTAATAAATCCATCATCTTTTAATAAAAATTATTTATTTAAGAGAGAAAGAGAAAGTGTAGCAGAGAAAAACAGGCAGATAGGGAGAGGGAATATAGGCACACCAGGGCTTCCTGCCACTGTAAATCAAATCAAGACACATGTGTCACTTTGTGCATCTGGGTTTATGTGGCTACTGGGAAATGAAACCTGTGCCTTTAGCCACTGAGCCATCTCTCTAGACCAGAACCCATCATCTTGATACTAGAGTCCAGCAAAGAAAGCACAAGACAAGCAAGACAGAATGGGACATTTCCAGCCTGATTTCTGACTCTTGTTGGCTCTGTGACCCTGGGACAGCTTCAGAGGTCTTTCAACCCAATGTGACTCTCTGAGATGGAAGGCAAAGCTCTACTGTAAGACACCTTTAGTCAAAATCATCCAACTGTTCAGAATGGGCTATTTGAGTTCTCATCTGGGAAAATACAGAGAAGTCTTGTTATTGATGGAGTATTAAGACAAGAAAGGAGAGATTCTAGGCTTTCATTGTAAGATCATTCAATTTCCATTCCTCTTTTTCCTTGGTGACTATAGTTTTACCTTCCTCTTTTGATTTCTTACTCCTGAGTCCTGCGATCTCTAAAATGTTTCAGTTCCCTTTCATGTATTTTTGGAAAACTTTCTATCTTTCAACAGATGTGGCAGGGTATTTTTTGCATGGCTCTTTGTGGGTAGGAACTAAAGGTAGACCCTTTATAGAAAGACACAAGAGAGAAACACCCACCCCATTTTAAAGCTTCTGGCCCAAGACATTGCTTTTTTATTTGTTTGCCTGGTTGAGTGTTTGTTTAATTTATAATCTCAGCTGGAATTTTCTTGGGAAGTCATTTACTGGCATAAAGATAAAGCCATTTTGTTTAGTGGTGGCCAATTTTGATTAAGAATGTCTGCCTTGGGCCTGAGAAATGGCTTAGCAGTTAAGGTGCTTGCCTGCAAAGCCAAAGGACCCAGGTTTGTTTCCCCAGAACCCACATAAGCTAGTTGCCAAAGGTGGAGCATGTGTCTGGAGATTATTTGCAGTGGCTGAAGGCCCTAGCATGCCCATTCTCTCTCTTTCTCCCTTTCTCTCTCCCTTCCTCCTTCTTTGTCTCTCAAATATTTTTTTTTTTTTTAAAAAGGAATGTCTGCCTACTCTGTACCACAATTCATTTTTCATGATTTTCCTTTTGCCATTTCTAACACTGATGGAAAATTTAAATTGTGTATCACACTGGGCATCTTGGCACACACCTTTAATCCTAGCATTTAGGAGGCAGAGGTAGGTGGATCGCCATGAGTTCAAGGCCACCCTGAGATTACATAGTGAATTCCAGGTCAGCCTGGCCTACAGTGAAACCCTACCTCAAAAAAAAAAAAATAAATAAAAAATTGTGTATCACATACCACCTACACAATGTATCTGCCACAAAATCTCATATCACTTTTGTTCCTTTCTACTCTGTCAGCATTGTTGCTAACTAGATTATTAGAACAGTCTCTTCCTTTAAAAATGATGAAATCCTTAATTTTTAAAAATATATTAATGTTGTTTATATTATATTTATATTAATGTTCACAGGTATTACTCAGTGTATACTGGAAGTCCTAAGCACAGAAATTGGGCAAGAGGAGGACTTCCAGTTAAGATGGCAGCATAGGGACCATGCCAAAGCAGACTATGGGAGAAAAAAGTAAAAAAGAAAGAAAGAAAGAAAGAAAGAAGACATCAAAATACACTCCTCTACTAAAAAGTGAGATGTATAAGAAATTACCAATGGCAGCAGAGAAGTAGGAGAGATCCAGAGCATCCAGAGCCCACATAGGCAGGCAGGCACAAGTGGTTCCAGCAGCAGCGGCACCAGGTCTGTGGGGCCACAGCTGTAAGACTTGATTTGAGCCACAGGAAAAGCCAGGAGAGGGGATTTTCCACTCACACTGAAGCTCTTTGCAAACTCAAGAAATGTGGAGAACCGCAGTGAACAATGGAGGAGCAGATCACCAGGTAGAGGATCATGTGGACCAATAGGAGAACTAGAGCCACCATCTACAGCCTCTCCTCCCTCACCACCAGTGCAGGCGCCAGCAAGCACCAGTGACCAGGGGAAGGAAGATCACAGCACCCAGCAATGGCAACCAGAGCAGTGATCCAATGACCCAGTCAGCCTTCTTGAACCCACAGTGCATCAAAGAAGGACCCAAGCAGGAGTGCAGCATAACTGAAACCAAAATCATCCCAAAAGGTAACTGGGATTACACCAGGTCAGTAACCACCAAATAAGCCTGGTATATAGGCCTGAACTGGAAGTGCTAATTGTACCTTCCATATCAGGATAAATTATGTGTTAAATCTGATAGATGGTCAGATTTGACATGCTTAATTAAGCTATATTTTGGGCTTATTATTTGTTGCTTCTTGATTTATAGTGGCTTTGTTTCCTCTTCTGTTGTACATTATGGAAGGGTCTCACTTGGTCATAAGCTGACTTGGAACCCTCAACAGACAGAAATCTTAACCACTTTGTTGACAGGATTAAGGGTGTGGGGCAACACACATGCTAATGGACAGTGATGTTGTTAGAGGATCTGGTTGTCATAATACCTACTCTTGCATAAATACTCTGTGCTGTTTTTTATTGAAAGTGTACATTGTTTAGTTAAATTTTAGAATCTGCCTATAGTTTGTTCCACTCAGCCTACTTGAATACTCACATAGCAGGCAAGCCCAATACTTAGGGTCACTTTTGTAGATACTCTGAGAGTCTTGAGAGCCACACCTAGCATGTTAAGCTCCTACCCTGAAGATATATAACATCAGATTGATTGATACATCTAATAATACTGCAGCTGACTAGAAAATCCAAACATTAATGTCCCTCAACTGATAAGTGGATAATGAAGATGTGGCACATTTATACAATGGTCTTCTACTCAGCGGTAAAGAAAAATGAAGTTATGAAATTTGCAGGAAAATGGATGGATCTGGAAAGGATTATACTAAGTGAGGTAACCCAGGCCCAGAAAGCCAAGCGCCACATGTTCTCCCTCATAGGTGGATCCTAGCTACAGATGATTGGGCTTCTGCATGAGAAAGAAAATACTTAGTAGCAGAGGCCAGTAAGTTAAAAAGGAGATATAAAGGGAAGAGAAAGGAAGGGAGGAGGGTACTTAATAAGTTGGTATTGTATATATGTAACTACAATGATTGAGATGGGGAGGTAATATGATGGAGACTGGAATTTCAAAGGGGATAGTGTGGCGGGTGGAGAGGGAGGGTATTACCTTGGGATATTTTTTATAATCTTGGAAAATGTTAATAAAAATTGTGAAAAAAAATAATAGAAAGTTCATATTCAAAAAAAAATTTTTTTTAAATCCCCCAAAAAGTCCAGGCCCAGACGGATTCACTGGTGAATTTTACCAGACCTTCAGGGAAGAACTAACACCATTGCTTCTTGAGCTTTTCCATAAAATAGAAAAAGAAGGAATCCTACCAAACTCCTTCTACAAAGCCAGCATCACCCTGATTCCCAAACCATGCAAAGATAGAATAAAAAAAGACAATTACAGAACAATCTCCCTCATGAACATAGATGCAAAGATGCTCAACAAAATATTGGCAAACAGAATACAAGAATATATCAGAAAATTCACCACAACCAAGTAGGCTTTATCCTAGAGATGCAAGGATGCCTCAACATATGCAAATTGATAAATGTAAAAAGAGTATATAAATGAACTGAAGGACAAAAATCACATGATCATCTCATTAGATGCAGAGAAAGCATTTGACAAAATCCAACATCCCATCATGATAAAAGTCCTAAACAGATGGAATAGAAGGAACATATCTCAATATAAAAAAAGCTATTTATGACAAGTCTACAGCCAACATATTACTAAATGGGGAAAAACCGGAAGCTTTTCCACTAAAATCAGGAACAATACAAGGGTGTCCACTGTTCCCACTTTTATTTAATATAGTTTTGGAAGTCTTAGCCATAGCAATAAGGCAAGAGTCACACATAAAAGGGATACAAATTGGAAAGGAAGAGACCAAGTTTCCATTATTTGCAGATGACATGATTCTATACACAAAGGACCCTAAAGACTCTACCAGCAAACTGTTACAGCTGATAAACACCTATAGTCATGTAGCAGGTTACAAAATAAATATACAGAAATCAGTAGCCTTCCTATATGTTAACAATAAATTCACAGATATGAAATCCGAGAATCACTCCCATTCACATTTGCTTCAAAAAAAAAAAAAAAAAAAAGTACCTTGGAATAAACCTAACCAAGGAAGTGAAGGATCTCTACAATGAAGACTTTAAAACACTCAGGCGAGAAATTGTAGAAGACACTAGGAAATGGAAAAATATCCCTTGTTCCTGGATTGGAAGAATAAATATTGTGAAAATGGCAATCTTATCAAAAGCAATCTACAATTTAATGCAAACCCCATCAAACTTCCAAGGCATTCTTCATGGAAATTGAAAAAACAAGCCAAAACTTCATTTGGAATCACAAAAAAATCTCGAATATCTAAGACAATACTGAGCAACAAAAATAAGGCTGGTAGTATCAAGATACCTGATTTTAACTTATTCTACAAAGCCATAGTAACAAAAACTTCATGATACTGGCACAAAAGCAGACATGTAGATCAATGGAACAAAATAGAGGACCCAGATGCAAGTCCAGATAGCTATAGCCACCTGATATTTGATAAAAATGCCAAAAATACTCATTGGAGAAAAGACAGCCTCTTCAACAAATGGTGCTGGGAAAACTGGATATGTATCGGTAGAAGGATGAAAATAGATTTTTCTATCTCTCCATGCACAAGAATTAAGTCCAAATGGATTCAAGACCTTAACATCAGACCTGAAACTCTGAAACTGCTACAGGAAAAAGTAGGGGAAACCTTTCAACATATTGGTCTTGGCAAAGACTTTCTGAATATAACCCCAATTGCTCAGGCAAAAAAACCACAGATTAACTGCTAGGCCCTCGTGAAATTACCAATATTTTGTATGACAAAGGACACTGTGAATAAAGCAAAGAGGCAACCTACAGAATGGGAAAAAAGTCTTTGCCAGGTATACATCTGATACAGGATTAATATCTAGGATATACAAAGAACTAAACAAATTAAATAATAAGAAATCAAATAAGCCAATTAAAAATGGGCTATAGAACTAAATAGAGAGTTCTCAAAAGAAGAAATATGGATGGCATATAAGCATCTGGAAAAATGTTCTACATCACTAGTCATCACGAAAATGCAGATTAAAACTACATTGAGATACCATCTCATTCCTGTCAGATTGGCTACCATCATGAAAACAAATGACCATAAATGCTGGTGAGGATGTGGAAAAAGAGGAACCTTTCTACACTGTTGGTGGGAATGCAGTCTGGTCCAGCCATTGTGGAAATCACCTATAGATAATTGGACTTCTATGTGAGCAGGAAGAAAACTCAGTAGCAAAGGCCAGTAAGCTAGAAAAGAAATCTAAAGGGAAGAGAAAGGAAGGGAGGGGGGTACTTAATAAGATGGTATTGTATTATGTAAGTAGAAGAATAGATTAATGGGGGTGAAAAGGCCCAAATTTGGTCAGGGGAAGAGATTGAGTAAAGGAAAGGTGGACGGGAGGACTAATAAAAATCTAAGAGGATATAAATAAATCATATGGAAACCTACTTTTATGGACAATGAAATACTCAGGAGCCATAGATTGTTGCTAGAAAGTTTTCAGTGTCAGGGATGGGATACCTTCCAGGGAATTATTGGCCAGGTAGGCCCCTGATGCCCCAAAAACATTACAGGCCGTTGCTGAGGCCCTTGGTTTCTCACCAGGAAAAGATGGTAAGACCCTATTGCTGAAGACTCCACATACTTGGGCTGCAAAGATAGAATGTTAGAAGAAGCCATTCTCCATGCAGTTCAAAGGGAGAAAGAGGAATCACCAGTGAAGATACTCAACAGTGGACACTGCAAGCCTTTTATTTGGCCAGCTAGGCCAAATGAGCCAACGGGTACAATAGTTGCACATCTTTCATGGTGGAAACCAACTGCCCTCTAATTGTACTGTAGGCCCATTCCATGGGAGGGAATACATCCCTGATACTGAAAACCTACAACAGGGGTAGTCATGAGCCCTAGGGGTGTAACATCTGCTGCTGTCTGGCTAAATGTATATATTATGCTTGCCAAACTTCCCAGTAAACACTTCTCTTAATGTTCATACCCTTATATTAATGCCACTCTCACTTTTGGTAGAGAACCTTCTCTTTTCAGGTGGCAGTGACTTGGCATGACTCAGATGTGGTGCTGGAAAGAAGTGACAGGAGTGCTCACTACTACAATATCTCTATCACACCTTCCAAGGTCAGGATCTATTGTGGAAGAGGTGGTGGAAAGAATGTAAGAGCCAAAGAAAGGGTAGGAATCCTTAAAATGTGCTCCCCCCAGAAACAGTGTGGCCTGGATATCCATGACCTCACAGTGCCTGACACTACCTACACAAGATCATCATAGTAGAAGGAAAAGATCATGACAGCAAAATAAAAGAGAGACTTATTGAGATGGGGAGGATAAGATGGAGAATGAAGTATTATCATGGGATATTTTTTATAATCATTGAAGTTGTTAATACAAAAATTGATAAAAAAGAAATTAAGAAAGAAAATATACAAAATAAACTGAAATTGGAAGGGGAAAATTAAGATAATATCTGCTTGCTGATGACATGATCTATTTACAATCCACTACAAAAACAATCTCTTATAGGGGCTTGGAAGATGACTCAGTAGGTAAAGTGCTTATCACATGAATGAAGACCTAAGTTTGGGTTTGTAGCACCCACATAAATGCTGAATTTGATGGCATATTTCTGTAATCCCAGTCCTGAGAAGATAGAGAAAAGGGATCCTTGGGGCTCAACGGCTAGCTAATCTTATCAAAATGGTGAGTTCTGAGTTCAGTGAGCGATTCTTCCTCAAAAAGTAATGTGAAAAGTGATTGAGTAGGATACCTGACATTGCCAGATATGGTTGCTCATGCCTTCAATGCCAGTACTTGGAAGGCAGAGGAAGGAGTATCACTGTGAGTTCAAGGTCAGCCAGGGATTAGAGAGTAAATTCCAGGCCAGCCTGGACTAAAGCAAGACCTACCTCGAAAAAACAACAAAAATGATAGCTGATATTTACATCTGGCCTCCACATGCAAAAATACACACCCAAACACATGTATACCCTATATATATGTGAATATGCATATACATGCTCATATATACTATATATACATTAAAAAAAATCTTTTAGAGCTAATAAATTAATTTGGCAAACTCACAGACCACAGTTGCATTTCTATATACCAACAATGAGAAATCCAAAAACAAGGTTAAAAAAATAACTTGAAATCATACCAAAAAGAATAAAGTACTTAACCTAGAAGATTAAAGAGTCACATACTGAAAAGTACAAAATTTTATGAAAGAAATTAAGCAAAACCCAAATAAATGGAAAGATCCTATGCTTGTAGATTAGAACACTTAGTACTGTCAATAGTAAATGGGATCTTGCTCTGACCTCCCTTTGGCTTCCCAGTCTTTGTAACCTCCATAAGAACAATTCAGAGAAACACACAAAGTACAGTTTAGAACACAGGCAGAGTTCATTTCAAAGTGAAACACTGAAGAGCAAGAGTAGGAAATGGCCCAAGGAAACATTATAGAACAGAATACTCTCAAGAGTGAGCATGCAATGCTAAAGGGACTATTGTACTTATTGACATCTTAGGCAGGCTTTATGCCATTTATAAAGTCTCTAAAACCTAGCACCTCATGAAGGGTGTTTTCCTGCCAGGTGATTGATAAGTCCATTTGGGTTAAATCTTAAGTGGGGGCAGGGGAGGGGCAGATATAATGATCTTTACTAGAAAGCCTCTGACTAGATAAGTGTTGCAAAATTATTCCTTTAAATGATTAAAACTAATCATTTTAGACACAGCCAATCTGGAATGTCATGTATCCATGAAATGCAGAACCCATTCTTCTGACCAATAGTCAAAGTCCTGCAGTTTCATTTCTTGGTTTTGCAAGATACTGATTATGATGGAGAGGTACAGGCACAGACTTTCAAGTCTGCTAATATGAGACTTGCTACCTAAGAAATATTATCCAAAATAATATATAGATTCAATGGAATTCATATAAAAATCTCAATGATATTTTTTTTCAGGCACATAGAAGTCATGAAATATTAAGGACCTCAAATACTCAAAATAATCTTGAAAAAAGAACAAGTATGAAGGGTTAACACAAAGCTATGATAATCAGAATAGTGCTGTGGGTAGGAAAACAGACACATATATGAGTGGAATAGTATGAAGAATCCAAAAATATACCTTTGCACATACTATCAAGTATAACAAGGGTCCTCAGACTATTTAACAGGGAAAGGATAGTCTTTTCAACAAATGATATTGGAAAAAACCAGGCCTCTACATACAAAAAAGAAAATAATGACATTTTACCCTTACCTTTTTTAAAAAAAATTTTATTTATTTATTTGAGAGCGACAGACACAGAGAGAAAGACAGATAGAGGGAGAGAGAGAGAATGGGCGCGCCAGGGCTTCAAGCCTCTGCAAACAAACTCCAGTCACGTGCGCCCGCTTGTGCATCTGGGTAACGTGGGACCTGGGGAACCGAGCCTCGAACCGGGGTCCTTAGGCTTCACAGGCAAGCGCTTAACCACTAAGCCATCTCTCCAGCCCTTGCCCTTACCTTTTACCATATACAAAAAATAAAATAGTCACAGATCTAACCACAGAAATATAACTGTAAACCTTAGAAAAAAGCACAAAGAAAAGTATCATGATACTGAATTTGGCAATGATTTCTTGGATATGACACCAAGAGCACAGGTAACAAATTTTAAAAAGACAAATCAGGGCTGGAGAGATGGCTTAGTGGTTAAGTGCTTGCCTATGAAGTCTAAGAACCTTGGTTCGAGGCTCAGTTCCCCAGGACCCACGTTAGCCAGATGCACAAGGGGGTGCACGCATCTGGAGTTCATTTGCAGTGGCCAGAAGCCCTGGCGCACCATTTTCTCTCTCTCTCTCTCTCTCTCTCTCTGTCTCTCTCTCTGCCTTTCTCTCTCTCTCTGTTGTTCTCAAATAAATAAATAAATTATAAAAAAGACAAATCAAGCCAGGTGTGGTGGCACATGCCTTTAATCCCAGCACTTATGAGGCAGAGGTAGGAGGATCACTGTGAGTTCAAGGCCACCCTAAGACTACATAGTGAATTCCAGGTCAGCCTAGCTAGAGTGAAACCCTACCTTGAAAAACCAGAAAACAAACAAACAAAAAAGACAAATTGGTCTTAATGAAAAAGTGGGTTGTGGCTGCTAGAGAGATGGTTCAATGTTTAAGATGATTGCCTGCAATGCCTAACAACCTGGGTTCTATTCTCCAGTTCCCACATAAAGCCAGATTCACAAGGTGACACATGCATCTGGAGTTTGTTTGCAGCAGCTGGAGGCTGTGGCATGCCCATTTTCTCTCTGTGTGTCTCTTTTATCTCTCTTCTTGCAAATAAACAAAAGTTAAAATGAAAGAAAGTGAGTAGTAGAGTGATGGTGATGGCTGCCAAATAATGTGAGTGTTCTCAGTGTTACATAATTGTATTTCTTAAAATGATTAGCACTAAATTTTGTTATGTATATTTTGCCACAATAAAAAAGGCAAACTTGGACTGGAAAGATGGCTTAGTCGTTAAGACATTTGCCAGCAAAGCCTAAGGACCCAGGTTTAATTCCCTAGAACCCATATAAGCCAGATGCACAAGGTGGTGCATGCATCTGGAGTTTGTTTGCAATGGCCAGAGGCCCTAACGTGCCCATACTCTCTATCTGCTCCTCCCTCTCAAAATAAATAAATGAATAATTTTAAAGGCAGTCTTAACTTCACTATGTTGTAGGAATGTAGAGCTGAAAAATCTTTCTGGTTAGGTACTGCAGCTCACCCTTACTATAGTTGGAGAAGATGAGTTCTGAGAAATACCATGGCTTGATCAAGGCTACATAACCATTATCAGGGGACCCAAGTCATGACACTTCTCTGTTATACTTCATTTAATGTCCATGTGGTTCTCCAACAAGCTTTGCATCTGACTCTTCTGCTTCACCCCCACCTGCACACACCCTTTGAAAGCCTTTCCTGATTAAAACCTTCCCTGAACCACTTTTGCTCCATCATGTGACTAAGATAGAATTTTCTAGTGTTGCATAGCATACCTTCTGCAACCTGGGCTTCTGCTGGTCCCCTTCTCCACCTACTGCTGTTCAACATAGGCCTCTTCAGCCACACTGAACTCAGCCTACTGCACTCAAGAAATCCTGCAGCTTCCCATATAGAACACTTGCATATACCTACCTAGTTACCTAAAAAAAAAAAAAAAATCTTATAAGTCTTCTCCTTGCAGCCTCTTGGATGCTACATCTGGAGCTAGCCTTATCCATGCTGACCTTTGACACACATCTCACTTTCCACCCTCATACCCTGCACTGCTGAACAGTGAACATCTAGATGACAGGGACTGAACTTCTGAGCATGTTTGCAAACATTCTCTCAGTCATGCATTGACCCAGTCAAGAACTGGGCAGAAATCTTGATGTTCAAACCTCTTGCTAGATCTACTGAATCAGGTTCCAATAGCAAAATATTTAGTCATTTGAGGACAGTGAATCACTAAGTGTAGGGATTTGTAGACTTACATGGGAAAATGCTAAAAATGAGGCCAGAAAATCAAGAAGACTGGTAACATAGGAGAGAATGGTATTCATTTTGAGGATTTTGGCATTGATGTGCAGTATGAATACAGAAAGTGAGAGGAGGGACATTAAGCATCTGGAATGTTTCTTCTCGATATTTCTAGTGTCTGGAGTGATATCTACTACAGAATAGATGCACACACAGAAAGCCTTGCCCTGGAGGCAAACCCTACAACAGACAATGAGCTGAGAGACAAAGGTGTTTTAGCTTCTTTTAGAATTAACTTTTTTAAGCATCTAATACTGTGTTCACTACCCTTAGGCCTCACTGCTACTCTGGAAGAAATGGAGCATACACATCTGGGGATGAACTAACTCTCTCTCTCTCTCTCTCTGTCTCTCTCTCTCTTTCTCTCAAGTGTAAGTAGCAGTGGTGGTAGCTGAGCTCAGCAGGTTTCAGCCCACTTCCCCTGCAGCAAAGTCAGGCCTTTTCCTGGACACACATAAAGTTCATGTGGAGTCAGAAAGGATTTACAATTTCAAGGTTAAATTGTTAACAGCACTCATTCTTAATCTTTAGTCTCCATAAGGATACTCTGGATATCTCATTAGAAAGTGGAGACTTGCATTATTTGGTTTATTTATATGTCTATTCATTTTGCAGTGCTAGGGATGTGACGCACACCCTTGTAGATGGTAAGCAGATACTGTACCTTTGAGCTACATCCTCACCCTAAGGCTTGCATTTGTAAACAAGTGCCTTTATCCACTGAGCTATTTCTCCAGTCCCAAGACTGGGATTTGTAATGAGTTCTTGACTGATGCTGGAGATGCTAGCTTAGGATACCATATCAAGCTTTTGCAGAACTTTGCAGCTGGTGTTCCCAAGGAAAAGAAGCTGAGTTTCATGAAAATGGCTTCATGTTATTTGTACCAATCTTCTTTATAATATCATATTTTTCATGATGATATGGAAAAAGATTGAGAAGCCCTTCACTAAAGCACTAGTTCTTCAGTTCTGGTGGGTATGAGAATCACACAAGGAATTCAGAGACCCTGGCCCTATTTCAAAGAGCATAGATCCACAGACCTCCAGATAACTCTAACCCACATTAAAATCTGAGAACCACTGCACAAATGAGTGATTTTACATGCCTTAGGAAATAGTACCATAAAAAAAATTGGTAAAGCTGGGTGTGGTGGCACAAATGTCTTTAATGCCAGCACTCAGGAGGCAGAGGTGGGAGAATCGTCATGAGTTGGAGGCCACACTGAGAATACATAGTTAATTCCATGTCAGCCTGGGCCAGAATGAGAGCTTACCTCAAAAAAAAAAAAAAAAAAAAAAAAAATTGGTAAAACTGCTCACCCACTTGTTAGAAGCAAGAAGGCTCATTTCCACCTTTCCCTTAGCAAACATGGCTTGGTCTATATGATGTGTGGTTTTGAACACTGGTGATATGGGTGCCCAGAACTATTACAGACATAGATTTGTATTAGTTAATAAACTAATAGTTAAAAGAATGTCATCAGTACCTGGAGGTCACAGTCCTAAAGAAATGATGACATGGATGTTTAAAATGTGTTAAATCTTTAAGGAACAATTATTCTGAGTATGGAGTGCTCATAAAAATATTTATATCATTCCTTTTAAAAGATGAAAATGGGGCTGGAGAGATGTCTCAGAGGTTAAGGTCCTTGTCTGTAAAACCTACTAACCTGGGTTTGATTTCCCAGGACCCAAGTAAAGCCATATTCACAAAGTGGTACATGCATCTGGAGTTTGTTTACAGTGGTGGCTAGAGGCCCTGACATGCTCATTCTCTTGTTCTCTCTCGTCTCTGTCTCTATCTCTGCTTGCAAATAAATAAATAAAAATATGAAGACATAAAATTTCTAGTGCTTGATGGCAATATGTTTTTGGCTATGCACCAGTTCCTCATTCTTGGGATTGAAGAGAATAACTTCCTTTTTCCATTTTATTATGCTTGGTGAAAGAGATCAAAGACTAACGTATAAACACATTCTGTCTCGTATGGATGACCTTTCTACTAGGCTCAACAAAAGAGTGGTTATAGCCAAAGACACCAGAATGCTACAGTAGAACTCTTTTCATAACCCTGATTTTAACTATGTAGTTCAGGCTCTTTACTACAAAGCAATGGGAGGTTAGAGGAAGTGACTCATTTCTGCTCAAAGCAAGTTGTGGCTTCTAGTAAGGAAGGGCAGAATGGACAACTCCCTTCTGTAGACACAAGAAGCATTCAAAATTTAAATATTATAGAATCAGAGCTGGAGTGGTTAGGGACAATACTGCAATGTCAAAAGAAGATGAAGTTCTTTGTGGATATCAAGCTAATTGGCAACTAGTTAGCCCTGGGACATGGACAACTGTGTACCTTGGGTGGAGTTCCTAGTACACAAGGACTTAAACAGCTTCTCCAAAGATTTCCTGATAAACATAAACAAACTCATGATCTAATCTGATGTGAACTCCTGATCTCTCATCTAGATAGTTTTAGTTCCTGGAGCTAAATAAAAAAGTGAAGTTAATAATGGTGTGTTCTAGGGCAACCCCTTGACCCTCCTTTAAGTAATATTTTGTGTGCTGAATGCTCATTTTGCATCCTCCCAGGCACCTATGGAAGGTGGCAACAATTCCCTTAGGATTAAATGTAAGTTGGCCAGACCATTTAATATGGAATCAGTTAGGCATAGTAATACGCACCTATAATCCTAGAACTTGGGAGACCAAAGCAGAAGACTCACAAGTTCAAGTGCAACTATAAAGGAAGACCCTGTCGCAAAATTAAAAAGATTTTTACCTCAAAATCTTCCCTACTGTTTCCTTTGGGCTATGAATTACTACCATGGATAGGACAGAAGGGACAGACCTGGAGATAATATTATTAATTAAGCATTTACACATATTTGTGAGAATATTGGATGAAAACCCAATCTATTTCTATGGTGATTCACCAAATATTGATTCAAAGAATCAATGAGTTAGAAAATTTCTTGTTTGCTCTGAGTTGCTATTCAAAACTCCTGGGAACACTGATATGATGGCCTGTTCATTCTCATTGCCTTTTTATCCACAATTTTCCAAGGGATAAAGACTATTTTATTTAACCTTAGCACCTTGTACACATACATTCTTAGGATAGCCACCTTGCAGGTGGTTTGGATGCCATTGAAAAGGAACATCAGCCCCGAATGAATAGAAGATCCCAAATATGTAAAGCAGGTCAGTGCTACTGTATGGATGGAACTTTCCACCTCATCTCCTTCACAGGGTCTTCATGGTCCTCAGTCTGACAGAGGCCTTTGGTGTACCCCATGTTGCAGAGCCCAGGTAGCATAAGCAGTGTCTCCCTGAGGTTCCTCATGCATTTTTTTTTTAGATGAACAACTCTGCAGCTGGCTGGAGGTGGGACATCTCCCAGAGATGTCTCATGGGCCTTGGGTTACCACTGATCACAAAAGCTGGACAGTGCCTGTGCTCACTGCTCAAGGAACTATTAGGGAGCTTGCTGAGCTAACAGTGAGGTGTTAAGGATGGGTGACTCACAATAAGACCTCACCTTGCTGTGGTGAGGACAGAGGTTAACGACATGCCTAGCATAAGTTTCAGGAGTGACAAAGACCACAGAGACCACTCTGAGGCAAAGACGGAAGCTTTTATTTGGAGTAAACACAAGCTGCCAGGACTGGCTCTCAAGAGCGGAGCACTTCTGAGTTTACAGATAGTGGGCTATATAGCATTCTTTAGTTGGGGAAAGGTGAGGAAGGGAAATAGCTAGGGTGTGAGACCAGAACAGTTACCAGGTGACCTGAGATATAAGGGGGTAGGAAACCTAGACCTGGGGCATTGTTAGGCAAGGAAGGTATGATGGCTGGGTAATTTCTTGAGGAATGTGGATGAGCCACTTCCTTATGTCTCTGTTGCTTGCCTGCTGTGACTCCATTTTGTCCTGACCTAACACCTAGCATGCTACAGTTCATCTGTGGCTTTCCAGCTGAGCTCTGAAGCAGAGAAACACATAGAACTTTGGGAAAAGTTGACTGTGTACAAGTCATCATAAAGTTATTAACAAATCTGAAAGAAATAGAATCATATAGACCATACAGTCAGACCACAATTTATTAAGTTATAAATCACTCTCTCATAGACTATAAAAAGCAATACAACATATTTTGGAAACTAAAAATTAAATTTCTAAATGTCTCATGAGTTAAAATGAAAGCAGAACAAAAACTACAAAATATTTAGAACTTAGGCTGGAGATATGGCTTAGCAATTAAGCACTTGTCTGCAAAGCCCAGGTTTGGTTTACCAGTACCCATGTAAGCCAGATGCACAAGATGGTGCATGCCTGTGGAGTTCATTTGCAGT
The DNA here is from genome assembly GCF_020740685.1 of Jaculus jaculus. NCBI lineage: Eukaryota > Metazoa > Chordata > Mammalia > Rodentia > Dipodidae > Jaculus > Jaculus jaculus. The sequence continues at coordinate 88,139 of NC_059118.1, forward strand.
GGCCAGAGGCCCTGGTGTACTAATTCTCTCTCTCTCTCTCTCTCTCCATATATATGTGTATGTATATATATCTATATCTATCTATGTCTATATATATGTAAAATATGTATTTAATAAATAAAATATTTAGAACTTTATGAAAATGGAAGCACAGATCAATGATGTATAGTCCATGTTAGAAAAAGACCAAATCAGGTACAAAGGAATCTCTGTGACAAAAGAACTTTATTGGAGGTTAGTCTTAGAAAGACACTTCCCATTTCTGCAGTCCAGGCTCTGGAAATGCAAAGTGACCCAAGAAGAAGTTGGGGACGGGGAAGAATTAACAAGTGTGAAGGAAGTGGACTCCTTTCAAACTCATTTCTTCAGGCAGGCAAGCACCTTAACCACTAAGCTATCTCTGCAACCCCTTTACTTTCTTCAGCCAAGTGTCCAGCTCCCCTGGGGCTTTTGAGGCAGCAGGAGGCCTGTCTCCTGAAAGATTTCTTGTTGCTTACCATAAGTATGTTGAAATGCTAACTCCTTTATTCCTGACTTTTATAGGGTAGGGGTAGTGAAGATGAATTCTCATGTCTTACTACTTTCTGCTGAGAAGGGGTATAATCCACATTATTCTGAGTCTGGAATGAATGGAGTAATGTGGTTTTTATTGCATCTTGAGTAGTGGATCATGTGACAGCATTAAGGCATTTTAGGAAAAATATGTGTAAAAAATTTAAAAGGCAAGGTAAAAATGTAAGTAGGAGTACAATTAGGATGAAAGGTATATTTTGTCAATTGTGCTATACAGAAAAGGAGCAACTCCTCAATTTTAATCTCTTCTTTCCAGTTTGGGAGGGGAAATTTGAGCTATACTTTACACAAAAGGGGGAAAAAAGGGTGAGAGTTACCAAGAAGCTTCAGGATACAGTAGTCCCCTGAGATGGAGTTGTGTTAGGAGAGCTTCTGTTTAGCTTGGGGTATTAATGTGGTGGTGGCTGCTGCTGCTGCTAGAAGTTGTAAACACTGAGGCCAGTCCTTTGAGACCACATGTAGATGTTTTGAAAGGTATGTAATGGGTTGAATTGTGTTTACTGATGCCTGTCCTAAAAGGGCCTGGGCTTGTCCCCCATTTGTGTATAAATCGAGGTAAAATGGTTTTGATGGGTTAGGGAGATAAAGCGCCCAGGTTTGGGATAGGCTTAGCTTGAGTCTGTTGAAAGAGTGAAGGAGAGAGGTGGGGGAGGTCAGGGGCTCATCAAGATTGCCTTTAGTGGCCTCATAAGGGGGTTTCACTATGAGGGAGAAGTTGGGGCTCCATAGTCTAAAGAAGTTCTTTTTCAGTAGTGAGGAGTGATAAGTTTTGTACTAAAGCTATAGGGTAGGAGGGAATATATCTCAGTTTAGGGATGAGAATGATTCCTGGATAAATAGCAGAAGTGACAAGTTGGGCTTTATCTTTTGATACCCTTAACCCCAAGCAGAGAAAGAGTTAAGGAATATAGTTCAGCGATTTATGCAGATAGGAGCAGTAAATGCTGTACATATTGGAGTAGGGTGGTAGGATGCAGATCTAAAGTGGTGAGGTCTGATTGCAGGGCCTGGCTAAAGAAATGAGGGCTGCCTCAGAACCTTTGAGGCCACAACGTCCAATGTCAGGGGCCATAGAGCAAAAGCCTCTCCATTTTGCCTGGGCTGTTCTTAAGTTGACTCATTTGTTAGAAAGCTGGTCCATCCAGCTTGCAATTATGAATGTTGGTCAGCAGACTGCTTGCAGAATCTTATCTTTTGCAAAAGGCCAGTTTACGGTCAGGCTGTCAAGCCTGACACAGTTGGGCTGTTAAGTCATTAAGGTCTGGCTGTTAAGCCATTAAGGCAAAGTTAGATAAACACTCAGTTACATCTCCTCTAGGTTCCCTAAGAATCCCTCAGCCATAAATCACGTCAGTCAGCTTAACTCCCCACTTTCTTCCCCTGTATAACCACTGTGTAAAAAATAAAAATCTGAAGACCTTGATCAGAACAGAGACTTGGTCTCCTTCTTTGTGTCTCTTGTCTCTCATCCAGGTTAGTTTCCCCTTGGGTCCTTGTTTGACTCCCCGCTGGCTGGGGCAGTCCAATGTAGCTGTTGTGAGTGTCGGGTGTCAGGCTCTGTTCACCAAAAAAGCAAAGGGAGGCTGAGAGATAAGATGTAGGGAAATAGTAAAAAAGGCATATTTTAGGTCAATAACCACGAAGTGTGCAGTATTTGGGGGAGTGAAAGAGAGCAGGGTATAGGGATAAGGAATGATAGGGTAGGTTGGGATTATGGCTGTATTAATTTTATGTAGGTGTTGGACAAGGCAAAAGAGGCCATTAGGTTTTTTGACTGGTAGAATTGGAGTGTCATGAGGTGAGTTAGTAGGAATGAGAAGTCCAGACATTAGGAGGTGAATTATTATGGGTTTGCGTCCTCTTAATCCCTCTGGGGTCAGTGGATAATGTGGAATAGAAATGGAAAAGCATGGGTCTTTTAGGGTGATAACTCTAGGTGTGTGGTGGCAAGCAACTGAGGGTTATCTTACTTGGGGCAAAAGAAGTGGGTTTTGGGAGAGTCTCATCAGGAAGTGATGGTCTTGAAGAGTAAAAATCATATGACAATTTAAAGGTAGAAGAAATAGTGATGCCTTGTTTTAACAGGTTCCATAATCCTGAAACCTAAAAGATTCTGAAAATTGTCAATTTTTTCAAAAATTCAGTCTTACTGATCTCATTTCTATCAGAAGCAATAAAAAAACCTGAGAAAAAGTACAAATAAGAAATATTGTGTTATAAACAACAAAACAAGAAATGGGTCAGCTGTTAAAGGTACTTGTTTGCAAAACTTGATGGCATAAGTTCAATTCTCCAGTACTCCTGTAAAGCCAGATGCATAAAGTGACACATGCACTGGGAATTTGTCTGCAGTAGCAGGAGGCCCTAGCTTACCCATACTCACTCACTCTCTCTATCTGCCTCTTTCTTTCTGTCTCTGTTTCAAATAAATAAAATTATTAAAAACCAAAAGAGTGGATGTTGTAGAAAGATTCAAAGCAAAGGGATCTGACCAATGTAGTTTTAACAAGCACAAAGACTCCACAGATTGGAGTAAGGAGGGCTATCCTGATCATGTGTTCAAACCCTCTAAAACACTTCAAAAATAAGCAATAAGATTCCCAATGTGACCTGGCTGGGCACCATGCTATTATCTCTAAATAAGTGGCTGGGTATTCCCAGTTTAAGACTTTATGAAGAAAATAAAAGAATAATAAAAAAATAACCCTAGCCATTCTGTGAATGGTACAAGCTGCCAGCATCTAATTTGAATATAGTGATGCAGGATCTTGGGGTTAAGGAGGGATATGCCAGAATTTATGAACTCCACATACCTGGGCTGCAAGGCCATTGAGAAATCCTGCTGGAACTGAGCTGTTAACCTCCTCCATGTAGACTAGCTGACAGAAAGCTGGAAGAAGCCATTCTGCATGCAGTACAATGGGAGAAAGAGAAATCACCAGTAAAGATACTCAACAGTGGACACTGCAAGCCTTATATTTGGCCAGCTAGGCCAAATGAGCCAATAGATACAATAGTGGCATGTCTATCATGGTGGAAACCAACTGCCCTCTAATTGGGCTGGAGGCCCACTCTATGGGAAGGAATACATCCCTGATACTGAAAACCTACAACAGGGGTAGTCATGAGCCCTAAGGGGGTAACGTCTGCTGCTGTCTGGCCAAATGTATATACTATGCTTATCAAGCTGCCCAGTAAGCACTTCTGTTAATGTTCATACCTTTATATTAATGCCACTCTCACTTTTGGTAGAGAACCTTCTCTTTTCAGGTGGCAGTGACTTGGGATGACTCAGATGTGGTGCTGGAAAGAAGTGACAGGAGTGCTCACTACTACAATATCTCTATCACACCTTCCAAGGTCAGGGTCTAATGTGGAAGAGGTGGCTGAAAGAATGTAAGAGCCAAAGGAAGGGTAGAACTCCATACAGCATGCTCCCTCCAGACACAAAATGGCCTCACAGTGCCTGACACTACCTGCACAGGACCATCATAAGAGGAGGAAAAACTCATGACATCAAAATTAAAAGAGAGACTGATTGAAATGGGGAGGGGATATGCTGAAGAATGGAGTTTCAAAGGGGAAAGTGGGGGGAGGGAGGGTATTACCATGGAGTATATTTTATAAGCATGGAAGTTCTTAATAAAAATTTGGAAAAAAAAATAACCCTAGCCATTCTGTGAATGATACAAGCTTCCATCTAATTTGAACATAGTGATGCAGGATTTTGTGGTTAAGGAGGGATATCCCAGAATTTATGAACTCCAAGTTTGGGAATCTATCCTATCTTTAATAAAGAATTAATGAAGATAGACTCAAAAGAACAAATTATGAATTATTAACTTTATTTAGGGGGGAATCACAAATTGTAGAGTTTTATAAAGTGATATTATGATTTAAGAGAAACTGAGGCCTTTAAAAAGGAATTAGAGTAGAGCTCAGGTACATGAAAAGCTTACTTAAGAGAAACTGAGGCCTTTAAAGAGAGATTAGAGTAAAGCTACATATACATGGAAAGCTCATTTGAAAAAAAAATGAGGTCTTTAAAGAGAGACTAGAGTAAAGCTGCAAGCATGTGGAAAGCTCACTTAAGAGAAACTGAGGTTTCCAAGGAAATATTAGAGTAAAGCTACTAGCATGTGGAAAGTATAATCTAGGAGCTTGTGTGGAGAGATTTAGCAGGAAGCTGCATCTGCCAGGTGTTTTCTGTGTTAGGGCAGTTAAGAGGGCAAAGGGTGAGTTTCAAGGAAAATTGAGAGGGCACATGTCAAAGCAGAGACCAGGAGATTCTGAAGAGAAATGAGTAATGAAGTTTAAAGAAATTGCGCAGGTAGTAAGCCTAGAGTGAGTGAGAGTACCCACATGGTATAACTGGAGTATAAGGAAAGTATGCACATGGTAGAGTCAGAGACCAAAGGAAAATCATGCAAGTAATCAAAGTGGGAAATTATTCCAAACTATAAAACAGAGGCAAGCAGAAAAGTTCACATCAAGAAGCAATTCTAGGGCTGGAGGGATGGCTTAGCCTTTAAGGCATTTGTCCGTAAAGCCAAAGGACCTAGGTTCGATTCCCCAGGACCCACATTAGCCAGATGCACAAGGGGGTGCACATGTCTGGGGTTCGCTTGCAGTGGCTGGAGGCCCTGGCACACCCATTCATTCTTTCTCTCACCCCAACCTCTTTCTCTGTCAAATACATAAATAAATAAAGATAAAATATTTTTAAAAAGAAACAATGCTATACTCTTCCATCCCCACCCAGCCTGGCTCCCGTGTAGAAGCCAGAGTCACATATGTCCAAGCAAAGATGAGAGGGAAATCAGAGAGACGCTCTCCCCTAACCCCCACTCACACACCCCAAGGGTCCACCAAGAGAGAAGGAGGGACCAGAAGGCTTTACAGCATAAGATTGGGGTATACAAGGGGAGGAGGACTCATTGGTTTGTCTTATTTAGACAGCGTGCTAGATTGGCCAGCAGGGAGCGCTATAGATTAGTCTTAATCAGACCCAAGTTCCATTTCTGCTATTCTTGCGCCAGGGTGAGGTGGAGTGGCAATTCCTGGTTCTCCCTGGGCCTCAATTTTAATGGAAATTGCCTAAAAGAACCTATCTTTCTCCTACCCTCCTTCATCCAAAGACACGTCAGTAGTGCGATTGTTATTTGTAAGCCAAATAACAGTGATCCTGTTATGTTAGAAATATTTGCCGGGCGTGGTGCCACACGCCTTTAATCCCAGCACTCGGGAGGCAGAGGTAGGAGGATCGCCAAGAGTTCAAGGCCACCCTGAGACTACATAGTTAATTCCAGGTCAGCCTGGACTAGAGTGAGACCCTACCTCGAAAAACCAATATATATATATATACACACACACACACATATATATACATATATACATATATATATATATTTTCATAATCCTGAACTAGTCTGAGTATAGCTTAGTGATCAAAGCCCTGAATGGATGTCACATCTAATATTCAACTCGTCTTTGACAACCTCTCCTTTTTCACCTCTTACTAAAAATCAGAGCTAAGAGCAACCAAGAAGATCTACATTTTGGTTTAGAGTAATTCCTATTTTTTGGTCCTTGTCATTGTTTTTTTGTCTCCTCCTCTTTGCATTCTATACAGGCAAGGCTGATCCATTCCATCTGTACTGGACTTGCCATTTCCTTTTTGTGGAGATGACATATTCACTGCATAAATTACCTCTGAAGTTTTACAGAGCTCAGTAGATAATTTTCACACTGTCATATGTAAAGTTTTAACTGGCTTTCCCCTGTTGGATACTTCACAAATCTACTGAAACTTATGAGCTATCATTTTCTTTTGTAATATCTCTACAAAATGTCTCCTCCTCCTTCCTTTTCATGCTAAAGACTACAATATTAAAGTGGCATTAGGGTTACTTGGCTTGTGGTTAGTGAAACAGTCAATACTTATAATGGTGGAATTTAAGGCTTTATTATGGATGCTTGGGTTGATAATTTTGGGACTCCACAAAATGACACTGGAGATGCAACTGATTCCCTGGATGGGTCTCAGTGGCTGTTAATATCTCATGCTGGGCTCATGTGACCTCATTTTAATCTACTTTCACAGTTATTTTTATTTGAACTAGAAAAGTTTTATTTCTCAATATGATAGATTGGAACATAAAGCTCTGTGCATCATTATTTCTCTACCAGTGAAGGAAACATTGGCTATGGCATGTTCATTATCCCCTAAAACCTCAGTGTCCTCAAGAGCAAAGAGAACAGGGCACCCTGTCCCAGCTTAGACATCTGCTGCCTCCCAGATGTTTACACTTCTGATGTCTCTTCTGTCTATTTCATTATGACTCTAAGGAAGTAGAGTGAAAGATAGGTAAAGTTACAGAAATCATTTATTTTTTTTCTCTAGTGTAATGGAGTTTTGAAGTGTTTTCAAGTCCAGTCCGACTCCTCACACTTGTCTTTAATAAACTCACCTAAAAAGATTCTGGGACAAAAGAACTGGTGGGGATAGGGTCAGTGACAAGATAGCCCTGCTGATAGTACATTGTGATACTGCTGGTCCAGGGATCACGCTCTGAGATCCACTATCTCTGGGACCTGGACTGAAAGCTAGCAACTCTCTGATTCCAGGCTCTGAGATTCATGTCTTTCCCATGCTCTTGACTGGCATGCCATTGATGAGCCTGTCACTTCCATCCATGTGATTCAGTGAATGGTACCTAAGTCAAGATAAGTATCTTATACCCTAGACTGCAGACATCAGTCCACATGTGGGAATATGACTGCAAGTGGACTAATGCACCCCTCCCAAGGTAATGGAACTGAGACAACAAGGTTTTAGGATCTCAGACTGGCATTCCTTACTGGAAGCAGGAAACAAAAAGCTTCCATGTATCCACTCAAAAAGATGTGTACTGTAAGAGAGAAGTAGATATGTCAGGAGGAGAGACTCCTCATTACGGATTCCCACCTGTCAGCTGCCCAGTTTTGAGGTTCTGTCTTCTATCTTCAAACTCCACAAAAGTATTTGTATCCTTAAGATTCATTCTTACATTGGCTTAACCCAGTGGCTTTCAAGTTTCAATGTCCTTCATAGTCCTAGGTAGGTGACACTCCTAGAATTTCTGGTTCAGTAGGTCTGAAATGATCCCCAAGAATCTATATTTCTAACAAGTTCCCAGTTATTAGGATACTGCTGGTCTAGGGACCTCACTTGGAAAAAAAAATTTTTAAATGGTCTCCCTAGTATAATGAAAATTGGAAACCAGATAGGGCCTTGTGTTCTTCTAGGTATAGAGCTTGACACATTTTAGTGATTTAGTCATTATAATGACCTTTGGAAGGAATGAGGTTACTATAATTCTATTTCATAGATAAAACTATGGCCATGACAGATTAAGTAACATGCCCAATGTCTCTGTCACAAAGATAGTGAGCCAGAAATTAAGATCAAGACTCTGACTTGAAAGTTCCCTTTCTTCTCTTTTGTTCCATCCCACTTCTCATTCTGGCAACTCTAGATTTGCTGTGTGTGGTGGTTTGAATCAGATGTCCTCCAAAAACTCATGTGCTCTCAATTCTTGCCTTGCTGAAGGAGGTATGTTGTTGGAGGTGGGCTTTGGAATATTATAGCCAGCTGTCCCTTACCAGAGCTCAGCTCACTCTTCTATGGCTGTTTTCCACCTCCTGAAACATATTGTGATGTCCAGTCTGTACTTATATCATGCTTTACCCTACCATCATGAAGCTTCCCCTTGAGACTGTAAGCTAAAATAAATCCATTGCTCCCATTAGCTGCTTTTGGTTGAATATTTTGCCCCAACAATTAAAAGGTAATTACAACACTGTGTGCTCAGGTATCAGTCACTACACCCTGCCACCCTGCACATAACCTATAATCAGCCCTCTGTGCGTCCATCTGCTCAAGCTGGTCTTGCCTGGATGCCTCCCTGTCATGAGCTCTTACTCATCATCTTTCAGAGACCATAATCAAGCGTGTCTCTCTCATAAAACCCTCAGATTTCTTAATCTCTCCCTAGTTCCTGTACAGACTACAACAGTTTTCTCTTTTGAGTAGCTATTGCAGTTTGTTTGTCTTGCTGTATTTTGTATGTCTTGGTTTTCCCAGCTCTATTGAATAAGCTTCAATCTTCCCAAAGGTGTACACTGATGTTGCTTGTTGTGGGATCCACTCACCCCTTCTACTCCTAGCAAATGGCACAGAGCTCCAAATGCAGTTGGCAATCTGCATATGCCTGAGAAGATGAACTACAAAAACAAATGGTTCATTCCTTGGTGGAGGTCTTTGGGGAGCTCTGGATCCAGGAAGGACCCAGTTATACATATGGATGAGGGCCACCTTGAGAAGGATGCAACCTTAAGAAAAGTAATTCTCCTCAGCCAACATGAGTCCCAAAGGATGAAAGCAGCATTTACAGCATCATGGAGGAATGAACGTGTTGCAATCAGGTTCACATTGCTGGCAGAAATCACCCAATCAAGAGCAGCTTGTGAGGAAAAAAGGTTTGTTTTGGCTTACAGACTCAAGGGGAAACTCCACAATGGCGAGGGAAAATGATGGCATGAGCAGAGGGTGGACTTCACCCCCTAGCCACCATAAGGTAAACAACAGGAACAGGAGAGTGTGCCAAACACTGGCAAGGGGAGCTATAAGATCCATAAGCCTGTCCCCAACAATAGACTGCCTCCAGGATGCACTAATTCACAAATCTCCATCAACTGGGAACATAGTATTCAGAACAGCTAAGTTTATGGAGGAAACCTGAATCAAACCGCCCCAGAACCCTTCAATTCTGCAGGGGATTCTAGGGGTGACAGGTCACATATCAAAGTGAAACTCAGTAGAAGGTATCTTGGTGTGGAGAGAAGGAGCTGAGATGGCATCTGGCTTCGATTTCACATTCTATAAATTATAAAGTGTAGAATTGCCTCTTTTGGACACAGAGAGTAGCTCCTTGCTAAGAGTTCAAGTCCATTTTTTATGTGAGAGGTCTTCCTTTCTTTCCTGATTATGTGACTTGAAATGTCCCTTTTAGGGTGTTCCTGAAGCAAAAGTAACACCCTTGAATACCTTAGTGGAGAGGAAGTACATTACATATAAATGAATGCATACCTCCCCTGCCCAACTGTCATAAGATGGTCAAGTGGTAGGGGAAAGAATGACCCAGGATTTCTCCTATATGTAACTTGTTCATGATGCATTCTGCAGCAATCTCAACTCAATATAGTTTCTACATTCTGCCCCTCTGCCTACATGAGCATTTCTCAAATGTGCAAGGCTTACCATCTGGTGGGGATCTCAGTACAAACACAGATTTGGTTCAGTAGGTCTGAAAGAAGCAAGCTGGACATTCTGAAAAATGCCAGGGACATGTCCATTACTAATCCATGGATCTCACTGGGAGTACCAGACCCCATAGCAAATTCTTGGCTCAGCTGTCCAATGCCTTCCAATTGCTTCATGAAGAGACCTGTAAGACCATTAACCATCACCCATCACAGGTGAATCCATCCTTTTTTTTTTTTTCGAGGTAGAGTTTTACTCTAGCCCAGGCAGACCTGAAATTCACTATGTAGTCTCAGGGTGGCCTTGAACTCATGATGATCCTACCTCTGCCTCCCCAAGTGCTGGGATTAAAAGTATGTGCCATCACTCCTGGCTCCATCATTCTTAACTCCAAAATATGTCACAAAAGCTTGTATGTACTGTTTCATGGACTGGATAAAAGATCATGGAGAGAGGGGAATAAGGGAGAGAGAGAGGAAGAGGCAGAGACAGAGAGTCTCTGTCTCTTGGCTGCAGACTTCCAGTTTCAATTTTTGAGCTGAAATCCCCTTCTTACCTGTTCTTATATTTTTTGTTCTCCATTTGTAGATGCACTGAAACTAATATCTTTTGAGCTTAAGCACTGTGAGTAATTTACTACTTACAGGTCTTGATGGTTTATGTGACTCACCTCTTCCTCAGGTTTTTGAGTCTCCATCTCTCTCTCTCTCTCATTCTCTGGTGGACCCTCAAAGCCCACTCACTTCTGGGATGTGTCAGGGTGGTTTGTTAGCTTACCCAGGTAATTAGCTTTCTTGCTGCAACATCAACCTTCTCTTCATAGCAGAGAAGCTATGGATATCTCCCCCATTTGAACTAATTAACACCTCTATAGTTCTCACACTTTGCTCAGTGGTTGCTCTGTGCTGCCTTGCTTTTCTGAAGAAGACCCATTCTGCCTCAATGAATGGGTTGATTCAAGGGTAACAGAGATTACTAATAAGGGGTAGGATGCTGCTCAAAAATTGACAGACCTTTCTTATTTTATTACTGCTCTCCTTGCATAGGCCATGGAACAATGTCCAGGTTGTCAAAATGGGTAACAGAAAGACGTGAGGACTGTGCTGGAAAGGACACCTGAAGACATTGTTGTTACATGAAGTAATCCTGCTCAAGGCTCAGTGGAGTGTCCTAACCCTGGTTCCTGATCCTGTCTGAACAGCTCAGTCCATGGGTGTGGCTTAGTAGCCAAAGCATAGATGCCACCTATATCTGTATCTAAAATCCAAGTAGCCTATCCTTTACAGTTACACTGCAGAGGCGAAGTCTAAAGAAGGCTGAAGCCATCCAGGAACAAGAAAGAGGACTCTCCACAATGCTTGTAACTGAATTCAGATTCCTTGAGGTGATGTCAAGCCAGGGGCAGGAATCACTGGGTTAAATGATGCAATGTTTCTTTCCTTTTCAACAAAAATAGCTCAATAAGGTATAAAACTGCATTGGGTGGCCTGTCACTATAAGTAATGATGGGCTTTAAATAAATGACATGTTATTTTTCTAATTTTGTGGAAAGCAGATTTGTGACCCATTTGTTAACCTAGCAGGATTTGCTTTGCTGAAAGCAACTATTTTGAAGAATGTCTGCTCTCTGTGGCATGAAATCTGGTTCCTTACCTCAAGTTTTGGCTTTCAATAAGGTCCCATTGGGCTAGTTGTGTTTTCTTCAATTTTGTAAGAACTTTATAAATATCAACAATTTATTAGACATATTTGTTGAAATCTTTTTATTTTTCTCCAAATTATTATTCTTATATTGAATTTTCTTTGATCTACTTTCTTGAAAAAGTTGAAAATGGGGCTGAAGAGATGTCTTAGAGGTTAAGCACTTGCTTGTGAAGCCTAAAGACCCCAGTTCAAGGCTCGATTTCCCAGGGCCCTTGTAAGCCAGATGCACAAGGTGGCATATGCATCTGGAGTTCGTTTGCAGTGGCTGGAGGCCCTGGCATGCCCATTATCTCTCTCTCTCTCTTTTGCTCTCTCTCTCTCTCCCTCTTGATCTCTCTGTCTCTCTCAAATAAATAAATAAAAATAAAATAAACAAAAAAATTGAAAATGTATATAATCATGATGGTAACATTTTATTCTATAGCTTCAGAGTTCCTGTGTCACTATGACTATTGATTCTCAAATGTTCCAAAGGGTTGTTTCCTAGAATAACCTATGTGTTCTAGGAACATGAGCATGCAAGGTTTAGGCAGTTGTTTGTCTTGTAATCTTCACTATATTTATTTAGCAGATCTTCTAATATAGCATTAATCACAAAGGAGGGTCAAGCATCCTTGAGTGGTTCTAATCAGCTGAATTGGTTTAGTGTCAGCATTTCACCATTTGGGTGACAGCCTTTGAAGATTCTCATGATAAACTTCATCAGAAACAGTTTTACAACCTCTATTAATTTATAGTTATCATTGGGGATAATTACAGAATTACAGGCTTTTATCACATACTTCAGTACCATTAATGTGATCATTTGGTGTGTGCATTTGTTTGTTTGTTTGTTTTTTCAAGGTAAGGTCTCACTCTAGCCCAGGCTAACCTGGATTTCATTACGTAGTCTCAAGGTGGCCTCGAACTCACAGTGATCCTCCTACCTCTGCCTCCTGAGTGCTGGGAGTAAAGGTGTGCACCACCACACCCAGCATTGTTTTTTAAATTGTTAATATGATACATTAATTGTGTAGAGGTCCTAATCTGATACACCTTCTTTTCACATTTAGATCACATCACTTGCCAACAACATATTATAATTTTGGTAAGTTGCTGAATTGTATTTGCTAGTGTTTTTATAAGTGATATTGACAAATAAAATGCCTTTTAAAATTCTATACTTAAAATAAGTAGGATTCAAAAAACAGAGGGGACACTCCTGGGAATGTATGCCATAGAAATGTATATACAAATGACTACTGTGTAACATGTTTAAGTGGGGTGGTGGATATGAGAAACCTTCAAAGAGTTACAGCTCATCTACACTGTAGAATATTATTATGCCCACTACAAAGCATGAGTGAGAGCTACATCAACTAATTTTGGAGTATTTTCATAAGGTTCAAAAGATAAAGAACTATGTATTATGATTACAAAAAATTTCCAAATCTCTGTAGGGTGTGGCTGTAGGTGCAATGGCAAAGGAACATGGTCATTCCATAACTGGGGCTACTGGAGAGATCCTGGAAGGATGATAGTGAAAAAGAGAGAGAAACATGGAGAGGCCCTGGAAGGATGACAGAGGAAAAAGAGAGAGAAATTAAAAAAAAAATACCTAAAAGGATACCTCATTTGTGTATATATAATATGATCTCACAGGTTTAAATTACATACAAGATTTTGTAATTTTTGTATAAATCAATTAGGAGAATAGATGGATAATTGAGAATATATTTATGGAATGCTCATAATGAAGTGCAAAATTAGTAAATGAAGAACAAAAAACATAAGTGAAAGCAAGCAAATAAAATAATTTACATTGGATATGTTTTTATTTCTTTTGTATGAATAAGGAAAAGGGGAAAGAGAAAATTTTTACCTTTGTACTCAAATATATGTACATATTAAGGCATAAGTTTCTAAAATATACCTGTATATTCATGAATGCCTCAGATGGCTAAGGAATAACCTGAAAACCATCAGAAATGCAAAGCAAAAGATAAAATGATCAGTAACTAGTGCTAACATTAACTAGGCTGTGGTGTTTTCTTTCTATAAAAGTTGTTCAAATCATGTGATATAGATCAAATCATCCCAGTGGCTAGGTGGCAGAGTAGATGTCAGGGCACAGTGGCACTGAGCTGCTCAACTGGTAGTAACTCCACTCTTCTTGAGTCCATATTCTGGAATATCAGTTTCCACTGGACTTTCATGATAATCCTAAATTGATCATTACCAGCCTATTAGCAAAAGTTAAATTTAATCATAATTCATTGTATAGATCTTTCACTTCCTTGGCTAATGTTATTTCAAGGTATTTTTTCTTGTTGCTGTTGAAAATGGGACAATGTCATTTATTTCTTTCTTTGTATATTTATCATTTGCATATAGAAAGGCTACTTATTTTGTGCATTGATTTTGTATCCTGCTACTTTGCTGAAGGAGTTAATCACCTATAAGAGTTTTGAGGTAGACGCTCTCAGGTCTCTTATGTATAGAATCTTGTCGTTTGTGAACAGAGCTAACTTAACTTCTTCCTCTCCAATTTGTATCCCTTTTATTGCTTATTGATTGAGCTAGGACTTCCAATAATATATTGAAGAACAGAGGTGAGAGTGGACACCCCTGTCTTGTTCCTGATCTCAGTGGGAATTCCTTCTTTCTCTCTCCATTAAGTATTATTTGGGCTTTAAGAGTTTTATATATAGCCTTTATAATGTTGAGATATAAACTGTCCATGCCATTTCTCCTCAATATTTTGATCATGAAGTTATATTGTATTTTGTCAAAGACCTTTTCTTCATCTATTGAAATGATCATGTGGTTTTTGTGTTTAAGCTTATTTATGTGGTGTATTACATTGACAGATTTCCACTGAGCCACCCCTGCATTACTAGGATGAAGCCTACTTGATCAAGGTGGATAATGCTTTTGATGTGTTGTTGGATTTGGTTTGCAAGGATTTTGTTCAGGATCTTTGTGTCTAACTTCATCAGGAAGACAGGCCTATAGTTTTCTTGTGGCATCTCTGCCTGGTTTTGGTTTTAGAGTGATACTAGATTCATAGAAGGAGGTGGGGAGCTTGCCCTGTTCTCTGATTGTATGGCAGAGTTTAAGAAAGATTGATTTCAGTTCTTCCATGAAGGTTTGATAGAATTCAGCTGAGAAGCCATCTGGTCCTGGACTCTTCTTTTTGGGGAGATTTTTTTATTACCTTTCAATCTCAATGTGTGTGATAGGTTTGTTTAAGAGATTAATCTGCTCTGAGTTTGGCTTTGGTAGGTGATATGTGTCCAGGAATTCATTCATTTCCTCCATATTATCCAGTTTTGTGGAGTAGAGTTTTTTAAATAACTCCTGATGATTCTCCCAATTTCACTTATGTCTATTGTGATTTCTCCTTTTTCATTTCTAATTTTGTTAATTTGAAGAATCTTTTTTCACTTGATCAAATTGGCAAATTGTTTATTTTTTCAAAGAACCAGCTCTTTGTTTCATCAATTTTCTTAATTGTCTTCTTAGTTTCCAATTCATTAATTTCTGCTCTGATCTTATTTCTTTCTTTCTGTCTAGAACTTTTTTAAAAAAGTTATTTATTTATTTGAGAGAGACAGACAGAGAGAGGAAGAGGCAGAGAGAGAGAATGGGCACGCCAGGGTCTCCAGCCACTGCAAACGAACTCCAGATGCATGCGCCCTCTTGTGCATGTGGCTAACATGGGTCCTTGGGAATTGAGCCTTGAACCGTGGTCCTTAGGCTTCACAGACAAGTGCTTAACTGCTAAGCCATCTCTGCAGCCCTGTCGATTCTGCTTGCTTTTCCAGTACCTTTAAGAGGATGGTTAAGTTATTATTTTGGGATCTCTCTGTGTTTGTTATGAAGGCATTTAATGCTAGGAATTTTTCCCTGGGGATCACCTTCATTGTGTCCCATAAGTTTTGGTATGATGTGTTCTCATCGTCATTCATTTCTAGAAATTTTGCAATTTCATCCACTACCCATTTATTGATTAAAAGTGTGCTGTTCAGTTTCAGGAGCTGATGGTATTCTTGGTGCATCTTTTGTTGTTAATTTCTAGCAATATTACATGATGATCTGATATCATGCAGGAAATTATGTCCATCTTCCTAAATATACAGAGACAGGCTTTGTGACCCAGTGTATGATCAATTTTAGGGAAGGTTCCATGGAAAACACTCAAACAAAGAAATTGAGGAGGACTTGAGAAAATGGAAAAACCTCCCATGCTCCTGGATAGGCAGAATTAACATTATGAAAATGGCAATCCTACCAAAGGCAATACCAATCAAAATCCCAACAGTGTTCTTCACAGAAATAGAAAAAGTGATCTCAAAATTCAGATCAGAAGGCCTTGGATATTCATACATATCCTCAGCAAAAGAAACACCTCTGGAGGCATCACTTTACCTGATCTAAAACTATATTACAAAGCCATAGTAATAAAAGCAGCACGGTAATAAAAACCACAAGGTGCTACATGAGCAACTGGGGGGAAATGACCAATATCTATCCAAGCAACTCATGGTCTAAACTACTCAGCAGCAAATAACCTGACATGATGCTCACACAAGTCCAATAGTGGCATAAAGCCATGGTGGGAAACCAGTTGCTCTTGATTTGGCTAACTGATCTGTTCAGTGGAACTGATCCCAAAGCTGGAGATGGGAATCCAGTCAGAACCATATCCAACAGTGAGCCTGCTCTCCATTACCAAGCTTCTACCAATTGTGGGCTACAAGAGGGCATACACATATTAAATTCTCTCTAAAAAATAAACGTTATCCCATTTATATGCTACTAACTTCATTCTCCAGTGAAGAACTTGCTTCTCTTTTTCAGATGGACACAGATTCTAAGGAGAGAACCAGACCATCACACCTCAAAAGTGCCCTAGATGAAACTAATAATAATTGGGGAAATGAGTAAGAGTGCTATCTTCTTGATGAACCTGGTACCAGCACATGGGTGAAGGAGATAGACCCAGAGAACACTCAACTCCTATCAAACCAGATACCAGAGACACAGAGGCTCTCAAGACCTCATCACTGAAGCAGACCTAAAATGAATCCAACATGCCTCAAGGAAATTTGTGGAAGAGGGGGTGGAAAGAATGTCAGAGCCACATGTTGGGTCATGATACACAGAGACATTGCCTCCTACCCGTAACTGATGGCTACCCCCACTTATTTGTGCCAACCATATCTCAGATGCCCTCTCCATTACTCGTTTTGTGTTCTCTTTCATTTTGCTCACCACCTTCATGGGTGAATCAATAGAGGTAGCCTAATGTATCATTACTCAGCCTCCTTTGACAATCATCAAACTTTATGTACAGGACTTCAGGAGATTCCATAAGTTCCTGCTTCTGGGTGATCTTATGCAAGGAACATACAATTTTTTGGGGGGGGTGTAGAGATAGATCAACAGGGCATTTTCTTGCAAAGCCTGCCAGTCTGTGTTTAATCCCCAGGGTTCATGTAAAGCCACATGCACAAAGTAGCATATTCATCTGGAGTTCATGTGCAGTGGCATGCCCATTAATTCTCTCACATAAATAAATAAAACATTAAAAAAAGCAGTCAGGGCTGGAGAGATGGCTTAACAGTTAAGATGTTTGCCTGCAAAGTCTAAGGATCCAGGTTCAATTTCCCAGTACCCATGGTTAAACCATATGCACAAGGTGACACATGCAGCATCTGGAGTTTGTTTGCAGTGCTAGAGGCTCTGGTGTACCCATTCTCTCTCTCTCATCCTCCCTACCCCCCCCCTTTCTTTTTTTTTTTTAAAATTTTTATTAGCATTTTCCATGATTATAAAAAAATATCCCATGGTAATTCCCTCCCTACCCCCCCTAACACTTTCCCCTTTGAAATTCCATTTTCCATCATATTACCTCCCCATCTCAATCATTGTCTCTCTCTTTCTATATGTGTGTGTGTATGTGTGTGTGTGTATATATATATATATATATATATATATATATATATATATGTATATATATATATATGAAGTGTATATATATATATATATATATATATATATATGAAGTGTATATATATATATGCCTCTTTTTCTGTCTCTCAAATAAGTAAATAAATAAACAAAATTTTTAAATATACCTTTAATGAAGAAGTTAGATTTGGAGATGTGTCCAGGTGATGAATTCTAGATTCAAATATCCTTCTAGTGCTAAAGAGATGGCTCAGAAGTTAGGGTGCTTGCCTGCAAAGCCTGACAACCAGAGTTTGATTTTGCAGTACCCCCATAAAGCCAGATGTACATAGTGGTGCATGCATCTATAGCTCTGTTTACAGAGCTAGATGCTCTGGCGCTCCCATTCTCTCTTCTCTTCTATCTCTTTCTGCTTGCAAATAAATAAATTAAAAAAAAATTTACTGTTCCAATGCCAGTAATCAATTTATTTTCTTCATTAAAATAATATTCACAGAAGGTATTGTTAGTTCAATTCCTTCAAATTTTATACATATTTACTTTCTGTTTAAAGAGAAAAGGATAAAATGGTATAAAAAAAGATAAAGCTATTAAGCATAAGAGAAAAGAGAATGGATATTTTCCTGTGTAAGGCTAAGAAAGAAGCAAACCTCATCAAGAAAAATGCCACCCGTACAACAGGGAACTTACCCAACAGAAACAAAACAAAGTAGCTCCAGCCCCTCTCTACCATCTAAAGTCATTCTACAGCAATGAGCTTACTGGTTACACAGACATATTTGAACAGTTTTAAAGATGGGGAGAAAGACTGAAGAGACCAAATTTAAACCGTATAATGAAACAAAGCCTTGCTAAAAAGGAAGATAAAAATCAAGTCCAGCATCAGTGCTCAGTTTAAATCAAATATATTGGTGACATACCTATCACATGGACAATCAAGGGGGGAAGAAGTCTAGATTCACCATGCAGGAGAGATTTATTACTCTATTTGCCTTTGATAACCTGATTACATCTAGTTGTTTAGCAGTTTAGTTTTTTGTTAAACTGTCTTTACAAGAATTGGTTTTTGTTTTTTTACTTAAAAAAAATTTTTTTTGTTTATTTATTTGAGAGCGACAGACAGAGAGAGAAAGAGACAGAGAGAGAGAGACAGAGAGAGAGAGAGAGAGAGAGAGAGAATGGGCACGCCAGGGCCTCCAGCCGCAAAGGAACTCCAGACGCGTGTGCCCCCTTGTGCATCTGGCTAACGTGGGTCCTGGGGAATCGAGCCTCGAACCGGGGTCCTTAGGCTTCACAGGCAAGCGCTTAACTGCTAAGCCATCTCTCTAGCCCTGTTTTCTTTTTTCTTTTTTCTTTTTTTTAAATTAAACCCTGTAAGATGTACAGAAGGCAATGAGGCAGTAAAAAGTACTGCTTCCAACAGACAAAGATGTAAGGTCAAATGAGAGCCAGAGCAAAGAGGTCACTAGCAACCACAGCCTTCTCTTTGGGGCTGGGGTTCACTGGTTAGCCGTCCTCCCTGTGGGGCTGAAGGTTTGTGTTGTACACCAGACTCAGCAGCATTCAGATCCAGGCTTCCATCCTGAATGTTCTGACAGATTTTCTTGGCAGCCTCAAGAAAAGCATTGTCTACGTTCTCTCCCGTTTTTGCACTTGCTTCAAGGAACAAGCCATTCTCTTCAGCAAACTGTTTGGCTTCTTCAAATGTAACACCTCTTTGTGCCTCCAAATCTGCTTTATTTCCTATGAGAATTATTACAGTATTTGGGTTGGTGAGATTCCTTGCATCTGTCAACCAGCTGCTTAAGTGGTTATATGTACTTCTAGTGACATCCTACACCATAAGTGCGCCCGCAGCTCCTCTGCAGTAGCTTCGTGTAACAGCTCTAAATCGCTCCTGTCTTGCAGTATCCCAAATCTGCAGTTTGGTTTTTTGACCACCAACTTCAATTATTCTTGCTCCAAATTCAACACCAATTGTGTGAGGACAATCAGCCACAATTTTTTTTTCTGTAAATTGGTGAAGCAAGCAAGATTTTCCTACCCCCATATCCCCCATAATAATATACTTAAAGCTGTAAGAGTAGTTGTGCGGTGCAGTCGCCATGGTGACACTGGGGGGGCTGCTGATGGCTGGGCAGCTTTCCGGGCGGGAGGGGGCGTCAGGACCAGGAAAAGGAGTGCAGAGGTCGCGGATGTGGGTGGGGGACGCGACACGGTCGGCCTAGCCGGTAGGGAGGCAGACGGCCGCAATAGTTGCAGACGCTCCGGCGGCGGTGACCGCTGTGGCGGCTCCCTCAGGATCTTCCTCGGGCTGGTCCAAGGTGGAGGCGCTCCTGCCAAACATATTTTTTAAAAGATTCCTCTAGAGCCAGACTGGGGAGGCAGAGGTAGGAGGATAGCCATGAGTTCAAGGCCACCCTGAGACTACATAATGAATTCCAGGTCAGCCTGAGCTAGAGTGAAGACCTTACCTTGAAGAGAAAAAAATAAAGATTCTTCTAGAAAACATTTGACTTCATTCATGAGTCTTGCTGGCACAGAAATTACTAACAATCCCAAGCATACTAGTTTTCTGTTTCTGTCACTTGATACCAGGTATCTTTTTGTGCTGTATTGTGCCTGGTGGAATAACACTGATATTACTACTATGCCCTGGCTTCTCTTTCGGTGATGAAATTTCTGGGCGACATAGGGAGACCAAGGAAGAAATACCAGCTGAATAGAAAAGCAATCAAGGAAAACATTCTGTACTTGTCATTGTCACCAAGAAACACATGGCTGGGCTGGAGAGATGGCTTAGCGGTTAAGTGCTTGCCTGTGAAGCCTAAGTACCCCAGTTGGAGGCTCAATTCCCCAGGGCCCACATTAGCCAGATGCACAAGGGGCACATGCATCTGCAGTTCATTTGCAGTGGCTGGAGGCCCTTACGTGTCCATTCTCTCTCTATCTGTCTCTTTCTTTGTCTGTCGCTTTCAAATAAACAAATAAATAATAAACCGAAAAAATTAATAAATAAAAAGAAACACATGGTTAATCACTGAGTAAAGAAGGGTCTCAAGTTTGCAATGTCTTACTCACACCTTTCAGCTGTGTTCTCGGAAGATGACAGAATATGACAAAAATCACTGGTTGTAAAAGAAAAGGTAATCTTGCATTTGCAAGATTGCAAGATAATTGGCTTTTTCTTTTAGTTAAAAGTATTTTTCAAATCTCATTATCAAAGAAGTGTTTGTTTTCACATAGGTGTTTAGAATTTGATTCAATCTATTTTATAAAGTATTTGATTCAGAAATATATATAAGCTGTATGTTGTGACCCATGTCTCTAAACCAAGCAGAAAGCCAAATCAGAAGGACTGAAAGTTTGAGGCCAGTCCAAGCTACACTGAGACCATTTTTCAAAAACAAGCAAAATGTATTTGTCACAATTATTGCCCACCTCATTATGCTCCACTAGTTTTTAGCCAAAAATGCACTATGTCACATATACAAGAAGTATAACTGCTTGACGCACATTAGTTGCAAAGGCCCAAACAAATGTGTGTGTTCCCAGGATGGTAAGAAGGCTGTTGGATTGAAAAATAAAAGCTTTTTTTAAAAAAATCACAGAAAATTGTCTGGTCATGATGGTGCATGCTTTTAACCAACACCTGGGAGCTGAGGTTGGAAAGTTGCTTCGAGTTTGAGGCCAGCCTGGGGCTACACAGTGAGTTCCAGGTCAGCCTGGGCTGGAGTGAGACCCTGCCTCAAAAAAAAACAAAAAGAAAAATCACAGAAAACAATATTAGCACAGTGGAACTTACTGACTAGTGATCGTGGGAAAATAGTTCAGTTACAGGAATGGCTGAAGAGGTCATTCTAAAAACAAACATGTTTCTGACTCCACAGTGCTGTGGAGACCCCACCATCTTCCCAGTACAGAGGCATGCATGCAGTAAAAGCCCAGAATGCACTAATGAAGCCTTTTCCAAAAAGAAAAAGAAAGAAAGAAAGAAAGAAAGAAAGAAAGAAAGAAAGAAAGAAAGAAAGAAAGAAAGAAAGAAAGACCAACAATGTTTCTGGCTGGTCCATTATTACATGCAAGGATTGAGAACCAACTTTTTTCAGACATAGACATTTGGAATCCTAAATGCATGGAAACATATTAGGAATGGCTTGGGTTCACCAAAAGACAAGAGTCCAAGAGTCCCAGTGGAAGGTTATGTCCTAGCATCCATCACGTTGTGTGATCTCAGGAAGTGGTAAGAGGCAAGGAAGATACCAGAGGAAGAAGTCATGGAATAAGGATGGCTATTAGAACTCAATAACAGACTATGAGGTAACGTCTCAGGATTGCCCATCAGGGGATGGATGTAGGGAGCAAATTTTTCCATCACTTCTGGGCAAAACTTTGCCCCACTGGGCAGCAAATCTGTATGGCTAGTTGTGTGGGTGAGAAGTACTGGTGGAGGAGTTGTTAGGCAATGGAAGGCATGGGCCAGATCTCGCTGAGTGCTCTCTGGCCTCACCTGTGTGAAGCTAACTGAAGTTACAGTGGAGGAGGCTGAGATTAGAAGTGGTGCTCACAAAGTAGCCAACACCCTCTGAAAATACCTGAAAGTTTCTTCAAGCAGTGCCTAATGAGACCACATCATCACAAGTGATACTATCTTTTTTTTAAAAAATTTTATTTATTTATTTGAGAGCGATAGACACAGAGAGAAAGACAGAGAGAGGGAGAGAGAGAGAATGGGCGCGCCAGGGCTTCCAGCCTCTGCAAACGAACTCCAGACACGTGTGCCCCCTTGTGCATCTGGCTAACGTGAGACCTGGGGAACCGAGCCTTGAACCGGGGTCCTTAGGCTTCACAGGCAAGCGCTTAACTGCTAAGCCATCTCTCCAGCCCAGGAGTTGAAGAGGAGAGATACTGTCATCTTAGCTAATTACCATGAGAGATAAGGAAAGCTTCATAACTTGGTGAAAACATTACCATGAGCATGTACCCAGGCTGCTATAATAAGCACCCAAACTGGCTCCCCAATAGCCTTGTTTGGAAACAAATGAATACTTAGCACCCTTCACTTGCCACAAAGTGACCACAGGAGCCATTCAATGCTGACAATGCAGAGAAGTGATTGGTTCTCCACCATAACATCAAATTTTGTTGGAATTGTTGCAACTATAAGTACATTTTCACATAAAGCTTCTTAGGGTTCCTAAGTCCAAGTGTTGTGAAATTCTCTGGAAGGACCACTCTAATGCCAGTACGAGTGAAAGTAGAGGAGATTAGAGGAGATTATTTACCCCGGCCAAAGAGCGTGAGATAGTTCTCCAAAGAAGCTGAGATTTTATTTTTACTTTATAGTTTTCATAGCAGAGGTGAGGCGAGGCATAAGTGAACAAACAAGACATGGCAATTTGCATATCAATCATTTTTTGAAGTCAGGCTGCCCTAACAATCAACTCCACTTTATTTTGTTTTAGCCTAAACTGTCTTTTCTTCTTACCATCCCTCTGGGTCCTATATAGACAGTTCTGTCTTTGAGATTTTTCCATTTGCTGCAAAAGATAGGTTTAGCTCCTGAGCAATTAACTCTTACAGTACCTCAGTGAATCAGTTCAACTTTTAGCTTTTTTTCTAGTACACAGCAATTTTTTTCTATGATGTTGATAGTAATCAGTTGTGGCTATAGCAGCAACTGAGAGAGGTCATTTGTTTTGTGTTCTTAGCTAATGTTAAGCCATTCAACATTTATCTCAGATGTTTACTGAGTTGTTCTCTAATTTAGTATTATTTGAATCACCTAGTAGTACTTCAGTGGTTGCAGGGAACAGAATTTGGTTTGGGTTACTGAAAAATTCCTGGTCAATTTATGCCCATCTTTAACTGTCAGGTTTTATGTGCAGTAAGAAATTCCACTTATAATATTATCATTCTCTCTTCTACTTTCTTTTTAAAAATTGAATATATATTCATATATATATATATATATGTATGTGTGTATGTATGAAAACAGGTTATATTCTTTTACCCCTTTTCCTAGCTTCCATTACCCTGAAGGCCCTTCTCAGTGGAGTTATGGTTTTCACCATGAGGACATGAAGGCCTCCATCAGTCCCAGTGTGGTGGGAGAGAACCATGCCTCAGGAAATTCCTACCCATTCTGTGGCTCTTACAGTGCCTCTGCTCCCTCTTCCTCAATGTTCCCTAAGCCATGCTCATTGGAAGTCTGATTTAGTGTCTAGTTCTCTATAGTCTCTGGATTTCTGCTTTGATAGGTTTTGATTGATCACTGTATCTGTCACCATCACCCTGGAACTGGTTGTCAGGCTAGCAGTAGCACAGTATCATGTATTCATGTTACCATTTCCTCTGCAATTTCTCCTGGGACCTGTAGTTGAGGTGGCTCATATTGTGGTGGGCAGTCAGTTATCATCTTATCAATGGAGCTTGGTTCTCTATTTTCTCTGCCATCTGTAAAGTAAAGAAGATTTTCCAAACAAGAGTGAGAGCAGCTTGGGTTAAAGGGGTTATGCAAAGTTATTTGAGAAGTTTTTTGGTGTGCAAGCTCACTCTTCTCCAGACAGCAGTGGAGGCTTCTTTCTGAAGACTGAATTTCCTGACCATGGGATTCTGATTTGGTTTCCACTACCAGTTATGAGTTCTCTCCAACTGAATGGGCCTCCTGTCCAATTAGAGAAGAACTGGTTACCTGCTGAGGCTGCATACCACTATTGCACAAGTGTGTAATTGTTTTTTAAACTTTTTTTTTGTTTACTTTTATTTATTTGAGAGTAACAGACAGAGAGAGAAAGAGGCAGATAGAGAGAGAGGGAGAATGGGCACAACAGGGCCTCTAGCCACTGCAAACGAACTCCAGATGCATGCACCCTCTTGTGTATCTGGCTAACGTGGGTCCTGGGGAATCAAGCCTTGAACCAGGGTCTTTAGGCTTCACAGGCAAGCTCTTAACTGCTAAGCCATGTCTTCAGCCCAAGTGTGTATTTCTTGAGCAACTTGTCCATTTAGTAGTTTATACAGGTCTCCTCCTTATTCATGCAATTAGTGGCTGTTGTCCTCCAGGGGATCCCAGAGGGCTTCAGAGCACTATGAGGGCTAGCCTGGTGGGAGCTAGTTTCCCTTTTGGCTCAAGCATGATATTCCAATGTCCTGTGACTATAGCATGTAGTGATTTCAGTAACTGGGTCTTACCTTTTAGTTCCAGAAGGTAATCAAGTATTTTGGCAATGACCTACATTACTTTGGAGACCTCATGGATCTTCCTGGACAACAGCTAACTATGGGGACAACCCAATTCTGGGCCTGGGATTTACTGGCCAGAGTCCATGGATTTAAGGTTAAACTTTTTCTACCTTCTAGATTGATTGTCCTCCTCCTCCTTTATTAATAGTTGTATCTTGTAGCATGCTAGCCACAGTGAGTGCTTCTATGGAACTGATTCATGTTGTCTTTATTAATAGTTGTATCTTGTAGCATGCTAGCCACAAGGAGTGTTTCTATGGAACTGAGTCATGTTGTCTTAACTTTCGTGTAATTCCCGCCCCACCTTCCTTACCCCTAATCCTTCAAGCCCTCCTCAGTCCCAGTATTCTGTCCCTCCCCTAACCTATCAATGAACTCTTCCTCTTTTTTCCTCTTATTTCTTCTCTCTCCTGGTCTCATTCTATTTTATGACTATATTCTTGGTGCTTACCACCATTTGCACTCATCTCCACTTGATCCCAGTTAGGCACCACAGGTGAGAGAACATGTAACATTTGTCTTTCTGTGCCTGCATGACCTCACTTAGAATGATTTTTCTACAACTCCATCCATTTTCTTGCAAATTTTATTATTTCATTTTTCCTTACCACTGAGTAGAATTCCATTGTTTATATATGTACCACATGTTCATTTTCTGTCTCCTTTTTTTTCTTTTCTTTTTTTTTGAAAACAAGGTTGTTTTATAATAAAGATGAACAAATTTAACAAGGCCTTAGTTAAAAATCATCAAGAAAAAGGAAGAAGAAATTCAGGAATAATATTGGAGATATTGCTGCAATGCATAAAGGAATCAAGAACAATGAAGACTATTAAGTAGGACTTTATGACAAAAATTAGAAATTTAGAGAAAATTAACAAATTACTAAAGACCACAAATCAATGAAACTAACTCAAAAAGAAAGAGCAACCTTGTATGGATTTATGTTAAGAAAAGAAATTGGTTGTTAAAATAACTATCTTGCAAAGAAAAGTCATGACCTAAATAGATTCACAAGTTAATTTTATCAAAAATTTAAGAAGAGTTAGTAATCATCCCACACAAATTCTTTCAGATAACCAAAGAAACACTTTGTAACTGATCTTATGAGTGATTTAACTCTGATATTAATGAAGGCATTCTTGAATAAAAAAATAACAGATAAATATCCCTCATGTATCTAAATACAAATGTATATTTTAAATCCAGTGTTTAAAAATTGAAATCTTGTATTCTCTTTTATTATTAATTAATTTTTTAACATAAGTTGTGTTTGTCTCCATATCCCCCTCCCCCCCCACACCATCTCCCTTTCCCTAAGAGCCCTCTTCAGTAGGGTTATTGGTGTTCACTGTGGTGTAATTAAGGCCTCTGTCTCAGGGGAGGCCTATGCCTCAAGTTTTTTCTACCCACCTTGAAACTCTTACAATGTTCCTGCCCCCACCTTCCACAACAGTCCCTGAGCCTTGGCAGGTGTGTTGACTTCTCTGCAGACTTTATATTTCTATTATGATACGGTTGGGTTTACTACAGTGTTTATTGCTATTTTTCTGGTGTGGATATGTGGTTAGCATTGGGAGCTATACTCAAGTCACTCCTGCAGTTTGCAAGGCTTGCTACGGAAGCAACACTCTTGCTCATCTTGCCAATTCCTCTGTAGTTTCACTTGAGCCTTAGCTGATATGTGAGAAGTGGTTCATCTTCTACCTAGGAGTGAGCTATCTTTTCTTGTCTTCTTGATAGATTTTGGTTGTCCTTGGTTCTTGCTACCTTCTGAAAAAGAAAAAAAGATTCTCCAATGGACATTGAGATTAGCATAGGATAAAGGGGATAAGCATTGTTGATTTGGGGAGATTTTGATGGATATAATCCTCTTTTGGCCACAAACCAGTGGGAGCTTGTCACTGGAAAACATAATCTTGGTCTCCATAGGATTCTGACTTGGTTTCCAGTTCCAGCTCTGGGCTGAGTAGATTCCTTAGGCAATCAGAAAGTCAGTTGTTACCCACCAAAGCAGGGTACCACCATTGACAGGTGTGTACATCTTACCAGACTGGTTGCTTTTGAATAACATTGTTCCCTGGTTGCTCACAATATTTGGCCACTTTCCCCCAGCAGCTCATGTAGTGTTTTCCAGCACTATATGGGCTAAGCATCTGGGAAATGGCTTCCTTCTGGATTCTGGCTGGGACTTCCAGTGTCCTATGTTGGCAATGTAGGACCCCCAAAACGGGGACCCCACACTCTGCCCAGATATGGCGACACCCCAAATCACTCACCAGAAGCGGTCTTGATGCAAACTGCAAGAGGATTTTATTCCAAGCGCGCTGGGGCCCACAGTCGTACACCACGCAGGGGAAGAGGACTGCAGACCCCGAATGCAGGAACGGGACAGTTTTTATAGGATTTCTAACAAAGCCTGTGCATTAGACCAATCATTTTTTAACATCAGGAGTCCGCGGGGTGCGAGCCAGTCAGTTTGTGCCACTCCATAGTTTCTAAGCCAATTAGTTTAAATTGCTCAAGCCCCCGGTGGACCAATCAGTTTCCTCTGACCTCCGTGGTCAGCATTTGCTCGGGTCCTTGGGTGGGGGTGGCAAAGTGTGGTCTAAGGCAAGCTGCTACAGCCTACGGTGCGGGCTACTAAGGCTTACGGTGTGGGCTACTAAGGCTTACAGTGTGGGCTATTAAGGCTTATGGTGCAGGCTATTTACAGAAAACAAATAAGAGGTTTACTTCATTACTCATTTCCCATCCTTGAGGGCTATCTCATGCCCTTTTTACCTAGTTTTATATTAGGAGCGGGCTCTGATATAATGAGAAGAGGGATTCTTACTTCCAACAGAGAGTAAAGCCTGGAGTTTGAGGTATGCAGGGGCCGCTTAAGCTCCCTTTGGAGCGTGATAGTATTTCTGGGCTTCTGGATTCTTGGGCCTTTCAGCAGCATGTGTTGTCTTCAGCAAACAGGTTCTCTCCTTTTTTTAAAAAAAACTCAGGCAGGGAGCCCTTGTTTTCTGGAGAGGCTGTCGGGTGACTGCAGAGGCAAGACTAGGGAAAGGGCAGGTGCCCAGGAGCCGCCCCTTCTCCAGAGATGCCAGACCTAGGGGCTGCCTGCCCGGAAGTGGCGCTGCGCGAGGAGGCGGAGAAGGAAGTGGCGCTGCGCGAGGAGGCGGAGAGGAGGGATGGGGGCGCTGAGACAGCCCCTCGTCCCCAGGTAGTGATGCCCCCCACCCGTGAGGTGCCTGCGGCGGTCTGAGAGGCCATCGGCCACCCTCTGGCATGCGACTGCGCTGGGGAAACGAGAACATCCACACCCAGACTCCACCCAGCAAGGGAAAAGCGGCGGTGGCGGCTGGCATCTCCACGCCTCCGATCTCCAGCAATGGGAAATCCAGAAGACGCATATGTTGCTGTTATTCGTCCTAAGAATTCTGCTAGTCTCAACTCTCGGGAATACAGAGCTAAGTCCTATGAAATTTTGTTGTATGAAGTTCCTATTGAAGGACAGAAAAAAAAAGAAAGAAAGTTTTGTTGGAAACTAAACTTCAAGGCAACAGTGAAATAACACAAGGTATGTTGGATTATGTAGTAGAAACCACCAAACCAATTTCTCCTGCAAACCAAGGAATCAGAGGAAAACGAGTAGTCCTAATGAAGAAATTTCCTCTGGATGGAGAGAAGATAGGCAGAGAAGCAGCATTATTTATTGTTCCATCAGCTGTCAAAGATAATACTAAATATACCTATACTCCAGGATGTCCAATTTTTTACTGTTTGCAAGATATTATGAGAGTCTGTAGTGAATCCAGTACACACTTTGCAACACTTACAGCAAGGATGTTGATAGCCTTGGGTAAGTGGTTAGATGAACGTCATGCACAGTCTCATTTTATTCCAGCTTTATTCTGACCTTCTGCACTTGAGTGGATAAAAACGAATGTCATAAACCCTGCATATGCTACAGAATCAGGTCAGACAGAAAATTCACTACATATGGCCTACAGTGCATTAGAAATAAAGAGTAAAATGTTAGCCCTAGAGAAAGCAGATACCTGTATTTACAACCCACTGTTTGGATCAGATCTTCAGTATACAAATCGGGTAGATAAAGTGGTAATAAATCCATACTTTGGTCTAGGAGCTCCTGACTACTCAAACATCCAAATCCCCAAACGGGAAAAATGGCAGAGAAGCATGAGCACTGTCATGGAAGACAAAGAAGGACAGTGGGTAGATGACTTTCCTCTCCACCGAAGTGCCTGCAAAGGAGATTCAGAATTATTAAGTCGTCTTCTTAATGAGAAATTTTCAGTCAACCAACTAGATAGTGACCACTGGGCGCCCATTCATTATGCATGCTGGTATGGCAAAGTTGAGGCCACTCGAATATTATTAGAGAAAGGAAAGTGCAATCCAAACCTTTTAAACGGACAGCTTAGCTCTCCTCTTCACTTTGCTGCTGGTGGAGGCCATGCTGACATAGTTGAGATTCTCCTCAACCATCCAGAGATTGACAGACACATAACAGACCAACAAGGAAGATCCCCATTAAATATTTGTGAAGAAAACAAACAAAACAACTGGGAAGAAGCAGCAAAATTATTGAAAGAAGCCATTACTAAACCATATGAAAAAGTTTGAATTTATAGAATGGATGGATCATATCGTTCTGTTGAACTGAAGCATGGAAATAATACCACAGTGCAGCAAATAATGGAAGGAATGTGTCTCTCTCAAGAAACTCAGCAATATTTCACTATTTGGATCTGTTCAGAAAATCTTAGCCTTCAGCTCAAGCCTTATCATAAACCTTTGCAACATGTTCGTGACTGGCCAGAAATTCTTGCTGAGTTGACTAATTTGGATCCCCAAAGAGAAACACCACAGCTTTTTCTAAGAAGAGATGTGAGACTTCCTTTAGAAGTTGAAAAAAAGATTGAGACCCACTAGCTATTCTTATTCTTTTTGATGAAGCCAGATATAATTTACTGAAAGGTTTTTATATAGATCCTGATGCTAAACTGATAACATTGGCAAGCTTACTGTTGCAAATAGTTTATGGAAATTATGAGAGTAAGAAACACAAACAAGGTTTTTTGTTGTTGTTGTTTTGTTTGTTTGTTTTTTTGGTTTTTCGAGGTAGGGTCTCACTCTGGCTCAGGCTGACCTGGAATTCACTATGTAGTCTCAGGGTGGCCTCGAACTCTTGGAGATCCTCCTACCTCTGCCTCCCGAGTGCTGGGATTAAAGGCATGCACCACCACACCTGGCTCAAGGTTTTTTAAATGAAGAAAATCTAAAATCCATTGTACCTATTACTAAACTGAAAAGTAAGTCACCTCACTGGACAAATCGAATACTTCATGAATATAAGAATCTTAGTACAAGTGAAGGTGTCAGTAAAGAAATGCATCACCTGCAACGCATGTTCTTACAGAACTGTTGGGAAATTCCTACATATGGAGCAGCATTTTTCACAGGACAAATATTTACAAAGGCAAGCCCCAGCAATCATAAAGTCATCCCTGTGTATGTAGGCATGAATATAAAAGGACTTCATCTCCTCAACATGGAAACAAAGGCTTTACTCATCAGTCTTAAGTATGGTTGTTTTATGTGGTAATTGGGAAATGCTGATACTTGTTTTCAGATCCATGGTATGGAAAATAAAATGAGCTTTATAGTACACACAAAACAGGCTGGTCTTGTGGTAAAGCTGCTAATGAAGCTTAATGGACAATTGATGCCCCCTGAAAGAAATTCATAAAGGGAAAGTCACTGCTATTCAAGACACCACATTTTGTAATGCAGTTTTTCCATGAAAGATTTCTTAACAAGGCATTTTAGTCTCTTGTAATATATGTGCTATTAAATACACTGTACAGAATCTGTACTTTTGTTTGGTGTGTAATATACCAGTTAGTTTTATATGATATGCTCATAAGCTATTCTAATTTTTGAGAGAAACCCATAAAAATATAGATTGGCAGAATGTGTTATATTAAACAAAATAGCAAGTGTTATAAAAAGTTATTTTTGGAAATGGTAAAGAATTTGGAATGAAATGTGACTGAATTAAAATGTAGCTTTGATTAAAAAAAACAAAACTCAGGCAGGTAATCAAGTACTTTCACAGAAGCCTAACTTGTTTGGGGGACCTCATTGTTGGTCTCTCTGATCAACAGGTTAATGTGGGTAGCAACCAATATCTGGTGGGACTTACAGGCCAGAGCCAAATGTTTTAAGATTAGGCTTCATCCCATCCTCTCCAGGGCCCTCCTTACCAGACAACACCCACCCCCCCCCATACACCTGTTGAGGGTTATATATTTTAGTCTACTATCCAGGAGAAAGGTTTCTATGGTATCAATTCATTCTTTTTTTTTTTTTTTTCTGAGAGAGAGAGAGAGAATGGGCACACCAGGCCTTCAGCTGCTGCTAACAAACTCAAGATGCATCCCGCCCCCCCTTGTTGCTGATGTGCAACATTGTGTGCTTATGTCACTGTGTGTCTGCCTATTTGGGACCTGGAGACTCGAACATGTTCTTAGGCTTCTCATGCAAGAGCCTAACTGCTAAGCCATCTCTCCAGCCCTTGGGCTAAGTTTTGTATGTATCTCCCCCTACCCTCCCATTACTCTTCCCCCAAACCCTTCCACCTCTATTGTCTGTCCCTCAAGTTGCCTGTCAGGTCTGTTCCAGGTTAGGAAACACAGATGAGAGGGAACATGTGTTTGTCTTTCTTTGCTTGTGTGTTTTCTGAGTATGATCTATTCCAAGGTTGCCCATTTTCCTACAAATTTCATTGTATCACGTTTTCTTACTGCTGAGTAGAATTCCATTGTGTAAATGTACCTCATGTTCACTATCCATGCATCCAATGATGGGCACCTGGGTTGTTTCCAGTTCTTAGCTATTGTGAATTGAGTATCAGCTGTCTTTTCTTTTGTTGATGGATCTTAAATCTTCCTAGTATTGTCTGCCATCTGTAAGATAAAACAGATACTCCAACATACAGTGAGAGAGGTATTACTAAAGGTAATATCCCTAGGAGATTGAGAGACATTTTGTTGAGGCTACCCAGTCAATTCGTACAGGGAGCCAGGAACACTAGAGGCTTCTGTCTGGATATTGTGATTGTCCTGACCTTGGGGTGCTGACTTGATTCTCAGTATTAGTTATGAGTTGTCTCTCCATGAGCAAGCCTCATGTCCAACTGGAGGGCAGTTGCTTACCCACAAAGGCTATGTGTCACTATTGCACATGTGTGTGGTTCTTGTCTGGCTGGTGGACTGCATGGCTCACAGGATCACCTGCTTATTCATGCTTTTGGTAACCATGGTCACCCATTAGCTCCCACTTTTTAGCACCATGGGTGTTTTCCAAGTGAGGACCTTTTATTTTCTCTCAGTGTTCTGGGATGATAGCCTGTGGTGCCTTTAACAATGAGATCTTACTTTTAGCTTTGTCTGGTAACCCAGTGCTTGGCAAAAGCCTGCATTTTTATGAGGAATCATAAGGATTCCTCTGGCAAAGTGGTCACTCTGGGTGTTGGCCTAGATATGGTCCTGGGATCTATAAACCAGAGACCATGGTTTAAGGATTAAGCTTCCTCCACCTTCTACTGGGCATTTTTGCCCTGGTCCCTGCACCTCCCTCATTTTGGGGTTCTATCTTGCATCCTGATTTCTAGGAGGAAAGTTCCTATTGTGCTGACTGCTTCAGTCTTTGGCTTTGTGTAGTTCCCCTCACAACCTACCCTCCCCCGCCACCACAATTTTATTTCCCTGTGCTGGTTTGTCTGGTAACCCCTTCCCTCCTCCCTCCATGATTCCTCTTTTTCATGGTCTCAATCTAGTTGGGTACCCATAATGCTTACTTCCTTTTACATTCTTCTGATGGTCCAGTTTAGGAGCCACATATGAGAGAAACATGTTTCATTTGACTTTCTTAGTCTATGTCCTCACTTAGGATAATATTTTAAGATCATCCATTTTTCTACAAATTTCATTTTTCCTTACTGTTGAGTAGAATCCCATTGTGTAAATGTGCCACATCTTCATTATCTACTCATTGGTCGATGGGCATCTAGGTTGATTCTCATTCCCAGTTATCGTGAATAGAGCAGTGATAAATGTGGTTGAGCAACTATCTATGAAATATAGAGTGGACTCTTTAGGGTAAACACTGAGGAGTAGAATATCCAAGTCACATGGTAAATCATTTTAGTCTTTTTCAGGAGTCTCCATACTGATTTACATAGTGGCTGTACAAGTTTGCACTCTCACCAGCAGTAAATAAGTGTTCTTTTTCCCCACAGCTTGGCTAGCATTTGTTGTCATTTGATTTTTTTAAAACTATTAATTTAATTTAATTTATTTATTTGAGAGAGAGAGAGAGAGAATGGGCACACAAGATGGAATCCAAAGGGTGTTTTAATTTACATTTCCCTGATGGTTAAGAATATTGGGCCAGGCATGGTGGCACACGCCTTTAATCCCAGCACTTGGGAGGCAGAGGTAGGAGGATCTCTGTGAGTTCGAGGCCACCCTGAGACTACAGAGTTAATTCCAGGTCAGCCTGGACCAGAGTGAGACCCTACCCCGAAAAACAAAAAACAAAAAACAAAAAACAAAAAAAAAAAAAAAAAAAAGAATATTGGGCACTTCTTTAAATGAGTATTGGACATTTGTATTTTCTCCTCTGAGCATTCTTTATTGAGATATCTGCCCAAGTTTTTGAGGGAATTGTGTGATTTTTCTCCCTGCCACTTTTAGAGTTCCATATCTTATATTGAGGTCCTTAACCCATTTAGAGTTGATTTTGTGCATGGTGAGAGGAGTGGGTCAAGTTTCATGTTTCTACATGTGGATATCCAATTTCTCCAGCACCCTTTGTTGAAAATGCTGTCTTTTATTCAATGTAAGTGTTGGCTCCTTTGTCAAAGATTAGGTAGCTATAGTTGCTTGAATGAACCAAGGCCTGGGTCTTCTATTCTGTTTCCTTTATCTATATATCTGCTTTGTGCCAGTAACATGCTATTCTTTTTCTCAATTTTTATTAACATTTTCCATGATTATAAAAAAATATCCCATGGCAATACCCTCCCCCCCACCCAGTTTCCCTTTTGAAATTCCATTCTCCATCATATCCCCTCTCCATCTCAATCAGTCTCTCTTTCATTTTGATGTCATCATCTTTTCCTTTTCTTATGATGGCCTTGTGTAGGTAGTGTCAGGCACAGTGAGGTCATGGATATGCAGGCCATTTTGTGTCTGGAGGGAGCATGTCGTAAGGAGTCCTACCCTTCCTTTGGCTCTTACATTCTTTCCGCCACCTTTTCCACATTAGACCCTGAGCCTTGGAAGGTGTGATCGAGGTGTTACTCAGTACTCCAGTCACTTCTTTCCAGCACTATGATACCTTCTGAGTCATAAGGTCATTAATATCTGAAAAGAGAAGATTCTCTACCCAAAGTGAGAGTAGCATTAATATAAGGGTATAAATATTAAGAGAAGTGCTTACTGGGCAGTTTGATAAGCATAGTATATACACTTATCCAGACATCAGCAGATGTTACACCCCTAAGGCTCATGAATACCCCTGTTTTAAGTTTTCAGTATCAGGGATGTGTTTCCCCCCCATGGAGTGGGCCTCCAGTCAAATTGGAGGGCAGTTGGTTTCCACCATGACAGATGTGCCACTATTGCACCCGTTGGCTCATTTGGGCTGGCTGGCCAATTATAAGGCTTGCAGTGTCCCCTGCTGAGTATCTTCACTGGTGGTATCTCTTTTTCCCATTGAACTGCATGCACAATGGCTTCTTCCAGCTTTCTGTCAGCTGGTCTACATGGAGGAGGTTATCAGCTTAGTTCCAGCAGAATTTTTCAGTGGCCTTGCAGCCCAACTATGTGGAGTCATCAGCAATCGGCTCTTACCATCGATTCCTGGTGGGAAACCAAGGGCC
The DNA here is from genome assembly GCF_020740685.1 of Jaculus jaculus. Classification (NCBI taxonomy): domain Eukaryota; kingdom Metazoa; phylum Chordata; class Mammalia; order Rodentia; family Dipodidae; genus Jaculus; species Jaculus jaculus. Next base: position 122,885 of record NC_059118.1, read on the forward strand.
TTGGCAATGGCCTATAATGTTTTAGGGACATCAGGGACCTCCCTGGCCAATAACTCACTGGAGGTATCCCATCCCTGGCACTGAAAATTTTCTAACAATGACCTATGGCTCCTGAGTGTTCCATTGTCTGAAACCAGAGGATTCCATATGATTTATTTGCATCCTCTTAGATTTTGATTAGCCCTCCTTCCACCTTTCCTTAACTCAATCTCTTCTCCTGACCTCACTTTAGACCTTTTCACCCCTGTTAATCTATTGTTCTACTTACATAAATACAATACCAACGTATTATGTACCCTCCTCCCTTCCTTTCTCTTCCCTTTATATCTCCTTTTTAACTTACTGGTCTCTGTTACTGAGTTTTTTCATTCTATTTTCCATGCTATTTTTATTACTATGGCTTTTACTATAATTTGAAGTCAGGTATAGTGATACCTCCTGAAGTGTTTCTTTTGCTGAGGATAGTTTTATATATTCAAAGCTTTCTGTAATTCCATATGAATTTTGAGATTCTTTTTATATCTCTATGAAGAAAATGTTTGGAATTTTAATAGGTATGGCAATGAATCTGTAAATTGCTTTTGGTAGGATGGCCATTTTTATGATGTTGATTCTTCCAATCCATGAACATGAAAGGTCTTTCCATCTTCTCATATCCTCCTTGATTTCATTCTTTGGTGTTATTTTTAAATTTTTAAGTTATTTTCATTTATTTATTTGTGATACAGAGAGAGAGGAAGATAAAATGTCCTCTAACACTGCAATTAAACTCTAGATGCAGGCACCATCTTGTGCACCTGACTTACATGGGTATTGGGGAATCAAATATGAGTCTTTTGGGTTTGCAGGCAAGCACCATAACTGCTAAGCCATCTCTCTAGGCCTCTTTGGTATTTTTATGTTTTCTTTGGATAAATCTTTCACTTTCTTGGTTAGTAAAATTCCAAAATATTTAAATTTTTATGGTTATTAAAAATGGGACTGCCTAGGGCTGGAGAGATGGCTTAGTGGTTAAGCACTTGCCGGTGAAGCCTAAGGACCCTGGTTCGAGGCTCGGTTACCCAGGTCCCACATTAGCCAGATGCACAAGGGGGCACACACGTCTGGAGTTCCTTTGCAGTGGCTGGAAGCCCTGACTTGCCCATTCTCTCTGTCTCCCTCTATCTGTCTTTCTCTCTGTATCTGTCACTCTCAAATAAATAAATAAAAAATGAACAAAAAATATTTTTTTAAAAAATGGGACTGCCTAGCTTATCTTTTTCTCCAAATGATTATCTTTAGCATACAGGAAGGCTACTGATTTTTGTGTGTTGATTTTATATCCTGCCACTTTTCTGAAAGAGCTTATCACCTTTAGAAGTTTTTTGATGGAGTCTTTTGGGTCACTTAGACATAAAATCACATCATCTCCAAATAGTGTTATTTTGACTTCCTCTTTTCCAAGTTGTATCTCTTTTATTTCTCTCTCTTGTCTTATTGCTTGGGCTTGGACTTCTAGCACTACATTGAAGAGCAGTGATGAGTGAGCATCCCTGTCTTGTTCCAATCTGAATGGGAACTTTTTGAGTTTTTCCTCATTTAGTATGATTTGGGCCTTAGGTGTTTCATACATAACCTTTATTGTGTTGAGATATGGTTCTTTCATTCTTAGTCTCTCCAGCATTTTGAACATGCAGTGATGCTGTATTTTGTCCAAGACTTTCTCAGCATATATTGAAATGATCATATGGTTCTTGTGTTTATGTATGTGGTGTTTTCCTTTTATTGATTTTTGTATGTTGAACCTTCCCTGCATCCCTGGAATGAAGCCTACTTGATCAAGGTGGATAATGCTTTTGATGTGTTCTTGAATTGAGATTGAGGATTTTGTTGAAAATTTTCACATCCAGCCTCATCAGGGATACTGGTCTATAATTTTTCTTTCTTGTTGTGCCTCTTGTTTTGGTATCAGAGTAATGCTGTCTTCATAAAAGGAATTCAGTAGCATCCCCACCAGTTGTGTGAAATAACTTGAGAAAAAGTGGCTTTAACTCTTCAATGAATGTTTGGTAGAATTTGGCTGAGGATCATCAGGTCCTGGATGCTTTTGGGTTGAGAGGTGCAATATTCAATTTCATTGGATGCAATAGGTTTGTTTAGGAGGTTTATCTGCTCTGTTTAGTTTTGGTCAGTGATGTGTATCTAAGAAAGCATCCATTTCTTCCTGATTATCCAATCTTTAAAAAATTTATTTTATTTGTTTGAGAGAGACAAAGGCAAATAGAGAGAGAATAGGTGCACTAGACCCTCCAACCACTGCAAACAAACTCCAGATGAATGTGCCATCATATGCATCTGGCCTATGTGGGTACCATAGAATCTACCCCGAGTCCTTAGCTTCTTAGGAAGCACTTTATCTGCTAAGCTATCTCTCCAGTCCCTATCCAATCTTTTTGAATAGAGGTTTGGGAAATGTGTCCTGATGATTTTTCTAAGCTCACAGCCCTCCACCCTCTTCCTGTGCACAGCTCCAAGCTCCTCTCTCTTCTATTTTCTTTCTATTTTTTTTAAATTTATTTATTTGTAAGGAGAGAGAGGGAGAAAGAGAGAGAGGAAGAAAAGCTTTGGCACTCCAATGCTTCTTGCTACTGGAAACAAATTCCAGGTGCATGCACCACTTTATGCATCTGGCTTTATGTGGGTACTGAGGAGTCAAACCCAGGCCATCAGGTTTTGCTAGCAAGCATCTTTAAATGCTCAGTCATCTCTCCAGCCCTCTTTTTGCTCTTATTTCTAATATAATCACAATTGTAAAAGTTATGCTTTATCAAAAGGAATATAGTGCATAGGCATGAAGTAAGAAACAGTAGCTACTACCCTACCCCCCCAACAGTCTGGCCACTCTTATCTCTGTTTGCCATTTCTCCTGAGGCTGGCCCACATGTGGTTAGGCAATATGCTTCCACTGTTACCTAGTGATATGTTCATGTTAAACATTATTTACTGCCTTCCTGTTCTTGTTGGTGAACATTAAACTCATCACATTTCCGGACCATTTCCCACATCCTCTCAATATGGTTATTTCACAGTTTCTAGTTAATCACTAATTTTTGCTCACACTATTGTGACTATATAAGTATCACACACTATCAAGCTATTGTTTAGTGTACTTGAAGTTGATGGTGGACTTTTAATTCATTTGTTTAGCTTCTATTTTCATACCACCAAATTTTCAAAAGGCTTTATTTTGTTCTGTTGTGGGCCAATGATAATTGTTCAAAATATTCAAAGTTCACCAGTTCCATGTTTTCCCAGAATGGCTGTCCAGTGGTTCAGAGTCCCCGTTTGCCATGCTTATGACCCTTATTTTCCTAAAGCTTATATTTTGTCTCTCTTTTTAAAATATGTTATTATTTATTCATTTGACACAGATACAGAAAGAGGAAGACCCAGAGAGAGTGAGTATGGATTCTCCCAGGTCTTCTTCCACTGCAAATGAACTTGAGATGCATGTGCCACTTTGTGCATCTGGATTTACATGGGCACTGGAAGATCAAACTCAGGCCATCAGGCTTTGCAAGCAAAGCCTTTAACCACTGAACAATCTCTTCAGCCCTCTTTCTTTCTCTTGTTTCCCATCTAGTCATTAAGCCATCTCTCCAGCCCTATTTTGTCACTTTCTGAGAAATAATAAATTGGAGAAAATTTTAAAGTTCTCATATTGCTAAAAATGTCTGTATTCTGCCCATATTCTAAAACTTTAGCTCCAACATGGACAGCATTTTTCCCCAAACCATGACACTCCTGTCCCATCATCTTTCACCAGCTCAAGTTATTGTTCAGAACTTGATACCACCTTCATCTTTATTCCTTCATTCTCTGAGTTTTCTCCTTGACATCTCTTAGTATTCTGTCATCCCTTAAGTTCTAAAACTTTATGAAGATATCTTTGTTTGAAAGGTTCTGTGCTTGTTATTCCTGCCAAGCATCTGGTGCTCTTTCATTTCAAAGTCTGATGTTTATGTCCTTACATCCTGGGAACTTTCTAGGAATTGCTTATCTGCCTTCTTTGGGATAATGTCCTTTCATCCTCCTTAGTCAGTTTTTTTGAACACTATCTTATTTTCTTAACCCGTATAGGCTGATCTCTAATTTTTTCTTTTCTCTCCCTATGAACATTGCTTTGAGTTACATTATTATATTATGGTTTATGTATAAGCTCTGGGGCCAGATCTTAGCTTGAAATCCTGGCTGATTCATGCCCCCTTCAGCAAGAAAAAGTTCCTGGGTTACTGAACTCCAGGGGATGCTGACTTTGACTAATCACTTTACACTGATACTGACTTATTTATTATGAATTGACAGCCATCTGGCCTACTTTACAATAAAGTAGAGGTCCCATATCATAGTCTCATGCAGGGAAGTGTGTAACTGATAAAACAGGACCAAATCTACGTGACTATAAAGGCACTATAAACCTATGAAGGCAGGCTGTTCATGCCTACCTAGGCTGATCCCATCTTGCCATCCATAGGCCTATGAGCTCTCAGGAGGTGAGACAGTATGGTCTGCCTGAGAATGCACTCATTTTGAGTTGCTTTTTTTTGTTTTTGGTTTTTTTGGTTTTTCGAGGTAGGGTCTCACTCTAGCCCAGGCTGACCTGGAATTCACTATGGAGTCTCAGGGTGGCCTCAAACTCGTGGTGATCCTCCTACCTCTGCCTCCCGAGTTCTGGGATTAAAGGCGTGTGTCACCACGCCTGGCTTGAGTTGCATTTTAACTCTGGAAGAAATAAGCTGCATGAGTTTATGGACAACAGGGGAAACAAAGACAAGACTGATCACTGCAAATCTATCATGATTTTTCCTTTCACAAGCAATTTCCCTTTCTCTACTATATGTTGCCACCTTGTATCACTCAAGGTCCCAGCAGGAAATAGATAGTACATTCAAAGTGGGCAACCTGAGGAGACTCTACTACAAAGACCAGTTACAAAGAGGTCAGAGGGAGAAAATATTCATTGGATGGGGCAATTTAGGTTAACAGTCCCCCAACACACACACACACACACACACACACACACACACACACACACACTCCAAAAGTAAAAATATGTAATGTCCTTGAGCCTACCCTTGCAATCTCCACTTTTAGAGATGGATACAGCTTCTCAGTATCTCTTGCTGCTTAAAGGAGTTGCCTAGATCTGTTTTTTCATAAACTCAACCAGGGTTTGACTGCCAATCCTGAGTCAGAATTAGCAAGGGGTGGGAAGACAGATGTGCTCAGGAAGTATGATCCACTGGAGTTGACAAATGAACATCTTGTGCCTCTCCCTGTCCACTCTCACTTTTTTCAAGTTCAAAGAGCTGCTTCTTAGTGTCAGATTTCAGAATATAAAATGTTTATTAGCACTTCAGCCTTTGCATACTAAAAGGTCCCAGGTATATACTGCCAAGTCCAGTCTAGGTCCACCCCAAGCAGGAGAAGGTATACCTGGCTTTTTCATTGATCTCTTCTATTTTCAGTATGCTTATCGCTTTGGGCTCTAGCATGACCTTTTGGAATAATGCCTGAATTTTGTGTTAAGTGTCCTTGAGCTACACCCAGTGCCTATGATTTGGCCTGGCTAATAGCCAATCATAAGCATGCTTCCCATCTTCTGTCTCTCTTTCTTGTCATCACTGCATCACCTGGGAAACAAATGGCATTCCTCCCCTTCCCTCCTGACACACACACACACACACACACACACACACACACACACACACACACACACACACACACACACACGATCGTATTTAAACATTCTAACTTTTGCTGTAATCACATCAAAACTCACCTTGTATTTTAGCACAGGGGATGGCTGTGGAGAAGGCACTGTCATTGGCCAGCGCCCCCTTGTGTTCACATCTCTCATTACAACTGTAGTGAAAGTGTTAGGAAGTAAAGGACTTGATTTGAGGGTTCGTAGCAATTTAGCTAAGTCTTCAAAGTAAGCCAGGAAGAATCACAATTATTCAAAAGTGAGAGACTTTCCTATGTTCCATAAAATCTAGAGTGTAAGATTCAGCTCATCTGATGGCTTTGGGTAGTGACCAAAACTATTCCTTGCATAGGTAAGAAAAGTTAGTCTTGAAATAGGCAAAAGTCTACATTTAAGCTTATACCCATATTTATGTCTATGTTTACATCTATATGTATCTAAAAACACAGCTTTTTTCCCTTTGTCCCATTTCTCAGCCATGTTCTAGCATTTGCTAAAGTCCTAGATTGTTCCACCTGGACCTCAGAGAGCTAAAGTTGAAAGGCTTGATTTTAATTACAGCCTTGCCTCCTTTTAGCTTCCACTAGAGGCTGAAGTTCTTCTATCCCTGAAGAAAATTTGGGCAGGCCAGTGATTTTTTGTCATCATTCTGAGGTACAAAAAAATCTCATAAGTGCCCTGCATGGTGGTACACATCTTTAGTCACAGCACCAGGGAAGCAGAGGGTAGAAGGAGCACTGTGAGTTTGAGGCCAGCCTGTGACTATAGAGTGAGTTCTAGGTCAGCATGGGCTAGAGTGAGATGCTATCTCAAAAAAGTCCCATGATTATTTGAAGTCACAAAAGAATAGAGCTTCAAATCAGAAGTTGAAGAGTTGATCAGTACATGCCAATCAAAGCCTACCTTGACTGATATTTACATGTACCTCTCCCCTCCCAGGTGACAGAGAAATGGCTATTTTTTGCAAAAATGGAGCAGAATCATGATCCTCCCTACATGACATTTGCACCCCTTCCTTCTCCAGCTTGCTAAGCATGGAATCTAACAGTACCAAGACACCAGAGTTTTTAATACCTGTCGCCACAAACACCAATGAGCAGATATAGGACTTGAATCTTTAAGATGCATTTTATTCAGAGAGCTTACAATCTGAGAAGACAAAGGATTAACATTCCAAAAATCTGCCTGAACTCCAGTCTCCAGATATAGGCCTTATATGGAATGGGAACAAGAGTAATCAGTCATTCCAAAAGTTATCTTTGTCCACGGTCAGATGATCAGCCTTGTCTCTGAGATTCATAGTGTTGGAGCTTTTCTCTTTATTGCTTCTTCCAGTTTTCCCTCATTATCATTTTTTCCTATACAGTTTGATTTGCATTCTCCTAAGAGCTCTGAGTTTGCATTCTTCCTCAGGTAACATCTAGGTTAAAGGTTAACTCAGAACAAACAAACCATTTATAATGTATACATGCAGATTCCTTTCTATAGTATGAAGTACAAACATGGGGCTGGAGAGATTGCTCAGGGGTTAAAGGCACTTGCTTACAAAGCCTGATGGCCTAGGTTTGATTCCCCAGTACCCATGTAAGGCCAGATGCACAAAGTACCACATGTGTCTAGAGTTCATTTGCAATGGCAGTAGGCCCTGGCATGCCCATTCTCATTCTCTCTCTCTCTGCATACAAATAAATAAATAAATAATATTGTAGTACAAACATACTCTTATAATATAGAATATAAAAGCACTCTTGTATGCTCCTCCTGTCAACTATCATAAATTTCCATGGGATGGGAACTGGTAAGGAAGGAAAAATTTGTTTAGCTTGCCCTGCATTAAGATGCCATCACATGTCTTGGGATACTAATGTTTACAAGTTGGTCCTTTTATAGGAGGCTGGGTTTGCAGTCAGTGGAAACATCCTTGTAATTTTCTACACATAGCTCATAGAATTTAAGACAATAAGTACTTCCTGCTTGCCATTTTGCCCTTCAATTTTGGCAGTCAACTCTTTACACAGGTATTCTGTTAGGCTCCCACAGACAACCATACTCAGGCAGTCTTTGTGGGAAGATCAGAAATCCTATAATCATCCAGGTAGCTCTCTCTAAATCTGGCTCAAGGGGCAAAAGAAGTCTATATTCTTGGCCTTGCAATGTATTGGCTAGTCAGTTCTTATCTTTAGATTTCTTGTGTTAGTTAGACTTGGTATGTTTTTAACCATGATGACTCATATAAACCCTTAGTGGCTCCATTGACTCCTACCAAGCTTGAGGTAAGAATTAGACTCCACCAGGCCTTCTTCCTTCCTGTCCACACCATATGTGAGCAGTCTTTTAGAAACAACTGCTTTCTAAATATTGTTATAACTTCACCATCCAGTTCCTCTGTTTCTGGTACATGTTGGGATCTCAGAAGTCATGATACCTATTTGTCGAGTGCCTGTGTAAACTCCTTTATGGTCTGCTTTGGGGTGCAGCATCTATCAGGGCCCACTGCCCTAATTAAAACTTCTCATTTGACATCTGGGCACATACTGCTAGTGCCTTAGCAAAGGTCCAATACATGATATAATTCTATTCTGCTTGCTTGAAACCATATCCAGTGAAAATAAAAATCTGGGGATTTAACCACTTGTCCACAGGCCTCATACACCAAGTGTTACCTACAAACAAGTTTCCTTCAATATGGCTGTGTCTACAGAGACCAAAGGCTATGGGGCATGTACTACCAAAGGTTATAAAGCCTCTTCTGCAGAGAAGAGAGCTACTTTGGCGTTTGTGGGCTACCTAGTATCTGTGGTAACTCCTTAGAACTGTGGAAGTGCCACAACGCCAGTCACAGAGCAACCACGAACAAGTAAGCACAGCATAGGAGGATGGGATTTGGCCTACGAGCTGCCATCATATCCCTAGATCATAACTAGAGAAGAAGGATGCTTACTTACTATAGGTTTTGCTGGGGAGAAATAAACAAAAGCCCCATCAACATTTGAAAAGCCCCTAAGCTGAAAAAACAAGAAGCAGCTTGATCCAGACTAGAGTTTTTGCTTTGTGATTTGGAAGACTTTTCAGGAGCTCCAGCTGAGAAAGACTCATCCTTTGAAACAACAGATTAAGGTGGACAGGAGAACCAAGGATGTGAACACAAAGATACATGCAAGATCACCTGCCATTGTCCAATGTCATCCTGGGTTTCACCCATGACAGACAGGCCTTTGTCGAACACTTGGGGTCCACTATGCCTTCCAGTAAGACAACCCATCAGCATGGATGCCACTCTTCCCTCCACCTTCTGCTTAATCACAGAATAATTCACAGAATAGCATGTGTTTTATCTGTCAGCCTTACCCCAACATGCTCAGCTGCCTTCCATCTCTCAGTGTCTGTAGCTTATTTTCCAGTGAATTGACATCATTCTAAGGGGAGTTCCCCACCAATGGCTGACAGAAGTGGAATGTTAGCACCTCAATTCCCTTAACTCTTGAGAGAGAGAGCTGAGAGGACTGTTCTGCATTAACCCCCAGAGTTTTCTAGCAGCTTTAGTCCTAGTCAGCCCTTGTCCATATGGAAGATGGAATGATGGTGTACCCTTTGTCAACATTTTCCCTCCGGTTTCACTTCCCCACTTCTCTGCTAAAGATTCTTGCTTTTCTAAAGAAACTCTTGCTTTCAAATCCTTAGAGTCTGTGCCTAGGGGAACCGTATCAAAACTGCATCAGGATCCTCTGGGCACCCAGCATGCTTCATTTGTCTCCTAAATAATGCACTTAGCAATCTTTTGGGAATCTGGAACCCTCACCTGTTTGGAGCTGCATAAACATGCATCTAACAATGAACTAGTTTCCTCTGCCATTTAGTGGTCATTCTTAATGATCAGTACTGATTGAAATATATTCTTAGACAGATCCAGTATTGAAACAGCAAGGGGCCACCCAGCCTGGACTTATTTTGGTGTATGTGCAGTAAAACAACTGTGTGTGTCCTCTAAGTGAACTTTTATGGAGAAACCTCTATTTAACATTGTGTATCTGTACATAACTGGGCATGCATGTGATTAAAATTAGATGCATCATGGGATGGAACATATGATATAAAGTATAGAACTCAAAACTCTCAATCAAACCATAAGACCACCCAAACTATACCCCTAGCAATCAATTCATCCTCACTTAAAAATCCTATATAAAGGGCTGAAGAGATGGCTTAGCAGGTAAGGTGCTTGCTTGCAAATCCCGAGGATCCATGTTCTACTCTCCAGGTGCCATGTAAGCCAGACATACAAGGTGATGCAAGCATGCAAGGTTGTACATGTGTACAAGGTAGCACATACATCTGGAGTTTGACTGCAGTGGCTGGAGGCCCTGGTGTGCCAATTGTCTCTCTGTCTCTCTATCTTTCTCATTAAAAAAAAAAAAATCCTATAAAAAGAAGCCCCAGACCACTTCCTGGAGACCTTGAGTATTCTTCACTGCTCCTTTGGCAGTGTATTCAAAACTTTGACTATCACTTTGCTCTTACTAAAGTATCTTTCTGCAAAAATACTTGAGTGTACCTTTCTTTAATTCTTTAAGTAAGATACTAAGAAACTTGAAACACCTAGAGACCACCAGTGACAAAGTCATGATCTTGTTATGTGCAGTTTTGTGTGGATCTCAAAGCTCCTGAAAACTTCCAGGGAAAAAGGAAATATAACACCTGTGCCAGCACTTGTGGTTACCTCAGAGCAAACACCACTTCACAATGCAGAGAGAACCAGGGACACAGAGTTAAGTTTTTAAATGATGTTTTATTTATATGTTGGATGAATTACAAAAAAAGAAAAGAATAAAAGTACTTGAAAGTTTCCCCACTAAATTGGAATTTCTGTTGCACAGTTATAGCCTGTGTTGTCCTTATAGGACAAGCATGATAAAAGAAAAGCTAAGGCCACTTGCCAAAGGTTGAGGATAAGTGGTCTGGAAGGAGAACATGCACACACCTTCTCCAAACATGTGATTGTGAAAAATGTGTTCTGGCCTTTAAAGGAAAGTTTCTCTCATTTGGTTTGAAATTGAGAATTGGAAATTCCTTTATGAGTCAGGGCTTTGAACTCTGGCTGTGGAAGACAAGAACAGTGTCCAATGCAATCTGACCACTCCCTAAGACACAGTCAAGAAGATGTGCAGTCTCATTTTATCAGGACATGGTAGACATTCAGCAAATATTTGATGAATGAATGAGTAATAAAGGAATGATACCCTCAGTACACCTTAGTAAATAATGGGGACACACTTAGTTCTATAGCCAATGGAGGTTATACTGAGGGGTTGCCCACCACTTATTTTTCCCTTTCTTTAAAAAAAAATTTTTTTTTTATTTATTGAGGCAGAGAGAGAGGCAAACAGTTAGTAAGAAGAGAGAGAATGAGTATGGGCATGCCAGAGCCTCCTACAAACAAACTCCAGACACATGTGCTACTTTGTGCATCCGGCTTTACATGGGTACTGGGGAAATGAGCCCTGGGCCATCAAACATTGCAAAAAAGCACACTTAACTGCTTAACCATCTCTCCAGCTGCCGCCTTTCTTTTTACAATATCATTTGTAAAACTTGAGCCTCCAGGGCTGGAGAGATGGCTTAGCGGTTAAGCGCTTGCCTGTGAAGCCTAAGGACTCCGGTTCGAGGCTTGATTCCCCAGGTCCCATGTTAGCCAGATGCACAAGGGGGCGCACGTGTCTGGAGTTCGTTTGCAGAGGCTGGAAGCCCTGGCGCGCCCATTCTCTCTCTCTCCCTCTATCTGTCTTTCTCTCTGTGTCTGTCGCTCTCAAATAAATAAATAAATAATTTAAAAAAAAAAACTTGAGCCTCCAGGTTTTAATGTTTTTGCAAATTGAGATTCTGCTTGGGCTACCAGAAACTTGCAGATTATGCACCTGACTCTATTATACAAGTGAAAAATTGAGACCAAAAGAAGTAAAATAACATAACCAGGTTAAAGGGTTATTTCATGGCAGGAAGAATCTAACACCCTTAGGGCTGCCTGGATTGATAGCTGCATCTGAGCACCTGAACAGTAGCCTAGCCTTTTATCTTCTAATGTAATTCTAGGGCTTTATTTCTCTTTCAGTGAGTAATATATTTCCATGACTCAAAATCCAAAAAGCAAAAAAAAAGGCTACCTATGAGCTTTTCCTATTCTTCAAGCACCAAGTTCCTTCCTAAATACAGCAACTGGCATTGTTTCCCTGTGTGTCCTGTAGGTGATAACCTATGTATCTAAGTATAAAAATAAAAAATATATGTCCATCTTTTAAAAAATACTGATAAGGCTTAAATATGGGAAGTGATCCCCCCCCCAGAAGCCCATGTGCTGTAGCTGACTCAAGTCTCATTCATCTTTGTATCACCTAAAGCTTGTAATAGAGAGTATTAAATATAGATACCCAAGAAAATTTCAACTAAATAAAACTGCAAGACTAGAAGTCCCTACTATACCAATAGGATTCAGTGGACTGGCATTGATTGTAGGCTGTCCAGGAGGGTGCCAACCTTATCAGATGCATTCAAAGGGCATCAGCTCCTCTTTCTGTCATCTTGGTAGTCCTCAGTTTCCAGATTAGGCTGGAATGTCTCTGGGAGCATTTTAGCTACAGTGGTTCTTCTCAAAGCCTGGTCTTGGGTAATTGTGATACTTGGCACATAGGTTAAAAAACCAGGAATTGCCAGGCATGGTGGTGCACACCTTTAATTGTAACACTCAGGAGGCAGAGGCAGGAGGATTGCCATGAACTCGAAGCTACCCTAAGACTACATGGTGAATTACAAGTCAGCCTGGACTAGAGTGAGACCCTACCTTGAAAAACCAAAAAATAAAAATAAACAGGAATTGAATCATTAGGCACTGCTTTACTCAGAGAACTAGCAATCTAAGAAGACAATGGATTAATGTCCTTGCATCTCATCTTTAGCCAGCAAATTATATAGGGAAAGGAAGCAAAATCAGTACATTATTTCAAAGTTTAATCTTTTCCCTCTGATCAGGGGTTTGAGTCTTCTCTATGAGATTTATGACATTGCTGCTTTTCTCCTTATCATCTCTCTCTATGGAGAGGAGATATATTCTGCTCTTTCAGGGTAGTCTCTTTGTCTAGCAAGGAAGGGTTTAAATACAACAAGGCCACTGAGTCCTGCTTTCCTCCTAAGTTGCTGTCTGAATGACATCTAAATTGAAGGTTAACTTGGAACAAACCAAACATTAGCAGTTTATGTTCAGATTCCTTCCTGCAGAATGAAGTACACATGTGCCCTTATAATAGATTCTGAAATATCCTCTCCACGGAACAAACAGCATCACCATTAACTAGGAACTTTCTATAGATGCAGATGCTTGGTCTCACTTCGGATTTGCTGAATCAGAAGCTTCATTGTGGGTCTTATCCACCTGTGGGTCAGTTAGCCCTCCAGGCACCTGTAATGTCAAGTTTGAAAGCCATTGAACTAAAGCTGTAGAGTATCTCCTTGAGCCTCACAATACTCTTCCCACATTCAGGTTTATTGGTACAGAAGTTCTGGCCTGTGTTACAATGTGAGATTTTCCTTTAGAATAGTTTTTACTTTCCAGGGTACTTTGAGTCACTCACGAAAAATTTGGTCAATTGATGTGACCAGGAATTCATTTGACTTTCAGAAGTATTTAGAACTTACATGTCATTCCATTATCTTGCAAAACTAATTATCCATATACAAAAAGTAAGAAGAAAATGAGCAATTCATCAAGCAAGGAAAGAACTAGACATGTTAAAAAATAAAGTAACTGAGTTAATGCATTTGTGAAATGGTTCACTGATTCCAATAGCCAGGTGAAGTAAATATGTAAAATGGAAAAAAAAAAATCCTGTTTGTGGCTGCACAGGGTGAGTGTCTAACACCTATGTGCATTAAGTACAGGTAACTTCAGAGACTCAAGAAAGGCTGTGGATTTCATGGATGATGATGAATCAGCCGGCCTGTGGCAATGGTCTTGGGTTTAATGCAGGTTCATCAGCCATTATGTGTTTTCAGGGAAGGTCTTCAGGAAGTTTCAGTGTTGCATGGGAAGTGCAAAGGACTGGCCTAAAGGTCACTGTGGTTGACCTAATGTATTTTCTTCATCTGCTCAGTCCATCTTTTGTGGGCAGTTTTCTGCACCTGAACTAAAATGCCACAGAGATTTCCTGTTCCCCTGTAGATGGGGAGACAGAGCTGGTTCTCTCTACTTTATCACCAGGAAGGAATGGAATGTATCTGCCCAGGTAGATGACCACATGCCTGTGGAAAAAGAGTCGCAGATGTTTCTGGAACCTCTCTCCAACAAAGGCATAGATGACTGGGTTGACACAACAGTGGGTGTGAGCAATCACCTCAGTCACCTGCATGGCTAGGTCCAAATGTTTGCTGTGCTCACAGCTTGTCTCCAAGAACATAGTATAAAAAGCATAAAGTAGGAGAGTGATGTTGTATGGGGTCCAGAAAATGAAAAAGACCACCATGATGACAAAAATAAGCTGGATGGCCTTGTGTTTTTTTCTATTGGGGCATCTCAGCAAAGTTTTAATAATTCCTGAGTAGCAAAAAATCATGATGAGGAGAGGGAGAGCAAGACCAAAAATATTCATTCTCAGAGCATGGAAACGTTTCCAGCTGTCTTCTTCACCCTCTGGGTAAAGAGGACTGCAGTCAAATGTTCCAAAGTCCTTCTGGGACTCGTAGAAGATAAATTCAGGGAAGGCTGCCAGCCCTGCCAGGCCCCAAGTGATGATGCTGGTGATGACAGCAAAAGTCACAGTCCGAGCTCGAAGGGCAAACACTGCATGGACAATAGCCAGATACCTGTCAATAGTCAGCAGGATGATAAAAAAGATCTCACTGTACAAGCCCAGATAATAAAACCCAGAGAGGAGCTTACACAAGTAATGGCCAAAGATCCACTCATTCCACCCAACATAATTAATCCAGAATGGAATAGTGAGGAGAAACAGCAGGTCAGAAATGGCCAAGTTGAGCAGGTAGATGTTGGTCATAATTTGGAGCCTCCTATACTTTGTAAGGATCACCACAACCATCACATTGCCCAGGAGACCAATAATGAACACCAGGGAATACAGTGGAGGCAAGAGCTGGGCCCCTAGCTCCTTGATGCTGACTTTTTCACAGGGTGGTGCCCACTCATATTCATAGGGTGTGGTCCCAAAGTCTTCAATCACAGTCTCAGTGTCATCTACATAGAATGCCATTCCACTTGTCCCTGTGATAAAGAGGGGAAAAATAATATCATAACTATAAGACTTTCCAGTTGAGTATTCATTCACCAAATAACTTCATTTTGGAGTTTGTTCAGTATACATTTCAAACAATCGAACAAAAATGCTGTGAGCAGGTGGTCAGGAAGCAGTGGTCTAAAGTTCTCAGAGTTAGCAGTGGGCTCAGATGCTGGTAGCCATGCTCCCTTACAGCCATGTCCATTCAGAATGAACTTGCAGTCTCACAAGCAAAAGTTCTTTCCCCTTGTTGCTACTGTGAGCAGGGCAGAAAGTATGCCTAGGCCCTGTTTCTAGGAACTATAAGGCCATTTGAATTATGACATTGGGTCCTATCTAGTGCTTTCCTGACTCCTAGCATGCAGGCTGCTAACTGGAGTGGTATGTAACCTTTCCCCTCCCTCTGAAATCTGTAAGAGTAAGGAATTTTCTTTGTTCCTTGGGACTCAAGGCTTTCCTCTCCTCTTCTCTTACCTCCCTTCCCTTCTCTCTCCTCCTTCCTTCCCTCCCTCCCTTTCTTCTCCTTCTCCTTCTTCTCTCTCTTCTTCCTTCCTTCTTCCTCCTTCCTTCTCCGTCTCCCTTCTACTCTTTCTCCCTTTAGGACCAAATCATGCTGCCTGTGGTGAGATGCTAATACCTAACTCTTCTAACAAAGTTTTCACCTTGAAGGATAATTCATCTCAGCCCCTTTCATTTGATTCCACTATCTACTTTCTTAATTACTTACAAATGGGATCCATGATGGGAAAAAACCCAGAAATTTTATGTAAATGGTAAAGAATGAGAACATTTATTTCTAAAAGCACTTGAAGGAGAAAATTAAAAGTCTTGAACTGAGCTGGGCGTGGTGTGGCACACGGCTTTAATCCCAGCACTCGGGAGGCAGAGGTAGGAGGATTGCAGTGAGTTCGAGGCCACCCTAAGACTCCATAGTGAATTCCCAGGTCAGCCTGGGCTAGAGTGAGACCCTACTTCAAAAAAAAAAAAAAGTCTTGAATTGAAGAAGGAAAAAATTTGGGTAAAAAATAATGTATTATTATTATTGCATATTTTAAGGCATTTTGGACTTCGTGTTTTATAGTTTATATGTGACTTTCAAAATTATCTTCATATTGAATACTAAAATGTTCATAATAATAGTAGTGACTAATGGTGAAATTGAAACTTGAAGAAACAGTAAATGTCCAAAATTCTCTAACAAGTAAATTAAAACGTATTGTAGATATATATATGTACAATTATTCTATTAGTAAATTCAAATACAGTGATTTTTAAACTTAGCATTTGATGATTGAGTCTTTGTAATCATTAATCATTGAAACAGGTATAATTTTACCGCATTCACCTTGATAACTATCCTTATTTTTCTCTTGGTAATGTTCATTTAAGCAATGCCATGCTAAGAGCTTCTCTTTCACAAAGGAGTTGAACAGGAGGGATTGGTCAAGGGAATTTCTTAAGTGACATTATTTTTTTACTCCAGCAGAAAAGGAGGAAAGGTAAAAATCTTATAAAGAACAGTTAATCCATGATCTGTTTGCTCAGAGCGAAGCCCACTGACTTTCACCAGGCTTGGGGGAAAGAACAAGTATGAGGACATGAATATATAAGTCAATGCCAGTTCTTAACATAAGTCTCAGAAGTGGCAAGGCAGGTTTTTTTTGCTTCATAGTAGACACAATAGAATGCTATGACCCTAAAGGTCAGAGTTCTATGTAGTCTCAGTGAGCGAGGGTGGAGAAGGCAAAGTTCAAAATCGGGTCTCAATCTTCTTACCAGGCATGACAGAGACAATCTGCAATTCTGAGCCTCACTTGCTCATCTATAGATAAGACTCAAGTAACTATGGAGGACTGTCACTAGATATAACTAGGAAACTAGGAAATAACACATTTTAAAATTGAAAAGCTGAAGAACATGCAGGAGCTATGAGTGACAGAGAAAGGCAGTGAGGAGCCACTTCAAATGGAACTAAGGAAAGCAGTAAGCCTTCAATGGAGCTTGTTATTTGCATAGCTTGTCAAGACAGGGATGGAGAACCAAAAAACAGTTTGAGACTCTCTTTGGACAAAGTTGCATGTACCTGTAGAGTTACTGGGATTTGTTGTTTGTTTGCTTGTTTGTTTTGGGGTGTTTAAAAAATTTCTGAGTCTTTTCTCTGATTACAACCTCTGAAGTACACAGCTGCTACCATTTTTAGGTTATTTATTTGCTGAAATAGTCTAAATATTTCATTCTTATTTTTAATTTATTTTGGCTGAAATAATTCTCTCCTCTCATCTCTTTTCCTCTTCCTCCTTCTTTTTCTCTTCCTTCTCTTTCTCTTTCTCTCCACCACCCCTCCAGGTTATACCATGATCATAGATACTGGTAAAGCAGATCTACAATCTTTATATTTAGAGTCAATGCCCTTTATTTTATCTTGAATATAGAATTCTCAATCCCCAGCTCACATGTTTGAACATAAATTGGAGGCACTATTTACGAATATTTTGGAACTGTTGGGACTGTAGCCTAATGTTGTGTGGCAATATCCCCTAACTAAAACATTCCATCCAGAAGGGAAGCTGATTATTGACTCAAAAAAAAAAACATCCCAGGAAGCTCCTGAGTTTGCAAGATTCACAAGGGTGAGCTCTCCCCAGTTTTAATAAGCACTAGTCATTGCTATCAGAGGAGTCTGACTCGAGGAGCTGCCTGCAAGTAGTTCAAGGAGCTAGAGGGGTACAGCTTTACTGAGTTTTGTCGTCACCTGTTGCTCAGGTGGCCTTTCAGTGATGTAGCTTGTGAGTCCTCACTCATGCTCTGTAAGCAATCTTAATAAATTCATTGGTTGATACATTGGACTTTGGTAGAATAATGATTTCATTCTATCATTGGTGTTCCATCTGGAGTGAGTATATGTTTGTGTTTCCCCAGGAAAAACAAGAACAACACCTAACTGGGGAGTAGGTCTTGATGATGCTATATGCTTCTGGTTCTAGCCTGAGTGCTCTGTATCCTGAACTGCAATATACAAGGAGTCACATTCCTGTTGCCATAGTCTGACCCCTCCTGCCACTACATTTCCATTCCATGATGAATCCTAAGCCATGAGCTAGAATAAATCCTTCCTCCCATGAGTTGGTCCTGGTATTTTGTCTGTGACAAGATAAGTTAATACAGTTAATGACCTCAATTTTTAAAAATTTTAGTTTCCAAGCCATGACTATTATTAGCTCAGCTTTTTAAACTGCAATTCTTGTGGGGGGAGGGGCTTTTGCCTCAGTGGTCGAGGAGGAGAGAGACCACTACATAGTCATACTGAGATTGATCACTGATTACAGAACTGATCCTGTGACAAATTATACTTTTCAGTGTTTGACAGGGCTTCACACTGGAGGTCTTCCCCACCTTTTTTTTTCTTCTTAGCTTACCCAGTCTATGAGGTCCTAGTAGTTATATATTAGAGGCATGATACAGACAATAGAATGGCTTGGTTAAGTGTCTGACAAGCGGTAGAGTGAAGAATAGCCTCTGCTGCAAGCTCTTCAAAGCAGACACAAGAGCCAATGTAACCTTAGGCTGAACTTTAAAAAAATCCAGAACAAAGGAAATCCACTCATCTGGGTATCTCCACCCAGATTCATGTAAATTTCTACTTGACTATCTGTGTAGCTTGCTTCTCATTCACACAATTAACACAATTCCTCTGATTCTCCTTTATCACAACAAAGAATCTGGAGTAGCCAGAGAAAAGAAGAAAGAAAGAAAGAAAGAAAGAAAGAAAGGAAGGAAGGAAGGAAGGAAGGAAGGAAGGAAGGAAGAAAGAAAGAATGAAAGAAAGTGAGCAAGCAGTGAGAGAAGCAAGGTTCAATCAAACTTTCTGACAATGAAGAAAGGCAGCCACTATATACCTGGCTGCTGAGCACTGAACACGTGGCTAGAATAATTGAGGAACTGAACTGTTCATTTTGTCTTTGAAAATCGAAGTAGTCAAATATAGCAGGTCAGCCAAATTACTAGACAGTACAGACCTAGTACCCAACACTTAATAGTCAAGTAACAATTGTTCCAAGTATGTTTCTTTTTTTATTTGCAAGCACAGAGAGAAAGTGAGAAAGAGAAAGACAATGAGAATGGGTGCACCAGGGCTTCTTGTTGCTAAAAACAAACTCCAGATGCCTGTACCACTTTGTGCATCTGGCTTTATGTGGGTACTACAGAATTGAACCCAGGCCATACAATTTTGAAAGCAAGCAACCCTTAACTGTTTAGCCATCTCTCTCCAGCCCCCATATATGTTTCTTAACGAGATCCAAGATGGAGCAAAATACATTTTTCACTGTTCAGACTTCACATCTGAAATACTATGTTCTGTTCCACACACCAAATTTTAAGACTAATATCTAACTGGAGTAAAGAACAGGGTAAGTAATGAAGATATAGAACATCTGGGCTGGAGAGATGGCTTACCAATTAAGGCACTTGCCTGTGAAGCCTAAGGACCCAGGTTCAATTCTCCATGTCCCACATAAGCCAGATGCACATTGATGGCACATGCAGCTGGAGTTTGTTTGTAGTGGCTAGAGGCCCTGCCATTCCCATTTTTTCTCTCCCTCTCTCTGTCTCTAATAAATAAAAATAAGATCTTTTTAAAAAATATACAGAGTATCAACCATCCTGGAACTTGGAATATTTCTACAAAAAGTAAGTTTTCAGATTCATTTTAGAATCTTATTTGGCCAGCATTTGTACTTGTTTGGTCTGGACTGTTTTCATTCTTCATTACTGAAGGATTGGGTCATGTAGTGGCTTGGTATCTCTGAGATAGAAAAGTCTAGGCTATGAAGTTTTTTCTTCCTGTCAAAGAGGGAGTAATTATCCAGAGAGCAGATATGGAACAGCATGGGAGGAAACTAGGTTCAATCCCACATGCAGAAGGATTTTCTGAAAATGGTACAGTCCTTGCATTTTAATAACAGGCATTTCAAATGTGGCTAAAATTTAGCTTTGAATATGGCTGACATTATTTAGTTCAAAGAGATGACTGTAAAGAAAATGTTATCAAAGGGAAGATATATCTGTGCTGCCAAAATAATATTATTAGCATAACCTATCAGCCAGTGTGCTCAACTTGCTGGGCCCACTGCTTGTACCTCCAACTATCCATGGAGAGAGAGTCATTGCTTCCTCTAGATGCTGCACACGTTAGGATTGGTAGTATACATGATATTGCATTTTGTTACTTAAATTCTGTATCCTGCAATTGATTCCATGTGGTTTAAAATGATGTAAACATATGTATGATTTGTAAACATAGTATATAGATCTGTCTCGAACCTCAAACCCAGAACAAGAGACACAACTAGCCAACGTGGTCCACGCAGACAAAATGATACCAAGTCAGTCATCAACCAATCTAACTACAAGTCTGAGGATTTCTACTGAAAACTTGAAATGTGCGTTTATACACATAACTACTTAATGCATACAAATATGTAAAGATTTTCATGACTTTCTTTCAAGTCAGTATCAATAAAAAAAACTATCAAGTCTAACATATTTGTAATGGCAGTGTTCTCCGTGGTTGAAAATTTATGAAAACACAGATAAGCAACAAGGCAATGTTGCCTAAGAAGATATAAAGCCTGGATTCAGATGAGTATAATAGCCAGGTGTGCTACAGTATATAGGGAAACCAAAGGGAAGAAGGAGAAAGTAAGAAAAAATGGGCACATTTAGCAAAAGTCTCTCTCACTCTGGCCTCATATTAACTTTATAGCACCATGCACATCTCTCGTTGGCCCTCCTAAATCCCAGAGGGCTTCTAGAAGGTATTTCTTCCACCTCCCTGGACACTGTATATATTTCTCTTTCCTGAAGTTCTAACAGCCTACCTGGAAATATCTTCCAAGAAATAGCTTCTGTTGCATTTCAATATATTCTTTCTCAGAAGATAGTGAAAAGAAGATAAATGGTACCTACCTGGCAATTGTCAATTGCTTTATATGTTCAGTGGCAGTTTGGATCTCACTGCTAATGAAACAGATACTGTCTGATCACAGACACTAGTCAGGTAGTAAACAATAGCTTCCTGTTGTAAGCAAGACTGCTTCTCAGGTTTTGCAAGTTGTCAGAAAGATATCAACTTGATAAAGTTCCTTTTTATTATTGACAGCACACTCTGCTCTGAGTTGAGTAATCTCGGGTGGATACTGCTGATGTTCAGCAGCTCTTTTAGAGGCTCCTAGGCCATTTGGCACTGCTCATTTTTGGTGTGAGGTGAAGGTGATAATTTCCCAACAATCATTTTAAATCATAAGGAGGCTGGTGAAGAATGAAGTAAGAATTTCCTCCCAGAGAAAGGATGAAAACAGCAGAAAAACAATCACTAGGAGCTATCACAGACTGATGGGGCAAGAGCATTAGCAAAGGTTTCAGAAAGTCACAATGCATTCTCATTTTGGCTGTGGCAACTGACCTTCAAGAGCTCAAGGTAATCACTGAGCCTTGTTGGACCTCAGTTTCCTCCTCTATAAAGAATGGCATCTATTCTAGGGCTGTCAGAGAATCAACTAAGACAAGTCTGAAAAGTCTCAGAATATTCAGAGCTCATCCAATATAAGGTATAGGTCAAATTCTACTTGCCATTATTAGTGACTAAGCAAGGCATACACCTTCAGGCATGCTCCTGCACTGGTGCACCTTCAAAACAGCTTTTTCATATGTGTTCCATGACTTTGAGCTAAGCATGCACTAAATGTGCCCATTACCTATTTTTTAATTATGAACTCAAATTAGCATGCTTAAGAATTGACCCTCACTCCACATGAATATGTACAAGCTTCCTTTGTTTTGGGGAGAGTGTTGTTTTCAGGATGATTCCCACATTCTCTTATCTGTTGCAAGTAATAAATCCCTACTCTTTTATGTCTTGGTTGTGCTCTTTTTGGCTTTGAACTCACCAATATGCAAATCTATTGTGTTCTGTGACAACGTAAGCTTCCCAGGGCAAAGCCATCCACTTGCCTATGTGTTAATGTGTCTCTGGGGATATAGTGTGATGGTGGGCACTGGGTGCATTCATCCAAATTTGGTGAGTAGAGCTCTTTATACAGTGTAATATCTGATATTGTAAGTGGACAAATCAAGTATTCACCAAGTATATTAAATATTCACTTCAGTAAATTCATGGGGTGCTAAATAGGGTTAACTATGTATTAGCATAACTGCCTCCCCCACCTGGTCTTCTTGGGCTCAGTACCATATAAAGAGAGCAGTAATTCCCTCACCCTTGCTTCATCACTGTCTGGCTGCTGATCAAATTAAGAAATGAGGGAGGGGGAGCAAAAATGAGCCTTTCTAACCAAACCACAGGCCATGGATACATGTATCTACTAAACTAGGGAAACCCCTGAGACCTACCTTGTCCTTTTCTTTTAAGAGGAAAAACACAGCCAAGATTTTAACTATCCTTTTCAAATGTGAACAATTCAAGTGAGAGGGCAGAAGGGGCCAGGTGTGGGCATGGTGAGTTCCTTTCAAGAAAAAGAGGGTGAGCTGTGGGATCCAGGCTGTGAATGGAAGTCATCTTGATTTCCTGAGGTCATTTGCAGGGTGTGTTGATCACACTCATAATCCCAGCACTTGCAAGGCTCAAACAGGAAAAGTACTGCATATTCAAGGCCATTCTGGGCTATATATCAAGTAATAGACTAGCCATGACCACACTTTGAGACCTTATCTCAATAAACCTAAATAAATAAATAATGACTGGGTCCAGTATTACCAGTACAGTCAATCATTGTAAAGACAGTGGGAGTGCAATGCCTCTGGACCTTCCTTTCCACTCTGCAGCTCTTACAATCTTCCTACCCACTCTTCCACAAAATTCAAGTAGTGGGTGTGTTTTAAGTCTATTTTAGTGTTGTGCTCTCAGCAGGTTCTGGATTTCTGCTTTGGTGCAAGATTTCTGCTTTAGTGCATTTTGAGTATCCTCATTGTCTGTCTCCATGACCCTGCACTGGTTGACAGGCTTGCTATTGAAGAAGCACTCATGATCATATCACTGATTCCTTTGTGGTTTCACCTAGGCCCTGGTTGATGTAGAAGGAATGGTTTATCTCCTCATTCTAGCTGCCTTTTGAAAAAGAAAAACAGATTCTCCAAAAGAGACGGAGGTCAGCATATCTTCAAAGGGATAAACATTATTAGTTAAGAGAGATTTATGTGAGTATAGCTTCTCTTTTGGCTAAAGACTAGTGGGAACTTCTTGTAGGAGTCCGTGATTTTGGTCTCCATAGGATTCTGATTTGGTTCCAAGTTCTAGCTTAGGGTTCCTTTCTACTGAGTGGATCTCTTAGCCAGAGAGCCATTGGTTACCTACCTAGGCTGGGTGCCACAATTGCACAGGTTTGTCCATCTTGTCAGGCTGGTTGGTTGGTTTTGTTTTTTGTTTTTTGGTTTTTTTTTTTTTTTTTTTTTTTTTTTTTTATAGCAGTGTCCCCTGTTAGCACACAAGGTTGTTGGCCATTTTCCCTCAGCAGCTCATGTAGTATTTTCCAGCACTATACGGACAAACCATCTGGGGACTGGCTTCCTTCCAGATTCCATCTGGATCTTTCAATTTTTTGGGTTCCTTCCAGATTCCATCTGGATCTCTCAATTTTTTGTTTCAACAGCATGCAAACACATTCTTTTTTCTATCATTTTTTAAATTAGTTTATTTTTATTGACAATTTCCATAATTGTAGACAATAGCCCTTGGTAAATCCCTCCCTCCCACCACTTGCCCCTTTGAAACTCCACTCTCTATAATATCCCCTTCCCTCTCAATCAGTCTCTCTTATTTTGATGTCATGATCTTTTCCTCCTATTATGATGGTCTTAGTACACATATTCTTGATGGAAATGTGGCTGGGGAGAATGCAGGATCTCTGGAAGGTCTGACAGTAGCTTCACAGATGACAAAGTCCTTCAACATTCTAGAATGTAGCTCCACTGTATCCTTACTTTTACTATTTTTCAGGATCCAAACATTACCTTCATCAAAGAATCATGGTATTGTCTATGATGGCCTTCCTAAAAAAATAGTGCTGTGGACTTCCAAAACACTCCTCTTAAAGATTCTCTACTACACTGTTGGGAAGGGGGTACTTCATGGAGATTTGCAGTGCATTCACAAACCTATTTAAAATTTAGGTAGACTATATTCATTTCAAACAATGGCTAATATCCCTCAAGACTCTGTTCCTCAGTAGCTTCTGGGCAGTGCTTGTTTGAGGAGTGGCTGGCACCTTCACCTTCACACAGCACCAACACAAACTGCTTTAGGCTCATGACCTAGCCTTGGTAAGGGTCTTCCTAGCACCTCCCATGTTAGCAGGGATGGTCCTGCTGGATCCATGCTGTAGACACACAGAAGGAGGGAGGCCCAACTGGGCTCTAGCCTGGGGATTAGACCAGCTGACTCAGGTTCTTGTTCTCTCTACTGTTCTCTTATAACTAGGTGCCTTCAACTAAAGATGGCATCAAGTCCAAAGTGGTTTTCTGATAGTAAACAGATTATTCCCTCCAGGCTCTTTACACAATGGACAAAAACTTTTGGGTACTTATTTTGGAGTTGGCTATGCCAGGAACTCAGCTCACAGGGAAAACCAAGGCATATGGAAAGCCTGGCCAAAATGCTAATGCTCTCCAACCTTCATTTTATAGGTGGAAACATTTATGAAGAAAAAAATACCAAACCTCAACACAAACAAAAGACAGCTTAGGTGTGTAGGAGAATGTGAGAAGAAAATAAGCAAACAAAAGTCACTCATCCCAAGTGAATGACAGCACACCTATGATCTCAGCATTCATGAGGCTGAGGTAGGAGTGTAAGGCCAATGTGGACTGCAAAGTGAGACCCTATCTCAAAAAATAAACAGACTAACCAAACAACATCAACAAAACCCTCAGTACTTTCTTGCTGTAACCTTGATCGTGTGAAAGGAAGTGATTACCAAAGAAGCATGGCGAAGGGCAGAACAGGAAGAAGTGCAGAGCTTCCTTTGGTTATCCCCTCTTCTTTCACATGGCCTCCCAAACTGCAGGGTTTGAGGCTCATCTGTAACAGAAATATTGGACAGAGATAGAACATTTTCTATAATTGTGTAGCCAGAAGGCACAGCTGCTGCTGTAAAGCCCAAACATCAACAGCAGCAAGTCTTACCAAAGAGACATTTTCTACAGTGGACCATTCCACAAGAACAATGGAGTGAAAATGGAAACTACTCTCTAAGGAGGCTGTGGACAGCTCATGGTTTGAAACATCAAATCCAAAATAAAATCAGATGAAAGAAACCACATGTCCTTGAACACTTCTGACCAAACCACAGTATATATCATTCACCAACACTCTGTCTAAGCATGGAGGAGATCCTGAGTGTTACTGTTTGTATGTGAAGTACATATCAAACAAACTAGTATGTTTTTTAATAATTTTTATTGACAACTTCCATAATTATAGACAATAAGCCATGATAATTCCCTCCTCCCCCTTTGCAATTCCACTGTCCATCATATCCCCTCCCCCTCTCAATTAGTCTCTCTTTTATGTGGATGTCATCATCTTTTCCTCCTATTATGAGGGTCTTGTGTAAGTAGTTCCAAGGGCTGTGAGGTCATGGATATCCAGGCCATTTTATGTCTGGAGGGAGCACATTGTAAGGAGTCCTACCCTTCCTTTGACTCTTACATTCTCTCTGCCACTTCTTCCGCATTAGACCCTGAGCCTTGGAAGGAGTGATTGAGATGTTACTCAGTACTCCAGTCACTTCTTTCCAGCGGTATGATACCTTCTGAGTCATCCCAAAGTCACTGCCATCTAAAAAGAGAAGATTCTCTAGCCAAAGTGAGATTAGTGTTAGTATAAGTGTATAAATATTAAGAGAAGTGCTTACTGGGCAGTTTGATAAGCATAGTATATACATTTTTCCAGACATCAGCAGATGTTACACCCCTAGGGCTCATGACTACCCCTGCTTTAAGTTTTCAGTATCAGGGATATGTTTCCTCCCATGGAGTGGGCCTCCAGTCCAATTGGAGGGCAGTTGGTTTCCACCATGACAGATGTGCCACTATTGCACCTGTTGGCTCATTTGGGCTGGATGGCCAATTATAAGGCTTGCAGTGTCCACTGTTGAGTATCTTCACTGGTGGTACCTCTTTCTCCCATTGAACTACATGTAGAATGGCTTTTTCTAGCTTTCTGTCAGCTGGTCTACATGGAGGAGGTTATCAGCTCAGTTCCAGCAGAATTTTTCAGTGGCCTTGCAGCCCAAGTATGTGGAGTCTTCAGCAATAGGGTCTTACCATATATTCCTGGTAGGAAACCAAGGGCCTTGGCAATGACCTATAATGTTTTGGGGGCATCAGGGACCTCCTTGGCCAACAACTCACTGGAGATATCCTATCCCTGGCACTGAAAATTTTCTAGCAACAATCTACAGCTCCTGAATGTTCCATTGTCAAAAACCAGAGGATTCTATATGACTTACTTGCATCCTCTTAGATTTTGATTAGCCCTCCCTCCACCTTTCCTTTACTCAATCTCTTTCTCTGACCTCACTTTGGGCCTTTTTACCCCCATTAATCTATTCTTCTACTTACATATATACAATACCAACATATTAAGTACCCTCCTCCCTTCCTTTCTTTTCCCTTTATATCTTCTTTTTAACTTACTGGCCTCTGCTACTGAGTTTTTTTCTTCTCACACAGAAACCCAATCATCTGTAGCTAGGATCCACATATGAGGGAGAACATTCAGTGCTTGGCTCTTAATTCTTTCTGCCACCTCTTCTGCAATGGACTCTGAGCCTTGAAAG
This sequence comes from Jaculus jaculus, assembly GCF_020740685.1. Classification (NCBI taxonomy): domain Eukaryota; kingdom Metazoa; phylum Chordata; class Mammalia; order Rodentia; family Dipodidae; genus Jaculus; species Jaculus jaculus. The sequence goes on from NC_059118.1 coordinate 149,758, forward strand.
GCATAATAGAGATGTTTCAGTGATAAGCATTCCTCTGTCACTTCTATGTCAGTACTATTGTGCCTTTTGAGTCATCCCAGAGGTCACTACCATCTGAAAAGAGAAACTGCTCTAACCAAAAGTGAGAATGTCATTAATATATGGGTATGAACATTAAGAGAAGTGCTTATAGGGCAGTTTGGTGAGCATAATATATGTATTTTGCCAGACAAGTTCAGGCATTATACCCCTATGGTTCATGACTTCCCCTGTCATAGGTTCTCAGTATTAGGCATGTATTCCCTCCTGTGGAGCAGATCTCCAGTCCAATTAGAGAGTGGTTGGTTCCCCCCATAACAGACATGCTACTATTATACTTATTTGGCTCAGTTGGCCTGGCTTGCCAAACTTAAGGCTTGCAGGTTCTGTTGTTTATGTCCACTAATGACTTCTCTCTCTCCCATAGAGCTGCATGTTAGCATGGCTTTTTCCTTTTCCAGCTTTTAGTCAGCTGGTCTGCAGGGAGGAGGTTTTCAGCTCAGCTCCAGCAAGATTTCTCAGTGACCTTGCAGCCCAAACATGTGGTGTCTTCAGCAGTATAGTCTTACCATCTATTCCTGGTAAGAAACCATGAGCCTTGGCAATGGCCTATAATGTTCTGGGGACATCAAGGACCTCCCTGGCCAACAACTCACTGGTAGGCATCCCATCCCTAGCACTGAAATTTTTCTAGTAAAAATGTATGGCTTGGGTATGCCATTGTCCAAAAAAGTAGGCTAGTATGTTAAAGGCTGGGTCCCCAGAACAATGTTTGGAGGTGAGGCTTTGTGAGGAGGCAGGGAAGCAACTATATCATGAGTTCATGGACTTAATCAATGGGTTAATCCATTGATAGATTCATAGTAGAAAGACCACATCAGAAAGAAGTGGAAATTTTTGTAGAATTAGTTTTCACTTAGTATAAAATTTTGCACATACTTGCAAAATTAAGCTAGACAATTCAAGAACACATCAAAATCCTTGTTTTAAGCAAATGATGGATGAATTTTTTAAGTACTATAGCAGCTACTCTGGAAGACAAATAGGCCATGTGAGAGTTGACAGAAAAGAATTTCAATCCTGAATGTTAGGTGAAGGTAGATAGTGGTCAAAATGGGAGATGACCTAAGGCATACATATATACATGCAGACCACATGGCATCCTGCCAGGGGCTCTGTTGGAGAGTTTTTGTCTGCTCAGTTAAACTTCTCAGTGACCCTGTGAGGTAAATAAGTATGTTTGTTTCTATACCTTTGTCAGAAGAGGAACTGAGACAAACGATTAAGCAACTACCCAAAACCACACACCCAGAAAGCGCCTTATCCTGGAACAGTGCTCTCAGAGTCCGTTCCTCAGTGCTAACTGCCACATCTCCTGCCTCTCAGGAAGTCTAAGAGTGAGATGGAATAATGGCTGTGCAGGTGGCACCTGCACTTAGGTCACAGAGTGCTTTTGTGGGCTCCCAACTTTGTATTCCACCACAGAGGCCCACTCCAAGACTCAATCATTGTTTTTAAAGTTAGAACACCTTGCTTTAATGCTACCCTTTTCTTTAAAAACATGAAAATTCCCATATCCTGACTTTATTTTTACAAGAAAACATTCTCCTTCTAGAAGAGAAAGTACAGGCATTGGAAGTCCTCTATCATTCCCTCTCTCCACTTAGTGCTTCAGTCTATGAGTTGTCTGTGCTAAATGTTTTATCATACATTATCATGTTCCCCCAGGCTCTATGGCTCTCTTATTTACAGATGAGGATTGAAACAATGTAAAATTACAAAACCAGTTATGTTTGCATAGCTTTTAAATGGAGGAGAATAGATTTGTATCCTGGTCTTCACTCACTCCTTATTCTGGAAAAATTTCAGTGTTTATCTCCCATTGAAAGAAATGAAGAATACTTGCAGAAGATTTGAAAGTAGCCCAGGTCACCAAGAATATGAAGATTATGTCATGTTGTTTAAATATTCTAGAGGGACTAGAGAAAATGCCTTCCACAATTTGAACCTCAGGGCAGATGGCCAAGGAGACATCTATACCACAAGTCAAAGGGTGGGGTACGATTCAGCTCTGTGAGATAAGGCTACTTAATGTTCAGCATACTCTGCATTCTCAGAAGATTGAATCACAGTGAAAATCCACTATGATGTGTGGCTGAAAAGACAAATTTAAAAATCAGAGATAAAAAATTTCCATAAGAAAAATGCTAAAGAAGATGAGGTTAGGGTATGGGTATGAGATGTGGAAAGACAAAACTAGTTATACATTATGTGACACTGGAAAGTCTGTGGGAGCTGTTGGAAATAAAAAAGAAGCTGAGAACTGTAGCAGGTAAGAAAAAGTTTGGCCAGATATAATAGCAATGTTAGAAAGGGGTTTTCATATAGTATAAGATGTTACCTTCTATTGTTCAGAGTTCAGTCATGAAAATTCTTCTCTAGTTGAATGTTGAACCAGAAGGGCCTTATTATAGGATATAAATGACTTCATAGATAACAAGTTTTGTCATGGAACATCTGCTAAGCCACAACCCTATTCATGGCATGAATTGTTAAAATTTTAAATCATATAGGACATGTTCTCAAGCTAAATGGAGCCAACTAAAATTTAATAACAGAAGAATATCAAGAAAATCACTGGACACTTGAAAAATATTCTTCTAAGTCCTCTATATACTAAAAGGAAAGTCCCAAGGAAATATGTATGTAGCCCTAAATTAAAATGAATATTGTTTTCAGGATATGTTAGATGCAGCCAAAACAGCTCAAATAGGAAAATATGTCGAAGTATTAAATGCTTATGTTACAAAAAAATTTCAAACCAATAACCAATGTTTTTTCCTCAAAAAACTAAGAAATGAAAGAAAAATAATTTCAAAGTCAGCATAAAGAAAAAAAGAACAGCAAGAATCAGTAAAATTGCAAACAAAAGCAATATAGGAAATCAGTAAGACAAAAAGATTTTTCTTTTAAAAACAATAATAATAGAGATACTTCCTCCTCTTAATGAACAGTATTCATAAAAATCTTAGAGATACACTTGCTGGTGAAAGGCTAAATGTTTCACATAAATCAGGAACAAGGCAGAAATGTCCATTCACCCTACTCCTGTTCTATAGGAAATTCTAGCCAATGCAATATGGAAAGAAAAATAAATAAAAAGAATACATCTTGGAGAGGAGGAAAGCCAGCATAGTGGCTCATACTTGTAATCCCAGGTCAAGTGAGGCCAAAGCAATAGGATAGTCATGAATCTCCTCTGTCATTTTTTTTTTTTTTTTTTTAGGGCTGGAGAGATGGCTTAATGGTCAAGACACTTGCCTGCAAAGCCAAGGGCCTGAGTTTGATTCCCCAGTATCTATGTAATGCCAGATGCACAAGGTGACACATGCATCTAGAGTTCGTTTGCAGTGGCTAGAGGCCCTGGCATGCCAAATGCTCCCTCTCTCTCACTCTCATTAATAAATAAAAATAAAATATTTTTAAACATTAAAAGGCTCATGGAATGTTGTGGAAGAGGAGGTAGAAAGACTATAACAGTGAGAAAGTGGATAGGAGTATCCTGAGGTACAATTCCTCCACTATCCCACAGGGAGTGACTGAGATCTTCATGATCCCATTGTAAATGCCATAACCCCACTGAGGAAAGCCCCAGAGAAGTAGAAGCATGGGTGTTGCAGTCCGGTTCGTATTGCTGGTAGAAATCACCCAACAAGAGTAGCTTCTGGGAAAAAGAGATTTATTTTGGCTTACAGGCTCAAGGGGAAGCTTCACGATGGCAGGGGAAAACGATGACATGAGCAGAGGGTGGACATCAACCCCTGGCCAACAGAAGGTGGACCACAGCAACAGGAGGGTGTGCCAAACACTGGCATGGGGAAACTGGCTATAAAGCCCATAAGCCCGCCCCCAACAATACACTCCCTCCAGGAGGCATTAATTCCCAAATATCCATCAGCTGGGAACCTAGCATTCAGAACACCTAAGTTTATGGGGGACAGCTGACTCAAACCACCACAATGGGCAAGGGGATAAAAGAGTACAACTTGTTATATATAAAATTTAAAAATAGCAAAAACTATTTAAAAGGATGTTGGGAGAAGGGGAGATTGCTCAGTGGTTAAAGGTGCTTATTTGCAAAGCCCATCTTCCTGGGTTCAATTCCCAAGTACTAACTTAAAGCCAGACACACACACACACACACACACACACACACACACACACACACACAATGGCAAGAGTAGTGGCAAGAGGCTCCAGCATGCACACACTCATACACACAGATGCAAATAATAAAATAAATAAATAAATAAATATATATATGTATGTGTGTATATATATATGTGCATATATATATATATATATATATATATATATATATATATATATATTATTTTAAGAATGCTGGCAAGGCTACAATGAAACTGAATCAATCACACATTGCTATTTGAAGTAGTAATTGGGAAAATAATATTCCTATTCTGGAAAAGAGAACAGAGATTTTACAAAACTAAATGCATTATTATAAATTCTTATAACACAGAAATTACATTCCTGGGAAATTGATCTAATGTTTTCTAAAACCATTAAACAGCAACATATCATTCATCTATAAAAATACCTAACATGTATGATACTAACCTTAATGTTTTGCATATGCATAGACCCATGGAACTACCAGTCAGGACATTGCCAGAGCCTCAAAATGTTCTTCAATGCTTCTTCTCAGACAGTACACGTGGACATAGAGGTCACTGCTATTTATTACCATCATTATCGATGATCTTGACTAATATAAAAATGCTTATAAAGTATACATAGTAATTTCATTTTCCTGCACAATATTCAATCACTAAATAAAGCACAATCTGTCCATTTTACTATTGCTAGATATATACACCTATCTTGCATTATTATAACAAAATATCAGAGGCAGGTTAACTTGAAAATGACAGGAAGTTTGTTTGGGCTGACAGTTTTACAATCCCAAAGTCAACCTGCTTCATCTGCCTATGATCTTCTTGCTCAGAAAGTCCAAACAGTACAAGACAGTACAAGAGACGGGGCACACATGCCCACACATGGAAAGAGACTGGGAATATATGTGTATATGTGCCTTTCCCCCTCTTACAAAGCCACCAGGGTTAGATTATGGGATCTTCTCCCTAATTATTTCATTTAACACCTCTCTAAAGCCCCACCTCTTAACACCATTGTCAAATTGTTCCCATCCTCTTTAATTCTTCACAGTGAGGATTAAATTTCAGCAAAGGAAACTATGGGAAATACTCAACCCATATCCAATCCACAACAATAAGAATTTGATATTACTCATATGAGATTATTATGAATATTCTTAAACATGTATGTTGGGTTGATCCATACTTGTTTACCTGGGTTGCAGGAGAGACATATACTTACATTTACACACTGCTGTACAGATTTCTAAGCAGTTCCACCAGTCCATATGTGCACACAGAATGTCAGAGACTTGTAGTTGTTCCAGAATGAGTCTGGTTTGTGTGGCTTTGTTGTTAGTTTTCTCACTTTGACATTTCCACTGGGCTTGCACTATTGCCTCAATGAAGTTTTAATTTTTCATTTCTGAAGTGAATAATGATATTAATCATCTTTTTATATTCATGTTGGTAATTTTCACAGAATCTCCTATGAAATACCTGATCAAGACTTTTGCTTATTAAAAGAGATTAATTAAACTTTCTTATTATCTTATAGAAATGTTAGTACATTTTATATACAAATCTTTTAAAAAATTTTTTGGTTTATTTTTATTTATTTATTTGACAGCAACAAACAGAGAAAGAGACAGAGATAGAGAGAGAATGGGAACACCAGGACTTCCAGCCACTGGAAACAAACACCAGACACAGGCGCCCCCTTGTACATCTGGCTAATGTGGGTCCTGGGGAATCGAGCCTTGAACTGGGGTCCTTAGGCTTCACAGGCAAGTGCTTAACTGCTAAGACATTTCTCCAGCCCTATATACAAATCTTTTATCAAAAAATTATCCCTGAGGACTTCCAGTTAAGATGGTGGCATAGGTACCATGCCAAAGCAGTCTAGGGGGGAAAAGCCAAAAAAAAAAAAAAAAACCAAACCAAACCAAAACAAACAAACAAAAAAAACCCAGCAAAATACACACTTTTACTGAAGAGTGAGGTATATAGGAAATTGAAGAGGCAGTGGAGAAGTAGGAGAGATCCAGAGCATCCAGAGCCCACACAGGCTGGCAGAAGTGGCTCCAGCAGGTCCACAGGACCACAGTTGCAGCTCCAGCAGTGGCAGCTCCAGCAGCAGCTGCAACTCCAGCAGCAGTGCCACCAGGTCCATGGGTCTGCAGCCACCAGGCTCAACTTGAGTCACAGGAAAAGCCAGGAGAGGGTATTTTCCACTCACACTGGAGCTCTCTGCAACCTCAAGAAAAGTGAAGGGAGAACAGCAGTGAACCACACAGGAGCAGATCACAAGGTAGAAGAAAACATGGACCAGCGAGAGAACTAGAGCAGCATTGACAGCCTTGCCTCCCCCACTGCCAGTGCCCAGCTCCAGCGAACAGAGTAGCAGTCCAGCAACCCAACCATGCCTACTTGAACCCACATGACACCAAAGAGGGACCCAAGTAGTAGCACAGTATAACTGAGACCAAAATCATCCCAAAAGGTATCTGGGATTACACCAGGTCAGTACCTGGCTAATAAACCTGGTATATAGGCTTGAACTAGAAGTGCTAATTGTACCTTCCATATCAGGATAAATTATATGTTACATCTGATGGATGGTCAGATTTGCCATTCTTAAATAAGCTGTATTTTGGGCTTGTTATTTGTTGCTTCTTGATTTATAGCAGCTTTGTTTCCTCTTCTTTTATACATATGGGAAGGGTCTCACCTGGTCACAAGATGACTTGGAACCCTCAACAGACCGGAAATCTTAACCTCCTTGTTGTCAGGATTAAGGGAATGGGTGAAGCACCACACAACCTAAAGGACAGACAGAGGATCTGGTTGTCATAATACCTACTCTTGGATAAATACTCTGTACTGTTTTTTGTTGAAAGTGTACCTTGTTTAGTTAAATTGTAGAAACTATCTGTATTTGCTTCCACTCAGCCTACTTGAATACTCTCATAGCAGGCAAACCCAACACCCAGGGTCACTTTTGTAGATACTCTGAGAGTCTTGAGAGCCATACCTAGCAACTTAAACTCCTACCCTGAAGATATATAACATCAGATTGATTGACACAACTAATAATACCCACCTACTTAGAAATTCCAATCATTACATAATCCAGGATGCAAAAATATTTACATTATAACACAAGAAACACCAAAAATCAAGACAATATAAATCCACCAAAAAGTATTAATGTATCAGAAATTACCTCCAGTGAAAATGAGTTAGAGGAAATGCCTGAGAAGGAATTCAAAAGAATGATTATAAATATATTCACAGAAGTCAAAGAAGAAATCAGGGTAATCAAAGAAGACACAGGATGCCAATTTAATGAAATAAAGAGGTCAATACTAGACATAAATAAGGAGATATAAATAATAAAGAAAAACCAGTTAGAATTACTAGCAATAAAGAAAACAGTAAATGAAATTAAAAACTCTGTAGAAAATCTCACCAGTAGAATGGATGAAGGATAGGACAGAATATCTAAGCTAGAAGACCAAGTGGCAGATCTAATACAGTCCAACAAACAGAAAGACAAGCAAATAGGAAAGTTTGAATGGGATTTTCAAGATATTTGGGACACTATGAAAAGGTCAAACATAAAAATTCAGGGCATAGTAGAAGGAGAAGAATTTCACTCCAAGGGCATAGTAGGCATCTTCAACAAAATCATAGAAGAAAACTTCCCCCAAATTGGGAAAGAGGTGCCATTGCAGATACAGGAATCCTTTAAACACCTGCCAGACAAAACCTGGATAGAAACTCTCCTCGCCATATTATAATCAAACTACCAAACACACACAAATCAAAGAAAAAATATTGAAGGCAGTCAGAGAGAAAAATCAAGTGACCTACAAAGGCAAGCCTATCAGGATTACAACAGATTACTCAACACAAACTTTAAAAGCCAAAAGGGCTTGGAGTGATGTATTCCAGGTTCTGAAAGATAACAACTATCAACCAAGGTTACCTTATCTTGCAAAGCTATCCATTTAAATAGAGGGAGAAATAAGGACATTCCATAACAAAAGCAGGCTAAAGGAGTATTTAAAGACAAAACAAGTTCTACAAAAAATACTTGAAAGAACCCTCCATGCTGAAGAGAAAGAAAAGCATACATATAAGGAACTTGGAAAAAACAAACCATACTCAAATACTAGTTAACACAAGAGAGCAAAGGTAAAACTGGAAGAACTACAAAAATATGGTAAAAATAAATACACACCTTTCAATAATATCTCTTAATATCAACGATCTCAATGCCCCAACCAAATGACATAGGTTTGCAGACTTGCTTAAAAAGCAGAATCTTTCAATTTTTTCCCTCCAAGAAACCCACCTTTTTACAAAGGATGAACACTATCTTAGGGTAAAAGGTTGGAAAATGGTGTTTCAAGCAAATGGACCTAGAAAACAAGCAGGGGTTGCTATCCTAATATCTGACAAGGTAGACTTCCGTCCAACATTAGTTAAGAAAGATAAGAAGGCCACTCTATATTGATTAAAGGCACACTCCAACAGGACATTACAATCCTAAACACATGCACCTAACATGGAGGCTCCCAAATTCAGCAAGCAAATGCTATTAGAACTAAGGTTACAGATAACACCAAACACAGTGGTAGTGGGTGGCTTCAACAACCCACTCTCATCAATTGACAGGTCTTCCCTGGAAAAAATAAACAGAGAGGCATCTGAACTAAATGAGGTCATAGAAGAAATGGACCTAACAGATATCTACAGGACATTTCATCCAAATGCTGCATAATTTACATTCTTTTCAGCAGCACATGGAACAGTCTCTAAAATAGACCATATATTAGGACACAAAGCAAATCTTAACAAATACAGGAAATTTCAAATCATTCCTTGCATTCTATCTGACCACAATGGATTCAAACTGCAAGTCAATAGCAAGAAAGGCTGTAGCGCATACACAAAATCATGGAAACTAAACAATACACTACTAAATGATGAATGAGTCAATGAAGAAATCAAGAAGGAAATTAAAAAATTTACACACTCAAACGATAATGAGAACACAACATACTGAAATCTCTGGGACACGATGAAGGCAGTCCTAAGAGGTAAATTTATAGCTTTAAGTGCTTATATTAAGAAATTAGACAAGAATCACATTGACTTCCGGTTAAGATGGCGGCGTAGGTACCATGCCAAAGCAGCCTAAGGGGGAAAAAGACCAAAAAAACAGCAAAATACACACTTTTACTAAAAAGTGAGGTGTATAGGAAATTGAAGCAGCAGCAGGGAAGTAGAAGAGTTCTAGAGCATCCAGAGCCTGCACAGGCAGGAAAAGTGGCTCCAGCAGCTTGGCCAACCGCCGCGCCTGCGGGGCAGCAGAAAGCCGCCAGACTCAGCTTGAGCCGCAGGAAAAGCCAGGTGCAGGATTTTCCCCTCACACCACGCTCTCCGCAACTCGGGAAACGTGAGGGGAGAGCGGCAGCGAGCAGCGGAGGAGCAGACCGTGAGGTAGAAGCACACGTGGAACAGCGAGAGAACCAGAGCAGCCGCGGCTCCCTCCCCTCCCCCACCGCCTGAGCCCAGCTCCAGCGAACAGAGCAGCGGCCCGGGACCCGGCCACGTCAACTTGGGCTGACAACGGGACCCAAGCAGGAGCAGAGTTCAGCAGGAACATCAGCGGCTCCAGCACCAGTAACAGCGGCCCCAGCAGCAGCAGACCCAGGAGTGGCAGCAGCTGCAGACTCGGCGGCAGCAGCTTCAGGGGGAGCAGCGGCAGTGGACACAGCAGCAGCAGCTTCAGCAGCAGTGGTGGCTCCAGCAGTGGCAGCTACAGCAGCAGCAGAGGCAGCAGCAGCAGCTCAGTTTGCCCCATAGGAAAAGCAAGTGCCCAGCTCCAGAAATCAGAACAACAGCCCGACGACCCAGGCAGCAAATTGACTGAGACCAAAATCATCCAAGGTAACTGGGATTGCACCAGGGAAGGGTCTCACTTGGTCACAAGCTGACTTGGATCCCTCAACAGACCAGAAATCTAAACCTCTTTCTTGATAGAGGATCTGGTCATTATAATAACTACTCTTGCATACATACTCGGGGCTGTTTTTGATTGAATGTGTACAGTGTTTAGTTAAATTTTAGAATCTACCTGGATTTTATTCCACTCAGCCTGCTTGAATACTCCTATAGCAGGGAAACTCAACCCCTAAGAATATCTTTGTAGATACTCTGAGAGTCTTAAGAGCCACACCTAACACCTTAAGGTCCTACCCTGAAAATATATTACATCAAATCAATTGATACAGCTAAGAATACACAGCTAGCTAGAAAATCCAAGCATTAACTTAATCCAAGATGCAAAAATATATACATTATAACACAAGAAACACTAAAAAGCAAGACAATATAAATCCACCTAAAAGTATTAATGCATCAGAAATGTACTCCAGTGAGAAAGAGTTAGAGGAAATGCCTGAGAAAGAGTTCAAAAGAATAATTATAAATATGTTCAAAGAGGTCAAAGAACACATGAAAACAATCAAAGAAGAAATCAAAGGGGAAATCAAAGAGGAAATCAAAGGAATCAAAGAAGAGGCAGGACACCAATTTAATGAAATAAAGAAGGCAATACAAGACATAAATAGGGAAATAGAAATAATAAAGAAAAACCAGTCAGAATTACTAGCAATGAAGAACACAGTTAATGAAATAAAAAACTCTATAGAAAATCTCACCAGTAGAATGGATGAGGGAGAGGACAGAATATCTAAGCTAGAAGACCAGGTGGCAGACCTAATGCAGTCCAACAAAGAGAAAGACAAACTGATAGAAAAGTATGAGTGGGAATTTCAAGATATTCGGAACACTATGAAAAGATCCAATATAAGAATTCAGGGCATAGTAGAAGGAGAAGAACTCCACTCCAGAGGCATAGTAGGCATCTTCAACAAAATCATTGAGGAAAATTTCCCCCAAATTGGGAAAGAGGTACCAATACAGATACAGGAAGCCTTTAGAACCCCAGCCAGACAAAACCCAGAAAAAACCTCTCCTCGCCATATTATAATCAAACTCCCAAACAAACACACCAAAGAAAAAATATTGAAAGCAGTTAGAAAGAAAAATCAAGTTACCTACAAAAGCAAGCCCATCAGGATTACAGCAGATTATTCAACACAAACTTTTAAAGCCAGAAGGGCTTGGAGTGATATATTCCAAGTTCTGAAAGATAACAACTGTCAACCAAGGTTACTTTATCCTGCAAAGTTATCCATTCAAATAGATGGAGAAATAAAGACATTCCATGACAAAAGCAGGTTAAAGGAATATCTGAAGACAAAACCAGCTCTACAGAAAATACTTGATAGAATCCTCCATGCTGAACAAAAGGAAAAGCACACATATAAGGAACCTAGAAAAAACCAGCCATACTCAAATACCAGTTAACAGAAGAGAGCACAGGTAGAACAAGTAACACACACACACACACACAAATGGCAAACATAAATACACACCTTTCAATAATATCTCTTAATATCAACGGTCTCAATGCCCCAACGAAAAGACATAGATTTGCAGACTGGGTTAAAAAGCAGGATCCTACAATTTGTTGTCTTCAAGAAACTCACCTTTCTACAAAGGATAGATATTATCTTAGGGTGAAAGGTTGGAAGACGGTGTTTCAAGCAAATGGGCCTAGAAAACAAGCAGGGGTTGCTATCCTAATATCAGACAGGGTGGACTTTAGTCCGAAGTTAGTCAAAAAAGATAAGGAAGGTCACTTTATATTGATTAAGGGCACACTACAACAGGAGGACATTACAATCCTAAACATATATGCACCTAATATGGGGGCTCCCAAATTCGTCAAACAAACACTATTAGAACTAAGGTCACAGATAACATAAAACACGGTGGTGGTGGGTGACTTTAACACCCCACTCTCATCAATTGACAGGTCATCCAGGGAAAGAATAAACAGAGAGGCATCTGGACTAAATGAGGTCATAGAAGGAATGGACCTAACAGATATATACAGGACATTTCATCCAAAGGCTGCAGAATATACATTCTTTTCAGCAGCACATGGAACATTCTCTAAAATAGACCATATATTAGGACACAAAGCAAATCTTAACAAATTCAGGAAAATTGAAATAATTCCTTGCATTCTATCTGACCACAATGGAATTAAACTACAAATCAGTAGCAAGAAAGGCTATAGAGCATACACAAAATCATGGAAACTAAACAATACACTACTAAATGATGAGTGGGTCAATGAAGAAATCAAAAAGGAAATCAAAAAATTTATAGAGTCAAATGATAATGAGAACACAACATACCAAAATCTCTGGGACACAATGAAGGCAGTTCTAAGAGGTAAATTTATAGCCTTAAGTGCCTATATTAAGAAATTAGAAAGGTCGCAAGTAAACGACCTAATGCTTCGCCTTAAAGCCTTGGAAAAAGAAGAACAAGGCAAACCAAAAATCAGTAGACGGGAAGAAATAATAAAGATTAGGGCAGAAATTAATGAAATAGAAACAAAAAGAACAATCCAAAGAATTAATGAAACAAAGAGTCGGTTCTTTGAAAGGATAAACATGATTGATAAACCCTTAGCAACTCTGACCAAAAGAAAGAGAGAAGAGACACAAATTAATAAAATCAGAGATGAACAAGGTAACATCACAACAGATTCCAGAGAAATTCAAAAAATCATAGGGACATACTATAAAAGCATATACTCCACAAAGTATGAAAATCTGAAAAAAATGGATGATTTCCTCGATCTATATGACCTACCTAAATTAAATCAAAATGAGATTAATCACTTAAATAGACCTATAACAAACATGGAGATCCGAACAGTTATCAATAATCTCCCAACTAAAAAAAGCCCAGGCCCGGATGGATTCACTGCTGAATTTTACCAGACTTTTAAGGAAGAGCTAACGCCATTGCTTCTTAAGCTTTTCCAGGAAATAGAAAAAGAAGGAATTCTACCAAACTCCTTCTATGAGGCCAGCATCACCCTGATACCAAAACCAGGCAAAGATAGAACAAAAAAAGAAAATTACCGACCAATCTCCCTCATGAACATAGATGCAAAAATTCTCAACAAAATATTGGCAAACAGAATACAAGAATATATCAAAAAGATCATTCACCCTGACCAAGTAGGCTTTATCCCAGAGATGCAGGGATGGTTCAACATACGCAAATCTATAAATGTAATACATCACATAAACGGGTTGAAGAACAAAAATCACATGATCATCTCATTAGACACAAAGAAAGCATTTGACAAAATCCAACATCCCTTCATGATAAAAGTCCTACAGAGACTGGGAATAGAAGGAACATATCTCAATATAATAAAGGCTATTTATGACAAGCCTACAGCCAACATATTACTAAATGGGGAAAAACTGGAAGCTTTTCCACTAAAATCAGGAACAAGACAAGGGTGTCCACTGTCCCCACTTTTATTTAATATAGTTTTGGAAGTCTTAGCCATAGCAATAAGGCAAGAGACACACATAAAAGGGATACAAATTGGAAAGGAAGAGATCAAGTTATCATTATTTGCAGATGACATGATTCTATACATAAAGGACCCTAAAGACTCTACTAGCAAGCTGTTAGAGCTGATCAAAACCTACAGCAATGTAGCAGGATACAAAATAAATACACAGAAATCAGTAGCCTTCATATATGCTAACAATAAACACACAGAGGATGAAATCAGAGAATCACTCCCATTCACAATTGCATCAAAAAAAATAAAATACCTTGGAACAAACCTAACCAAGGAAGTAAAGAATCTATATAATGAGAACTTTAAAACACTCAAGCGAGAAATTGCAGAAGACACTAGAAAGTGGAGAAACATCCCTTGTTCCTGGTTTGGAAGAATCAATATCGTGAAAATGGCAATCTTACCAAAAGCAATCTATACATTTAATGCAATCCCTATCAAAATTCCAAAGGCTTTCTTCATGGAAATAGAAAAAACAATCCAAAAATTCATTTGGAACCACAAAAAACCTCGAATATCTAAAATAATACTGAGCAACAAAAAAGAGGCTGGTGGTATCACCATACCTGATTTTAACCTATACTACAGAGCCATAGTAACAAAAACAGCATGGTACTGGCACAAAAACAGACATGTAGATCAGTGGAACAGAATAGAGGATCCAGATGTAAGCCCAAGTAGCTATAGCCACCTGATATTCGATAAAAATGCCAAAAATACTAATTGGAGAAGAGACAGCCTCTTCAGCAAATGGTGTTTTGAAAACTGGATATATATCTGCAGAAGGATGAAAATAGATTCTTCTCTCTCGCCATGCACAAGAATTAAGTCCAAATGGATTAAAGACCTTAACATCAGATCGGAAACTATGAAACTGCTAGAGGAAAAAGTAGGGGAAACCCTTCAACATATTGGTCTTGGCAAAGACTTTCTGAATACAACCCCAATTGCTCAGGCAATAAAACCACAGATTAACCACTGGGACCTAATGAAATTACAAAGATGTTGCACCGCAAAGGACACTGTGAAAAAAGCAAAGAGGCAACCTACAGAATGGGAAAAAATCTTCGCCAGCTATATATCTGATAGAGGATTAATATCTAGGATATACAAAGAACTCAAAAACTTAAATAATAAGGAATCAAACAAGCCAATCACAAAATGGGCTATGGAGCTAAATAGAGAGTTCTCAAAGGAAGAAATACGAATGGCATATAAGCATCTAAAAAAATGTTCTACGTCACTAGTCATCAGGGAAATGCAGATTAAAACTACACTGAGATTCCATCTCACTCCTGTCAGAATGGCCACCATCATGAAAACAAATGATCATAAATGTTGGTGGGGATGTGGAAAAAAAGGAACCCTTCTGCACTGTTGGTGGGAATGCAATCTGGTCCAGCCATTGTGGAAAACATTGTGGAGGTTCCTAAAACAGCTAGAAATTGATCTACCTTATGACCCAGCTATAGCACTCCTAGGCATATATCCAAAGGACTCATCTCATTTCCTTAGAAGTACATGCTCAACCATGTTTATTGCTGCTCAATTTATAATAGCTGGGAAATGGAACGAGCCTAGATGTCCCTCAACAGATGAGTGGATAATGAAGATGTGGCACATTTATACAATGGAGTTCTACTCAGCGGTAAAGAAAAATGAAGTTATGAAATTTGCAGAAAATGGATGGACCTGGAAAGTATTATACTAAGCCAGGTAACCCAGGCCCAGAAAGCCAAGCGCCACATGTTCTCTCTCATATGTGGATCCTAGCTACAGATGATTGGGCTTCTGCGTGAGAATGAAAATACTTAGTAGCAGAGGCCAGTAAGTTGAAAAGGAGACATAAAGGGTGGAGAAAGGAAGGGAGGAGGATACTTAATAGGTTGATATTGTATATATGTAATTACAATGATTGTAATGGGGAGGTAATATGATGGAGAATGGAATTTCAAATGGGAAAGTGTGGGGGTGGGGAGGGAGGGAATTACCATGGGATATATTTTATAATAATGGAAAATGTTAATAAAAATTAAAAATAAATAAAGAAATAAAGAAATTAGAAAGGTCTCAAGTAAACGACCTAATGCTTCACCTTAAAGCCTTGGAAAAAGAAGAACAAGGCAAACCAAAAATCAGTAGATGGGAAGAAATAATAAAAATTAGAGCATAAATTGATGAAATAGAAACAAAAAAAAAACTCAAAATGATCATAAATGCTGGCGGGGATGTGGAAAAAGAGGAATCCTTCTACACTGTTGTGGGAATGCAATCTGGTCCAGCCATTGTGGAAATCAGTTTGGAGGTTCCTAAGACAGCTAAAAATTGATCTACCATATGACCCAGCTATAGCTCTCCTAGGCATATATCCTAAGGACTCATCTCATTTCCTTAGAAGTATGTGCTCAACCATGTTTATTGCCATTCAATTCACAATAGCTGGGAAATGGGACTAGCCTAGATGTCCCTCAATTTATGAGTGGATAATAAAGATATGGCACATTTATACAATGGAGTTCTACTCAGCGGTAAAGAAAAATGAAGTTATGAAATTTGTAGGTAAATGGATGGGGGCGGAGGGTACTTAATAGGATGGTATTGTATATATGTAAATGTGGAGGGAGGGCTAATCAAAATCTAAGAGGATATAAATAAATCATATAGAATCCTCCAGCTTTTGACAATGGAACACTCAGGAGCTGTAGATTGTTGCTAGAAAATTTTCAGTGCCAGGGATAGGATACCTTCCAATGACTTGATGGCCAGGGAGGTCCCTGATGCCCGCAAAACATTATAGGCTATTACTGAGGCCCTTGGTTTCCCACCAGGAATAGATGGTAAGACCCTATTGCTCAAGATTCCACATACTTGGGCTGCAAGGCCACTGAAAAATCCTGCTGGAACTGAGCTGATAACCTCCTCCATGTAGACCAGCTGACTAAAAGCTAGAAAAAGCCATTCTACATGCAGTTCAGTGGGAGAAAGAGATACCACCAGTGAAGATACTCAGCAATGGACACTGCAAGCCTTATATTTGGCCAGCCAGTCCAAATGAGCCAATGGTGCAATAGTAGCATGTCTATCATGGTGGAAACCAACTGCCCTCCAATTGGACTGGAGGCCCACTCCATGGGAGGGAATGCATTCCTGATACTGAAAACTTAAAACAGGGGTAGTCATGAGCCCTAGGGGTGTAATGTCTCCTGCTGTCTGGCTAAATGTATATACTATGCTTATCAAACTGCCCAGTAAGCACTTCTCTTAATATTCATACCTTATATTAATGCTACTCTCACTTTGGGTAGAGAATCTTCTCTTTTCAGATGGCAGTGACCTTGGGACCACTCAGAAAGTACCATGGTGCTGGAAAGAAATGACTGGAGTACTGAGTAATATCTCGATCATACCTTCCAAGGCTCAGGGTCTAATGCAGAAGAGGTGGCAGAAAGAATGTAAGAGCCAAAGGAAGGGTAGGACTACTTACAATGTGCTCCCACCAGACATAAAATGGCCTGGATATCCATGACCTCACAGTGCCTGCCACTACCTACACAAGACCCTCATAAGAGGAGGAAAAGCTCATGACATCAAAATAAAAGAGAGACTGATTGAGATGGGGAGGGGATATGATGTAGAATGGGATTTCAAAGAAGAAAGTGGGGGAGGGAGGGTATTACCATGGGATATCTTTTATAATTTTTTAATAAAAATTGAGAAAAAAATTATCCCTAACCTGTTTCTAGCCATAGGCACTCCTAATTTCTCCTGACACCCCAAACCCCAACCCTTCACCACTACCATTTCATATCTGATGATGACTCTACCTGCAAATACCTCTGGAATTAAGTTTCTGGATGCTGCTTAAGTCACCTATCATTCTCTACCTACCTTCATCTCTGCCTCAGGCCCAGCACATTACCCCAGGCCAAACTTGGAGTCAGCCACAGTATATAAAATGTCTCTCTCACTTATCGCTTCCTTCTCAGAAGCAGAAAGACTCCTTGCTTCATGAAATTGAGGTAGGCTAAAAAAAGGAAAAGGAAAGTTATATAAACAGGTACATAATAATATCATCCTGATTAAAAGATGCCAAACTGTTTCTCTCTCTCTTTCTCTCACTCTCTCTCTCTCTCTCTCTCTCTCTCTCTCTCTCTCTCTCTCTCTTATGCATGTACAGGAATCAACCTCAATCAGCAAGTCCATGCATGCTCCTTACTAATCATTGCAAAAAACACATGAAAGAGATGAGGAGATGGCTTAGTGGCTTGACAGCCCAGGTTCTGCATCCATGTGAAGCCACACATACTCAACAAGAGACTCTGTCATGTCCATACACATGCTGGCATGCGCTTGCTCACACACACACACACACACACACACACACACACACGCAAACAAACAAATAAATAAAAATTTAAATTAAAAGAAAACACCTAAGGAAAGACCCAGCTGGCAAGAAGTTTATAATCCAGAAAGATAGAAGATATAATAGTTAACACAGTATAATAAAATATTCCATATTAGATAGCACAAGAAGTGTTTAGAATCAGTTTCTCTCTTTTCTTTTTTCTTTCTTTCTTTCTTTCTTTCTTTCTTTCTTTCTTTCTTTCTTCTTCTTCTTTTTTTTTTTTGGTGTATGCATGAGTGTGTTTTGAGGTAGGGTCTCACTCTATTCCAGACTGACCTGGAATTCACTCTGTAGTTCCAAGCTGGCCTTGAATTCACAGCAATCTTCCCACCTCTGCCTCCCATATAGGATAAAAGGCATGTGTCACCATGGCTGGTTTTTTTTGTTGTTGTTGTTGTTTGTTTGTTTTAATCTTTTAAAGAATATTTTTTAATTTTTTATTATTGACAACTTCCATAATCATAAAAAATAAATCATAATTCTCTCCTACCTCACTTTCCCCTTCACAACTCCACTCTCTATGATATCTCCTCACTCCCTCAATAAGTCTGTCATTTATTTTGATGTCATTATCTTTTCCTCCTGTTATACTGGTCTTGTGTAGGTAGTGCCAAGCACAGTGAGGTCATTATATTGTGATCATTTTGTGTCAGGAAGAGTATATTGTAAAGAGTCCTACCTTTCCTTTGGTTCTTACCTTCTTTCTGCTACCTTTTCTGAGGAAGGTGTAGGAAGGTGTGATAGAGTTGTTTCAGTGCTGAGCACTCCTCTGTCACTTCTTCTCAGCACTCTGGTGCCTTTTGAGTCATCCCAGAGGTTACCACCATCTAAAAAGAGAAGCTTCTCTAACCAAAAGTAAGAATAGCATTAATATATGGGTATGGCCATTAAAAGAAGTGCTTACAGGGCAGTTTGGTGGGCATAATATATGCATTTAGCCAAATACCAGCAGGTGTTACACCCCATTGGCTCAGGACTTCCACTGTCATAGGTTTTCAGTATCAGGCATGTATTCCTTCCTATGGCTCAGGCCTCCAGTCCAATTAGAGAGCAGTTGGTTTCCTCCATAACAGATACATATTTTTATTTACTATTTAGTTGCAGAGAGAGAGAGGGGGGGAGATTGAGAGAGAGAGAGAGAGAGAGAGAGAGAGAGAGAGAGAGAGAGAGAGAGAGAGAGAATAGGCACTGCAAATGAATTCCAGATAAATGTGCCACTTTGTGCATCTGACTTTATGTGGGCAGTAGGGAATCAAACCCAGACCATCATGTTTTGCAAGTAAGCATCTTTAACTGCTGAGCAATATCTTTAGCCCTTTTAAAATCAGAGTTTTAACATGTACCTGCAGCACCTTAAGTGTTAACTTGGGCTGAACCTGGAAAGGAAGTTTCTAGAGCACTTCCCTGAGACATTCTCTCCTTCCCCTTTAGCACGGGGGTTTCTCAGCAGCCTTCTTGCACATAGGAGACATCTAGCAGATATCTGCAAATTTGAATGAGGCTTGGGGTGAGCAAACACATAGCTGCAGAGATCAACTAACGGCATCTCTGAGCAATACACACAATCATTTTTAGTTCTTACAACAACAACAAAGAGGAAATATTGTGGTTTCTGTTTTACAGGTGGGGAAACTGAGTCTGACAAATGGTAAAGAACAACTCATGCCCACTGTGGCTGCAAGTTCATCATCTCACCATGTCCATGTTACACCAAGAGTGCTAGGCATGCCACACTTTGGGCAATGAGACTGCACATGGATATGACCTGGTAGTGCTCGTATGCCCTGCTTCCTCTCTTCAGAAGGACCCTTCAGGTTGGATGGAGAGTGATAAGCCCCCATTGTAGAACCTGCCAAAGTGATCCAGGGGGTCCTGCTGGGCCCCAGTGGTAATTTTTAATATTACTCAATAGCTTCTTTGGGGTGGGGAGTCATGATAGATTCTGGTGACCTTTTGAATTTGTCCTCTCTGCTCTATTCACACTCTGAGAAGGATGGACACTGAATCTGTCTCTTTCCCCACCTATAGTCACTGTTGCAGTGGTCAGAGCCCCAGAGGATCATCCTGTAAGTCCTCCCTCCTTGGGTCCTTGGATGAAAGACCTAGGCTCTTTGTCCCTTTTCCACTGCTCTATTGAGCCAAAGCCACTGAAAGGAAAGGCCCAGGGCAAAGAGGCTCTGCTGGTCTCAGACTGCCCAGCCTAGGGAGTCCCCCAGTACCTATGTAAGGACTCTGGGTTCCTTTAGATATCATGCAAAACAGGTGTGCCTGGAAGTCCCTGGTAATACCAAGAGGTTGACAATGAGAATTAGGATAAAAAAGAAACAGTGAAGAGATGGTTGACAAAGGAAGCAGAAAGTGGGAGGCAGATGAAATTAAGGACAATAGCAAAACCAGCCCCAGAAAGACACATCCCTTCACATGCCTATCACTTCTCCATCTTCACTGGCCTTCAGAAAGGTTGGCAAGGGTGAAAGACACATGGATTATCAGCTTGTAGATTCAAACACCTGTCAATGACAACAAAATTGCCAGGAGGAGCAAGCCTAAAAATGAAGGCTAGTAAACAGAACAACATATCTCTCTCACCTCCCCCCCCCAAAAAAAGAACACACACACAGAAAGAAGAAAGATGAGAACAAGACTGTGATGACTAGAAAAGCATAAACTGAGCATAATTACACATAGTTTGAGCTGTTTGAGGGTCTTGATCCAGAGCCCTGCTAGGTCAGAGATCCAGGCCAATATCACACTCCATGAAGCAGGAGTACATGAGGGAATTGTGAAAGTCTTATATTCAAGTAAAATCAAAGTTCTGCCCCAAACTCAGAAACCAAATGTATTATATAAACAGACCCTCTTCACAGGGAGATGAATGATCAAATAGATACAGGCATCTTCCCTGCACTGGCAGGAATCTTGAAGTAGCATGGTGTAGATTATATAAAACTGGTTTTCTAGCGGGGGGAAGCAGAAGAAGGGTGATTAAAATATAAATAGAATTTTTTGACTTATAATTTCCCTGTTGTAAATACACTATGGCCAAGATCAAGCTGCCAACTTTACATCTTCAAGGACAGACAAGGATAGCTTTGTCTGGCCTGGAGTGCAGATGATTTGAGGTTTACTAACACTCCATGCCAAATGCTTTCTGTGTATCATTTTATTAATGCCTATGGGTGAGAAAAGTGAAGATCAGAAAAAAAACAGCATTTACAATCATAAGAAAACTTACATGTTAACATAAATTATATGCACATGACAATAATTACATTTTTCAAAATGAAAGACTTTTAGTGATGGAGTGGCATTGTTCTCCATTTCTGTAAACTTCATGGTACCTGCAAACTATAAGTCACTGACTTCTTGTTGCTTCTTCTGCAGTGGCTCTGGTGTAACATTTTCCTTTGACTGAAGTCTGTGTAGGAAAACCAACTTAACACAGACATAATTAGAAAGAGATGATGTCTAAGACACATTAGACAGGTTTTGGGAATTCCCAGGAGTTCTTGGAACACATTTTCAGAACTGCTAGTTAGATAGATACCTGGTTCAAAATCAAATATACAAAATAGCATACAGTGATGAATATGTCTTTGTGTCTGTATTTCCTACCCACCCATTTCCAGTGACTAGAGACCATAAATATAAGCAGTTTGCTGAGTCTCCTTCCACAGACATTATGCCTCACCAGGCATACCCTCACAAGTGTCCAATGTAGATGACTTTGTTCATTCATTTGGCCCTCTGGCCTGGATGTATTTTGAGCCAGAATATAGGGTTGCATAGTGTTTTAAGAGTACAAGGAGATTTAGCCAACACCCCCTGCCAGCAAATAACCTATAATTTGTAAAATAAAATTCCTAGAAATGGGATTGATGAAACAAAATATGCACTGACTTCATCACAGATATTATCAAACAACCATTACTGGAAGGGGACCTGATTTCTACACCCATTCATGATAGGAAGGCATAACATTTCCTACACACACACACACACACACACACACACACACACACACACCCCTACCTCAGCAATGCAGCAATCAGAACCAGATCAGAAGTCAAAGCTGGCACAACAACTCAGATATTCGTTGAGCCTCAGTTGGATCCCAGAAGCAGCTATCAATCTGGACAGCAAAGTGGGTCAGTCTGCATACCCCATAACTAGTAATAAAT
The DNA here is from genome assembly GCF_020740685.1 of Jaculus jaculus. NCBI lineage: Eukaryota > Metazoa > Chordata > Mammalia > Rodentia > Dipodidae > Jaculus > Jaculus jaculus. The sequence continues at coordinate 172,087 of NC_059118.1, forward strand.
AATCAATGAACAACTACATGCTGAGAGGTTCTGGGCTGTACTAGATGTCTACTCAGCCCCTGTGGCCATCCCCTGACCCTTAGATCATCTACCTGACCCCAACATGTCTCTGTAGCCCTTGAGCAATATGTCTCTCAAAGTATTTTTTGGACTGCAAGCATCTGTCTCTAGGTACTTGTTAAACCCTACGCAAATGTACTTTCATCCCACATTGTGTAATCAGATACCCCAGGAGGGGGCAGGAAAAGTACAAACTTCTCTTCAGTAGCCTGTGGAGGAGTTAATAGTCTCTCAAGTCTTGCCATCACTGAGCAGCAAGGGTCTAGCAATAAGCCTTAAAGTCATGCACAAATAAGAAGCACCCAGAGAGTTTAAGACAGCCCCTTCCTTGGTGTGGAGGTTGCATGCAGAAACCTGTCTGTCCAACAAGCTCCCTAGTAATGACAGCACTGATTGCTGCACAGACCTCACCTGTGTGACACTAGTTCCTGCCTTGTCTGATTCATCACAGAGGCCCTTATCTGCTCAAGATTTGACAGCAAGCACACACTTCAAAGACATGGCATGCTTATTGAAGGTGATAGAGCATCAGCAGGAGCCTACTTTGTCACAGAAGTTTTCAGGTATGTGCATTTGACTGTTTCTGCCCTGGCTTGAGTGCTTCTTCATTTCTGTGGATCTCTTCCCTGGGGTCAGACCACAGTGAGCTGCTGTTCCTATGGGAACCTCATTTGAAGCATGAGCAGTCTAATAAGCAACCATGGACTTCAACCTTCAGAGGCTCTATAGTCCAGTTCTGTGGCTCTTCTGTCAGCAGGAGCTACCTCCAAACAGACATGTACATTTGGGACAAGTAAGAGGAGAGAGCACACAGTGAGCTTTTCCTGTTCATAAAGTCTTAGCTCCTGCCACCTCACAGCTTCTGCTCTGTACGCCTCCCTGAGGTAGAAAGTCTAGAAGAGGAGCTCTGGCTCCACACTGCCCTGCAGTGGCCATGACCAGGGCAGGCATGGTAGGGAGGAGCTATATCCAAATGCACACTGGGGACCCCTTCTCTCACAGAATTTGTCTGGATTCCTCCTACCTACCAGCTGACAAGAAAAGAAGCTCTTTCTCCAACAGATCTTGTCATACCTAAGCATGACACCAGCAGCCTTCTGGACACTTTGAGTGAAAATGGCCTAAGCAGGTCAAAGCAGAAAGACTGGATGAAAGGAACCTGAGTCCTAGATGGAGCTGTGTAGAAAACCCATCTCTAACTCAGGATTTTTAACCATATAAATGTATTTATTGAACACCTACCATGTGGGATACAGCTGAAAACAGAAGAAGGACCACTTCAGTTTCTCAGAGCCTGTTACATTGGAGAACATAAAACAAGTTACCAAGTTATATATTTTGTATGTTAATTGGTAACAAGTAAAGCAAGGAAGGGACGCTTACAGATTCTATTAATTTATTAGTTAATTAATGAATTAATTAATTTTTAAGGCACAGTCTCACTTTAGCCCAAGCTGACCTGGAACTCACTCTGTAATTCCAGAATGGCCTCAAATTTAAGTGATACTCCTACATTTGTCTCCCAACTGCTGAGATTCAATTTGTGCACCATCACACCTAAGATTCTATTATATTAAATAAGATGGTTAAATACATATACTTAGAAATGAAGTAAGTGAGGAAGCAGACTCTGCAGAGATCTAGAGAGGTCCATTTAGGCAAAGAGAAGAGCAAGTGCAAAAGTCCTGAGAAACAAATGCACCTAGTAAGAACTGTATCTCACAAGCCATCCTGGAGCAAAGAAGACCAGCTGGTTAACACTTTTGTAGGCCAATGTAAAGGCTTGCTAGAGGAGTGTTACTTCAAAGCATCACTGTAGCTCCTGTGCTAGAATTGGACAGGCAAGTCTTGGGTGGCTTAGATCAAGGTAAAGGCAATAGATGCAGTAAGTTGACTTTTTATAAAGAAGACAGAAATAGATTTTGCAGAAATATGTGTCAAGTTTGAAAGAACTGAGTGAAGAACAACTCTAAGGTTTTAGCAAAGCAGTAAAAGGAAAGAAACTTCTATTAGCTTCCAAATAAAGATGATGATAGCAACAGAGTTTTGGGGATCAGAAGTTCAGTTTGAAGATGTCTTTTAGAAACTCCAGGACAGACAGTGAAGAGACTGATTGCTATGAACCTAGAGTTGAGGGGAGAGGACAGAGCTAAAGATGTACATTCAACCTCTTTAGTGTGAATATGACATTTGGTATGGTTGCAGTCAGGTTTGCATTGCTGGCAGAAATCACCTGACCAAGAGAAGCTTGTTGTTAAAAAAAAAAAAAAGGTTTATTTTGGCTTACAGACTGGAGGGGAAGCTCCGTGATGACAGGTGAAAATGATGGCATGAGCAGAAGGTGGATATCACACCCTGGTCAACATCAGGTGGACAATAGCAACAGGACAGTGTGCCAACCCTGGCCAGGGGACACTGGCTATAATACCCATAAGCCCACCACCAACGATACACTGCCTTCAGGAGGCATTAATTCCCAAATCTCCATCAACTGGGAACCCAGCATTCAGAACACCTAAGTTTATGTGGGACACTGGAATCAAACCACCATGTTGCAGTCCGGTTCGCATTACTGGTAGAAATCACCCAACCAAGAGTAGCTTCTGGGAAAAAGAGGTTTATTTGGCTTACAGGCTCGAGGGGAAGCTCCACGATGGCAGGGGAAAACGATGGCATGAGCAGAGGGTGGACATCACCCCCTGGCCAACAGAAGATGGACCACAGCAACAGGAGGGTGTGCCAAACACTGGCATGGGGAAACTGGCTATAAAGCCCTTAAGCCCGCCCCCAACAATACACTCCCTCCAGGAGGCATTAATTCCCAAATCTCCATCAGCTGGGGAGCTAGCATTCAGAACACCTAAGTTTATGGGGGACACCTGAATCAAACCACCACATTCCGCCCCTGGCCCCCATAAACTGATATCCATACATGATGTAAAATACAATGCATTCAGTCTGACTTTAAAAGTCCCCATAGTTTTTATCAATCTCAATGATGTTCATACATCCCCATAGTTTAAGATCTTTTAACTGAGCCATAATACCAAAATATAACCTCAAAAAACCCAGAATGGCACAGAATAAATATTCACACTGCAAAAGATGGCATTGGGCATAGCAAAGAAACATTCAACCAATACAAGATTTAAAATAACCAGGGCAAACATCAAACTCTGTAGCTTCAAGTCCAGCAACTCAAACCAGTGACAAATCTTCAAGTCCGATAATTCTAACCAGCAACAAGTCTCTGGCATTCCAATTCCGCCCCTCCAGCTAGGCTACTCACAGTCCTGGGAAACTTCATTGGGGCCGGCAGCTCCTCGGCAGCCATCTCATGGTCCCGGCATCTCCACTGGGTCTCCACTGCAAGCCACGGTTCGTCCTCATGGCCCCATGGTGTCTCTATGCAGGCAACCAGCAAACCCGCTTCACACTGCCCATGGCCATTTCCAAAACACAAGACCGTGTTGCAAACTCAATGACCCTCTTTCCAGCATTTCTTATACTCCACGATACCAGGTAGGGTGCCAATTTGTTAATCCAGGGGGGAATAAAGCAGACTTTGAAGAACAGGACACTCCTTCAGCACTCAGACACCTTCAAAAGAGTTGACATTCTTCTTGTTGCCCTAGCGCAGGTCAGCTAGCCCAGTCTCAAAGGTTGTAATCTCTCAGTTGCAGCTGAACGGGCAGCAGTTCACCCAAAGATTTTCCTTTCTGTGCCATATCCCTCTGCACACACCAGTTCATTTCTACGCTAAGCAACCCTGCACAACTTCTCAGGACATGGGCACAAGAGCAAGCTTCTCACACAAACTGCTAGCCCAGTCCAGGCACAGCTCTTTCTCACCCTCATAAGCCAAACCTCACAGTCCATAGTTCTTACTGCCTTCAGGTCTTTCAGCTCTGACCAGGATAGACCACCAAGCTGTACTTACAGCACTGCAAGGCATCTCTTAGGCCAAGGTTTCAACTCCTTCCACATTCCTCTTGAAAATCAGCTTCAAAAGGCCGAAGCCACACAGTCAGGTGTCTAGCAGCAACCCCACTCCTCAGTACCACTTTACTGTTGCAGTCCGGTTCGCATTGCTGGTAGAAATCACCCAACCAAGAGTAGCTTCTGGGAAAAAGAGGTTTATTTGGCTTACAGGCTCGAGGGGAAGCTCCACGATGGCAGGGGAAAACGATGGCATGAGCAGAGGGTGGACATCACCCCCTGGCCAACAGAAGATGGACCACAGCAACAGGAGGGTGTGCCAAACACTGGCATGGGGAAACTGGCTATAAAGCCCTTAAGCCCGCCCCCAACAATACACTCCCTCCAGGAGGCATTAATTCCCAAATCTCCATCAGCTGGGGAGCTAGCATTCAGAACACCTAAGTTTATGGGGGACACCTGAATCAAACCACCACACACCACATTCCACCTCTGGCCCCATAAACTGATATCCATACATGATATAAAATACAATGCATTCAGTCCAATTTTAAAAGTTCCCATAGTTTTTAACCAATCCTAATGATGTTCAAACATTCCCATAATCCAAGGTCTTTTAACTGAGTCATAATACAAAAAAAAAAAAAAAAAATCCAGGGGGGAATAAAGCCTACTTTGAAGAACAGAACACTCCTTGAGCATTCAATCCCCCTTCAAAAGAGTCTACATTCTTTTGTTGCCCCAGTACGAGTCAGCTGGCCCAATCTCAAAGGTTGTAATCTCTCAATTGTAGTTAAATGGGCAGCAGTTCACCCAAAGATTTTTCTTTCTGTGCCATCCCTCTGCTCATACCAGTTCATTTCTATGTAGAGCAACCCTGCACAACTTCTCAGGACATAGGCATAACAGCCAGCTTCTCACACAAACTGCTAGCCCAGTCCAAGCAAAGCTCTTTCTCACACTCATAAGCCAAACCTCACAGTCCATAGTTCTTACTGCATTCAGGTCTTTCAACTCTGACCAAAATAGTCCATCAAGCTGTACTTACAGCACTGCAAGGCATCTCTTAGGCCAAGATTTCAAATCCTTCCACATTCCTCTTGAAAATCAGCTCCAAAAGGCCAAAGCCACATAGTCAGGTGTCTAGCAGCAATCCCACTCATTGGTACCACTTTACTGTTGCAATCAGATTTGCATTGCTGGTAGAAATCACCCAACCAAGAGTACCTTGTGGGAAAAAAAGGTTTATTTTGGCTTACAGGCTCAGGGAAAGTTCCATGATGGCAGGAGAAAACGATGGCATGAGCAGAGTGTGGACATCACCCCTAGCCCTCACAAGGTAGACAACAGGAACAGGAGAGTGTGCCAAACACTGGCATGGGGAAACTGGCTATAACACCCATAAGCCTGTCCCCAACAATACACTCCCTCCAGGAGGCATTAATTCCCAAATCTCCATCAGCTGGAATCCTAGCATTCAGAACCCCTAAGTTTATGGGGGACACTTGAATAAAACCACCACAAAAGGGCAACGTTTCCTCTCCCCATAGTTTCAGCAACCAGAGTTGTTAAACGGAGTTGCTTAATCACTGTTAAAACACCATGGCTATAATCAGGAATCTTTTTCTGTGCATGTATAGGCATATATCTTTAACTATGTATAAATACACTCATATTTACAAAGATAATGTTATCTGGCCTCTTGGTAACCTGCTTTTTGACCTAAATGAAATATTATTGGACTGTTTTCCCTATGAATGAACAGTTTTACATAGTAATATTTTATTCCTCAAAACTCAATGCCAATGCCAATCCCAATGTTTACCAAACTGAAAGGCTCCCAGGCTTTTCTACCTAACTCAGTCCCTACCTACAGTGCCCCAATTTCTATTTCTGGTCTTTACTTGATTCTTTGCTATGATACCATTTTCTTTAATTTTTTAAAACTTTTTTATTAACAACTTCCATAATTATAGACAATAAACCATGATACACTTTCCCCTTCACAAGTCCACTCTCCAATATATCCTTCTCCCCTCAATTACTCTCTTTTATTTTAATGTCATCATCATTTCCTCCTAGTATGAGGGTCTTGTGTAGCTAGTTCCAAGCACTACAAGGTCATGGATATCCAGGCCATTTTGTGTCTGAAAGATTACATTGTAGGGAGTTCTAGCCTCCCTTTGGCTCTTACATTCTTTCTGCCACCTCTTCCACAATGGACCCTGAGCCTTGGAAGTTGTGATAGAGATGTTTTCATGCTGAGCACTCCTCTGTCACTTCTTCTTAGTACTATGGTGCCTTTTCAGTAATCCTAGTGGGCACCACCATCTGAAAGAGAAGGTTCGCTAACCAAAAGTGAGAGTACCATTAATATATGGGTATGAACATTAAGAAAAGTGCTTATAGGGCAGTTTGTTGAGCATAATATATGCATTTATCCAGAAAACATCAGGCATTACACTCCTAGGGCTCATGACCTCCTCTGCCATAGGATTTTGACTGGGTTTTAAGTACCAGGCATGTATTCCCTCCCATATAGCAAGCCTCCACTCCAATCAGAGAGAGGTTAGTTTCCCTCATAACAGACATACCACTATTGTTGGCTCATTTGGCCTGGCTGTCTGAACTTAAGGCTTGCAGTGTCCACTGTTGTTTATCACTATTGATGGCTTCTCTCTCCCATAGGGCTTGCATGCAGCATAGATTTTTCTGTCAGCTGGTCTACAGGGAGGAAGTTTTCAGCTCAATTCCAGCTTGATTTTATAGTGACCTTGCAGCACAAGCATGTGGAGTCTTCAGCAATATAATCTTACCATTTATTTCTGGTGAGAAGCCAGGAGCCTTGGCAATGGCCTATAATGTTTTAGGGGCATCAGGGACCTCCCTGGCCAGCAACTTATTGAAAGGTATCCCATCCCTGGCACTGAATTTTTTTCTAGTAATAATCTATGGCTTCTGGATGTGCCATTGTCCAAAAAAGTAGGTTTCCATATGGCTTATTCATAACATTTTACATTTTGATTAGCCTTTCCTCTACCCTTCCTTTACTCAATCTCTTCCCCTGACCTCACTTAGGTCATTATACCCCTAGTAATATATTCATCTACATATAGTACAAGACTATCCCCTTAAGTCCTCTCCTATCCTCCCTCTCTTATAGCCCCTTTCTAGTTTACTGGCTTCTGCTACTGATTTTTGCTCCAATTCACATACAGGTCTAAACATTTGTAGCTAGGATCCACATATGAGAGAGAACATATGACATTAGGCTTTCTGGGCCTAGGTTACCTCAGTTAGTATAATCCTTTCCAGATCTAGCCATTTCCCTGCAAATTTCATAAATTCATTTTTCTTTACTGCTGAATAGAACTATATTGTATGAATGTACCACATCATCAGTTGAGGGACATCTAGGCAGGTTCCATTTCCTAGCTATTGTGAATACAGCAACAATAAACATGGATGTGCAAGTTATCTCTAAGGTAGTAAGAGGAGTCCTTAGGATGTATGCCTAGGAGTGGTATAGCTAGGGTATATGGTAAATCTATTTTTAGAAGTCTCAAGAACCTTCACACTGATTTCCATAGTGGCTGTACTAGTTTACATTCTCACCAACAACATAGAAGTGTTCCTCTTTTTCTGTATCCTCACCAGAATTTATTGCCATTTGTTTTCTTAATGATAGCCATTCTGACAGGAGTGAGATGGAATCTCAAAGTAGTTTTAAATTGCATTTCTCTGATGTCTAAGGATATAGAACATTTTTTAGAGGTTAATAGGCCTTCAGTATTTCTTATTTTGAGAACTCTCTATTTAGTTCCATAGTGCATTTTTAAAATTTTTTAATAATTGTTTTAAATTTTACTTATTTATTTACAAGGAGATAGAGAGAGAAAGAGAGAATGGGCATGCCAGGGCCTCTAGCCACTGCAAACAAACTCCAGATGCATGTGCCCCTTGTGCATCTGCTTATGTGGGTCCTGGGGAATTGAAACTGGGTCTTTTGGCTTCATAGGCAAATGAATTAACTGCTAAGCCATTTCTCCAACCCCTATTTTTTTTTAATTTTTATTTATTTATTTGAGAGCAACAGACACAGAGAGAAAGACAGACAGAGGGAGAGAGAGAGAATGGGCACGCCAGGGCTTCCAGCCTCTGCAAATGAACTCCAGACACGTGCACCCCCTTGTGCATCTGGCTAACGTGGGACCTGGGGAACCGAGCCTCAAACCGGGGTCCTTAGGCTTCACAGGCAAGTGCTTAACTGCTAAGCCATCTCTCCAGCCCACTCCAACCCCCATTTTTTAAACATTTTATTTTTATTTATTTATTAGAGACAGAGAGAGAGAGAGTGAGAATGGGCATGCCAGGGCCTCTAGCCACTGCAAACAAACTCCAGACACATGCTCCACCATGTGCATCTGGCTTACGTGGGACCTGGAGAATCTAACCAGGGTCCTTAGTCTTCACAAGCATACTCCTTAACTGCTAAGCCATCTCTCCAGCCAAGCCCCCATTTTTTAAATTTATTTTTATTTATTTATTTTTTTTTTTTAGAGAGAGACAGAGACAGAGAAGGAGAGACGTGGTGCCCCAGGGCCTCAGCCACTGCAATCAAACTCCAGGTGCTTTTTCCCCCTAGTGGGCCTGTGCAACCTTGTGCTCGCCTCACCTACCATGCATGTGGCTTATGTGGGATCTGGAGAGAGATCAAACATGGGTCCTTAGGCTTCACAAGCAAGCACTTAACCACTAAGCCATCCCTCCAGCCCTAGTTGGGAGATTTTTATAGCTTTTTTGATCTACATACTTGTTTTATATATATATATATATATATATATATATATATATATATATATATATATATATACTTGTCTGTTTAAATGGGTGATCTCATCTTGATTTAATTTTGGTAGGTCATCTGCATCTAGGAAATCATCCATTTCTTTCAGATTTTCAAACAGTGGAGTATATATGTTAAATGTTTCATTTTATTTGTTTATTTATTTGAGAGAGAAGCAGATATATAGAGAAAATGGGTATACCACAGCCTCCAGCCACTGCAAACAAGATTCAGACACATTTGCTACCTTGTGCATCTGACTTACATAAGCACTAGGAGAAATGAACCTGGTACCTAAGGCTTTATAGGGAAGTGCCTTAGCTATAAGCCATCTTTCTAGCCTTATTTTCTGACTTTCTTTGGTATCTGTTTTGATGGTGCATTTAATCTCTAATTTTATTAATTTGTATCTCTTCTCTTCTGTTTTATTATATATATATATATATATATATATATATACATATATATATATATATATATATTCTATACTTACAGACAATAAACCATGATATTTCTCTCCCCTCCCCCACTTTCCCCTTCACACCTCTGCTCGCCATCATATCCCCTCCCTCTCTCCATTAGTCCCTCTTTTAATTTGATGTCATCATCTTTTTCTCCTATTATGAGGAGCTTGTGTAGGTATTGCTAGGCACTATGAGGTCATGGGTATTGAGGCCAATTTCTGTCTGAAAAGTTGCATAGTAACTTCTTTGGCTCTTATGTTCTTTCCACCACCTCTTCTGCAATGGACCTTGAGTCTTGGAGGGTGTGATAGAGATTTTTCAGTGCTGGACACTCCTCCATCCCTTGTTCTCAGCACTATGTTGCCTTTTGGGTCATCCCAGAGGTCATCACCATCTGAAAAGAGAAGCTTCTCTAACCAGAAGTGAGAGTAGCATTAATATATGAATATGAACATTAAGTGAGGTGCTTTCAGGGCAGTTTGGTGAGAATAATATATATATATTTATCCAGACAAGAGCAAGCTTTATGCCCCTAAGGCTCATGACCTCCCCTGCCATAGGCTTTCGATTAGGTTTTCAGTATCAAGCATGTATTCCCTCCCATAGAGTGGGCTTTCAGTCCAATTGAGAGCAGTTGGTTTCCCCCAGAGAAGACAAGTCACTATTGCACTCCCTTCAGACATTCTGCCTGTCTGACCAAACATGAGGCTTCCAGTGTCCACTATTTTCATCAAAGAAGACTTCTTTCTCCAGCAGGGCTACATACAGTGCAGCTTTTTCCAGCTTTCAGTTGGATGGTCTACAGGGAGAAGATTTTATTCTCAGCACCAGCTTGATTTCTCAGTGACTTTGATGCTCAGGCTGTGAGGTCGTCAGCAATAAGATCTTACCATCTGTTTCTCAAGGGAAACCAAGGGCCTTGGCAATAGCCTGTAACATTTTGGAGACAACAGGGATCTCCCTGGCCAACAACTCACTGGAATGTATCCCATCCCTGGCACTGAAAATTTTCTAGTAACAATCTATGGCTTCTGGATGTGCCATTATTCAAAAAAGTAGGTTTTCATATGTCTTATTCAGAATATCTTGATTTTTTATTGAACCCCCCCCCCACCACCCTTCTTTTACACAATCTCTTCCCCTGGCCTTGCTTAGGTCTTTCCCCTCCCTGTAATCCATTCTTCTACTTACATATATACAATACTTCCCTATCTTCCCTCCCTTACATCCTTTTTCTAGCTTACTGGTCTCTGCTACTGATTTTTGGTTCCAGCTCACACACAACCCTATTCATTTGCAGCTAGGACCCACATATGAAAGAGAACATGCAACATTTGGATTTCTGGGCCTGGGTTACCTCACTTAGTATAGTCCTTTCCAGATCCATCCATTTCCCTACAAATTTCAAAATTTCATTTTTCTTTACCACTGAATATAACTCCACTGTGTAGATGTACCATATCTTTATTATCCATTCATCTGTGGAGGGACATCCAGGCTGGTTCCATTTCCTAGCTATTGTGAATAGGGCAGCAATAAACATGGTTGTGCAAGTATCTCTAAGGTAACGAGAAGAGTCATTAGGATATATGCATAGGAGTGCTATAGCTGAATGATATGGTAAATCTATTTTTATCTGTCTCAAGAACCTCCACACTGACTTCAACAATGGCTGTACCAGATTACATTTCCACCAACAGTGTAGAAGAGTTCCCCTTTATCCACATCCTCACCAACTTTTATTGTCATTTGTTTTCTTGATGGTTGCCATTTTGACAGGAGTGAGATGGAATCTCAGAGTAGTTTAATTTGCATTTCCCTGATGGCTATGGACATAGAACACTTTTTTAGATGTTTAGATGCCATCTGTATTTCTTTTGATGAGAATTCTCTATTTAGTTCCATAGCCCATTTTTTAATTGGATTGTCAGATTTCTTATTTTCTGTTTTTTGAGTTCTTTCTATATTCTGGATATTAATCCTCCGTCAGATGTGGAAAAGATTTTCTCCCATTCTGTAGGTTGTCTCTTTGCTCTATTCAGTGTCCTTTGCTGTACAAAAGCTTTGTAATTTCATGAGATCCCAGTGGTTGATTAGTGGTTTTATTTTCTGAGCAATTGGGGTTATATTCAGAAAATCATTGCCTATGCCATTATGTTGAAGGGTTTCCCCTGCCTTTTCCTCTAGCAATTTCAGAGTTTCAGGTCTGATATTAAGGTCCCTGGTCCACTTGGATTTGATTCTTGTGCATAGAGAAAGACAAGGATCTATTTTCATCCTTCTACATATAGATATCCAGTTTCCCTAGCACCACTAGTTGAAGAGGCTGTCTTTTCTCCAATGAATATATTTGTCAAAAATCAGATGGCTGTAGCTGCCTGGCTTGCCATGTTGGTCCTCTATTCTGTTCCATTGATATACATATCTGTCTTTGTGACAATATCATGATGTTTTTGTTACTATGGCTTTGTAATATAACTTAATATTGGGTATGGTGATACCACCAGCCTTATTTTGTTGCTCAAAATTGTTTTGACTATTCAAGGTTTTTTGTGCTTCCAAATAAATTTTAGGGTTGTTTTTTCTATTTCTGTGAAGAATGCCATTAGACTTTTAATGGGGATTGCATTAAATGTGTAGATTTCTTTTGGTAAATTGACATTTTCACAATATTGATTCTTCCAATCCAAGAACACAGGATGTCTTTCCATTTCTTTGTATCTTCTGCAATTTCTAACTTGAGCATTTTAAAGTTCTCATTGTAGAGGATCCTTTACTTGCTTGGTTAAGTTTATTCCAAGGTACTTTTTTTTTTTTTGAGGCAATTATGAATGGGAGAGATTCCCTGATTTCATCCTCTGCATGTTTGTTGTTAATATATAGTAAAGCTACTGATTTCTGTGTGTTTACTTTGTATTTGTTTTGATAAAAGTGTTTTATCAGCACTAACAGTTTGTTGGTAGACTCTTTAGGGTCCTTTTGTATAGAATCATATCATCTGCAAACAAAGATAATTTGATCTCTTTCTTTCCACTTTTTATCCCTTTATGAGTGTCCCTTGCCTTATTGCTATAGCTAAGACTTGCAGTACTATATTAAATAAAAGTGGGAACACTGGACTCCCTTGTCTTGTTCCTGAATTTAGTGGGAAAGCTTCAAGTTTTCCCCATTTAGTATTATGTTGGCTGTAAGTTTGTCATAAATAGCATTTATTATGTTGAGATATGTTCCTAGTTTCTGTAATATTTTTACCATGAAGGAATGTTGGATTTTGTTGAATGCCTTTTCTGCATCTACTGAGATGATCATGTGATTTTTGTCCTCCAGACCATTTATATTATGTATTACATTTATCGATTTGCATATGTTGAACCATTCCTGATCCCTGGGATAAAGCCAACTTGGCCAGGGTGAATAATCTTTCTCATATATTCTTGTGTTCTGTTTGCCAATATTTTGTTCAGAATTTTTGCATTTATGTTTATGAGGGAGATTGGTCTGTAATTTTCTTTTTTTATTCTGTCTTCGTGTGGTTTTGGTATCAGGGTCATGCTAGCTTCTTAAAAGGAGTTGGGTAGAATTCCTTCCTTTTCTATTTTATGGAAAAGTTTGAGAAGAAGTGGTGTTAGTTCTTCCATGAAGGTCTGGTAGAATTAGCCAGTGAATTCATCTGGACCTGGACATTTTTCAGTTGGGAAGCTTTTTCTAACTGCTTGGATCTCCGTACTTTTATAGGTCTATTTAAATGGTTGATCTCATCTTGATTTAATTTTGGTAGGTCATGTGAATCAAGGAAATCATCCATTTCTTTCATATTTTCAAACTTAGGGCATAGATATCCTTAATGTATGTCCTTATGATTTTCTGACTTTCTTTGGTATCTGTTGTGATGGTGCTTTTTCCATCTCTAATTTTATTAATTTTTGTCTCTTCTCTCCTCTGGTCAGATTTGCTAAGGGTTTATCAATCTTTTTATCCTTTCAAGAACCAACTCTTTGTTTCATTGATTCTTTGGATTGTTGTGGTTTTTTTCTTTTTGGGGGGGGTTCTATTTCATTAATTTATGCCATAATTTTTATTTCTTCCTATATATACTGATTTTTGGTTTTCCATGTTCTTCTTTTTTCAAGGCCTTAATTGCATTAAATTGTTTACTTGTGCACTCTCTAATTTCTTAATATAGGTACTTAGACCTATAAATTTCCCTCTAATGTTGGCCTTCATTGTGTCCCAAGGTTTTGGTATGTTATATTCTCATCATCATTTGATTCTATAAATTTACTGCTTTCCTTAATGACCCATTGATCATTCAACAGTGTACTGTTTAATCTCCATGAATTTCTGTATGCTCTGTAGTTTTTTTTCTTGTTGTTGATTTGCAGTTTTATCCCATTGTGGTCAGATAGAGTGCAAGAGATTATTTCAATTTTCCTGTATTTGTTTAGATTTGCTTTGTGTCCTAATATATGGTCTATTTTAGAGAATGTTCCATGTGCTGCTGAGAAAAATGTATATTCTGCAGCATTTGATGGAATTTTCTGTAGATATCTGTTAGGTCCATTTGTCCTCTGAGATCACTTAATCCAGTTGTTTCTCTGTTTATTTTTTTGTTGGGATGACCTGTCAATTGATGAGAGTGGGGTATTGAAGTCACCCACTACAATTGTGCTTGGTGTTTTCTGTGACATTAAGTCTAATAATGTTTATTTGATGAAATTATGAGCCCCCATGTTAGGTGCATATATGTTTAGAATTGTAATATTCTCCTATTGAGTTTTTCCTTTAAGTAATATAAAGTGACCATTTTTTATCTTTCCTAACTAATGTTGGTTTGAAGTCTATCCTGCCAGATATTAGGATAGCAACACCTGTTTGTCTTCTAGGTCCATTTGCTTGAAATATCATTCTCCATCTTTTCACCCTAGGATAGTCTGTCTTTTATGCAGAGATGAGTTTTTTGGAGGCAACAAAAGGAAAGATGCTGATTTTTAACCCAGTCTACAAGCCTGTGTTTTGGTTGGGGCATTGAGACCACTGATATTAAGAGTTATAATTGAAAGGTATGCATTTATTCTTGCCATTTTTCTTGTCTTGTAGTGCTTCCTGTTTTTCCTTTATTCTCTTTCATTTTTTAGAGAGCGAGAGAGGGAAAGAGGCAGAGAGAGAGAGAGAGAGAGAGAGGGAGAATGGGTGTGCCAGGGCCTTCAACAACTGCAAATGAACTCCAGATGCATGCGACACCTTGTGCATCTGGCTTACATGGGTCCTGGGGAATCAAACCAAGGTCCTTAGGCTTTGCAGGCAAATGCCTTAACCACTAATCCATCTCTCCAGCCCTACTCTCTTTTCTTAACTGTTAACTTGGTATTCTTTATTTTTTCATGTTTCCTAATATGTGTGCTTTTCTTTATCTTAAGTGTGAAGAATCCCTTCAAGTATTTTCTATAGAGCTGATTTAGTGTCCATATATTCCTTTAGCCTGTTTTTGTTGTGGAATGTCCTTATATCTCTGTCAATTTGGATGGATAGTTTTGCTGGATAAAGTAATCTTGGTTGATGGCTGTTGTGTTTCAGAACATGGAATATATCAGTCCAAGTCCTTCTGATTTTTAACTTTGTGTTGAGTAATCTACTGTTATCCTTGTGGACTTGCCTTTATATGTGACTTGATATTTCTATCTAACTGCTTTCAATATATGTTCTTTGGTTTGTGTGTTTAGTAATTTAATTATAATATGATGAGAAGAGGTTCTTTCTTGGTCTGCTTGGTGTTCTAAAGGTTTCCTATATCTGTATTGGCATCTCTTTCCCTATTTGGGGGAAATATTTTTCTATGATTTTGTTGAATATACTTACTGTGCCTTACTATACCCTGAATTCTCATGTTTGATCTCTTCATACTGTCCTGAATGTCTTAAAATTCCTATTCATGCCTTCCCATTAGTTTGTTTTTCTCTTTGTCTGGCTGCATTAGATCTGCTACTGTGTCTTCTAGTCTAGATATTCTTTTCTATTCCTTGATCCATTCTACTGGTGAGACTTGCTACAGAGTTTTCTGTTTAAGTTACCCTGTTTAGTATTTCTACTATTGCTGATTGGTATGTTTTCATTATTTCTATTTCCTTACTCATGTGGTTAGGTCTCTGGCCATTAGTATTTGCAAGCAGTTACTGCCCCACCCAACACCACCAATGAAGGTGGGACCAGTGAGTTCCACAGTTGAGTCCAGTCTGAGACTAGGATCCAATAAGAGACCACAGCTGGCTCTCCTACAGTTCTCTACTGCATGGCCTGAGCTCTTGGAAACCTGAAAGATTTGGGATAAAAGCACTTGAGATATTAGGGGGACTGCTGCTGGTAGTGGGTAGGAAAGCCCTTAGAGAGAGTTTTAAACTTGCTAAAGTGAAACACTTCCAGCCTCTAAACAAAAACTACAGGGTGGTCTGCTTCTTGATGGCCCTAAGGGAAGAAATCACTCCTTACTCCTTGCCATTCTTCTCTTTGAGTGTCTTCTATAGAGTCTCTCTTCCTCACCCATTGAATGAGGGTGGGTAAATTCTATTTTTTTTTATGAAAGAGACAGCAAGATAGAGAGAATTGGCATGCCAGGAGGTGCATGTGTCACCTTGTATGTGGCTTACATGAGTTCTAGGGAGTCAAACCTGGGTCCTTAGGTTTCACAGGCAAGCACCTTAACTGCTAAGCCATCTCTCCACCCTAAGGATGGTAATTTCTGACAGTTTTGTTGCCAGGGTTGGTTTTCTTATTTCTAGTCTCCTCTCAGACCTTCTAGCTTTATGGTTCAGAGTTCTGACCACCTCATTGGGTCCAGCAGCCAAAGAATAGTCTGCTGTGCCAGCCAACTGAGTCTTGTCTGGAAGGGAGGAAACAAACTTCTGATAATAAGAGTTGCACACCCTTGCTGGAACTCATGGAGAAGACATGCTGTCTCCTGTGTCCAGGGTTGAGAGGCCCTTCACTAAAGTGGCTTATTTACCTACAATGGCCTTCATACCTCTTCCCTAACCAAGGGCCCCTCTCATCATTCTTGGTGTTCTTTTCTCTCAGATGTATATTTCTTCAAAATCTGTCTTCCTAAAATCAAACCTTGTTTCTAGAAAAGCTTAAAAACACCAAGGAAGTAGAAAAAATGGGAATCATTCACAATTTCAACCTAAAGAAAACACTATGCAAGTTTGAAGTATTTTCCTTTATGGTTTTTCTTGTGTTTATTTGTAATTACAACACAGGTGGATTTTGGTCTGCTACCTGATCTGGTTTTGGTTTTAATTAGCAGTGGGGTGCCACTGAGCTAGATTTGAGGGAGGAAAATAATCAGATCAGACAGGCCGACTGTGAGCCTTAAGGAAGGTAACTCCAGGATAAAACCTCTCATATTGACTGCTCTGGACAAGTCCCCTCAGCAAACAAAGAAAATTAATCACCTACAACTACCAAAGATAGGTCTGCTCCTTAAGACAACTACTTCCACAGCATTCCTATCCATCTTCTAATTTATACATTATTTCTGCCTCCTATTCCACATGGTTTCTTGTGCATTAGATGGGGTACTATAGATGTCCTGCTTAGGAATGAGTCACTTATTCTCAGCACTTTCACCAGCGATGTATTTCTGCATTAATCTCTGGGCACTGCAAAAAGAAGCTTCTTTAATTGAAGCCAATAGCAGTGCTATTCTATGGGTATAAACATAAACATTTAGACTGAAATTTCACATTATAGCAGTAGAGCCTATGAATTCCTTAGCCATGGGTTTCTAACTAAGTTTATAATACCAAGCATAAATTCCCTCCTTTGGAGTGGGTTTCAAACCAATCAGAAAGCAGTTGTCTACCCCTACTGAATTTACTCACACTAATATATACTTTCACCAGTGCTATTTTGTGTCTTCTTCAATTTGTTGTTTGAAACATAAAGAATTTGGGTACCCCAAGTTCCCCTCATGTAACAGTTTCTGTCCTTTTGGTACACTGCAGTTTTACTCTTACCAAGCCACTCTCCTTTTGGGTGGGGACTGACTGACCAGAGTACTGATTGATATGTCATCTGGACAATGAAGCTGGTATTCTGATAGTATGGACACTTTTGCTGAGGAGAATACACTGCTCTGTTTTTTTAACACAGAAAATGTGAAAAATTATAGACTCTGAGTTAAAGTGAACATCAACTGTCTACATGCAAAACCTCCAGGACTCTCTACAGTCTGAGAAAAAGATTTAACTGAGAAATATTTGTCCATAATTTTAGTAAAATAAAAAAGGATCAAAACACAACACTGAGCTAGGGACATAGCCTAGCCATTAAAGGCACTTGCTTGAAAAGCCTATTGGGCTTTGATTCCATAGTATACACATAACCAGGTGCAGGTATCTGGGTTTCATATATAACAGTAATAGGCCCTGGTCTCTCTCTCTCTCTCTCTCATACACACACACGCGCACACGCACTCACACACACACACACACTTTTTCTCTCAAAATAAATAAAAATATCTTTAAAAAAACACAACACTGAGCTACAATTATTTCATAATGAGGAGTGTTTCACACAGTTCCCAGTTTAATTTTTTAAATAATAATACTATCCCATTTATGTAGGTAATATATCTTTCATGTAGATGATCAGGAATGGGGGGAAAAACACAAAAAAGGAAATGTCAGCACCTGAAATCCCAGTATCCAAATACAATCATCCTGGCACAGTGCTTTAAAATTTTTTTTGACAGAGTAGATACATAGATGTATAGGTAAGTAGATAGGTATGTAGGCAGGTAGATAAACAGGCAGACAGATATATAGTAGATGGATCAATAGAAAATAGATACATATATGATAATAATTTTTTCTCCAGAACCATTTAAAAACAACTTGCAAGCATGATGCCTCAGGGTGCTTTTCTATTTCCACAGTTTTTGCATGTGTATGTGTTGGGGGCCATTAGGCTGGCCTTGAATCGGTAGAATTGGGTTGTTTGGCAACAAGACTTTTGCACCTGCAAGTAAGCAAGATTGTGTATATTCATTGTTACTGGCAAGAACTGGCCATTTCTTGAAACTTTATGCTTGTATTGCTGGGAGCAAAGGGTTTGTTTCTCTCCCAACCTTGGTATAATCTTTTGTACTGAGAAGTGGTCGAGGTGCATAACTCTGTTACAGAAAGAAGTTGTTTTGATAGAAACTTTTGTGAAGGTCATGGAATTTTTGTCCATGAGCAAATTGTTTGCAAGAACATATTAAAAAGGACTGCTGAGAAATAAACTGCACTTCAGTTCTGGACTGGAGTCCTTGCTTTCATTCTTTCCTCCTGTCTTTCTTTAATCCTCACTCCCCATCAGGCTTGAACTGTTTCAGCCAGCAGGCTCTGGTATGTATGTGTGCATGGTGTGCATCCCTGTGGCTTGCGGGTAGACACATGCAGGTGCAGACGCATGTGTGCTTCTGCATATGGAGGCCAGAGGTGAATGTAAGGTGTCTTCAATAGTCACTCCTCAGTACAGCAATATTGTCAAAGTAAAATTGGGTTTGTAAAAAGAGTTTACACTTGTTTCCTCATTTTCTATTTCACATAATAAATAATTTGAGAAGGATTGGTGTCTGTTCTTCCTTAAAGGTCGGTAAAATTCCTCAATAAATCTATCTGGTTTTGAACTTTTGTTTTTTTTTTTTGTTTTGTTTTGTTTTGTTTTGAGGTAGGGTTTTAGTCTAGCTCAGGCTGACCTGGAATTCACTATATAGTCTCAAGGTGTCCTCAAATGCATGGTGATCCTCCTACCTCTGCCTCCTGAGGGCTGGGATTAAAGGCATGCACCACCATGCCCAGATAGGTCTTGAACTTTTTTGAGATCAGGAGGGTTTATTATAATTATTATTGCTACAAACCCATTGAGATCACATATATATATATGTATATTTCTTTTATACATTGTGATTTAATGGAATATAAGGTTTAAATATATGTCCTTATGAGTTTCTGAATTTCATTGCTATCTGTTTCAATGTCTCCCTTTGTATCTTTAATTTTATTATTTTTTTAAATGGAGTGCTTCACAAATTTGTGTGTCATCTTTGCACAGGGGCCATGCTAATCTCTGTATCAATCCAATTTTAGTATATGTGCTGCTGAAGTGAGCACATTATTAATTTTTTATAGTTGTACTTATTTGAGAGAGAGAATAAGTATGAGTGAGACAAGGCCTCCTGTCATTGTAAATGAATTCCAGATGCGTGTTACACTTAGTGCACCAGGTTTTATGTGGGTACTGGGAACTGAACCTAAGCTATCAGACATAGCAAGCAAGTGCCTCCAACCACTGAGCCATCTCTTCAGCCCTAATTTTATTAATTTGAGCCCTCTCTATTCTTCAGTTAGTTTAGCTAAGTATTTGTCAGTCCTGTTTATCATTTCAAAGAATAATTCTGTAGGTGGTTTTTAGCCTGTTGCATTCTGTTTGCAGAACACTCTGTGATTATGCTGACACTATGTTGTTGGGAGGACACCTACTTTTCCTGGAATGCTGGGATTTGTTTGTGGTGTCTAGCTTTAGGGAGTCTAATATTCATCTTTGCCTCAAGTCAGCCAAAGATGCCTCCTACTTCAGAGATAGGGAAGTTGTCGTCTACTTTGTATAAGTCATTATCTGCATAAACTCTGAATGAATCCTGTACACAGAGCTGTTCTAATACAAGTTCTGTAAGCTGCTGCATCAGGGCTTCAGTGCAGAAGAAATCACCTGGTCACCTGGAGTTCCCTGGTCCTGTTGACTCACCCCAGTCTCAGCTCACTTCCTCGGCACCAGTCATTCAGTGCCGGGCTCCTCCCTGGCGGGTAGGTAGTGCTGAGGAAAGGACCACGCCCGCTGGTTCCTCCCAAGGGGTTGAGGAGAAGGGAGAGCGTGGGACAATTCAACCTCTCCTAGTCACCAGAGAAAAACCACACGGAGTCAGGAGTCTTGTGGAAGCAGGAACTCACTTTATTGTTACAAATAGTTGCCTAGCTCATGTTGGGGATGAAGGCGGGGATTTTAGGATGGGGGAAAGGTAAGGGCCAATAGTAAACTGTGACTATTGAAATGATAATTCCAACTCCTGCACGGAAGTAGAAGGCCAGAAGCCATTAGGCGTCTTGCTGAGTCTGAGGCAGATCACCAAACTTTAGCTAGGCTCAGGAAGTTCCACTAGGCCTCACGCCAGGGCCTTTCAGGGCCCAACATCTCCCCATTTTGTTTTTATAAGAGCATTAGTCACCATGGCCCCTGTCTTAGGTTGTCCTCCTCTGGGGATCTTACCCATCACTGGGTACCATGTGTTTAGGTAGGTGAGAACCCACACCATGGTCTGTCTTAGGTTGTCTCAGTCAGTCTGAGATCTTACCCATCACTGGTCACATGGAGGGCAAAGCAAGCCATATTATGCTCTTTGAGGGATGAAAAATAATGAGGAAAAAGTGAAAAATGATATATGACAAGAACTGAGTGTGAATGAGCTGACCAGGTGTCTTGGTACTGAGTATTAAATAAACAAGGCATACATATAGAGGGAGAGAGAAAGCTGGGTAGAAATGTAGGATAAGAAAATGGACTGGCCTGATTGCTGGATTCTACCTCTCATGTGCCTTCCTTGGCTCTTAGAAGCCTGTCTTACTGCTGAAAATTCTTCTCATGGGTGACCCTGTGTCTGTCTGCCCCTTTCCTGAGGTCTTTTGGAATGAGTTTCTGGAAGACTTGCACTGAGTGAGAAGTCATATAAGTCCTTGGTGTTCCCTTGGTTTAGCTGGTTGAAGGTGCTATACAGAGGGCAAAATACTGGAAAGCCATGGCTTCAGACATTTTCTCAGTGTTTCTAATGCTGTTGTGTTAGCTAGAGGGTGTTATCTGGAGGTAGACCTGACCTCAGCCAAGTCCTAATACTTTGCTTATGCTGTAAAAATATTTATTTATTTACAAACAAAGAAGAATAAAGAGAGAGAGGGAATGGGCATGGAGGGCCTGTTGGTGCTGAAAACAAACTCTAGATGCATGAGCCACTTTGTGCACTGGCTTTACGTGGGAACTGGGGAATCAAACCCAGGCCATCAGGCATTGAAAGCAAGCACCTTAACTGTCAAGCCATCTCTCTAGCCCTGCTTCTGCTTTTGATCATGCAAGTCTGGTATATATGAGAACTTCCCAGAAAATTTCTACTGAGCTCACCAGCAGGGATTGTGTATGTGAGAAATTCCCTCACTGATGGAGCTCAGTGTGTCTAGGCACTCACATTTGTAGCAGCTCCCATCTGCCTCTCTACAGAGATCTCACCTGGCTTAGTAAGTTTGTTTACCATTCTTGTCTCTTCCAAGAAAAGATATTATTGTGTATCATACTGGCTGTTTGCTTTTACCAGATTTCTTTGGTGAAGCATCTAATCTGTCATGTTACCCAGAAGTCTATATTATGTTTTTGGTAGACAGCAAAAATACTCTACAATGTCTTACCAGAATATTTCCTCTCTCTCTCTCTCTCTCTCTCTCTCTCTCTCTCTCTCTCACTCACTCTCACTCTCTCTCTCACTCTCACTCTCTCTCTCACTCTCACTCACTTGCTCACTCAAATAAAAATAAAAAATATTTTTAAAAGAACGAGGGTTGAAGAGATTGCTTAGCCATTAAGGTGATTGCCTGCAAAGCCTAAGGACTCATGTTCAACTCTCCAGATCCCACATAAGCCAGACACACAAAGGTGAGGCAAGCACAAGTTGGCACATGCCCACTAGGTGGTGCAAGGGTCTGGAATTTTATTTCAGTGGTTAAGGCCCTGGTGTGCCAATTCTCTCTCTCTCTGTCTCTCTCTTGCTCTCTCTCTTACTCGCTCACTCTAAAACCAAAAAAAAAAAAAAAAAGGAAAGAAGGAAGGAGACTTAGAAGGTAAGCCATCTACATTTGAAGGAAGACCAGTAACAGATAATAGTGCAAGACTATTTGGGGTGCCTTATAAGTGCTTCTACAAAGTTGACTTTCTCATCTGTTTTTTCCTCTGTATTTCAGTATGTATATCCCTTGGAAAGGAATCTGCATTTTCTTATCCCTGTAGAGTAAAGGAGAGAAGTGCCCTTTCAAAGAAGCAGCAAAGTCAGTGAAAGAAACTTATGTGGATAACTTCCAAAAGTGTACATGGGACTTTGGGCCAAAGGCCCAGACAAAGTCAATATCTGTGATTCCCAAATATATACATGCTTCAGAATCCTATGGAGGCCATGTTAAAACAGACTGTGGGGCTTTACCAGAATGCCTGCCATGACCAGTGTGCTTCGAGCTTTTAGGGGCAATTTGAGGATTAGAAAAAAGAAAGATAGACACAAGTAATCGAGTGAAAACTGGGTTCAGATGGTCTGCAGGCTCTGCTGGAGACACTGCAGCAACACCTAACCAATGTTAGTTTATTTTACACACACTCAGAAAACCTTTGGCAACAACTTTCTTTTATCAAATATAGAAAAAGCATGAGAATGGTGGGGGGAAGGGGAAGAGCAAGGTCAGGCATACAGGAATGAGACAGCTGTAGGCTGTTTTCCTGCATGTACTCTCTTCTGCACAAGGTAAGGCCCATGAAAACAGTCCAAGAGGAGAAATTAAGGAAGGGATGTGCCTCACTCTGGTCTCTGTGGTTCAACTGGAGATAGACATGGTGGTGCCTATATAGATGGCCTCTACTGGTTGTGGCTCTCTACAAATATCTGAGTCAGTAGACCAAGAATAAACCATTCATTTGGTTTGCTAAAAGTTCCCAGGGAATGCTGATGTTGTTGGCTCAGGAAGCTCACCTTGGTAACCACTGCCCACCCACCCTAGCAAGTGCACCCTTCCCAGCCCAGGACCCTCCCCCAACCATTATAAAAGTTATTCCTTATTATGGTTACTGGACTAATTTTATGTGTAACCCCTCCCTGCCCAAAGACAAAATTCCTGAAAATGATATGTCTGCCTCTTTTGGTCACTGTTGTATCCCTAGAAACCAACACATGATGGACCTTAATACTTATTTGCTAAACTCTTTGGCATGTCCCCTCCATGACCTGGTATTCTGAAACCTAGAGCAGACTGGAAGGCTGGTAAGGAATAGAAATACAGACCATATCTTACTTTAGGCATCTTCAAGGAGCGTGGCCTCAAAAAACCTGTGTTCTCTCTGGAAACTGATCTGCCAACAAAGCACTACAAACAGCTAGACACACATAGGCCCTGTTTTCTTTTTCAGGGATGATTTGAGTGTGACCATTTTATAGATGAGGAAACTAGCCTAAAGGTGAAGCCGTCAGTGAATACAGGAAAGATAAAAGCACAAGAGAAGAAAAAGAAGCCCCTACCCCTGTGGGCTGAAAAACAAGAGAATCTCACAAACAAGATTATTTGCTGGCTATACAACTGGCAGAGAAATAATATTTTGAATATATTTAAGAAGCTTAAAAAAAGTAAACAAAAAAGAAATCAAACAAAAAAATGGGCTATAGAACTGAACAGAGAATTATCAAAAGTAGAAAAAAAGGCTAATAAATATATTTTAAAATATTTGTTCATTTCATGCTAGAGAGATGGCTCAGCAGTTAAGGCACTTGTCTGCAAAGTTCAAGGACCCTGGATCAATTCCCCAGTACCCAGGTAAAACCAGATGCACAAGGTGGCACATGCATCTTGATGTTCAAGGTGACTAGAAGTCCTGACATGCCCATTCTCTTTCTCTCTCTCTCATAAATAAAGAAATGTTTTTCTTAAAAAAGTTCTTGGTCAGATGTGGTGCATACCTTTAATCTCAGCACTCCAGAGGCTGAAGTAGGAGGATCACTGTGAGTTTGAAGTCAGCCTGACACTACATAGTGAATTCAGGTCAACCTGGGCTAGAGACCCTACCTCAAAATAAATAAATAAAAAAGTTTTTTATGATAGCCTTTCTGATCAGAGTGAGATAGAATATCAAAGTAGTCGGGTAGAGAGATGGCTTATTGGTTAAGGTGTTTGCCTGTGAAGTCTAAGGACCTAGGTTCAACTTCCCAGAATCCATGTAAGCCAGATGAACATGGTGGTACATATGTCTAGAGTTCCTTGCAGTGGCTCAGGGCTCTAGTGCACCCATTCTCTCCCTACCTCCCCCATAAATAAATATAATATTTATTTTTAAGGTAGTTTTAATTTGCGTTTTCCTAATGCCTACTAGGAAGGATGCTGAATACTTAACACTTAAAAACACCACAAATTGGGCTGGAGAGATGGCTTAGCAGTTAAGGCATTTGCCTGCAAAGCCAAAGGACCTCAGTTCAGGTTCCCAGGACCCCGCATAAGCCAGATGCACAAGGTGGTGCATGGGTCTGGAGTTTGTTTGCAGTGGCTAGAGGCCGTGGATGCCCATTCTCTCTCTCTCTCTCCCCCCTCCCCTCTTTCTCTCTAGCTCTCTCAAATAAATAAATAACTTTAAAAAAAAACACAAGTTCTCTCTCATATGCAGATCTTAACTGCAAGTTTTTAGATTTGTAAGTTAGTATAAGAGTTAGTAGAAGCCAGGAAGTTATAATGGGATCAACAAGGGAAGGGCTTAAGGGGAGGAGATAGTAGACTAGTGGTAGAAAGGTCTAAGTGGGGAAAGCAGTAGTGGGTTCAGGGGAGGACAGTGGAGGGGGTAGTGTTAACTAAAACTAAATATATATGAAAAAGTAATTTGGAAACCTATTGCTTTGTTAGCTAATCAAATAATATAATTTAGAAAAGAGGTTCAGCAAAAGTACCTTACATGGAGGGCTAATGCTGCTCCCCAAAGCTTTAGGTTGTTATAGGAAAATCCCAGTTCCAAGGGTGAGATACCCCCCAGTGAGTTGTTGGTCAAGGAGACCCCTGAGGCTTCTCCTAACCCCCTCACCCAGTCCACCCAAAATACTGGCTATTAACACTGTTCTTTGTTGCTCACTAGAACTAGATAGTAGGACCCTATTGCTAAAGATATAACATGCTTTTGTTGCAGGGCACAGAGAAACTGAGCAGGAACTAAACTAGAAGCCTCCTCTATGAGATGAAGGCTCCTGGAGATAAAAAGTCACTAACAGTCTTACCTAGCAGTTTACCCTGAAAACTACACAACCAATAAGCCAGACAAGAAATATTGTATGACTGATTGGTGGTATGACTGTTATTGTGCTAATCAACTGCTCTCTGATTGGATTTTAGGCTCACTCCACAGGAGAGAGTTCATGGATTGTACTGAAAATGTTAAAAGCCTATGGCTAGGAAGGTCATAGAACCTAGGAGGGAAGCTACTTCCGTTGTTTGGCTAAATGAATATGTTGAATCCACAAAATTAGCCTCTAAATATTTATGTCTATGCTTATAGATTAATGTTTCTCTCACTTTTTGGTCAGAAACACTTCTTTTTGTAATTGGCAGTGATTGACTACTGGAACGTATCCAAACATTAAAGTACCGAGAAGTAACTATTGAGTGTTAAATGCTAAATGAGATAACTATAGCACCCCCTCCAAGGCTCAAGAAACACTGCAGAAAAGGGAATGGAAAGAATGTAAAAGCCAGAGGATGAGGACATGACCTCACAGTAATTGTGTTTCCTGGACAAAACCTGTGCAATGTAGGGACTATCAATATTCCATCATGGATGGTAGAGCATGGCAAAAATATTTTAAAGATATCAAAGTAGAAGAGGGACTAGTTGGAAAAAAGGAAGAGTTTAGTAGAAAAGGAATGGAGGAGGAGGACAAGAGAAGGTAATGAGAGGGTATTAAGACCAGAGGACATTACCTATTATATAGGAAAATTGTCAAGAAAAAGAAAATTTAAAAATATTTTTATTTATTTATTTGCAAGCAAAGTGAGCTAGAGAGAAGAGGGAAAGAGAGATAGAGAATGGGTGCATCAGGGTCTCTAGCCACTGAAAACAAACTCTCGATGCTTGTACCACTGTGCATCTGCCTTTATGTGGGTACTGGGGAATCAAGCTCATTTCATTTAGGCTTTGCAGGCAAGCATCTTAGCCACTGATCTATATCCCCATTCAAGAGAATAATTTTTTAAAAATTAGAAGAACATATGGACACATATGTGTCTTTCCACAATGTCAGGATTTATTGAATAGCTAAGGGTTCACAAGGCATATAAGTTTCATTGACTGCAATTTGCCAAGTAATATCAATATTGCTTAATAGCTGGCCATTGGCAATCACAGACTCTTTTGTTCTAATATTTTACATGTATGCATGTGTGCATGTTCATGTGTGTACAGATAAATGTGTGTGCATTTATGTGAGGCCACAGGACAACCTCAGTGCTCCTTGGGTGTCAGCTACCTTGTTTTTTGAGTTAGGGTCTCTCATTGGCCTAGGGCTCACCAAATAGACTAGACTACCTAGTCTGTGAGGCCCAGGGATTTTCCTGTCTCCACGTCCTTAGCACTGGGATGACAGGCACTACCAGGTTTTAGTTTTTTTAATTTTTTATTGACAATTTCCATTAATATAGACAATATACCATGTTCATAATCCACTCCCACCACCCTCTTTTTTCCTCCTTCCAAATCCCTCCACTGAATCAGTTCTTTCTACATAGTCTCTCTTCTATTTTGATGTCATCTTTTTTGTTCCTCCTATTATGCAGAACTTCTGTAAGTAGAACCAACCATTGTGAGGTCATGAGTATCAGGACCACTTTGTATATGGAAAACCATATTGTAAGTACTCTTCCTCTTTCTTTGGTGCTCACATTTTTTCCACCATTTCTTCTGCAATGGTCTCTGAGCCTTGGAGGATATGGAAGGGATACCTCAGTGCTGAACACTCCACTTCTCCACAGGACTTTGGTGAGCTCCCCAGTGGCCACTGCAATCTGAAAAGAGAAGTTTCTCTAACCAAAACTGAGAGTAGCATAAATATGCAGACATAAATATCAGTATTTAGAGGGCAGTGCAGTTGGTATAATATATCCACTTACCCAGAAAACAGTAGTGGTTTCCCCCCTAAAGCTTATGGCCTCCCCATTCATATATTTTGATTAGGCTTTCAGCACCAGGTAGGAATTTTCTCCCCTCAAGCAGGTCTGAAGTCCAATCGGAGAACAGTTGGTTTCTCTACTAACAGACATGCTGCCATTACACCAGTTGGCACATTTGGCCTGGCTGTCCAGTTGTAAAGCTTACAGGGTTCACTGCTAGTTAAGACCATTGATGACTGTTCTCCCCCAATAGGCTGAAGAACATTTCCAGCATCCTGACAGCTAGTCAACAGGTAGGAGGCTTCCAGCTCAGCACTAGCTGGATTTCTCAGTGGCCTGCATCCCAAGCATGTGGAGTCTTCAGCAACCGGTCTTACTATCTAGTTCTTGTGGTCAACAAAGAGCTCTGGTAATAGTCTACAGTGTTTGGGGGGGCGGGTATCAGAAACCTCTCTGGTCAACAACTTGCTGGAAGGTATCCCATCCCTGGCACTGAAATTTTTCTAGTAACAATCTATGACTTCTGGGCACAGCATTATCTATCTCCACCAGGTTTTATTTTTTTAATTTGTATTCTGGGAGATTGAACTCAGATTCATTTTGCTGATTCTTAATTACTAATATTAACTCTCAAATCACACACTAATATTTCATACAATAACATAAAAATATTCAAGTTACATAATAGCTAAGACAGAGTTTAGAAAGCCTATCATGAAACCAGAGGCCGATAGCTGATATAGGCAAAGAATAGTTTCTAGGAAACTAAAAAGTAATGTCCATAATAAGCTAAGAGCTTTTTAAGATCAGAGATATCAAATAACAGGCCATTTGAGGAGTCAGTTGAAGTGTGCTGAGTGTCACAGGCAAGAGAAACTACTTAAACTGGGACCAGGGACAGAATCAGAAGTCCTTCATCTTGGCAATTTTCCTGAATGAGGCTTGTGATGAGTCAGCATGTCTGCCACACTCCAGTCTTGGGGTTTGTGGTAGTTACCTTCACATTGTTGGAATAAAACAAAACACCCAACCAAAAGCAGCTGATAGGATGAAAGGGTTAATTTTGGATTACAGTTTTCAGGGGAAACTTCATGATGGCAGGGGAAAGCCTGGCCTGAGAAGAGGCTGGACACCACCTCTGCCATAGCTGATAGAAAATAATAGCAAGAGAGACAGCTGAAGTCTGACAAGAGTAAGCTGGCTGTAATATCCCTAAGTCCACTCCCAGCAACACACTTCCTTCAAAAGCATCCACCTCCAAAATTGCCACCAGCTAGGGACCAAGCATTCAAAATGCATGAGTTTGCAGGGGACATCTGATTCAAACCACCACAGGGTTCTCATTCTTTTATATTCTCAGGTGATGGGGTTCCATGTGGTATGGTTGATACATTCACATGTCTTGTACTTCTGGTATGATTTTTGGTATATTTTTAGGAATCATCATGTATTGGCATGAATAAGTTATAAGTATATGCCTCCTGTTATACTGGCAGATGGTGATTGTTTACTTATGTAATCAAAATGTAGAGCCATTCATTCATTCATTCTTGGCACTCATGCTCAGAATGAAGTAACTCAGGTAAAAGCTGTTTCTTTATAAAATGTAGTTGTTCAAGGCTAGATCCAGACTGGTCTCCTTATTGTATGAAAACTTTGTCTTAAACTCCAACTCCACTTCATACTATTTCATCCTGAAATTCTTTTCTCTGAATTAGTCAAGAGTTCTAGCTTCAACTGAGTCAAGATTTCTAAAAGTATTCCTTAGGCTTCAAACTGGCAGCTTGAGCAGCATCTCCCACTGCTGCTGACCAAAAGACACTTTCAAAGTACATTCTCATTTATAGTTTCTGAAATAGTGCTTTGCAACAAGCAAGGCTAGGAGAATACCACCTTACAGATACACAGCATAATACCAGAGCAGGCAATGATAGCTGAGGGAAGGCCATAGAAAGCACCATTTCTCAGATCTCTCCTATTGCTCAAGAAACTCTGACATTATTCCTGTTCATATTGACCTCATGCTTATGTAATCAGCCTAAGTCCTCAGAATTCTCATTGTACAGAGTGGGAACGGAGACTTAGTGATGTTCAGTGACCTGCTGTGTTTTGAACTTGGCCCATCATTAGCCACTACATAAACCAGGAGTACAGCTTAGGAAGGAGTGTCTGTGGCCAAACCACCCTATACCTGCCAAACTCTTCAGAAACCAAATGGGAAACAAGCTACAGCCCTGCACCCTTGCTGGGTGTCCTTGAAGGAAAGCAATTCTATAGGGCTTGGTGGAGAGGGGTCTGGGGAGCAGAGGAGAGGGACAGTAAGCCATAAGAGTACAAATAGGGATCAAGTATATTGAGGACCCCAGAGAAAAGCTGCTATCTCTCTAGATCCATATTCATCAGCTGGATGATTCTGAGGACTAGGTCACAGGGTTCTGGTTTAAATCTTTCCATTTACTATCCTAAAGAGGCAAAGGCTCCCAACTGACAACAAGAACTCTGTTCCCTGCCCCCAGTCCACACACATGTCTAATTGCTCCACAAGTCCTGAAATAACTCACTGTCTCCCACGTCACACAATTCAACTCCACCCAACTCCATCTTACCCAATTCCAGTAGGGCAGAGCTCCTGCAGAGAAGACTGGACACATAGTAGAGTGGGCAGAGAAAACACCCAGTGAAGTTAGTCCCCAGGATCTGGCCAATGGTTGATGTTGTGGCAATTCATGGGCATCCAGCCATACAGAAAGAAGAACTTAACTGGCTTCCTGTCATTCTGAAAGAGTCCAATCTCCATCGTCTCACAGGAAGCTGAATATTTCCTTCTTGGTCAAGACCTTGAACCTTGAATTCATAAAGACTCTCAAAGCATCAGCAACAAAGGACTCATGTACAAAACCTCATGGAAGCAGAGTAAGTGGTGATTGTATTTCCTATGTTGTCAGTTACTGTGAAGGGCGATTTTAAAGGCATGCATGCAGTTCAGAACTCTTCAAGAGTGGGCAATGCCTTGCAGATCAGACAGATTTTACATTAGCCCACTGCCGTATCAATTAGTCAGTTAATAATGGAGCAATGTTGAGAACACTGGATGGATTCGTAAGGCTGGTCTTCAGATATAAAATTACTTTTAGAAAGACAATTTTCAAAAAAAGAAAAAGAAGGGCAGGCGTGGTGGCACACGCCTTTAATCCCAGCACTCAAGAGGCAGAGGTAGGAGGATTGCCATAAATTCAAGGCCACCCTGATACTACATAGTGAATTCCAGGTCAGCCTGGGCTAGAGCAAGACCCTGCCTCGAAAATCCAAAATAAAAGGAAATGTTCTTGAGAGATTAGTAGTTGGTGACTCATTATGAAAGTCAACCAGTACATAATAAGACAAGAAACACCCTCTGTGGAAAATTATTTAGAAAGAAATCCTTGACAAACTTCCCTATATAAAAGCCAGCCAAATGTGGTATATGGTGAAATTGTAGAAAGAGGGCAATGTTAAAAAAAAAAAAATCTCTTTAGGGGCAAGTGTGACAGCATGCTGAACCAATTAGACTACAATGAGAACCTCAATACCAAATCCTCTACCTTGGAGGAGACCGTCTGGAGGTGGGGTTGGCCAGATGGGATCTGGAGATGTGTCCGTCCTTTTCCAACATTGATGAGAGTTGGGCCTATGCTACAGAGAGGAGGGAAGGGTAGGACTTGCCAGTATCTACGTCAGCTGTTTTTCCATAGGGAACCTTGAAGGGCTCCAAGTTTTTAAAAAGGACTTGGAAACTCCCAACAGTGTCCAAAGGCATCCCTTGCTATCCTTCAGTCCTCATGCCAAGAAGCAGGATAGCTTTGAGCTACTCAGCCTATGAGGAGTGGACAGTGACCTGAGAGATATATAACAGCAGAACTTTTCTAAGAAGTACAGCACTGGTTTGTTTTCTGATTCCACTGCAGCTAAGTGCAAGGTGTTCATATGCTGTGTGTGGAAATCAAATAGACAAAAGCAGTTGGCTCTTATGAACCAGTCCAGCATGGCTCTGGGCCTGGGTGCCTTATCATTTCAGACTATATTTTCTCTTCTTCCCAGAGGCCTTACCAACCTGCAGGTTGGAGGATACTTATCGTGGAAGGTTCCAGGCTCTAATGGTCTTGGAGCATACTTCTTCAGGCTATTAGCAGATCTGGCAGAGCTAGTGGCTAAATGGTCCTTCAGTGTGTCCTCCTATCCCCAGCCCAGATCATCTCCAGTCAGGAGCAGTGTGCCCTAGAATTTTTGCTATCTGACAATTTGGGGGGAGCAGTTAGAGTTGGAAGTCACACAGTTGAAAGGTATCACCCACTAATGCTGAACTCAACCTGCCTTCACCTTTGCCAGAATTTTCTAGTATCTGGGCTGCTGGGACTGCTTTGCTCAAGTTGATGGTGCTTCCCAAGTTTTGCTGCCTTGGGTGTAAAGCTGCCAGCTCAATTGGAGTGCTGATTGGCAAGCAGAGCTGCTGCTTTCTTCCAACACCAGCAGGGGCAGCAGAAAGCTGAAATCTCCACCATAGCCTTTCCTGACTCCAAGAGGGAGGACCTGGAAGATTATGAAATAATGAGCCATAGGGATAGACCTGATGGGAAAGGAAGGGGGCCCCTTTTCCCACCATAGAAAAAGAGCTCCTCCTTTCTGCCACATGCCTTAATTTCCAAGGACACTGCTGAGATACGAATTTTATTAGAAGGAAGAACTACAATGTAGACCCAGATGAACAAAGGAATGATGAGTAGGTGCCACCTGCTGAACTGATTGCCCCTGTTAGACTGCAGGGTCCATGAAGGCAGAGAGGATCTGAATGCCCTTGATCACCATTTTGTCCCAAGGCCCGGCAGGCAATATACATCAATAAATGGTGTTAACCAGGCGTGGTGGTGCACGCCTTTAATCCCAGCACTCGGGAGGCAGAGGTAGGAGGATTGCCGTGAGTTCGAGGCCACCCTGAGACTCCATAGTGAATTCCAGGTCAGTCTGGGCTAGAGTGAGAGCCTACCTTGAAAAAAAAAATTAAAATTAAAAAATTAAAAATAAAAAAATAAACAGTGTCAATTGTTTGAAAAAAATTAACTATTGTCATAACTTTACTACCAGAGCCCACTGCATTTCATCACAAAGGACATACAGAAGTCACTGACCTTGCATCATAGGAGAGGTCACAATGGAGACTTTGGCCACCACTGAGAACTATAACATAACTACTGAATATGACTATGGGGACACAACTCCATGCCAGAAGACAGCTGTGCGGGCCTTTGGGGCTGGACTGCTGCCTCCCCTGTACTCCACTGTGTTCATCATCGGTGTGGTAGGCAACATCTTGGTGGTGCTTGTACTAATGCAGTACAAGAGGCTGCACAGCATGACCAGTATCTACCTGCTCAACCTGGCTATTTCTGACCTGCTCTTCCTCTTCACTCTGCCCTTCTGGATTGATTACAAGATGAAAGATGACTGGATTTTTGGTGACGCCATGTGTAAGCTACTGTCTGGGTTTTATTACCTGGGTTTATATGGTGAGATCTTTTTTATCATTCTCTTGACCATTGACAGGTACCTGGCTATCGTCCATGCAGTGTTTGCCCTGCGGGCTCGAACTGTTACCTTTGGCATCATCACCAGCATCATCACTTGGAGCCTGGCTTTGTTGGCTTCTGTCCCTGGCTTTTACTTTTTCAAGACCCAGTGGGAATTTACCCACTCCACCTGCAGCCCACATTTTCCCTATGAAAGCCTGAGGGAGTGGAAGCGTTTTCAGGCTCTGAAG
This sequence comes from Jaculus jaculus, assembly GCF_020740685.1. NCBI lineage: Eukaryota > Metazoa > Chordata > Mammalia > Rodentia > Dipodidae > Jaculus > Jaculus jaculus. Next base: position 205,159 of record NC_059118.1, read on the forward strand.
CTAAATTTCCTTGGGCTAATTTTGCCTCTCTTGGTCATGATCATCTGCTACACAGGAATCATTAACATTCTCCTCAAACGACCAAATGAGAAGAAGGCCAAAGCTGTGCGTCTGATTTTTATTATCACACTCATTTTCTTCCTTCTCTGGACTCCCTATAATTTGGCTGTATTTGTTTCTGCTTTCCAAGATGTCTTATTTACCAAACAGTGTGAGCAAAGCAAGCAGCTAGACCTGGCCATGCAGGTGACTGAAGTGATTGCCTACACCCACTGCTGTGTCAACCCAGTCATCTATGTCTTTGTGGGTGAGCGGTTCCGGAAGTACCTCCAGCAATTGTTTCAGAGACATGTGGCTGTTCCCATGTCCAAATGGCTGCCCTTCCTCTCTGTGGACAGGTTAGAGAGGACCAGCTCCTTGTCTCCATCCACAGGGGAGCATGAACTCTCTGCTGGCTTCTGACTCAGAATCCTGGATGCCAAAGTCCTGGGAGAAGTCAACTTCCAGTCATGAGACCAGGGGAAAATGAAGAGCTAGTATGGCTCTCCCAATCACATTCTCACAGCTGGCATAGCGAAGACTCATGACAACCATAAGGACATGCTGCCTTTAGGCACAGTGAGGACTTATAGCTTGGGTTAGAGGGAACTTAAGTATCACTTACGTATGTCACTTTTGGGCCTTTAATGCTCTCCATGTACTTCTCCTTGTAGGAAATGAGAACAATGAGCAGAGTGGGACATTACAGAGACTGGGACAATGCGTGACAGGGGAGGGCCGGGCCCAATCAGGTGGTTATAAGTATCTGGTCATTAGTATTTGCAAACAAGTTACTGCCCCACCTAGCACCACCAATGAAGGTGATACCAGTAGATTCCACAGGTGAGTCTACTCTAAGACTAGGAGCCAATGAGAAGCCACAGCTGCCTTTCCTACAATGTCCCACTGCAGGGCCTGAGCTCTTGGAAACCCTGGAGATTTCAAGTGAAAATACTTGAGACCTTAGGGGGACTGCTGCTGGTAGTAGGTAGGAAATCCCTTAGAGAGAGTTTTATACTTGCTATAGTGAGACACTTCCAGCCTCTGAACTTAAGCTGGAGGGTGGTCTGCTTCTTGACGGCCTTAAGGGAGGAGGCCATTCTTCTCTTTGAGTGTCCCTTATAGAGTCTCCCTTCCTCACACATTGGATAAGGGTAGGTTTCTGACAAATAGAAGCAGGGTTGGTTTTCTTATTTCTAGTCTCCACTCAGGCCTTCTAGTTTTATGGGTCAGAGTTCTGACCACCTCTTTGGGCCCAGCAGCAGAAGAATGGTCTGCTGTGCCAGCTACCTGTGTCTTGGATAGAGGGGAGGAAACAAACTTCCAATTATAAGAGTTGCCCACCTTTACACGGAAAGGACATGCTGCCTCACTGCCTCACATGTCCTTGGTTGAGAGGCCCTTTACGAAAGTGGCTTATTTACCCAAAATGTCCTTCATACCTCTTCTATAACCAAGGCCCCCCTTATCATTATCAGTGTTCTTTTCTGTCAGATGTATATTTCTTCAAAATCTGTTTTCCTAAAACCAAAAATTGTCCCTAGAAAAGCTTAAAAACACCAAGAAAGTAATTTTTTTTAAAGGCATTCACAATTTCAACCCAAAGACAAACACTGTAAATTTTGGTGTATTTTCCTTTAGGTTTTTTCCTGTGTTTATTTGTAATTACAACAAAGGTGGACTTTGGTTGTACTCCCTGATCTGTTCTTGGTTTTAATTAGTAGTGTGTTGGGCTCAGTCTCCAAGGTCAAAAAATCATTTGCAAGCATTGTTTCTGGGCCTACACCCCCATAAATGCTATAAACAATATCACCAGGATCAAGCAGCTGAGGTTGAGGAGCTGCTCCACTGGAGGAAGTTCTTGAAGTTGTATGAATCTCTAACATGCAAGCAGTGTCTGTCCCTGTGAGTGCAACTCAGTGAGGCAACATGGGGTGCCTTCAGAGCATAGGCCATGTGAAGTGGTGACTGCTGCAGAGCTCATAGTATCAGAAAGGCATGTGGGATTGCCAGGTATATCAGCTGATCAACCAGTAATACCACTAGGCTGGTAACTATCATTTTGGAGGGCCATGCCACTTTCTCCAAGTGGGGACTGACTCTTTACATGCCATCTTTATACAATAGATCTTGAGTTTTAAGGGTCTGGACACTTTTGATGGAGAGAAAACACTGCCCTGTGTTTTTGCCTTCAAACTGGCAATGTTGGAAGTTACAGACTCCAAGTCAAGATGGATATTAACTGTCCACTTGAAATTCCTACAGGCCTCTCTATAGTTTTGGAAAGTTTAGCTGAACTTAGAAACATTTGTCCACATTTTAGTAAAATAAAATTCAATCTGTCCATATTTTAGTAAAATAAAAATCAATAAAAACGCAATACTTGAGCCACTATAATTTCATAATGAGGAGTGTTTCACAATAGTCTCCAATTTCATATTTGAAATAGCAATGCCTTCCCATTTAAAAAGGCAATATATGTTCCATATAGAAAATCAAAAAATAGAAAATAAATACAAGAAAATGGCATCACTTGAAATCCCAGATCCAGCCTTTCTGAGCACAGTATTTGCTTCCATCCTATAAGTACATTCACAGGTACATGCTCACACTCAGTATGAATTTGTATAACCTCAGGCTTGATCATAGTAATTAGCAAATTCTGGCTGAAGGGATGAATCTGAGCCTTCAGTTTCCTCATCTATAAAGTGAGAATGAGCTTTGTATACCCCCCCATGGGCCATTCTGAGTATTAACTGAAATAAAAGCAAGCAAAGTAGGCAGTCTTTCTCCAAGTTTATCTGACCACACATGTGACTCCTCCCTGCCAGCACCTCCTTCATCCATTCCAGTCTTCCTATCTCTTCCCAACCACCTCTCTCCCTTTCCTCCCATAATTCTGTGTGCTGGAGTGCCACCTAATATCATTGCTACTGTTGTTTCTGTCTTTCCACTTCATCTTTACAGAAAGGCTGCTAGGCCTGTGTAAAGAATTTCCTTATCCATCCAAACTCTCCATATCAGCAGTTTACCACATTTGCCTGAAATTCAGCATTCTCACTTAGAAGGTGAGTGAGTAGATGGATGATAGATAATAAATGATAGATTATAGATAAACAATAGATCATGGGTAGATAAATGGCTGGGTAAATTAATAGTGATAGATAAATGATATATAGGTAAAAGATACATAGCTGCATGGATAAGATAAATAGGTGATTAATTGATAGATTCATAGTTAACACAAATGGATGGATAGGCTGGTATATGAAAATATAGATGACAAATTATAGTTATATAGCTGGTATATAGAAGGCAGATGATAAATAAATAGATACAGACAAGTAGACATGGATCAATAGATGAAAGCTAGAAAGAAAAAGACTTTTCTCAGTCAGAATCATTTGGAAGCAAATTGCAAATGTGATACCTCATGATCCCTTCATATTTCCATGTACTTCCACATGTTTTTATTAGCAGTAAAGATAATTCACCACTTAATCAGCAGGCAGCTCCAGTGACATAACATCATCAGACAAGCTAACCCTCTGTCCATTTCTGCCCCTCACTGGCAAATAAAGCCTTACTTATTTAGTAGTCACCTCTCAGTTCTCTTTCCATCAAGAATAGTTGCTTGGGCTTTTATTTATCTTATCTGAGCTTTGACACCCACAGACATAATACTCACTTGGTAGACAGCTCCTCAGTTTGGGTTTTCTAATGTCTTGTGATAATTAAATTCAAGTTGTTAAACAAGACGGGAATCTCAGATTGATGAATGTTGGTTCATATATCTTTCTTGTGAATTAACCCCCAAATCATTAAGAAATAAATCTTAATTTTTTACCTCTGTATTATTATCTAGAACTTTTTCATCTTAATATTTTATAATACTATACTAATACTTTAGCATAGTATTCTGATTCAGCACTTACAATTTTAATCTATATGGCATTTTTACTCTTAAATTTAAAGTGAATTTCTTATAGAAAGCATGCAATCAAGCTTCTTTATCCAGTCTGAAAATTCATTTAATTGAATTATTTAGTTATGTAAGATTTATGTAGTTATTGATTTTATTGTGCTTGAGTGTACTACTTTGCTCTGTGTGTGTGTGTGTGTGTGTGTGTGTGTGTGTATGATAGATATACATTGATATATAGATATATAGATGGTAGATATATAGATAGATAAGATAGATTTTTTAAATTTATTTGAGAGAGATAAGAGGCAGACAGAGAGTGAGTATGGGTACACAAGGGCCTCTGTTAACTGCACATGAACTCCAGGCACATGTGCCACTTTGTGCATCTGGCTTTATGTTAATACTTGGGAACTGAATCCAGTCTATCAGGCTTTGCAAGCAAGTGCCTTTAATCACTAGGCAATCTCTCCAGCCCCTGCTTTGTATTATTATTTCAGTAGTTTCTCTAAGACTTTCAATATGCATCCTTATTTTGGCATGGACTGATCATACACTATCTCATATAAAAGAGTATAATAAAAACTTCCTTCTGTTCTCTGAGGACATTATCATATATTTTACATCTACTTATGGAGGAACTTCCATAATACGGTGTTCATTTTTGTGTTTCAATCTCTAGAGATATTAAGCAGAGGAAAAAACTCATTTAGCTCAGTCTCAATAACTTCTAATGTGTCCTGAATATAGGAAGTGCTGGCAATGAATCTGGTTGTTTTTATTCAGTTGAAAAGTATTTTTTCACACTCATTAAAAAATACTTCATTTAGAGCTGAGCGTGGTGGTGCATGCCTTTAATCCCAGCACTCGGGAGGCAGAGGTAGGTGGATCACTGTGAGTTCAAGGCCACCCTGAGACTGCATAGTGAGTTCCAGGTCAGCCTGGACTAAAGTGGGTCCTTTGGCTTTGCAGTCAAGCACCTTAACCACTAAGCCATCCCTCCAGCCCCCAACTTGTGAAATTTAAAACCATTTATTCCTTAAATACTTTTTCCTGGTCAAGTCTCACTTTACTTTCAAGGGTTCCAAATAGACTTTTTTTTTTTGTTTGTTTTTGTTTTTGTTTTTGTTTTTGTTTTTCAAGATAGGGTCTCACTCTGGTCCAGGCTGACCTGGAATTCACTATGGAGTCTCAGGGTGGCCTCAAACTCATGGCAATCCTCCTACCTCTGCCTCCCAAGTGCTGGGATTAAAGGCATGCGCCACCATGCCCGGCCAGATATACTTTCTAAACTACTCAATAGTATTCAAGCCGGGCGTGGTGGCGCACGCCTTTAATCTCAGCACTCGGGAGGCAGAGGTGGGAGGATCACCATGAGTTCGAGGCCATCCTGAGACTCCATAGTGAATTCCAGGTCAGCCTGGGCTACAGTGAGACCCTACCTCGAAAAACCAAAAAAAAAAAAAAAGTATTCAAATTTCGTTTTGAAAGTAGGTTTTCCTATTTTGTTCTTTGTTTAAAAAATATTTATTTATTGAGAAACAGAGAGAGAGAATATGGATTTACCAGGGCCTTTTGACACTCCAAATGAACTCCAGATATATGCACCATATTCTGCATCTGGCTTTCTGTGACTATTGGAAAATCAAACCCAGGCCATCAGGCTTTGCAAGAAGGTTTTTTTTAAGTGCCTAGCCATCTCTCCAGCCTGCCATTTGGCTCTTAAGTTCAAACATTTTCCAATAATTTATATTCAGGTTCAATGTTGTTTACTTCAATTGTCTTTATTATGCTCTTGAGATTGTCTAGGGAATTATTTTAGATACTGTTAGTTCTAGAATTTCCTTATTTTGCCTATTGCTTCCATTTCTCCACTGGTGTTTTGATCTGTTCGCTTGCTATAACATTATAACATTTTTATTTATTTAAGTTCTTATTAAAGACATTATGATCCTTAACTGCCAATTCCAATTTCCCATTCAGGTTGGGATTTGTTTCTACTTACTTTTTTGAGATATAGTCTGGCATTGAAGCTCAGGCTTACCGAGAGTCACTATGTAACCCATACTGGCCTCAAATTCACAGCAATCTTCCTGCCTCCACCTCCTGGATGCTGGGATTATAGGTGGTACATCACAAGATATGGCTCCACTTACTTTTTTTTTTTAATTTTTTTTTAATTTTTTTTTTTTTTTATTTAAGAGTGACAGACACAGAGAGAAAGACAGATAGAGGGAGAGAGAGAGAATGGGCACGCCAGGGCTTCCAGCCTCTGCAAACGAACTCCAGACACGTGCGCCCCCTTGTGCATCTGGCTAACATGGGACCTGGGGAACCAAGCCTCGAACCGGGGTCCTTAGGCTTCACAGGCAAGCGCTTAACCGCTAAGCCATCTCTCCAGCCCTGGCTCCACTTACTTTTAAATAGACATAAAGATCAAATTTTCCTGCTTTTCTGCATCACTTACATTTTCACCATCAGACAAGTTCTGAGGATGGGATACTTCTGGGAGTCTGTATTTTCTGCCTGTAAAAAGAAGTATGTGTCAATCATTCCATCAGCTTGTTAAATCATGACTACATCTTTGATGGCCCTGTCTGAATTGGTTTTGTTAGGAAGTATTTATTTCAGCTTTGAGTATAATTTACAGCTTGGTCCTCAAAAGCAATGACATTATCGGAAAACTTGTTAAAAATATGAATTCTCAGAAACTTTCTTAGAACTAATGGATTAGAAACTGATGGCGCATTTCTAGCAATCTGTGTTTTAACAAGCTTTAAAAGAAAGTCCAGTACATTCCGAACCGAAGGTATAAGCCAGGTTTGTCCACTTCTAGTTGGGCCAGAATGTTATTATAACCCTTGTGCTGTGTAAATCCATCCAGCTTTCCCCTTATAGCAACCACTCTCCACCATGGCGTCAGGGGTGTTACTTTTCTCTTCATTCCTTTCAGCCAGGAACCTCACAAGATGTTTCCGTGGAGACTTGCGACCCTCACCTGTGTAAGGAATGAGTCTCCTCTCCTGTGCCCACTCTGAAGCCCCTTCTCTCCAGAGCTGAGACTAGCACCTGCCTGGCAATTCTGAGAACAGCCCCACCTGCCTGGGCCTTATCTGCATGTACAACAGCAGGAGAGCGCCCATGCCCTCACTGCCTGCAGTGCCCTTGTCCAGGGGTATAATCCCTCTTCTTGTTGCTGCATACCTGCACAAGAGTGGCTCATCTTTGCTCAGTGTTGTTGTTTACAAAAGAAAGGCAAATTTGGTACCAGTTACTCCATCTTAACTGAAAGCAGAAAGTTCCATCCTAGGCATTCAATGTGTATCTTCTTATTTACTTTTTATGTGTTCTTCATTGCTCTTTGACCCTTCTGAGTTATGTTGCCAATTTTCATACATGTGTATACAATGTGTTTTGATTAAAATAGCTTCCCATTGCCACCTTTTGTTCTTCTCTCCTGCTATCCTTCCACTGAACCCCTTTTTATTTCTAAGTAATCCATGTATTATTTTATTTTTAGCTTTTTAAAAAAATATTTTTATTTATTTATTTATTTGATAGAGAAAGAGAGAGAGAGAATGAGTGTGCCAGAGCCTCCAGCAACTACAAATGAACTCCAGATGCATGTGCCCCTTTATGCATCTGGCTAACGTGGGTCCTGGGGAATCAAACCTGGGTCCTTTGGCTTTGCAGGCAAACACCTTAACCACTAAGCCATCCCTCCAGCCCTTATTTTTAACTTTTCACTGACAAACTCTCTACATATAGACAACATACCATAATCATAATCTTGTCCCACTTTGCTCCTTTTTCCCAAAGCCAAGCCACCCCCTCCACTGGATTTCTCCTTCTTTCCAATCAGCCTCTCTTTTGTTCTGATGTCATCATTTTTTTACCCTCTTATATGCAGATCTTGCATCAGCCACTATTTGAGGTCATAAATACCACAACCACTTTGTGTCTGGAAGACAATAGTGCAAAGCACTCTTCCTCTTCCTTTGGTTCTTATATTCTTTCCACCACCTCTTTTGAATGGTTCCTGAGCCTTGGAGCTTAACACACCCCTGTAGCTTCTTCTCAGCACTTGGATAAATCTAGTCTACCTAGTGGTCACTGCCATTTGAAAAAAAAATAAGCTTCTCTAACCAAAAGTAAGAGTAGTATTAACATGTACACATAAGCATAAGTATTTAGAGGGTATTTTGGTGGGCATAGTATATCCATTTAGGCTGACAACAGAAGTAATTTTCCCCACCAGAGCTTAAGATCTCCCCAGTCATGGACTTTTGGTTAGGTTTTCAGTACCAAGCATGAATTCCTTCCCATGGTGCAGGCCTCAAGTCCAATTAGAGAGCAATTGATTTCCCTCCTAACAAACATGCTACCATTGCATCCATTGGTACATTTGGCCAGTTTTCTTCATTAGTTACTTTCTTTTAGTTACTTTAGTCATCTATTAGTTATTTTAGTTATCACTGTGACAAAAGCAATTTAATGAAGGAAGGGTTTATTTCAGCTCATGGTTAAAGGTACCGTCTATCATGGCAGGGAAGGAATGGCATCAAGAGCATAATGTAGCTGGTCTCATTGTATCGAAAGTCAGAGGCAGAGAGTAATGAATCTAGAAACTGCAAATGAACTCCAGATGCATATGCCACTTTGTGTATCTGGCTTTACATGGTTACTTGGGAATCAAACTCAGATTGTTAGGTGTTACAGGCAAACATCTTAACCACTGAGCCCCTACTTTCTCCTTTCTATTCAGTCCATAACCTGAGCCTCTAGGGTGGTGCTATCTGCATTCAGGATGCCTCTCCTATGTTAAGCCTTTCTGGAAACACCCTTACAGACATACCAGAATTTTGTCTCTATAAAATTCTAAATTCCATCAAGTTTACAATTAGGATTAATCATCATTAAGCACATAGGCCATATAAGCTTTGGCCTGTAAGATGTTTGAAAGCCATCAGCAGATGTTTTCAATAAACTAAATTATAGAAACTTCTCAATTTCTAATGTGTATAGGCCAATACAGGACCTGGCACCTGCTTTCATTTCCACAGCACAGCATAACAGCTGTGGCTCCATTTTCTCCCAAGTCTCACATTAAATAGTTCTTTGGGTCTATACTAGTTGTTGAACCCTACAAGCAAGGAATTTTAGGAAACTAAGTTCCAGATGAATTAGAGTGGCTTGCAAAGCTTCTATGATGAGTGAGGCTTATTTTCATCTGTACTCTTGTCAGTGATGTTCAACTTTCAAAATGACAATATAAAGAAAACTACTTTGTCATCATCAGAAAGAGATGAAGGATTAAAGTAACAAGAGAAGAGAGAAAGGTAAAGATGAAAAATTGAAAGAGAAGAAAAAGATGAGCAGGGGCATACAACAAAGGTTTGTGTGACTCACAGCATACAATGACACAAGTTTTAAAAGACAGGTATTTACATCTGGGCCCCCAAAATGGCACTCTAGCCTCTCTCTGAGCCTCACTTTTCACATGAGTAGATAAAATAATGATGGCTATAAAGACTTTGAATCAAGATTTTGTCATATAGTATCAGGAGTTCAAAACCTTTGACCCCACACCACTCAGTGCCCCTTGCTCACTGATTTCCCAGGTCCCCTGCCCCAGGTGCTTCCTACTTTATAACAATATGTTTAAAGCTATGTGAATGTCAGAAGCTGTATACAGGCACTGAATAACTATTTAAAAGCAACTGCCTCAAAGTGACCCTGTAGTTTTATTTGCACATCTCAAAAGTTTTCCTCGATGGGACGGTTAGATATGTTTCTCTGAATCAGTGCCAAGTATCTGTGACTTCCTTCCTCTGCCTTACTCTATTGCCTGACATCTTCAGGAAGCTGATATATTCAGCATTCACACTTGAGATCACTCTGCTGCCAATTATGACAAATATTTTGATTCTGTGTTTTCTTTTTAAATTTGGTATTTGTTTCCTAAGAGAGAAAAAGAAAAAGGGAAGTCACCTCTATAATTAAAGTTGTGAACACAACCTTTGCAAAATGCAGAAGCTCAGGCAGCTTTATACTTCTCTTGTTTGTTAAAACTTTTTTTCAATCTTTACCATGAAACAAGGCTGGAAGTTGTCCTTAAAGTAAATGTGACAGTATTGGACATGTCCAAAAAGGCTAAAGAGATATTTTCCAAGGCCATGTTAATATTTAGGGAGACCTAGAATCCGCTAAGGCTCCAGCATTTGTTTGTAGCAAGACAAAATAAACTGCTTTTTCATGATCCCTTTTTGGGGGAACATCTTTTGTTTTTGAGTTAAAAGGAAGAAAAGAGATAAATAAGAAGCAACAAGAGATTCTCAAGGAGACTGACTAAACAGATTCAGTGTTGTGCCAGTGTAAAGTGCTGCACAAGAACCCATTGTGTAACCTTTCCCAATTCCATAAGTTATGTCACAGCAGTAGTTCCAAACTGAACATGGTTTGAATATTTACAGAGAACTTAATAAATGCTACCAACCAGGACCTTTTTGTGTTAAGCACTTGCCAGGGTCCTACTATTCATAGTATGTTCATGGAATGAAGCATAGTGCTATTATCAATAGTAACATTTTAGAAAAACATTTCATAATAAAATTATATTATGCACAAGAATGAACCTGGACCCTCACTTCAACCAAAAATTTATAAAAGTGTCATAGACTTAAATATAAAAGCTAAAATAATGAATCTTTTAGAAGAAAACACAAGTAAATTTTCAGGACTTTAGGCTAGGCTAAGATTTCGTAAACAAAAGAAAAACATTATTCATAAATTTAAAAAACAAAAAATAGACCACATCAAAGTTAATTTTTTTGCATTTCAAAAGGGTCTGTTAAGATGAAAAGGCAAGAAATAGAACTAGAAGGAAATACTTGCAAAACATGGCTGATAAAAGACTAGTATCCATGCCAGGTGTGGTGGTGCATGCCTTTAATCCCAGCACTCAGGAGGCAGAGGTACGAGGATTGCTGTAAATTCAAAACCAGCCTGAGACTACCTAGTGAATTCTAGGTCAGCCTGGGGTCTGAGAGACCTTACCTCAAAAAAACAAACAAAAAGAAAAATAGACTAGTATCTAGTTTTTATAAAGGGCTCATATAACCAAATATCGGGAAAACAAAAGGGGCTAGGGAGATGGCTCAGCAATTAAACACTTGCTGTGCAAGTCTGAGGACCTGAGTTAAGATACATAGCACCCATTTAAAATATGCCACACATAGTGGAACATGTCTAATCTCAACACAGGGGAGTAAAAGACTAGAGGGTCCCTGTGGCTACCAGCTAGTTTGTCTAGCCAAACTGGTGAACTATGGATTCAGTGAAAGAACTTGTCTCAAAATAAGGTAGAGGGCAATGAAGGAGAGAACCTAATGTCAACCTCTGGACTCCATTTGCACTCACATACATACAGGTACCTACACACATTCACATCCATGTACCCATGCAAAAAGTGCAACAAAAAGAAAGCAACCTAACAAAAAAAAAAAAAGAGAGAGAGAGAGACCAAAAATATTAATAGAAATTTCATTAAAGAGGATAGATAAATGGCCAATGAAGGGTGAAAATAAGCTTCATTCCACTAATCACTAGGGTATTGAATTCTCAAATCAAAACAATAATGCTGTTGTGATTCACACCTAGTAGAATGACTAGCAAAAGTAACATGTGGGCTGGTTAAGGCACTTGCCTGCAAAACCTAACGACCTATGTTCAACTCTTCAGATCCCACATAAGCCAGACAAAATGCACATGCACAGGTGGGGCAGGAGAGATGCCTCAGAAGTTAAGGCTCTTGCCTGCAAAGCCTAAGGACCCAGATTCTAACCCCCAGTACCCAGATGTAAGCTAGATGTACAAGGTGGTGCATGCATCTGGAGTTCATTTGTAGTGGTTATAGACGCTGTTGTGCCCATCATCTTCCCCCCCTCTTTCTTACTCTCTCAAACAAATAAATAATTTTTAAAAATGAATTCAGTGGTACTTTTATAAAATAGATGTACTTTATGAAAAATGGGATGTTCTAACTAAAGCTGGTTCAATATTTGACAATTGATATTACAGTTCAGCAAATCAACAAGTCAAATAAGAAAAAAACATGTTCATAACAATTGACACATATTTGACTAAATCTAATGCTCATTTAAGAAATTTCTTGGGCTAGAGCATGGTTTAGCTGTTAAGATGCTTGCCTGTAAAGCCTAAGAACTCATGTTCAATTCTCTAGATCCCACATAGCCAGCCACACAGCGATGCAAAGCATGCAATGTTGCGCATGCACACAAAGGGGCGCACATCTGGAGTTCATTCACAGTGGCTGAAGGGCCTGGCACACCCATTCTCTCTCTTTCCATGTCTGCCTCTTTCTCTCTCTTTCTCAAAATAAATAATTCCTGGCAAACTAGACCTAGACAGATAATTCCTCAAATTTATAAAGGTCCCCTTCTAAGAGCCTAAAAAAATCATTCAACAGTGACATTATCAATGCTTTTCTACAATATAAGGATCAAAGCAGGAATGTCCACTCTTGCCATTCTTATTTAATAGACTATTTAAAGTTCTAGACAGTGCATAAAGCAAGAAAAAAGATAAGATGTGACCATATTAGACAGAGAAATAAAATGAGCACTATTTTAGATGACACAATTGCCTACACATTGCAAAGAAATTCACCAAAAAACTAGTACTAATAAGTGCATTCAGTACATTTTCAGGAATCATATCATAGAATCATATCACCTGCAAAGAATGATAATTTGATTTGTTCCCTTCCAATTTGTATCCCTTCTATGTGTGTCTCTTGCCTTATTGCTATAGATAGTACTTCCAGTACCAGATTATATAAAAGTGGGGACAGTGGACACCCTTGCCTTGTTTCTGATTTTATTGTAAAAGCTTCAAGATTTACCCCATTTAGTATTATGTTGGCTTTTTTGTTTGATGTAAATAGCCTTTATTGTGTTGAGATATGTTCCTTCTAGTCCCAGTTTCTTTAGAACTTTTACCATGATGGGATGTTGGATTTTGTCAAATACCTTTTCAGCATCTACTGAGATAATCAAGTGATTTGGTTTTTTTTTTGTTTTTTTGTTTTTTAAATTTTTTATTTATTTATTTGAGAGCGACAGACACAGAGAGAAAGACAGATAGAGGGAGAGAGAGAGAATGGGCGTGCCAGGGCTTCCAGCCTCTGCAAACGAACTCCAGACGCGTGCGCCCCCCTTGTGCATCTGGCTAACATGGGACCTGGGGAACCGAGCCTCGAACCGGGGTCCTTAGGCTTCACAGGCAAGCGCTTAACCGCTAAGCCATCTCTCCAGCCCAAGTGATTTGTTTTTTCGGTCAATTTATACAGTGTTTTACATTTACTGGCTTGTGTATGATGAACAACCCCTGCATCTGGGGCATGAAACCTACTTTGTCATAGTGAATGATCTTTTTGATATATTCTTGTATTCTGCTTTCCAGTATTTTGTTGAGAATTTTTAAGTCTATGTTCATAAGGAAGATTGGCCTGTAATTTTCTTTTTTGGTTCTGTCTTTATCTGGTTTTGGTATCAGGAAAATGCTGGCTTTGTAGGAGTTTGGTAGTGTTCCTTCCCTTTCTACTTTATAGAAAAGTTTGAGAAGCATTGGTGTTAGTTATTTATGAATGTCAGATAAAATTTGCCTGTGAGTCCATATGGCCCTGCACCTTTTTTAGTTGGGAGTTTATTTTATTTTATTTTATTTTATTTTATTTTATTTTATTTTATTTTTAGAGAGAGACAGAGAGAGAGAAAATTGGTGTTCCAGGGCCTCAGCCACTGCAATTCAAAACCAGATGCTTGTGCCACCTAAACGGCATGTACAACCTTGCTCTTGCCTCACCTTTGTGCATCTGGCTTAAGTGGGATCTGAAGAGTTGAACATGGGTCCTTAGGCTTTGCAAGCAAGTGCTGTTACTGCTAAGCCATCTCTCCAGCCCGGGAGGTTTTTGTTGTTGTTGTTGTTTTAATAACTGTTTTGCTCTCCGTGCTTGTTATAGGTCTGTTTAAATGGTTTACCTCATCTTGATTTAATTTGAGAAGGTCATATAAATCAAAGAAATCATCCATTTCTTTCAGTCTTTCAAACTAAGTGGAGTATATGTTCTTAAAGTATGTCCTCATGATTATCTGAATTTCATTGATATCCGTTATAATGGTATTTTTTTCATCTCTAATTTTACTGATTTATGTCTCTTCTCTCTGTTGGTCAGATTTGCTAAGGGTTTATAAATCTTGTTGATTCTTTCAAAGAACCAACTCTTTATTTCATTGATTCTTTGTATGTGGTGGTGGGGGGGGGTTCTATTTCATTCATTTCTGCCCTAATCTTTATTTCTTCTTCCCATCTACTGATTTTCAGTTTGCCTTGTTCTTCTTTTTCCAAAGCCTTAAGGTGAAGCATTAAGTTGTTCACTTGTGACCCTTCTAATTTCTTAACATAGGTACTTAAAGTTATAAATTTCCCTCTTAATTCTGCCTTCATTGTATCCCAAAGATTTTGGTATATTGTGTTCTCATTATAATTTGATTCTATGATTTTTTTATTTCCTTCTTGATTTCTTCAATGATCCATTCATCAGTTAGTGTACTTCTCGGTTTCCATGATTTTGTTTATGCTCTATAGCTTATCTTGCTGTTGATTTGTAGATTAATCACACTGTGATCACATAGAATACAAGGAATTATTTCAGTTTTCCTGTATTTGTTGAGATTTGCTTTGTGTCCTAATATATTGTTTATTTTAGAGAACGTTTCATATGATGCTAAGCAGAATGTGTATTCTGCAGAATTTGGGTGGAATGTTCTTTAGATATCTGTTAGGTCCATTTGTTCTATGACCTCATATAATCCAGATGCTTCTCTGTCTGGGTTTTTTGTTGTTGTTGTTGTGGTTGTTTGCTTGATTGTTTGTTTGGTTTTTTTTTTGTTTGTTTGTTTGTTTCTGGAATTACCTGTCAATTGATGAGAGTAGGTTATTGAAGTTACCTGCTACAATTGTGTTTGGTGTTATCTATGATCTTAAGTCTAATAGTGTTTGTTTGATGAAACTGGGAACCCCCACATTAGGTGCATATATGTTTACAATTGTAATTTCCTAACTAATCTTTGTTTGAAGTCTATCCTATCAGATATTAGGATAGCAACACCTTCTTGTTTTCTAGGCTTATTTTCTTGAAGTGCCATTTGCCATTCTTTCACCCTAAGATGGTGTCCTTCTTTTATGGAAACATGAGTTTCTTGGAGGCAACCAATAGAAGGATCCTGCTTTTTAACCCACTCTGCAAGCCTGTGTCTTTTGGTTGGGGCATTGAGACCATTGATATTAAGAGTTATTATTGAAAGCTGTGCAAATATTCTTGCCATTCTTCTTGTTTTGTAGTCCTTACTGTTTTTCCTTTACTCTCTTGTACTATTATTTGAGTATGGTTTATTTTTTCCTGTTTCCTTATATGTGTGCTTTTCTTTCTTTTCAGCATGAAGGATCCCTTTAAGTATTTTCTGTAGAGCTGATTTATGGTCATATATTGCATTAGCCTGTTTTTGTTGTGAATGTCCTTATTTCTCCATCAATTTGGATAAATAGGTTTGCTGGATAAAGTAATCTTGGTTGACAGTTGTTATCTTTCAGAACATGGAATACACCAGTCCAAGCCCTTCTGGCTTTTAAAAGTTGTGTTGAGTGATATGCTGTCATTATGATGAGATTGCCTTTATATGTGACTTGGTTTTTCTCTCTAGCTGCTTTCAATATATTTCTTTGGTTTGTGTTTTGGAGTTTAATTATAATATGGCAGTGAGAGTTTCTTTCCTGATTTTTGTCTGTTTGACGTTCTAAAGGCTTCCTGTATCTGTATTGGCATCTCTTTCTCTATGTGGGGGAAATATTCTTCTATGATTTTGTTGAAAATACCAGAGAATTTTTTAGAGCAGTGAAAATGCTATCTATAATACTCTAATGGTAGGTGTATGTCATTATACATCTATCCAAACCATAGGATGTACAAAATGAAGAGTAAACCTTTATGTAAACTGTAGACTTTAGATGATAATGATAAGTCATTGAAGGTTCATCAGCTGATTCATTGCCTCATATTCACAGTCATTGTGCATGTATGTGTGCGGATCTCCTCTCCTAACAAATTTTAAGTATATAATACATTATTAATAATTGTCATCACCATGATATACATCAGGCATTTAGCATTTATTCATCCTTAGAAGTTTGTACCATTTGGCCAACATCTCCCAGAGGATAACTCCATTGTCTTTTCTTGTTCAACCATGGTCAAGGAAAGTATAGCTATATTCTCATAACAGCAAGTGTTTTTGAATGGCTCAGGCAACATTCATCCAATCCTCCATTTTCTCATTCATTCTACTCCAGGAATCAGGCTCTTTTCATCTCATTAGGGGAAGCCTGAGCTTCAGGTGGTCTAGGGAATGACATTGGCTGTGTTAGAGAACAAAGCCTAGACTGGATGAACTCCTTACCTCTCTATGAAGTCCCAAAACACATGGGCAATAAGAATTGGTAATAGGCAGCATCTGTTTACCAAGCAGGCAGGGTTTAAAACTATCAAATTGTGGGCATTAATGTCAATAAGAAAACTGATAAGCACAGAAGTAACATATGCATGTATGTTTTATAAATAAATGGTATCTTCTTGTTATACTTTTTGTAGATCATCAACTCTCTCTTAATTCCTCCACATTACCTCAGCACAATATTTACCCTGTAAAAGAAGATGAACATGTTCACAATTGATTTGATATGTGCTTGATCAGATAAGATAGAGTCAACCCATGGCTGGTAAATGAAAAACTCATTTGATGTTTTATATTTTAATATAAATGACTAAGTAGTGGAATAACCATTTGAGAACTCTTCCCAGTGGAATGGCTATTGGAGCTATAGGAAACACAAAGCAAATGTGAACAAAGCGGAAATTTCTGATTCTAAGTCACTGACATGTCTTTCTGCAGTGCTGTGAGTTGTCTTTATCTTGTTGCCACTATATTTGAATACATTGCGCTCCCTATGCTACCACAGGTCCCAAAATGTCCTGCCATCTGCAATCACAAATGTCACCAACCTGGCCATCATAGTAGAAAACTGTATCTTAGAGGATCCTACCAACTTATGGCAGTGATCTACAGACCATCCAAGAATGTTCACCTTCTGCCCAAATGAAAGAGACCAAATGAGAAAGACACTGCCAGCCAATGTATGTAGCAGAAGGGAGTTTCCATGTATGGTTAAGCCATTGATCTTGAGATGGAGAGGTTATCCTAGTAGGTCTTAAGTATATCACAAACATATCAAAGAGGAAAGCCAAGGAAGAATTCACTACTTGAAAGGAAAAGGCAATGTGACACAAAAAGCCACAGCCAAGGAATGCTGCCAGCCAAGGGAGGTTAAAGGAAACAGAGAACAGATTTTTTCCTTTGGATATGTTGGAAAGAGCCAGACCAGCCCTTAAAATCATTTGAGACTTTTGTCCTCTACAGTGTAGGAGATTAGTGTGTGTTGTTGTTTGGTTGGTTTTTTTTTTAATTTTTATTAGCAATTTCCATGATTATAAAAAAAAAAAATCCCATGGTAATTCCCTCCCTCCCCCTGCCCACACTTTCCCCTTTGAAATTCCATTCTCCGTCATATTACCTCCCCATCTCAATATGGGTTTGTTTTTTTGAGATAGGGTCTTTCTTTAGCCCAGGCTGATCCGGAATTCACTATGTAGTCTCAAGGTGGCCTCAAACTCATGGCTATCCTCCTACTTCTGTCTGACAAGTGCTGGGATTCAAGGTGTGAGCCATCACACCCATCAAATTTGTGTTGTTGTAAGAGCCTACATTACTATAAGTGTGTCAGAGCAGCCATGGGAAATTCATATAAACACATGGTCATGGTTCTGTCCTTCCTCAAGCTGTCATCCAATCAAATGGGAATCAGCACTCTGCCCCTTCTTTCCCATCTGGATACCTCCTACCTCATGGGATCTATTCCACTGTTGTTTTATTTTTTGAGACAAGTTCTCCCTATGTAGCTCAGGCTGGCTCAGATTTGTTATGTAGCCTAGGCTAACCTCAAATTCACAACTTCTAAGTGCAACAATTATAAGCATTGGCCACTATGCTGACTATATTTTTAATACTTAAAATCTCATCTCAGGAATATCTTTATAGTCATTGAGAAATATGTTATAGCTGGGCCTATCAGTTAGTAGCATGCTTTCTTAGCATTAGCAAAACCCTGGGTTCATTCCCCAGCCTCATAAAAGTATGGTGGCTCACACTTGAAGTCCCAGGTCTCAAGAAGTGAAGGCAGAAGGATCAGAAGTTCAAGGTCATTCTCAGATACACAGTAAGTTTTTGGTCAGCCTAGGTTACATGAGAACCTGTCTCAAAAACAAGAAGAAAAGAGAAAAAGATTTAAATCCTCAGGGACTGATATTGCAATACTAGGGTCACTGTTTATTTCTCAGTTCCACATTTGACCCTTATTGAAGGCTGAAAGACTCAACAGAAGATAATTTCCAAGAAGGAATCCCCCTATGGCAGGATGATTGGCTAACAAAAGGTCATCCAACCAACTCTACGTTCCACTAGTAATGAGGAACTTGCTTCTTTCCAAGAATTCACAAAGCCAGTGTGCACTTGCTCTGGGTCAGACAACCTTGGGTCAGCCTACAATCTGAGAACTGGGAAACAGATGCTGAGCACACAGGAGTATCTGTGAAGACCAGGAACAATTCCTTAAAAGATTGCTTCCAACCCCGTGATGAACAATTGCTTAGTGAAATGAGATTGCCAAATTCTGTGATATATATATATATATATATATATATATATATATATATATATATATATGTATATATATATATATATATATATATTAGCATATATGCTCCCTAATTCGTTGTTAATCCCACCCAGAAGTGGTTTATACATAGCGTTGCTCTGATTCTACTCAAGTATTAGGTGTAGGGGTGTAGGAGTCACTTGTTTCCTAAGCCCAGAGATAATCAGATCTTTACAATCAGTTTTCTAGAAAATGTCTCATGATTAGGTTTTTTTTGTTTTGTTTTGTTTTTGTTGTTTTTGTTTGTTTGTTTGTTTGTTTGTTTGTTTGTTTTTCGAGGTAGGGTCTCACCCTGGCTCAGGCTGACCTGGAATTTACTCTGTATTCTCAGGGTGGCCTCGAACTCATTGCGATCCTCCTACCTCTGCCTCCTGAGTGCTGGGATTAAAGGTGTATGCCACCACGCCTGGCTGATTAGTTCTTTTTTTAAATCTGTTTGTACTGTAGGTGTTTCCCACCCACTTGGTTACAAAATGTTTCCTCTAAGCTACAATCCATTATCGCTCTTGTCTTCTGGTTCTTTAAGAGTATGAATTTACTTCCTTTCCTCTTCAAATTTCATCTGTTAGCCTTAGTTCAATGACCTGGTATTTAAGAATCTTTTATCTTTTTGTTTTTGTTTTTGTTTCTGGGTTGGTTTTTTGTTTGTTTGTTTGTATTTGTTTTTGCGAGGTAGGGTTTCACTCTAGTCCAGGCTGACTTGGAATTCACTATGTAGTCTCAGGGTGGCCTTGAACTCACATTGTTCCTCCTACCTCTGCCTCCCTAGGGCTGGGATTAAAGGCATGTGCCACCACTCCCGGTTCTTATAAAGGTCTTTTAAACCTTCACCTGTGCAAACAACCTTTGCCTTGGTGATCCTGTTTTCCTCTTCAAAACTGACACTGGAACATTTACTTGTAAGGACTTTAGAATAGTTGTTGTAAGAGAACTCTAAATTTGATAGGCATCATTAAGCCATGTTCACTTGCTCTGCCAAGGAAACCAAGATAGAGGCTTAGAGACGAAAGTGTGAGCAGTCCATGTGCCTGTCACATAGGAACAGATCAGCAATCAAATCTTTAAGTTGTGCCTTATTCAGAAGCTAGCAATCTAAGAAAACAAAGAATTAACATCCCAAAGATCTGACTTTCCAATATTTTGATGGCAGTATTTTTTATAAAGGAAATATTCAAAGTTCAGTCTTATCTTCCTAATCATGTGGCTCAGGGACTGTTGGCATGCTTCAAGGTCATGCCTCTGAGTTTCATGGTGTCCACGGCTTTCTTCTTATCATCTCCTCTCTTTCTGGGCCAGGGGAGTATTCCACTTTCCTTCATTTTAATCTCTGTGTAATTCACATGCATAACCATTGAGCTCTTCTTTCTTCCTAAGCCTCCATTTGGATGACTTCTGAAATAAGAATTAACTAAAAAATAAAAGCAGTGTGTAAAGGCTACGCTGCCTCCAAGTTATACATGCAAATTCCTATTCACAAATGAAATATAAATGTGTTTTTATAGTATGAAATGTAAAATGCTTAGAACAAAAAAGTTCCCTATTCCTCTCTATAGAATGAAGAACAAATGTATTCTTGTAATACAGAATATAAAATACCAGAAAAGTTCATGGGTCACCAATGCTAGGAGCAGTCAGCACAGAGATTGGTTCCAGGTCAGGGTGTGCTCAAATCTGAATGTGTAAAAGGGAAAGAACAGGAAAACTCTGCAGTGTTCATGAAAAAAGAACAGAAGGAAGGAGATCTAGAGTGCAAAGACATCTATGTTTGAAGGAAGCCAGAGTCAGATAACAAGATATTTTTGAGTCCCTTGTAAGTACTTTGACAGTCAATCTGTGCAGCTGTGCAGTTTCTCTGTGTTTCAACATGTAATGTTCCATGGAAAGGGGGATGTGTTCTTTAAGATTCTGTACAGTGTAGCAGAAGAGAAAAACCCCATGTAAAGAGAAAGTGGTGTCAAGGAAAGCTTCTTGTGGAAGAAATCCAGTGGAAAGAGACAGGAGGTGCTTGAAAACTCCGTTTGGCCTCACCTCAGACACACAGACAAAGCTTCCTGGGCCCATAGGAGAAGCAGCAGGATGGCCTCAGTGAAGAAGTCCTCTGATTGCCCTGTTTCCATGACAGTCCTCAGGGTGCGAAAGGACTGTGCAGGTAGAGGAGTCTGCAGATGCAAGGATGTGGAAGTGAGAGAAATCTGGGTTCACAGGAGGAAGTGAAAATGGCCCACAAAGACAGGAGCACAGTGTGGGGTGGAGAAGCAGGAAGAGGGAGGAGACTGGAGTGGTCAGCAGGGACCAGAGCAAGAGGAGCTCAGTGAGCCACACTGAAGGTCACCACCTAACTCAGTCATCAAGGAAGTCAAACTATGGAATGACAAAAGCAAGTGTCAGGTTTAGAAGGCTCATTCTGCCTACAAAAAAAAAGATCTAAAGCAAGGGGAAGGCAGGAGATCTGGACTCTATCAGAAGGAGGTTGTAGATTATAAGCAATGAAATGATGGTAACACAACCTGGAAATGTGACAATGTGAACAGAGACAGAAGGGCAAGAACTCAGAAGGAAGCATCAACAAAGCAGTATGGTCAGATGCTTTTGGGACAAGCAGTCCTACTACCTGTTCCTGGCAGTTTAGTTGAGCCATTGCCATAGGCTGAGATTGTAACCCAGTTAGGATAGCAAGCAGTAATAAGTTGGCTTGGCATACACCACACTTTGGCTGGCTGTGAGACACTCAGGCATACTTTGAAATGTGCCCAGAAAGTCTACATGCCCTCATTTAGTAACCAAATGATTTCAAACAAAACAGAGGATGTTGTACTTTGGAGAGCAAGAATACTGGGCTACTTTGAGTTTGCAATCAAAAGACAAGGGTAGCCGGGCACCTTTAATCCCAGCACTTGGGAGGCAGCGGTAGGAGGATCACCGAGAGTTCAATGCCACCCTGAGACTACATAATGAATTCCAGGGCAGCCTGAGCTAGAGTGAGACCCTACCTTGAAAAAACAAAACAAAACAAAAAAGGTAGCTGGGTATGGAGGTATATATTTTTCATTCTAGCATTGGGTAGTCAGAAGTAGTAAGATTGCTTTGAGTTCAAGGCCAGCCTGAGACTACATAGTGAATTCCAGGTCTGCCTGGGCTAGAGTGAGACACTACCTTGAAAAAAAAGACAAAGGTCAACAGACTACAAATCACACACACACATGCACACACACCAGATCTGCCTCTTGGCCTGTTTTTGAACCAGTCTGGAACTAAGAATAGATTTTACAAACAAAGAATATGCAGTAGAAATATTTTCTTTTTTATTTTTCTTTTTTTTTTTAGAAATATTTTCTATCCAGACCTTTATAGAAAAAAATTTCCAACCACACTCTGGGCAGAGATTTGCCTTTCCACAGGGTTCATCCTCTCTGGCTTCTCCAGTACTTTTGTCTCCTTCCTTCTTCTTCCCAGTCTGCCTTACTCAGACTTATTATACTAGGCCCTGGCTTTGAGTCCTGGACCAGAGAAAGAGTAGCAAGCAAGACAAGAAAGGGCCAAGCCAAGGCACAAACAACATTTCAAGACAGGCAAAGAAAAAACAGTGAAGAAACAGAGATGTGGGAGGAACTCTAAAAGAAGGGGGTTAGAAGCACTAAGATTCTTTTCCTAGAAGGTAAGGAAGTAGAACATTGGAAGAGACAAGTAGAGTTTCGGGGTCTCTTCTGAAATCTGCTGCTAACAATTTAAAACACAGGAGGACAGCCCAGGATAGTGGCTTGCACCTCTAATCACAGTACTTGGGAGGCTAAGGCAGGAGGATTGCTACAAACTCAAGGTCACTCCAGGTAAGTCTAGGCAATGTATGAGAAAGCTCTGTCTTCAAATCTCAATTTCAAACCAGTGCAATTAAGCAGGTATTATGATTAACCCTCTTCAGGCTAGTCTCTGCCTCCCCTGTACAGGGATTTCAGGCAGGCCCCATCCACCTGGTTGTGCCTTTAATTTGAGTGATCAGGTTTACTGACCATCATGGGTTTAGAGCAGTCTACTTCCCTTTTCATCTGAAACAGAAAACTTTCTGAAACAAAAGTACATTATTCAGGTCAAACTCAACCTAGAATTCTGAGCCTACCTAGTAAGGGGAGGGCAAGGAAATAAAGGTGCCTTTGACTCCAAGGACCCCCTTTGTTAACCTTGAATTCCAATTCCAGCTCCCATTTTCTCAACTGTGTGACCTTAGGGATCTGCTTCACCTTCTCTCTTCTGCCCTGGAGTATGGACCAAAGCACTCAGAGCTTCAGGAAGGTTCAGAGAGAGGATACCATTAGCAGAGGCCTTTATAAGGAGGGTAGTGGAAGAAGGAAAGGGCTCATTCCAGAGCCCTGGGCCTTGGTCCAGATTTATCAATAGCTTTGAGACCCAAGTATTTCATTTCCCTCTCTTAGCCTCAGTTTCTCCATTTATGACACAAAACCATAAATGTAAGTGGCCTCTGAAGCTCTTTCCAGCACTGACATTTTTCAGCCCCAGTTCAAGAACTTGTACAGGGCAGAGATCAGAAATACCTGGGCCTCAGTGAAGGCAATAAACTAGAGAAGACGTTAGCCAAGCTATAAGTAGCTTCTACCTCACATGCTCAATTATGCTTCTTTATAATCCCCACCTCATCCATATGGACAGTTTAGAGTATGATTGATTTTAAACTTTAGAGAGACTTTATTACATTAAGATAAAGAAAAAGAAGATAGTATGAAGAGTTCCTTCCCATGGGAAGGCAGGAGGGGGAAAAGCCCTAACAAAGAGTTTCTGCCCAAGAAAAGGCAAGCAGAGGTAAAACCCACTTAGAGACCCAAATCGGGGTCATTTATAGGTTCTGAATAGGAGCTAACCAGTAATGACATGAAACTTTAGGGGCTAAGCTTAACAAACCACAATTCCAAGTTCATGTTTAATTCTCTCAGGAATCTTAATTCTAGGAAATGGAAATACCTTCCTGGGCAGGGACTTATGTTTATGGAAAAAGAGATCAAGGGAACTCCTTTTAGTCTTTCCCCTGGAGGAGCCCTTGTCATCTCTTGAGGGAGGACCTGGAGCTCAAAGCCCTTCACCTTTGCAGCCATACCTGCTGCTTCTCCACTTAGTCTGCTGGCCTTCTCTTTATAGGCCCATAAACCATATCACTCCCCCTCTGTTAAGAAGTCTTCTCCTCAGGACAGGAGAGATCATCTTTCATTATTTCTGATGACCTCTTTCCAACATAAGATGTGATTCTGGTAAACTCATGCTTCATACCTTTTTAAAAAATATATATTTATTTACTGATTTATTCATTTTCAAGCAGAGAGAGAGAGAGAGAAAGAGAATGGTCATGCCAGTACCTTTTTCCACTGCAAACAAGTTCCAGATTCAGGTGCCACTTTGTGCATCTGGCCTTATGTGGGTACTGGGGAACTATACCAGGGTCATTAGGCTTTGCAAGCAAGTGTCTTCAACCACTAAGCCATCTCTCCAGTCCCAATACCTTATTTTTTGCTGTTGTTGTTGTTTTTTGTTTTTCAAGGTATGGTCTCATTCTAGCTCAGGCTGACCTGGAATTCACTCTGTAGTCTCAGGGTGGCCTTGAACTCATGGCGATCCTCCTACCTCTGCCTCCCAAGAGCTGGGATTAAAGGCGTGTGCCACCATGCCCAGCTCCAATACCTTTTATAATAACCACATTTTGTTGGAAAACAGCATGGTTATGATAAATGAAGCTTCCTGAAAGGGAAAAGAGTATAATCTTCTTCATTTGTGACCCTCTCTTCTTTGCATGTATTGGTCCAGGGATTTTACAGGGAAGTCATTCTGTTCTGTTATCTCTCTCTCTCTCTCTCTCTCTCTCTCTCTCTCTCTCTCTCTGCTTCTCACTCCCATTTTCTGAGACAGATCTTACACAGTACCACAGGCTAATTCACCATGTAACCCAAAGCTGAACTCAAACTCACAGTAATCCTCCTGCCTCAGCCTCCTGAGTGCTGGGATTGCAGGTATGAGGGACCATGCCTAGCTTTTTGACATTTTCTAAGTTGCAGATTGTCCCTTGTCACTCCTCTTCACATGTCATACTCAGGTTGAGGTGTCCATGTGACCTGGTAAGGTCTGTTATTGTCTTCTGACATGTGGTCCCTTTGCTTTCCACAGGAGGCTACTCCTTGGCCCTGGACAAACAAGACACTATCTCAGTTGTGGCTTTTTTTTCTTCTCATTCTCCTGTCATAACTGCCTAGTGAGTCTCTCCATGTAACATTCACTTCCCTCTAGACCCTGGTCTTACCACCATAGCTGGCCACCCCCTGTGGCAGTTCCAGCAGCTGTTCACACTCTGCTGTATAAAATCGCTTACTCCTGGCCCTGCCTTCTCCACTGGGCTGGGTGCTTCCTTTGGGCTACATCTATCTTTTATTTCAATGTTCCTAGCACAGGTACAATGCATAGAGATACCCAAGAAATCTGAAGGTAAATAACACAACTGTGAGCTTTCACCCCAATTTCCCTTCTAAGTCCTGTTTATAAGGAGGAGCCTAAAGGTACCTGCATGGCCCTCTCCCTCTTCTTCCTATGTTCTCAGTGCCTTTCCAGATACTGAATCTGGCTCAAATCCTATCTCTCCCAGTAACAGTGATCTTGGGCAAGCAGCTTTACCTTTCTAACAACTTCAAATCCTTCAACTTTTTCCCCTTCAGCCACCTACATTTTGTCACCTCCAGGATCCACTTCAGCAAGCAATCTTTCCCAACTCCTTCTCTGTCCTCAGCTTCCTGGGTTTCTGTTCTCATACACCTTACTTCACTCTCGCTTGTTTTCCATCCCATGGAGCACCCTCAGGTAACTCTGATCCATCATTTCCCTAGATATTACCAGCCCCT
The DNA here is from genome assembly GCF_020740685.1 of Jaculus jaculus. Lineage (NCBI taxonomy): Eukaryota > Metazoa > Chordata > Mammalia > Rodentia > Dipodidae > Jaculus > Jaculus jaculus. The sequence goes on from NC_059118.1 coordinate 230,914, forward strand.
TGCTGTTGTAACTTAATTTCTTACCTAGTCACACCATATTCTAACCAATATGTGCAACCGACATATTGCAAAGCAATTTATTTACTGATTTATTCATTTTCAAGCAGAGAGAGGGAGAGAGAAAGAGAATGGTCATGCCAGGACCTTTTTCCACTGCAAACAAGTTCCAGATTCAGGTGCCACTGCAAAAGCAGGTGGTAGCCTCATTACCTCAGGCACACCCTTGACATCTTTCAAATATGTTCTTCTGACAAACCTGTCTGGGAAAACCCAGCCTGGCTCTATCTAACATTGCACTTCTCTTTTCTTTCTTTCTGTCCAGCTTACTAGAGAAATACACCACAAATACATAATGTGAATACACCAAAAATACATAATGTCCAATTTCAGTACCCACAAGGGTACACTATAGTTAGAAGTCATAGGGTCAAGTACTGGTCTACTGCTTCAGGCCACAAACCTGAAAAGGCTACTGATTACAGGAGTTAGGGTAAACTAAATCTCCTATCAACCTGGAGAATGCTTACCATTGTTGGTAAAAAATAAAGACAAGTTTCATTTTTGTTTAGGCTCTAACCCAGATTATACTGACATGCAGATAGCCACTGGTAAAATTATGTATCCTTGTAATTGTTTATATAGCCATGCAGGGAGGGTCTGGAGACATGGTTTAGCCATTAAGGCACTTGCCTGCAAAGCTTAAGGACCCAGGTTTGATTCCAGATGCACTAGGTCGCACTATGTCTGGCATTCATTTTCAGTGGCTAGAAGACTTGGCCTACCTATTCTTTCTCTAACTGCCTCATTCTCTCTCTCTCTTTCTCTCTCTCTCTCTCTCTCACACACACACACAAAATAAATAAATAGCCATGCAATTATGAACCCCTTTATACACATGTCAATGTTAATTGTGTCTTGTACTCCTAGTCCTACAGTCATTGCAATATATTTGATGTGCACTTTCATCCCATGTTTAACCCTATTCGCATAGCCAGTTGCCTAATTCTGAAGGTTGTCTCTGTGACAGCTTGGAGCAAGTGGCCCAGGTCCCTATAGGAACAATGACTGGGTAATAGGGGCCCATCTTCTTTACTGTTTGCATTTCAAAGAAAGAGCTCTCTGATCCTGAAAGTAATCCTGCTGTAAAGCCTCTTCTGCTTTTAAAATATCAAATATTTAATTCCAGATCAAAGAGATAGAGGAAGAATCCCCAACAGCTGGTTTCCCATGAGAATACTCCACAAAAGGAAAGCCAGAGGTCTCTCCATTTGTGCATGGAAAGTTCACTATTTTAAATTCACCCTAGCATATGGCTGTGAGTCTACTTCCTTAATTCTGTGGGAAACTTCATGCAGCTATTCAAATTTCCACAGGAAGTCACTTGGGAGCTGGCCACGAGCCTATGACTGACAGGAGGGAATTTCTTCAGGAGATGGAAGGGCTGTTGTCCTGGGGAAGCTGCTGGCTCAAAGGGGAAGTTTTTCAGAACTTTCCAGGTACAGTTTGGTGACACGCTTTAAAGGATACCTTAAGCACTCTAGGGAGCAAGTAAGTATAAAGCATGCACCATCACACCTGGCCATTTCAGGGTCTATTGTGTATGTCCCAGTGGCTTTCCACCAACATGGAACCAGTGTAAACAATCACCACTGATAGATATGTCAAGTGTCAAATCTCCCTCATTGCTGTAGTCCCTCTCAACCAGCACTGGTCTATTTCCCACATACACCACATACACATACATACACACACACACACACACACACAAACGTATTCACTCCCAGTTCTGAACCCTCCCCTCACCCCCAAACACCTATATACACACTCACTTCTGCACTTTCACCCCAAATATTTATATACACTCACACTTCTGCTCACTTATCCCCAAACATATACACTTATTAAGTTTGTATATAATTGCTTAAACATTTCATTTTGAGCCTGCTTGATAACCTGAAAAACTCTTTCCTCTAGGTTTGCATACCTCTGATTGCTAGTGAAAAGTCTCGCTTATTCAAAAGTCCAGTGACCGTCTGTCAATAGTAAGATGCTGAGGGATACTTCCCTGTTGCCCTGGAATTGAGCTCTGAGACAAGAGGCATCAAAGACAGATAATTGGAATGTAATCTTTATTTTCTTGACTGGTTCAGGAGGATAGAGTATAGCTGAGCTTTTCTGAAAGGAAAAAGACTATTAATTGTAATGCTTCCTGGGGGAGAATGCTGTGCCTTCCTCTCATTGGAGGAAGAAAGGCTACTATCCTAACCACCCCTCTTCCCACACTCCTCCATCTTGAATAAGTGGGGACTTCAGAAAAGCATCTGTAGATTTAGGAGGATCTTGAGAAGGGAGAGTAATATCTTGTTACCTAGCTGAGATCTGTTTGCACAGAGGAACAAGGACATTGGGGAATGTGTATGAGTTGGAAGAAAGGACCTAGAAGCCAGCCTTGCAGGACTCTGCTCTCCCACCTTTTAAGAGACAAGAATGTAAGAGTCTCCCATAGATCAAGGGATAACACAGGAAATAGTTGGCCTTGGACCATCTTTACAACACCTCACCCAAAACTCTGGTTAATACCAAGAAGACCCCAGTAACACAGGAAATAGTGGGTTGAGGTCAGAGCTGAGCATACATGCCTCAGGGCTTGCACAGTGGGGGCTTTGGGGAGCTACACTGAAGAGCTCCTATCTATGAGTAGGAACAGGACATAGTCACAGCCTCACCAGGCAACAAGTTGTGGTGTCCCCTTCCCCTCTTTCTCTTTCCTGCTCAATGCCAAGGAATTAAGTATGGGGTAGTAAAGAAGATTGTGCCTCCCCCTGCTGGCAGATCTGGAGGCAGAGGAAGAAGCAAGGCTAAACTGAAGAAAAGCAGCTTTTATTTCTGCCTTCCTTGTTTGGATTTCTCTATTCCATGTTAGGGACTGGAAGAGTCACGGAAACAGAACAGGAAAACTCAGCACAGGACAAGGGATGGCAGCACAATGAAAGGATCATGCCCCTCCACTCAGATGGATTCATGAATTGGCTGTGTTCTTTTTGTGTGAATTCACAGGTCAACTAGGACAGAACTTTCTATATCTTCTCTAAGAAAGAAGCTCTGGGAGGCTAAAGGCCTCTGCCATTTTATCCATCATTCTGCTCTGCCCAGAGTGGACCATCTATAAACAAGGAGTGGGGCTGGAGAGATTTCTGTCAGTAAAGTGCTTGCCTTCAAGTATAAGGATCTGAATCCAATCCCCAAAACCTATGTAAAATGCTAGGTGTGGTGGTGTATGCCTGAAATTCCAGCCCTGGAGAGGTAGAGGCAGTAAGACCCCTGGGTCTCCCTGGACAGCTACTCTAGCCTAACTAGTGATCTCCAGACCAATGAGAGAGTTTAGCTCAAAAAGAGGTAGACAGCACACCTGAAGAACAATAGGTGAGGTTGAGAGACCAAGGAGAAGTAATGTGCTACATCTGGCTTCTGTAACCTCGCTTAGTGGCTGGACAGTGATGCTGCCATTTAAAATCAGACAGCAATTTTGACTCAGATGAGGAACTAGCTGACTGATGTGCTATTTTTGCTTCTGTATCCGTTCTTGCTTAGCTATAGACCCCCCCCCCCCCCGCCTTATTCCTGGGAAGTCTCCACTTCAAGGATATTTCAGAGATACCTTGCCACAGAGGCTCCGGCCTCTTGCAAAAGATAAGTTCTGCAAACAGCTCTTGCAATAGGTTCTGCAAACAAGTTACTACCTAAGATAAGTGAGCTGGAGTTCCCACATGCACCCTCTCTGAAATTCCCACGCGTGCCCTCTTAGAACCAATCATTTTAGAAGTCACAATATGATGTAAGCTTTCCTTTATAAACCCCTTTCCTCTGAGGGTCTGGGCTCTCTCCCTCACTACCTCTGTACCAGACTGTGTGGACAGAGCCCAGGTCTAGGCTTGCAATAAAGAAAACTGCTGCTTTTACATTCGAGTGTCTCGGCTTCTGTGGCAGTTCTCTGGGTGACTGGGGGTCTTGGCTCCTGGTCAGGGGTCTTGGCACAACAAGGTAATCCTCTGACTTCTACATGCATGTGCTCACATGCGCAGAGCACGTACGCACACACACACACACACACACACACACACACACACTTCCCACACACAAAAATAAAATAATAAAATAAGGAGTGAACTGAATTCACTGAATAGTTTTAATGTTTTCAAAAAGAAATAGTAGACCCTTACAAATAAAAGCAAGTCATGTTACAAGTTTAGATTTGAGAAGCTAGAAATTTTCTTCAGTCAGATCACACTGGGTTTTTGCTCACTAAGTCTTCAGTCCCTGGCCCTCCACCAACCCCTTGGTCTAAATCCAACAGATGTCAGACCACTGCCCATTTGATCCCCTTCCCAGTTTCTTGGAATTGGTGCATGATCTCACAGAGATCACACAGAGGTGAGTTAAATCTATTTAATCTTTTTTTACTCAAGCAACAAAAAGAGTGAGTCAAGTTTTGCATCCAGAAGAACCCAGCAAACAGATGCTTAGTGAGACCACAATAAATCCTGGGTCAATTGAGAAGGAACAGAACAGAAGGTTCCCAGAAGCATAGCTTTTTGTGTAATTGGGGCTCTCAAAACTGACTTGTCCTACTTTGGAAGAGGTGAGAAACATGTTTGTGGAGCGTTCCTTTTGCTTTGTAGAATTCTTGTCAATCATAAAGCATTGGAGTCTCACCACAACTTTTCAACATAGGAAAATGCATGCTCATTGTTGAAGTTTGAATGGATGTCCCCAATAGATTCAGGAGTTTTATGAAAGCTTCTTGGATTCACAGCTCCCTGGCTCGAGGGGTGCCATTGTGGGCAGATCCTAGGATTCAGCCCTAAGGTGTGGGGGTAGATTTTGAATTCCAGTCTAAAGATATGCAAAATGCCTGAGCTTTGCCTGGGTTTTCTGAAGTGTGCTTGCTGGTGGTAGATTACAGCTTTTTCTCTCACCAGTGGCTCAGCTTTTTCTGCCATTATGGAACTTCCCCTAGATCTGTAATCTTCAAATAAATTTCCTTCCTCCCATAACTGTGCCTGGTTTGGAAGCTCATCCCAACACCCTGAAGCTGAGAGGGAGTACAGTTACGGGGACTGGTTCCCTGAAGGTTAAAAAAAGAAAAAAAAAGCAGAAAAATCTGCACTTGCTAGAAATCAAAGATGATCTGACCTCTTATTTCTTGCCTAGTTCCCTACACCTGTTTCTCCTGTTTCTCAAACAACCAAGAACCCTCCTGGGAAGGAGGTCTTTCATCTTTCATAGTATTTAAACATTGTAGCTGGTCAAGTTCAGCCTCTGGAAGTTGGTGTCAAGGCTAAACTTTTCCGAGATAGTCCCTAACCTAACCAACCAGTTGTCCCTCTGGTTCACCTAAGCCAGGAGACAGCCCACCACTATAAGGTTATAAATACCTTTGCAAGGGGAGGGCAGGATCTTGGACCACTTGGAAACTTCCAGCTGTGTGTGAGTTTTTCCCTCAGTTGGGCCTGGGCCCTAGGTCAGGCCCAGGTGGGTTGAGCCAAGGGGCGGTCCCCCTAGCCCTTACTCTTCACATGGGTTCTTTATCCTCTCCAGCTCCCCTCTTGGCAGAAGCTCCATGAACTTCCTTTTCTCTCTTTTCTTTCCATGGTTTTCCCAGGCCCTCCATGTGGAATCTCTAAATTTTCTAATTTAATTTTTAAATTTTTATTTATAAGCAGAGACTCAGAGAAGAGAGACAAACAGAGAGAGAATGGGCACACCAGGGCCTCTAGCCACTACAAACAAACTTCAGACACATGTGCCACTTTGTTCATCTGGCTTTATGCAGCTACTGGGAAATCCAACCAAGGTCATTAGGCTTTACAGGCAAGTACCTTAACTACTGAGCCATCTCTCCAGCCCTTGACTAATTCACTCTTGCACCTTGTGCTGGTTTTCAGATATTTTGGTAAATTGTTTGGCATGGCTCACATTAAAGAATGGTCTCTATTTTCTCCTCTTCCATCTAGACAAGGCTTTAATTAATAGAATGGTAGAAGTGACACTGTGTGGCTTCTTTTTAAAAAATTATTACTGTGTGTATGTATGTATGTGTATGTATTGGTATGTATATGCCACAGTGCACATGTGAAAGTCAGAGGGCAACCTCAGGGTGTTGGTCTATTCTTTCCACCTCTTGTTTTTGTTATTGTTTTGTTTTGTGTTTAGTATTTTATTTATTTGCAAGGAGAGAGAGAGAAAGGGAGAATGGGCATAGTATGGCCTCTAGCCACTACAAACAAACTTTAGATGCATGTGTCACTTTGTGTATCCAGTTTTATGTGGGTACTGGGGAATCCAACCCAGGTTGTTAGGCTTTGCAGGCAAATGCCTTAACCACTGAGCCATTTCTCCAACCACCCCCCCAACACCTTGTTAATTTGAGATAAGGTCTCTCTTGTTGTCTTTGTGCTGCTGGAAGGGCCAGTCTAGCCCAAGAGCTTCATGGATCCATTCCCTGTTGCTGTACTTACTGGGATTACAGACCAGTGCACAGTGCCACCTTGCATCTGGCTTTAAGTAGAAGCTGAGGCTCAAAGTTGGCAGGCTTGTTAAGCAACTGAACCATCTTCTCAGCCCCACTGTGTGACTTCTGAAAGGCAGGGATGGACAGCAGACTGGGTCCTGCTCTGAGTTACTCCACATTGTATGGAACAGTGGCTTTTAGTTATCTTGCCTTAGTGACTTCATGTTACAAAGGGACAGCTGGGCTGGAGAGATGGCTTAGCGGTTAAGCGCTTGCCTGTGAAGCCTAAGGACCCCAGTTCGAGGCTCAGTTCCCAGGACCCACGTTAGCCAGATGCACAAGGGGGCACACGCATCTGGAGTTCGTTTGCAGAGGCTGGAAGCCCTGGCGCACCCATTCTCTCTCTCTCCCTCTATCTGTCTTTCTCTATGTATCTGTCGCTCTCAAATAAATAAATAAAAAATGAACAAAAAAAATTTTTAAAAAAGGGACAGCTGACTACATTTGAATGCAAATGCTGAGATAGAATAACTCCAACCCCAGAGCGTTTTTGTACAGTAACAACCATCTTCTGTCCAGCACAACCATGAGTCATATATTGATAAGCAACTTATTTATGCAAATCAGGAAGTGCCGCTTGTGAACATATCAAATGAAATCAGGAATGTGTGGATACATGCACATATCAAAACCATATATCAGAGACACCAGGACCATGAGCTTAAAAAGCACAGTGGACCAATGAATGATGCAACCCCTTACCTAGTTCGTATAAAAGGAGGGGCACCTATGGACCTGTCATCAGGCTACTCGATCTATGTGACTCCCAATCCTCTCAATCCTCATCTCATTCCCTCTATACTTGAATCCACCAACTATCCAGACAGCTCTGCACCTTGAACAAGCTCTGGGCTTGTCAGCTTTACACTTAAATGGTTCTGTGGCTGAGTTCTTAGCCCTATCAGACCACTTGGAGAGACCCTTTTGCATCTGTATCAGCTCTCTCAGCTTTCAATAGCACCTCTCTGAATCCCATTATTTAGTCTTCTATAGCTTTTTCATTGTGAAAGTGTAATGTGTGATTGGAGTGTTATTAATTTTAGGAATTAAGATTAGAATGTGATTGCCAATGGTCACAATGAGCAAGCGAAATCAAGAGTACTTTGTGTGAGTACCTGAATTTTAACCCCCATATAAAAACCCAAACACAGTAGTAGGCATCTGTAATCTCAGCATGCCTCCAGTGATAAGGGAGGCAGAGACAGGAGAATGGGAACAACAGGAAACCCTGCCTCAAACAAGGGAAGAGGAAAACCAATATCCAAGGATGTCCTCTTGTAAGGGTCTAAGAATCGCTGAAGAAAGACCCCAGACTCAAGTAGTATGTAAAAGCAAAGAGTTTTTATTCTGCAGAATCAGCCAGTATGCAGGGTCAACCAATTATATAAAATAGCAACCCTGAGAGGTACATGCAGTCCTCTTTTAAGTATAGCTAAGGGAATTTTAGGAGGGTTAGGTTATGTTCTAATGTGATTGGCTACGCAAGCAGCAGTTACATTTGTATACCTTTGATTGGCTGTGGCCCAGATTTTACCATCCTTGGGCACATTTAGACATGTTTTCGAGACTTTGCAGGAACTGACTCAGCCCTGGAGCCCACTATCTCGGGCAAGCCCTTTTTTTGGTCATAGTCCAGAGGTATTGCAGGAACTGACTCAGGCCCCTGGGCAGCTATATTCCCTGGCCACATAATAGGATCACTGTTGATTAACAGCCCTTTGTTTGTAGTTTTTCCCAAAAGTCTTGCCTGCCTCTCCAGGAAACTGAAATTTAGGCCTAGCTGTAAGCTGGAACAAATTTGATCCTCTTACTCTGACCTCCACACATGCACCATGGCATGAGCAAGTACCTGTACACACATAAAGGAAAAAGAGTACTGTGTGTATATCTTGTGGAATTGACACAGCTTGTGAATTTATTGTTATCCAGTAAATTCTGATACTGTGGAAACACACAAACATGTCTCTTTTAATGGTATAGCTCAGTTGTGACATCATATTAGAAGAGTCCAGTGGTTCTTAGGACATCTACTCAGAGGCCCAGATGCCAAGTGAGAGGTTGTATGAATCAATACATAAATAGATGTATAGGTCATGTTTAGTTCAATACCCAGCTGTGAGTTCTCCTCAGCCCAGTGTCTAGATGCTAGACATGTAAGTGAAGAATTCTCAAGATGACCCCCAACCTAACAACTGCCACTCTATATGACACAGAAAACCAAAGTTTGGCTGAGCATGATCAACCCAGATTGTTATTGTGTTAAACCTCAACTGGGGTGTTTTGTTACTCAGCAATAGCTAACCAGAACACACCTTATCAATTTATATAATGTAAGTTTATATTTATTTAAAAAATCACAGTATTATCCTGTGGTCTGAGGATCTCTTTCCATGTTTTTGTTTTAGCTATGTATCTACAGTCAGGCAAAGTTCTTTCCTTGGAAGTGGTTCCAAAAGTAGTTGTCATTTCAGGAACAGAATCATCAGGGGTATCTGCCATTGCCATTTCCTTCACATACTCTCCTGCTCTATACTTACTCTCTCACACTTCTATTTTTTTTTTATTATTTTATTTTTATTTATTTATTTGAAAGAGAGAGATAGATACAGAAATAAACAGGAAAAGAGAGAATGGGTGCACTAGGGCCTTCAGCCCTATAAATGAACTCCAGATGCATGTGTCCCCTTGTGCATCTGGCTTATGTGGGTTCTAGGGAATCAAACTAAGGTCCTTTGGCTTTTCAGGGAAGTGCCTTAACCACTAAGCAATCTCTCTAGCCCAACACACTCCTACTTTTTAAGGATTTGTGGTATTTGGGAATTAGAAAGAACAGAACCTAGGGATCATCAGGAGCAACCTACTTATTTTACAGAATGGAAACAGACTAGAGAAAAGCACCCACTTCCCCCTGGTCACACAGTTGATATCATTGGCCTGATAGGGATACAGGCAACAAGTCCATGTTCTTGTTATGCCTTTCACCTATTCCCATCTCAGACTGAAAACAGGGTGTGTTATTTTTTTTCAGAGCCAAAGCTAAAAGTGAGAGGGAGTCAAGTAGCTTTGTTAGGCAGTTGGGTGACTGGGCCTCTTAAAGTAAAATACACAAATGTCCTTGGGCTTTGCTAGAGATCAGAGAGGGAGCTGGCTTCTTATCTCTTGCTTAAATGGATTTCCTAGATTTGTTTTTCCACAGTCTGAGCCCCTTCTGGAAGGGAGTTCCCCTTTCCTAGAAAATCTAATCCTGACATTGTGATTGGTCAAGTTCAGCCCCCAGAACTTGACATCATGGCTAGTCTCTTCCTGAGACAGCCTCTATCCCAGACCTATCAGCTGTCTCTCTGGTTCACCTGAGCCAGAAGGTAAAGCCCATTGCATAAGGTTATAAATATGTTTATGAGGGCAAGGCAACTTCTCTTGGGGGCCCATTCATCACTTGTGAACCTCTAGATTCTGGTGAGTCTTCCCCTGACCCCCTCCTCCCACATGGGCTCTTTACCCCTCTGCCCTCCGAAAAGCAGGAGCTTTTTGTACTTCCTTTTCTTGCTTGTCTAATTCTCTTCTTCACAATTTTCCCAGGACCAGCACATAAGCTCTCAGACAACAAAGGTGGATCCTCCCCTTGGTTGTGTACTTTCCTCAATAAATATAATAATTATTCTTCTCAGTCTTATTTTATCCAATTCTTTGGTTAGAAGTAGACATAACCATAGGGTTTGGGAGTTCAAGGATTCTATTCCTGAACCCCTAACACCCCATTTCAGAGGCACAACCTTAGGGAAAACAAGACAGAAGGCAAAGATACAAGGCTATATCACAGCTGAAAGAAAGTGGCCAATGCCTCTCCTCTTACCTGTTACCAGTTCAGGTTATATCAAAATCCCAGTCAAGCAGATACACTGCATGAGGAACTGTTTTCTAACCTGTCCAAACAAAACAAAACAAACCCGACAAGCAGGGGTTTTACCTTTCATTGAAAGTGAGAAGTAAAGCTGGGCATGATAGCTAACATCTATAATCCCAAAACTACAGAGGTTGAAGCAGGGGGATCACTATAGCCAGAGAGAGAGAAAGAGAAAGAGAGCAACTCAAAACAAAGCCAATGGGAAATAAATGAGAGCTGTCAATGTTCAGATACTAATCATGTGAGGTAAAGAGAAATACTTGGGAGTTGAAATGGATCTGAAATTCTTCTCTAGACATAAATGTCAGAGTGGGTCAGGAATGACGGTGCCCAAACTGACTGATGCAGTCATGATCCACAGTGATCACAGATACCCCCACTAGGGGCCCCTCAGTGGAATGGGGACAGGGGAGAGGGAAAAATAGGATAAACTGATAGAAATATGATCAATTTGCAATATGTTTATATTTCTAATTTCCCAGTAAAAATTATTATTAAAAAATGTTTACCCAGCATGCACCTTCCATCTCCAGCACTACATAAAGTAGTCATGTTGGTGCATGCCTATAATCCCAACATTCAAGAGGTTAAGGCAGGAGGATCAGAAATTCAAGATCATCTTCAGCTGCATAACAAGTTTTAGGCCAGCCAGAGCAACGTAAGACCCTGTATTCTTAAAAAGAAACAAGAAAAAGTCACTCAGAAGCTCTCAAGCCAAGGAAGGAGCAAACAGCCTGCTTTACTTTGCAAGAGCCACCAAAAAGGAGAACTAGGAAATTCTTGACAATGCAACTGCTTCCCCAAAACAGCGTGAATGGGAATTGGGAGGGGACAAGAGGATGTGAACTGGAAGTTGAGTGGGCAGACTCTGAACAGTATTACTTAAATCCCTAATTTTAAGGAAGTAGATGAGGGAAGGGCAGTTTCTAAAGTAATAGGCCTTCCTACCAATGTATAAAGAATGAAAACTATGTAAGGATATGTAAAGAAGGAAAAAGGTGTATGTATAATTTCTTCTCCCACTAAAAATCACTAATTAATATAATACATATTTTTCCATCATCAGATCATGTGATGTATATAATTTTATATCTACTTTGTTTCTCAATATTTCACTAGATCTAATTTCCATCCATGATATTAAAAATTGTCCATAAATATCATTTTCAAGAACTATATAATGGGCTAGAGAGATTGCTCAGTGGTTAAGGCTCTTGCTGGCTTGCAAATCCTAAAGACCCAGGTTCAATTCCCCAGCACCCATGTAAAGCCAGATGCACAGAGTGGCACATGCATTTGGAATTCTTTGGCAGTGGCAGGAGACCCTGGCACACTTCTCCCTCTTTCTCTCTCCTTGCAAATAAGTAAACAAATAAACTTTAAAAATAACTATATAGTATTTGTTAATTACACTATTATTCACTTGCTTCCTTATTGCTGGATTTTCCCCCAATTTTTTTGTTGTTTTTTTTTTGTTTGGTTGGTTTTGGTTTTTGAGGCAGGGTCTCACTGTAGCTCAGGCTGATCTGGAATTCACTCTGTAGTCTCAGGGTGGCCTAGAACTCTCGGCAATCCTCCTACCTCTGCCTCCCGAGTGCAGGGATTAAAGGCGTGCACCACGACGCCCAGCCTCTTCACCCAATTTTTAACTAATAGAAATAATTCATCAATAAACAACTTAGTGTCTGAGCTGTATTTTCCAGCGTTATATTTTCCTCAGAGACTTCCCTTGGAAACATTCAAAAATAACTGGAACAGATTGTTTCTGAGGCAAGTTTTAATACTTAGGCTGGTTTGGAATTCACTATGTAGTCCCAGGCTGGCTTTAAACACTTATTGATCTGCCTGCCCATCCTCCCAAGTGCTAGGAGGAAATATTAAGAGAGGGAGATTGGCCTGGTCTAAAAGAGATGAACTAAAATGAAATGTTCTTCTAGAATTAAAGCTTCATTAGGAGTATTGGAAGCACCATACCACAAGTGGCATGGTAGGGTTCAAAGCCAGAGAAAGAGACTCTGGAAAATCCAAAGAACAAAGAAAGGTAGTCTTCTTTTATGGATTTCTAGGGGAGGGACAAAGTTCCATATCATGTGATTAAGCTACATGCTGGGAGCCACAGCAGCAATGGAAAGTGGGAGATAAAGAAAGTCTCTGGGGCTGGAGAGATGGCTTAGCGGTTAAGCGCTTGCCTGTGAAGCCTATGGACCCCGGTTCGAGGCTCGGTTCCCCAGGTCCCACATTAGCCAGATGCACAAGAGGGCGCACGCATCTGGAGTGTGTTTGCAGTGGCTGGAATCCCTGGCATGCCCATTCTCTCTCTCTCCCTCCATCTACACACCTGTAGTCCCAGAACTCAGGAGGCTAAGGTAGGAGGATTGCCATGAATTCAAAGCTAGCCTGGAGCTACAAAGTAAGTTCAAGGCCATCCTGGGCTAGAGTGAGACTCGGCCTAAAATTTCTTTTAAAAAATTTTTAAAAGTAAAACCTGCCCATCCATGCCTCACTGGCACCCATAAAAGGCTTACAGTCTACCCTTGTTCAAATGAGAACTCATCCTCAATTCAATTCAGCTCTCAACTAGCATGTCACCAACCACACAGGAAAATAAAAGGCCCCAGGTAAGTAAACAAATGAACTTGGATGAGGTAGAACTAAGGAAAGTAAAACAAACTAACTAAAATTTGATTACCCTTAGAGAACCAAGATGAGACACCCTTAAAACGCAATCATTCTTCTATTGAAAAAGAGGAAGAAGCACTTGAGAGGTTGAGGCAGGAAGATTATGATTTCAAGACCAATCTGCCCAACATAGAAGACCTATGGACAGGAAAAGGGATAGTAAAAGGATTGTTTCAAATACCCTTTTAAATATATTTATTTTTAATTAGCCTAGCAAGTGTAATATATACAATTAAAAAATTAAAATTCAAGCATAGAATGAATAAATTTAAAAGTTTTTGTTTGGAGCCGGGCGTGGTGGCCTATGCCTTTAATCCCAGCACTTGGAAGGCAGAGGTAGGAGGATTGCTGTGAGTTCGTGGCCACCCTGAGACTCCATAGTGAATTCCAGGTCAGCCTGGGCTAGAGTGAGACCCTATCTTGAAAAACCAAAAAAAAAAAAAAAAAAAAAAAAGTTTTTGTTTGGGCTAGGGAGATGGATTATCAGTTAAGGCACTTGCCTGCAAAGCCAAAGGATCCATTTTCAATTCCCCAGGACCCACATAAGCCAGATGCACAAGGTGGTGCATGCGTCGAGTTAGTTTGCAGTGGCTAGAGGCCCTGGCACACCCATTTTCTCTCTCTACCTGCCTCTCTTTATATGTCTCTCTCTCAAATAAATAAATAAATTTTTTTTTTTAAATTTTGGTCTTGCAGAAAATGGCAAAAATTATTTTTAAAATGGTTAGAGAAGACACATAAAGGCTCAATTCAAATAAGACAGCATTCATATAATAGGGTTAAAGAAAAAGATAACAATGAAGGTGGAAAGATGAAATTATAAAAAACTTTTTAATCCCCTAGAATTGAAAAAAAAATAAACTTTCAGAGTACAAGAACTCCACTTCCATGTATAATGAACAAAAGTGGTCCATAGAAACAACTTCATGGAACTTTTGGGTACTAATAATAAAGGAGGTCATAAATGCTCTCAGAAGACAAGGGACAGACATCCAACAAGAGTGAAAGTCAGACTTGGATTCTTCTCATCAGTGGACCTAGAACTCAAAGACAGGAAAGGAAAAAGAAGTCCGTCTGATGCTCTACCCAGCCAGCCGCCAGTCCACTGTGAGGAGGACGAAGGCTGCACCAACCTGCAATAACTCAGAGCATTGACTTGGTGGTAGTTTGAATTCATATCTCCCCATAGACTCAGGCATTTTATTAAAGCTTATAACTTGGATCTCTGGCTGCCTAGATGGAGGAGGTATCACTGGGGGATGATCCTGGAATTCAGCCCAAAGGTGTATTTGGGAGCAGACCTGATTTCCAACCCAAAGGTGTAAAAGCAGTTAGAGCTCTGGGGCCCTGCTAGCTGTTGGTTCATGCTTACATGCTTACATGCTGCCTTTTTTTTTTTTTTTTTTTTTGGCTGTTTGGTTGTTTCTTGGATGTATGGAAGCAGCTTCTACCACTCATAGGATTTCCCCCTGGATCTGTATGCTTGAAACAAATCCCTTCCTCCCATAAAACTGTGTCTGTCTGGAGGATTACCCCAGCAACATAAAGCTGTCTAATAGACAGATTCCTAATAGCATTTCTTTCTGCAAGTAAAATTTTGAGCTTGGGGCATGGCTCAGTGTTCAAGGGCCCTTACTTGAAAGGCTAGATGGCCCAGATTCAATTTCCCAGTACACACATAAAGCCAGATACACAGAGTGGTTCATGCATCTGGAGTTCAACTGCACAGGTAGAAGGCCCTCATGAATCCATTTCTCTCTCTCTCTCTCTCTCTCTCTCTCTCTCTCTCTCTCTTTCTCTCTTTGTTCTCTTTCTCTCCTCTCTTATTTTTATCTCTTTGCTTGCAAATAAATGATAAGTAAATTTATTTTGAAAGCAAAATTTCTTAATGATATACTACTCAACAACGGGGCAGACATAAGAAGTAAATAACCAACTAAACTAGGCCAGAAAGAAATGGAAACATCAATACAGGTATTTTTTGAGCACTTGATAAATTATATAATTAGATATCTAGATGGTATGTAATATTATAAAGAAGATGTATTCCTTTATTACCAGTTAAAAGTTCCCCAAAACAAGCTATAAATATGTGTGGTTGTATATGCATGTGTGTGTGTGTGTGTGTGTTTGTACACCCACATGTGCATATCTGCATAGAGAAGAGTTGGCTTTAAGAGTCCTCAGGCCTTGTTCAATTCTAGTAGCTCATGAACTTGAACCTACATTGCTGTCCAAGTGTGAGTGCTGCCATTGAGATCATGGGACCCAGGCCATCCTGTGTGGAGAAAAGCTGAGTTCTACTTTCTGTTGTTGAAGGGTAAATCAATCAGATTTCTCCTTGAAATGTGAGGTGGTAGAGTAGTGCAAACTTTACTGCAGTGATTTGCCCCAAAATCCACCTTGATTAAATTTGTCATTCACACAGACAAAGGCTGAACACCCAACACACTGAAGGCCAGTGATGGGCCAGGCCTGTCTTCAGCCCTCACAGAAATCTGCAATCATTTGGGCTATACACTCCCATGGAGGGGTGAGCAGTCTCATTTTGCAAGCAAAGCAGGAAATGTGTTGAAAGTCATAACCACAGCAAAACTGCCACATCAGGCTGAGAGGTATCACTTAAACATGGAAATTGCACTGCCTACCACAGACCCAGATGGGAACAAGTCTCATTGCTTATGGATCTAAATGTCAACATACTTCTTGGCCAGATGTGAGCATCTTATCCACAATGAGTTCAAGGTGTCATGAGTTATTAACAGAACACAGAGAAACCTCAAGTCTCACTTCTTCAAACTGTGATCACTGTGGTGAGTGAGTGTAACAATAGCAGTGTGTTATCTAAAATCCTGGAGTCAAGGTTCAAAGATGAGGGCCAACAACTAAGAAGTATTGATAAGTTGTTATTATAGTCTCACCTTGCACATGGCAGGGGATGGGGAACTCCAAGCCACATCACAAAGAAATTTCCAGAAACCTGCAAATGAAGAAATATCCTGTCTTCCTGGTGACATATTTGGGAACCAAAGTATCAGAGGCAGTGGGGTAGAAGACCTGGAAACTCTGCATGCCTACCTACATCCCAAACAGAAAATCTGAACTTCTTACCTTGTGCTTGCGCCTGGAACAATTCTGTGGAAGATGTGAATCCACACATGCACCTGAGAAAGCCAAGTTTATGGTGGCAGTTCTGGGATTTATTTAAAGGTCAGCATCACAGAGTGAAGACTAAGACTCCCAGACCAAACGATTAAGGGGCTTAAAACCAGACCTCAGGACTGGGGAAATGACTTAGAGGTTAAGGTATTTGCCTGCAAAGCCTAAGGACCCCGGTTTGATTCCCCAGGACCCACATAAGCCAGATGCACAAGGGGGCACATGTGTATGGAGTTTACTTGCAATGGCTAGAGGGCCTGGTGTGCCTATTCTCTCTCTCTCTCTCTCTCTCTCTCTCTCTCTCTCTCTCTCTAGTAAATAAGTAAATGAAATTTTTAAAAAGACCTTAAATTTCATAGTCATGCTCTTATCCATTATTTTCAGTCACCTCTCTGGAGTAGGATATTTCCAGTTGCTTTATCTGAACAATTAAAATAGTTGGAAGAATAAATAGCAAGAATAGCAAGAACTATTTTTCAGAATGTCATCCTCAAGAGACATTTCTTTCTCACTCCTTTCCTGACCCATCTGGGTGGATATAGGTGTCTTCCTGAAGTTTTGTACCAGACCATGTAAGCCACTTAGGCAACCAAGTCTAAATCACAGATGGGGTGGATGTGAGATCCACCCTCATACAACCTCACAGATACAGCCTAGAAATGTCTGTATTTCAGAACAGAAGATGTGGCTTCCAGGAAGAATACCTAGGTTTCAAAATAACTAAAAACCCCACTCATCTACACTCAACTGGAAGGAACCTCTCTAGAAAGCCATGCACACATGTGGGGAAGGGAGAAGTAGGGGTGCCCATTTACTAACTGTTTAGCAGCCACTTCTCCAGCCTTATACTCTCAGTGACCTCCACATGGGATCACCTATTATGATGGTTATTCTCTGGTTGCAAACTTGACAGGACTTGCACTCACCATGGAAACAAATCTCTGGGAATGTCTATGAGGAATTTTTTTCTTGAAAAAATATTTTTGGTTATTTATTTATTTGTGTGTGTGTGTGTGTGTGTGTGAGAGAGAGAGAGAGAGAGAGAGAGAGAGAGAGAGAGAGAACATGGGCATGTCAGGGCCTGTTGCTGCTAACAAAAGAATTCCAGACATATGTGCCACATTATACATTGTCTTTACATGGGTTCTAGAGACTTGAACACAGGCTGGCAGACTTTGCAAGCAAGTGCCTTTAACCACTAAGCCATCTCCCCAAAATTTCTAGATTAGGTTAATTGATGTGGAAGGAAAGACCTTCCCTAAATGTGTAACCATTCCATAGGCTGGGTTCCTGGACATAAAAAAGAAAAAGGAGGAGGAGGAGGAAGAGGAGAAAAAAGAGGGAGGATGGAAGAGAAGAAGAAAACCAAAGTAATCTCTTGGTTTCCTCACTGTTAACTGAGTGTGACCAGTGCCTCAAGACCATGCCAACATGCTTTCCCTGCCATGATGGACTATAATTTTGAACTCTTAGTAAAATAAACCTTTTCTTCCTTAAATTGCTTATGGTAAATTATTTGGTCACAGCAATGAGAAAGTAATTAATACATCTATCCTCTAGAAGGGTTAGGTTTAGCAGCTAAAAGTATTTATTAACTGCTAATAAACACTAAAAATTGTAATAATAACAAACTAGTGACTCTCAAGGCATTACATATTCATGAAATACATGAGAATCTTGCCAAAACTCAGATTTTTATTCTGAAGGGCTAGAATTGGCCCTAAGGTTCTGTAAGAAGCTCTCATGTGATATCAAAGCACACTGCACAGTAAGGAAACGCTTTTAAAAAACCATGTTTATTCCTCACTTAGGTATAAGAAACCTAACCCTCCAGACTATGGATTGACCACAGCAACATCAGAGACCCAAACTTTGAGCTCTCTGCAGTCCTTCCTCCCATCTTCACCTTTCATCTTTGTGGTACAAGATGGTTCCTGGAGAGGTGACTCCACCCATGCTCCAAGCCATCAGCAAGAGGAAATAAGAGAAAATAAATACTTCCACCAAACAAGGTAGCTCCCCTCAGGAGTTGTTCTTGTACCCAGTACCTTCCTTCACCTTCATCACTTAGCCTCCAGAAAGCTTAGAGAAACTGAAAAAAGGTTGAATTTTCTCTGGAAGCAATGTTACCAGCTTAAAAAATGTTTCATTTCCTAAAAAAAATGAAAGAATGGTAGACATTAGAAAGTTTACTCCATCTTCCCACCCTGCTATTCAGGGGTTTGTGCCACTGTCATTGCTTAGAGCCTTGAGCTACAGTTTAGAGTGAGAGTAAGTGAAGAAGTGCTCATGGAAGAGCAACAACAAGCACAAGCCAAGCAAAGAGGTTTGGCATCTGCTAGAAGCAGAAAAAGAAGTGGGAAAACCATGGATAGGCCTTGGGCATAGCTTTGAAAAGCTTGTTTTGGTCTTGCTCCAAAGACTTGAGATCCATCTTGTGCTCCTCTGGATCTGAGGGCCTCTTCTGGTTCCTCTGGAAGAGAGACCCCTCTGCAACCTTACAGCTAGACTCATCCTACATCTCCTCCTCCCTCACATAAGGGACAATTCCTGTTTGCTCCAGATGAAGCTATCTGTCCCCATCCACATCTGGGTCCCTTGTCTTATGTTGAATAGAACCTCTCGGGTGCTAAGACTTGTTTGACCCACCAACAAAGTCTGATATCAGTTCTTTGATGCTGTAAGTATTTTCTTCTATGCTCAGTGTCCCTTTTAGCTGAAACTATCTGGCGTATAGCCACCTAAGCAAGGACATTCTGGTATAATCTTTGAGTAGGGGTAAACCATTGATGTGACCAAGGGTGATGAACTACCATAAGCTACTAGGGACTTATGACATAGCCCAGTGAAGAGGAACCTGCTGACACCAAAAAGCAGCATTAACTAAGGGATATGGTCTGCATATGGTTTATGTGTAACTGCTAGAAGTTTATGTGTTAGAAACTTGGTCTCCAGTATATTGATGTAGGAGGAGACAAAATCTCTAGGAGATAAGGCCTGGTGAGAAGTAATTAGATAATCAGGGTACTATCAATCATTTCCTGGAAGGAATTATTTATTGTGAGACCCTGGTTAGTTCTTACAAGAAGTCTGTTTTAAAATATCAAGGCCATCCCCTCCTGTCTTTCCATGTGATTACTCCCTTGGACACTCTTTCTCCATGTCACCCACCATGCAGTCCTCATCAGAGCAAAGCCAATGACAGTTCCAAAACCATGAACTAAATAAACCTATTTTCTTCATTAAGTATGCAGTCTTGGATATTCTGTCATAGCAACAGAAGCAGATAAACATATTAAGATAATTAAAGACTCTTCCAGAAAAGTTGGCAGTAGCAGAACAAAAAGAGGTAGATGTGTAAAATGCCATTAAGTCAGGTTAATAATGCCGTAAACTCCATTTTTTTAAGCCCAGACTGGCCTCAAACTCATGGTCCTCCTGTCTCAGTTTCTTGAGTGCTGAGACTACAGGCATATTCCCCACACCTGGCCCAAAACGTCTTTTGGTGGCACCTCCTGCTCCCAGTGCCATTTCTTGCTTGCCATCCAGAAACCCCATAGATGGTCAAACAATAGCATAGCTGACATTGTTTTCTAATAATCTAGTGAAATGAATTGTACCATTGTAACAGCTCATGACATGTGGGTGATGCCATGCAAGGTGCTTGTTTTGGTGCCTGCCATACTATTTATCCCTCCCTTCCTGGCTGAACATGCCCTTCCACCAGCCCCTGCCTAGTGAAGAAGTGCCAAAAAGTTTTCTGTGCAGAGGTGGCTATTGATCAGGACTAGGTGGCATCAACCCACAGGAGCCTAATCATAATAATGCCATCTGAGGCTGTTGGCATGAAGGCAGTAATTATATCCTAAATGTGACAGTGATTCAACCACCATAACTAAAGACCTAATAAGATGACTAAAACAGATATGTTCACTTTTTTCTCATGTGAAATCTAGACTAACCTGGCAGCTCTTTCCATTTTGTTGCTCTGCTAACTGCAGTGTTGCTAACATCTACAGTTTCAAAGCTGTACCTCAGTACATTCCAGCTAGTAAGGACAGGGCAGACAGGTTCCTTCCCTGTAAGGGTTTAGTCTAGAAATTGCACAAAAGACCGTCACTCAAATCCTACTAGCCAGGCTACAGAGATAGCTCATTGGTCAAAGGCACTAGCTTACAAAGCCTGAAATCCTGACACCCTGGGTTTGATTCCCCAAAACCCACATAAAGCCAGATGCATAAAATGGCTCGTGTGTTTGGAGTTTGTTTGTAGTAGCAGAAAGTGCTGGCGCACCTATACTCACTCTCTTTCCGTCTGCATCTTTATGTGTTCTCAAATAAGTAATTTTTTAATCCTAATGACCAACACAACTGCAAGAAAAAAAAAAAGGCAGGGGACTATCAGTCCTATTCTAGGCAGCTGTGTGACTAGCTGAAAATCAAGAATTAAGCTATGAGGGAGTGAATGACAGCAGACATCTCCAGTTTCTGCTGTAATCTCTGGAATCTGGGGCCAGAGAAGTCAGAGTTTCGTCATTTTGAGGGAGGAGAAGATAGAAAAGGTCACACAGAAAGCATCAAAACTGGTGTTTCTTATGTGAGAAGAAAGCATAAACAACCCTTAACCGCCTGTGACACCAAACACCACTCAGTACAGTTCTCACCAATGTGCATCCCACCAGAAAACCCTGCTATGAGGGATGGGGCACCCAGAAGTCCCTGATGCATTGAAAACATTCAGTCCTGTTGGGGAGCAGTGCCACTAAAGATGGGGAAACTGAATGTTAAGTGCACCACTACCTGTCCTCAAGCCTCAGCCCTAAGAAAGCAAGACAAAAATACATTAAAATCTGCTGCTTTTGACCTCATGATTAGTGATATGGAAACAAGCCATTAGTGTGTGATGCTATCTTGCTTCCTCTGTGTGGAAGGTACAGATAGAGATGAGGATTCTCCAACTAAGACCACAAGCTCAGATGTGTTAGCCATATAAGTAAATCAACAGACCAGCTGTAGGGCATGAGTGTTTCAATATGCATAGCACAGCCAGACACATGGCCTCACTGAGATCTGTTGAAATTTACAGCCCATCAGAAAGTGCAGACTGTGGGCAGCTTAGAGATGGTGGGAAATAGACTGAAGCAAGGACCCAAGGCCTAGCTAGCCCTGAGGGGAATGTACTCAGATACCAGAGAGGAAATCCTCCTTAGAAGGAAGAAATAATTTCTGAAGGATAGGGCTATCATGATTCCTTTGCTGACAATATAATTCATTATGCAAATCAGAAACTTTTTAAAAATGAAAATCCTAATTTACTTAACAGATCTTAACTGATTTGCAGTATGCATGAACCAATAGTGGGCAAGCAAGAAGAGTGGACACTCTGCTAATCCTTAGTATGCTGGCCACAAGCAAACTGTACCAGAACATTGAGGTCTTAATTCTGTCCTAAATGATCCTCAGATAAAAATTCAACATGATGAGCAGCATCAGAAGAAATTGGTTGGGGTTGTGCACCTTGACTATGTGCCAGGAGTGCCAGTGAATCAGGGCTTCAGCAAGGAGTGAAAGTTTAGTCTTGTAAAGCAGCTACTAAATGTTGATGGTGAACAAACTCATCAGAAATTCAAACCAGACTGATCCCAAATGGGAATCTGTAGGCTATAAAACCAACCCACATAGAGTTTAGAGATGTAGCTGAACTCAGAGACTACTGGAGCTAGAGATTCAAATATTGTTGTGACTTCCTCTCTCTATACTTATATTTTTGTCAGTGTGGGCTCCTGTAACAAAGTACCACAGAGTGGGTGATTTCCACCCCAGATGTTTATTTCTCATAGAACTGGAGAATGGAAACACGTAAGTAGGTTTGTTTCTTAATGAAGGTGCTCTCAGAATCTTGCAGACACTCTTATCTCACCATGTGCTCTGATAAAAAGTCCTTTGTGGGTGCACACTTGGGAAGAGAGAAAGCTTCATGTCTCTTCCTTTTCTAAGACCACATTTCACACATGTAGGCTCCATTATCATCTAAATTTCACTTTCTGGAAGCACCCACCTTTACTCTGGGGATTAGGACTTCAGTATATGGATTTGGGATGGATGCCACAAACATGCAATCTTGTGTATGCTTCTGAGACTCTGAATGAGTTCTGTCAATTCAGCTGTCCCCACAAGGCCAAAGCCATGCCTTCAGGCATCTCTGGACCTGAATACCTGAGAGAAGAGAGAACACTCTCATGAATATGGGGTGAAAAGCAATCTCAGAGAAGACTTCTGACTGGTGAGTTTACTCATATGTAACCATTCATTTTAGCCAAAGGGTTGATACTACTGTGATTGGCCAGGCAGGCCACATGTTCATCTCCATGTTTGGGAAGATGGATAGAGTGAACATCCCCTTCAAATGTGAGAGTTTGTTATAAGCAAGCCACTGAAAAAGAAGCAAAAAGGGGTCAATGGGAGAAGGGAGACTGTGCCAAGCTACAGATTGTGAATCTGCTAGTGAGTCCCATGAGATGCCTAGACTGCCTAGAAATAGTTTAGAAGACTTGCACTGCAAGAAGTACAAACCATGGAGTACATTTTTACAAAAAATAATGCTGTTTGTTTCTTCTAACACAGAGGGTGGAATGTCTTGGTACTATGTTGCCTACAATTTCTTTTGAATTATTTTGGCACCAACAATGTAACCTAAATGGTTTGTGTTTCTTCTATTCCACATTCTGGAGGAGGCCACTTGGGCACCTCCAGGAGCAAAGTACAGCAGAAGTATAAGGATGAATTCCAGAGTGTCTCTCACAAGTACCTGACTATCTCTAACTGGGAGAAGCAGAAGTCTGGCTAATTGGCACAATAAGCCCATGATGAGATGAGAAATAAACATCTGGTGGCACTTTGTTATAGGAACCTAAGCAGATAAAGATATAGATACAGAAACAGGCTCATTGGGAAAGTAGAGAAATGACAAACACATATATATGAGTGGAGTATTATATCAAGCCTTCCTACCCTACCCTAAATGTGTTGTCCATGCCTGTATCCAGCTTCTGATTTGGAGGAACAGGGCCTGACCTGAGTCTGGATATGTGGCTCACCAATCCCTCCTCCACAATACTGTCATATTTGCCTCAACCAATCATTCAAAGTCTAGACTTTCCCCACAGAGCAAGGTGTGATGTATACCACTTGCTCACAACTTGCTGTAACTGGAGCTAGAATGTGGCTTGGAGCAGGAGCTGTCCCTGCCCTACTGTACTGGTGGCGAAGTCTGACTTGTCTCACTTCATATGATGAACTCCAGTTTCATTAATTTTCCTACAAGCAGGATAATGTAATTATTCTTTGTGGCTGAACAAAGCTCTATGTATATTGCATAAAAGGACATCTAGGGTGCTGGAGAGATGACTTAGTGGTTAAGCATTGCCTGCGAAGCCTAAGGACCCCAGTTCGGGGCTCAATTCCCCAGGACCCACGTCAGCCAGATGCACAAGGGGCGCACCCATCTGGAGTTCATTTGCAGTGACTGGAAGCCCTGGTGCATCCATTCTCTCTCTCTCTCTCTCTCTCTTTCTCTCTCTCTCTCTCTCTCCCTCCCTCCCTCCCTCCCTCCCTCCCTCCCTCCCTCTATAAGAATAAACAAAAAAATTTAAAAAAGGACATCTAGGCTGATTCTATAAATGGACTATTGTTAAATAGTGCTGCAATGGATATGCATGATGCTCTGAGGTATGCTTACTTAGATCCATCAGGACTATACCCAGAAATGGAATAGAAGTAGATTAGATGATAGGTCTATTTTTAGCCTTTGGGGAATCTTCATACTAATTTCTATAGTATCTAGACTAATTTACATTCCCACCAGTAGTGTGTAAGGGTTCCCCAGCATTTGTTGTTTGATTTCTTAATGATAGCCATTTTGACAGTTTTAATTTATGTTTCCCTGATGCCTAATGATGACAAAATCTTCTTTCTACTACAGGAAAACAAAAAAATGACATAGCAGGGCAACCACCAGAATTCACCAAGGATAGGATGGAGCTTAGAACATAGGATACAGGGGTTCCCTGTGCCATGTGCTTTCCATGATGGCAAGCTAAATAAACTGAGGCAAGCCACTTCAGTTCTTGGGACCTTCTGTTTGTTTGTTTGTTTTGTTTTTAATATTTTATTTTATTTATTTGAGAGAGAGAAAGAGAGAGAGAATGGATAGGCCAGGGCCTCTAGCTACTCCAAATAAGTTCCAGATGCATGTGCCACTTTGCACATCTGACTTTATGTGGATACTGGGAAACTGAACCCACATCCTTAGACTTTGTAGACAAGTGCCTTAACCACTGAGAAATCTCTCCAGTCCCAGTTTTCTCTAATGATTAAACTAAAATATATTGAAAATTCCATATAGCTGTAACTTCTTTGACCTTCAGAATGACATTGACTATTTAAGCTAAAAAAATGTTCAATCAAATCAATATAGGCCTCCAAATGTGGAAAATGTCTGGGTGTGGTTGCATACACCTTTAATCCCAGCACTCAGAAGACAGAGGTAGGAGAATCACCATGAACTCAAGGCCAGCCTGAGACTACATAGTGAATTCCTGGTCAGCCTGGGCCAGAGTGAGACCCTACCTAGAAAACAAACAAACAAAAAAATATTTAAAATGATTCTAGTACTTTGTGAGAGGTATTTTCCAAAGATAGCCATAACAACTACTCCCAATCCCCATTAGGAAAGGGATCCTATTTCTCATCCCTTTGAGTCTGGATTAGGCTCAGGATTCACTGAAACTCATGGAACCATGGTAATATAGTAAATCAAGTATGGCAGAAGTGACACTCATTTCTCAAAAAGCCATGTGAGTTCCACCTAGTTGTCTCAGACACAAGAGAATCCATAGATTCAAGAAACCCAACAACTCTGCATTCTGGAGAGGCAAGATATAGGTAATTGGGTCAGAAACCACATCAGGCCTCTCAGCCCACAGCCAGCATCAGCTGCCTGGCATGGGACTGTGCCATCTTACACATTCAGTTACTTTGAGTGACAGATAATGAAGTCTCAGGTGACATCCCACTGTAAACACATGAAAAATCCCATAGCTAGCTGGAATTTCTCATGGTGGAGAACTCCTTTTAGCCAGCACTGGGGAGGCTGAGGCCGGAGAACATCACAAATCCAACATAAACTAGATGACAAGTTCCAAACCAACCTGGGCTGCAGTGAGGCCTTGTTTACAGAAAGAATGGCTAAGAGAGAGGTCTCAGGGGAACAGTGCAGCTGGAGCCAACCTGGACTGCAGTGAGACCTTGTTTATAGAAAGAATGGCTAAGAGAGAGATTTCAGAGGAACAGTACAGCTGGAACCAACCTGGGGTGCCCAATAAGGCCTTGTTTACAGAAAGAATGGCTAAGAGAGAGATCTCAGAGGAACAGTGCAGCTGGGACTTCCCAGAATTCCCAGTCTGGAAAACTATGAACAGAATGAATATTGTTTCATATGCCTATTATGTGGAATGATTTGTTATGCAGCAGGGGTGACTAATACATTGTTAGAGAGAACTGTACAAAAGTACGCCAGGAACGATTCAAAATCAACTTAAAGTAGTATTTTCTTACCAATACAAGGCATCAAAAATATTCACAATGCACAACCCACATTCCCCAATGAGGAGAGTCCCTTCAGAGGGGGGAGGACAGCGAAGAGGCTAACAATGGTATCAATATGGCTGTATATACACTGTATACATAACTAATAAAAAAATCTAAAAATTCATCTTTGAGACTATTTTAAGGAATTGGTAGGGAAACTGAGGTATACATAAGGAAGTCTCGAAAGGTCTTAACAATGGGTTGTTATATTCAAGTAACTTGGCCCTTAAGAATTCATAAAAATCACACAATCTCATCTGAGCCTTTGTATGAAGTCAACCTCCATCTCAAGTCAGGCCCTTCCTGTAATGCCTGAGCCTGTGGCCTTAGAACACTAACACATGAGTGGAATCTACCTTCAGTGCACACACAAATAAGATGGGCAGTTTGGCAGGATGGTCCTAGTTATTTCCACATTGTACTTGCATGGGATGGGAAAGAGAACTGAAAGTCCCTGAGTGAAGGGTTTACCTTCTGTATCCCTTGTGAAGCTTCCTCTGATAACTCAGGACCAACTCCAGAAGTTTCTGTAGCAGTTGTTTTGAGCAGTTGCACCCACTGGCTTTTGTTTGTTTCAGTGTTTGTTTTTGTGCAGTGGGTTTGTTAGATTTTGAATATAAAATGTCTCCCACGGGCTCACATATTAGTTGCCAGCTGATGAGCTTTTGGGAAACCATTATTTCCTACCCTTAGGTACCCTTACAGTTCTGATATATTCAATGGAGTCAGCCTTTGGTAGAAGGTGGTGAAAAACAGGAAGTAGAACTCAGATAAAGGAAGTAAGTCATTTGGGGTGTGCCTTTATGTCCTTCCTGCCTCCCTCTCTAATTCCTAGACACTAAGAGATAAAAAGCCCCTGCCACATACTCCCAGCACCATGATATTCTCCCTTATTGAAGGCCCAGAAACAAGTAACTTGCTGTGAGCCAACTAACTCACTGAGGACTGAAATCCCTAAAGATATAAGCCAAAATAAATCTTTCCCTCCTTTAAGTTGTTCTTCTCAGATATCTGTCACAGTAGCAAAGTCTAACACAGAATATGCAAACAAAAAAACCTCACAATGCGTTGGGAACCTCAGTTAGGAAAGTGCTTGCCTAATGTATTACTCAAGGTTCTCTGGGGAAAAAGAACCAATAAAATGAATATATATTATAAAGGGCATTTATAAAAGATACAGGCTGGGTAATCCAACAATAATGGTTTGTAAACTGAAGAGTCTGTGAACCTGGTAACTTGTCAGTGTACAAGATTGGATGTCTCAATAGTCCCAATCTGGCACTGACGGTCTGGAGGACCCCTGGAGAGCCATTGGTCTTCAGTACATATAGGAAGATTAAAGAAGCTGAGTTCTGATGTCTGTGAAGGTTAGCAGCAACGGGCATTAGCAAGTAGCACAGGCAAAGGCTCTGTGCTCTCTTGGAGCTTCTTTATATACAGTTCACCACCAGAAGGGCTGCTTCTTGGAAACATTCTCACAGATCATCCAAAAAGTGTGCATTTTACTTAATTCCTAATCTGAATAGTGGACTAAAGAGTTTAATTATCACATCCATTGTGCATGAAGCCCTGGATTCAATCCCCAGCATTGCATAAATCAGCCCAGCACTCAGGAAGTAGAGGCAGGAGGATCAGGATTTCAAGGTCTTATTCAGCCTACATAAGACCAATCTGAGCTATATGTGACCCTGTCCAAACAAAAAGGAAAGAGGTAAGGAAAGAAGAAAGAGAAAAAATAAAACCTCCCAATGGCACTGTGAAATGGGCAGGACTGATATTAACTCCACTGGACAGACCATAGTGCCTGATAGTTCTATTCTTTAATTGGGCTGACTGTTGTAATAAATTAGAGACTACAAAAATGACAGATTGTAAAAAAAGAAAAAGACAGATTGTTTCACTTAAAAGTTTGGGCCATTATAAAGATAGAGGCTTGTATCTCTGTATTATGGTAGAACCTAAGGAAGTGGGAAGAATGTATCTTGCCACCCTCTCTAACCCTTGATTGCCAGTTGGAGGGATAGTACTGATGGCTAGGCTTGTATGAGAATGGTTGTACTGTGCCTCTCAACTAACAGCCAATCTAAGACAGAAACTGCACTATCTTTAATGGCCCAGAGTTTGGGGTCAAAAATCTGTCATTTTTGCACTCTCAGATATATCACAAAAGCCAGTGAGAGGAGCTTTTCCCTGCACATACTGACCCATGTGCTTGTACCTAAGCCTCCCCTACTGCCAGATATAGACTGAGCTAAGTCTCACCCCTGCGGCTCTGTGGGCTGTGTCTGAGAAGGGCTGTGCTTCAGTGCTTGTGTTCCTGATCACTGCCTACAACCCAAGGCCTGATTTTGCTTCCAAGATCCCCTACTGGTGATTCATGGGTCATTTTAGAGAAGTTGCACAACTCTAAGGGGTCTTTCAATATCCACATGAGTCACTCACTGGTCATCTGAATTCCAGTCACCCCTGCACAGAGTGGATACATGGCCTTTTGGTAGTAAGCAGAGCATGGTGGCCACAGGGCAAGTGGCTCTGTCTCCTCATCCTTGAACTCATTCCAACAGAGCTATTTTGCCCCTGAGCAGGTGGGGAGCCAAAAGGACTAAAAGGCTCCTGCCAATCTACAGGGGCTCTAGTGAGGAGAGACCTCAGAGTTGAAGTTTGCTGATAAAAGCCTAGCAGAGTAATCTATGACTACTATCCCCATGTGGAAGTCAAGGACTCCAGAACAGAAGAGAAACAAATAGGGTGTAGGACACCCAGATTCTGAACTAAATTCCAGATCCTATCATCTGTATAGACATGGACAAGTTGTTAACCAGTCTCTGCCTCAGTTTCCTCATAAGTCAAGCTGCTGATTTTCAAACTATGTTCCTTGGAGCCTTGATGTTCTTCAGAACTTCCCCCAACATTTGTCACTGGGAAGAATCATTGTCTGATACACATGTAAAATCAATCACAAACATGTTATCTTGTGTTAGCCACATTGTTAAATATCTAAAAAATAAAATAACAATTTTCCTAACATATCTAAAGTATCATTTCAACAAGTAATTTATTACGTGAAGTGATACTTTACATTCTCTTGATTGTAGTCTTCACAATCTAAATGACATTTGTACCTAAGCGCATCTCTGTTCAGATCATCTTATTTCCAGTCCTCAAGCCAGTATGAATTGTGGATTTTACCTTTGAAGAGTCAGGAGTGGTGCCAGGGTATATGGAAAGGTTGGGTCTTTTAGAAGAGAATGCCTCCCCCTGGTGGAAAAATAGAAATATGCAGGAAGGAGGAAAGGAAGAAGCAAAAGCTGGAATGCAGAGCCTGTGGAGTGTGAGTAGAGGGCAGGCAGGGAATATGACTCAGAAACCAAGGTCATTTGGCCATCTTCTGTTCCATGTGGCTCTTGTGACAAATATATCTGCAAATCTCTTTGAAGGGTGAACTATCATATAAGAAATTCTACTTTATAGTTCGGGCTTACATAGCCTGGGCAAAAACAAACACCAACAATAACAAAAAGCAGAGGCATGGTAATTCATGCCTGTAATCCCAGAACTCCAGAGGCTGAGGCAGGTGGATCACTATGAATTTGTGGCCATCCTTGTATGCAAAAGGAGTTCAAGGCTAACTTGAGCTACATACTGAGATTTAATCACCTAGTAGTTTAAAGCAGATGCTTCAAGGATAGACCCAGCTCTGCCATTTGTTCTGCATAGCTCACATGGTTTATGCATCTATTAAATGGGTATGTCTAAAATGACCATCATAAAGCCGGGCGTGGTGGCGCACGCCTTTAATCCCAGCACTCGGGAGGCAGAGGTAGGAGGATCGCCATGAGTTCAAGGCCACCCTGAGACTACAGAGTTAATTTCAGGTCAGCCTGGACCAGAGTGAGACCCTACCTCGAAAAACCAAAAAAAAAGTAAAATGACCATCAAGGGTTCTCCCTACCTCTCTGTGCACATGCCTGCTGCTCTTATCAAGACCTGGGGCCTGTTTCCGTTCCCCTGAATTTAAGATGACTTTGGTGTTTACCTTGGCCCACAGAATGGGCTGGGAGTGATGCTTCTCCAGGCTCAGCCTGCTCTTCTGTGGGGTTGTGCTGTGAAAAAGCTGATGCAGACATCTGAAGGACAAGAAATCAAGTGGAGAAAATATGCACCAGGGAGGAGCCTATGGAACCAGACTCCTTCCTGGGAATCCTTTCTGGGCCTCCCAGCTGAACCCAGCTGTCAAGAGGAAGAAGCTAGAGAAAAGGAAAAGAATGGCCTGGTCTAGCCTTGATGTTGTCCATCCTGAATGACCATGAGAAACTATCAAATGTTTTAAGCATTTTATACAATAACATAACCAAAACCAGTGTGATATTGGCAGTACCTATGCCAGGTTTGTTTGAAGATCAAAGGAGGAAGGTATATAAAGCCCAGTGCCTGAAATAAACTCTTGAGCAATCATAAATACTATAGCAATAGTGGTAATATAATGAAAAAAATAGAAACTATTGTCTCTTCCTTTGACATAAGGATGTTTGAATTATATAAGCCAAGCTTATCTACCAGTACATCAAAAATAAAAAGCTGAGGTGAGGAGTTAGCTCACTTGGTAAAGTGCTTGCCTTTTAAGCCTGAGGACCTGAGTTTGATCCCAGAACCCACAGCATGCTTGTTGATCCCAGCACTGGAGGAGGCAGAAACAAGCAGATCTCTCAGGCTCACTGGCCAATCAGTCTAGCAAAACTGGTGAGTTGCAGGCCAATAAGAGACCCTATCTTGAAAAGAAAAATGGACAGTATTTCTGAAGAATGACACCTCAGGTAGTTCTCTGGCCTTCACAAGCATATGGCTTCCCACACACATATATATGCACTGAAAAAAAAATGAAGAGAGACTAATGAGGGGGGGGGGGATATGATGGAGAGTGGAGTTGTGAAGGGTAAGTTGGGGAGGGGAGGGAATTATCATGGTTTATTGTCTGTAAGTACAGAAGTTATCAATAAATTTTTTTTAAAAAGACTGTTTCTCTGAATGGCCATTTCTCCCCTCAAAAACCATAATCATAAGTGTGGGTGGAGAGAGTAGGTGACACATGTGGTTAGGCAGCAACATGAATGTGTTCATGATATTTTTAAATTATTATTCAAATAACATCAGACAATTCCAAGATCCTTACAGAGAATTTGAGGACAGTAGACCTGCAATCCAGATTTGAGAAACATCATTGTGTTAAACAGAGAACTACTGAGGACTTCAGGCAGAAGAGTGATATGAGGCCCTGCATCCTCAGGACCAGGGACCCTCCCCTCAGATGGGGGGTGGTTAGACAGGGAGATTGACAGTAAACAGCACAGGTCGCTAAAATAAATGAGATCCATAGTCTGGAGAAGAGAGGCCATTTCTAAATTAGTTGAAGAGGAGGAAGGAAAGGGAAGTCCAGCTTGGGGCAAATAAAGTCTGGGTAGAGCTATCCTTGTGTCCTGTGCTGGGTTCTTAAGAAGCAGAGCCTATGAAGGAGATTCAGTGCCAAGTGAGGTGTTAAGAAAGGGCTCTCGGACTTCCAGTTAAGATGGCGGTGTAGGTACCACGCCAAAGCAGCCTAGGGGGGAAAAAAGACCAAAAAAACTCAGCAAAATACACACTTTTACCAAAAAGTGAGGTGTATAGGAAATTGAAGCGGCAGCAGAGAAGTAGAAGAGTTCCAGAGCATCCAGAGCCTTCACAGGCGGGAAAAGCGGATCCGGCAGCTCGGCCAACTGCCGTGGCCGCGGCGCACCAGAAAGCCGCCAGACTTGGCTCGAGCCGCAGGAAAAGCCAGGTGCCGGAGCTTTCCCTCACACCACGCTCTCCACAACTCGGGAAACGTGAGGGGAGAGCGGCAGCGAGCAACGGAGGAGCAGACCACAAGGTAGAAGAACGCTTGGAACAGCAAGAGAACCAGAGCAGCTGAGGCTCCCTCCCCTCCCCCACCGCCTGAGCCCAGCTCTGGAGAACAGAACAGCAGCCCAGGACCCAGCCACGCCAACAGCGGGACCCAAGAAGGAGCAGAGTTCGGCAGCAACATCAGCGGCTCCAGCACCGGTAACAGCGGCCCCAGCAGCAGCAGACTCGGCAGCAGCAGCTTCAGGGGGAGCAGCGGCAGCGGCAGTGGACACAGCAGCAGCAGCTTCAGCAGCAGTGGTGGCTCCAGAAGTGGCAGCTACAGCAGCAGCAGAGGCAGCAGCAGCGGTCGGTCCAGCAGCAACACCTTCAGCAGCAGTGGCTACAGTCCCAGCAGGGGCAGCTTGAGCAGCAGCAGTTCCAGCAGCAGGGGTGCTGATCTGCAGGGCCACACTTTCCAGGCTCGGTTTGCCCTGCAGGAAAAGCAAGTGCCCAGCTCCAGAAATCAGAACAGCAGCCCGATGGCCCAGGCAGCAACTTGACTGAGACCAAAATCATCCAAGGTAACTGGGATTGCACCAGGGAAGGGTCTCACTTGGTTGCAAGCTGACTTGGATCCCTCAACAGACCAGAAATCTTAACCTCTTTGTTGATAGAGGATCTGGTCGTTATAATAACTACTCCTGCATACATACTTGGGGCTGTTTTTGATTGAATGTGTACAGTGTTTAGTTAAATTTTAGAATCTACCTGTATTTTATTCCACTCAGCCTGCTTGAATACTCCTATAGCAGGGAAACTCAACCCCTAAGAACATCTTTGTAGATACTCTGAGAGTCTTAATAGCCACACCTAACACCTTAAGGTCCTACCCTGAAAATATATTACATCAAATCAATTGACACAGCTAAGAATACAAAGCTAGCTAGAAA
This sequence comes from Jaculus jaculus, assembly GCF_020740685.1. NCBI lineage: Eukaryota > Metazoa > Chordata > Mammalia > Rodentia > Dipodidae > Jaculus > Jaculus jaculus. The sequence goes on from NC_059118.1 coordinate 263,680, forward strand.
ATCCAAGCATTAACTTAATCCAAGATTCAAAAATATATACATTATAACACAAGAAACACTAAAAATCTAGACGATATAAACCCACCTAAAAGTATTAATGCATCAGAAATGTCCTCCAGTGAGAGACAGTTAGAGGAAATGCCTGAGAAAGAGTTCAAAAGAATGATTGTAAATATGTTCAAAGAAGTCAGAGAACAAATCAAAGGAGTCAAAGAGGAACTTAAAGAGGAAATCAAAGGAATCAAAGAAGATGCAGGACACCAATTTCATGAAATAAAGAAGGCAATACAAGAAATAAATAAGGAAATAGAAATAATAAAGAAAAACCAGTCAGAATTACTAGCAATGAAGAACACAGTTAATGAAATAAAAAACTCTGTAGAAAATCTCACCAGTACGATGGATGAGGGAGAGGACAGAATATCTAAGCTAGAAGACCAGGTGGCAGACCTAATGCGGTCCAACAAAGAGAAAGACAAACTTATAGAAAAGTATGAGTGGGAATTTCAAGATATTTCGGGACACTATGACAAGATCCAATATAAGAATTCAGGGTATAGTAGAAGGAGAAGAATTCCACTCCAGAGGCATAGTAGGCGTCTTCAACAAAATCATAGAAGAAAATTTCCCCCAAATTGGGAAAGAGGTGCCAATGCAGACACAGGAAGCCTTTAGAACCCCAGCCAGACAAAACCCAGAAAGAACCTCTCCTCACCATATTATAATCAAACTTCCAAACACACACACCAAAGAAAAAATATTGAAAGCAGTTAGAGAGAAAAATCAAGTTACCTACAAAAGCAAGCCCATCAGGATTACAGCAGATTATTCAACACAAACTTTTAAAGCCAGAAGGGCTTGGAGTGATGTATTCCAAGTTCTGAAAGATAACAACTGTCAACCAAGGTTACTTTATCCTGCAAAGTTATCCATTCAAATAGATGGAGAAATAAAGACATTCCATGACAAAAGCAGGTTAAAGGAGTATTTGAAGACAAAACCAGCTCTACAGAAAATACTTGATAGAATCCTCCATGCTGAAGAAAAGGAAAAGCACACATATAAGGAACCTAGAAAAAACAAGCAATACTCAAATACTAGTTAACAGAAGAGAGCACAGGTAGAACCAGAAACAACAAACACACTTACAAAAATGGCAAACAAAAATACACACCTTTCAATAATATCTCTTAATATCAATGGCCTCAATGCCCCAACGAAAAGACATAGATTTGCAGACTGGGTTAAAAAGCAGGATCCTACAATTTGTTGTCTCCAAGAAACTCAACTTTCTACAAAGGATAGACATTATCTTAGGGTGAAAGGTTGGAAGATGGTGTTTCAAGCAAATGGGCCTAGAAAACAAGCAGGGGTTGCTATCCTAATATCAGACAGGGTAGACTTTAGTCCGACGTTAGTCAAGAAAGATAAGGAAGGTCACTTTATATTGATTAAGGGCACACTCCAACAGGAGGACATTACAATCCTAAACATATATGCACCTAACATGGGGGCTCCCAAATTCGTCAAACAAACACTATTAGAACTAAGGTCACAGATAACACCAAACACAGTGGTGGTGGGTGACTTTAACACCCCACTCTCATCAATTGACAGGTCATCCAGGGAAAGAATAAACAGAGAGGCATCTGGACTAAATGAAGTCATAGAAGGAATGGACCTAACAGATATATACAGGACATTTCATCCAAAGGCTGCAGAATATACATTCTTTTCAGCAGCACATGGAACATTCTCTAAAATAGACCATATATTAGGACACAAAGCAAATCTTAACAAATTCAGGAAAATTGAAATAATTCCTTGCATTCTATCTGACCACAATGGAATTAAACTACAAATCAGTAGCAAGAAAGGCTATAGAGCATACACAAAATCATGGAAACTAAACAATACACTACTAAATGATGAATGGGTCAATGAAGAAATCAAAAATGAAATAAAAAATTTATAGAGTCAAATGATAATGAGAACACAACATACCAAAATCTCTGGGACACAATGAAGGCAGTTCTAAGAGGTAAATTTATAGCCTTGAGTGCCTATATTAAGAAATTAGAAAGGTCGCAAGTAAACGACCTAATGCTTCGCCTTAAAGCCTTGGAAAAAGAAGAACAAGGCAAACCAAAAATCAGTAGACGGGAAGAAATAATAAAGATTAGGGCAGAAATTAATGAAATAGAAACAAAAAGAACAATCCAAAGAAGTAATGAAACAAAGAGTTGGTTCTTTGAAAGGATAAACAAGATTGATAAACCCTTAGCAAATCTGACCAAAAGAAAGAGAAGAGACACAAATTAATAAAATCAGAGATGAACAAGGTAACATCACAACAGATTCCAGAGAAATTCAAAAAATCATAGGGGCATACTATAAAAGCATATACTCCACAAAGTATGAAAATCTGAAAGAAATGGATGATTTCCTCGATCTATATGACCTACCTAAATTAAATCAAAATGAGATTAATCACTTAAATAGACCTATAACAAACATGGAGATCCGAACAGTTATCAATAATCTCCCAACTAAAAAAAGCCCAGGCCCGGACAGATTCACTGCTGAATTTTACAAGACTTTTAAGGAAGAGCTAACACCATTGCTTCTTAAGCTTTTCCAGGAAATAGAAAAAGAAGGAATTCTACCAAACTCCTTCTATGAGGCCAGCATCACCCTGATACCAAAACCAGGCAAAGATAGAACAAAAAAAGAAAATTACCGACCAATCTCCCTCATGAACATAGATGCAAAAATTCTCAACAAAATATTGGCAAACAGAATACAAGAATATATCAAAAAGATCATTCACCCTGACCAAGTAGGCTTTATCCCAGAGATGGAGGGATGGTTCAACATACGCAAATCTATAAATGTAATACATTACATAAACGGGTTGAAGAACAAAAATCACATGATCATCTCATTAGACGCAGAGAAAGCATTTGACAAAATCCAACATCCCTTCATGATAAAAGTCCTACAGAGACTGGGAATAGAAGGAACATATCTCAATATAATAAAGGCTATTTATGATAAGCCTACAGCCAACATATTACTAAATGGGGAAAAACTGGAAGCTTTTCCACTAAAATCAGGAACAAGACAAGGGTGTCCACTGTCCCCACTTTTATTTAATATAGTTTTGGAAGTCTTAGCCATAGCAATAAGGCAAGAGACACACATAAAAGGGATACAAATTGGAAAGGAAGAAATCAAGTTATCATTATTTGCAGATGACATGATTCTATACATAAAGGACCCTAAAGACTCTACTAGCAAGCTGTTAGAGCTGATCAAAACCTACAGCAATGTAGCAGGATACAAAATAAATACACAGAAATCAGTAGCCTTCATATATGCTAACAACAAACACACAGAGGATGAAATCAGAAAATCACTCCCATTCACAATTGCATCAAAAAAAAAAATAAAGTACCTTGGAATAAACCTAACCAAGGAAGTAAAGAATCTCTACAATGAGAACTTTAAAACACTCAAGCGAGAAATTGCAGAAGACACTAGAAAGTGGAGAAACATCCCTTGTTCCTGGATTGGAAGAATCAATATTGTGAAAATGGCAATCTTACCTAAAGCAATCTACACATTTAATGCAATCCCTATCAAAATTCCAAAGGCTGGGCTGGAGAGATGGCTTAGCGGTTAAGCGCTTGCCTGTGAAGCCTAAGGACCCCAGTTCGAGGCTCGTTTCCCCAGGTCCCACGTTAGCCAGATGCACAAGGGGGTGCATGCGTCTGGAGTTCGTTTGCAGAGGCTGGAAGCCCTGGCGCGCCCATTCTCTCTCTCTCTCTCTCTCTATCTGTCTTTCTCTCTGTGTCTGTCGCTCTCAAATAAATAAATTTAAAAAAAAAATTCCAAAGGCTTTCTTCATGGAAATAGAAAAAACAATCCAAAAATTCATTTGGAATCACAAAAAACCTCGAATATCTAAAATAATACTGAGCAACAAAAAAGAGGCTGGTGGTATCACCATACCTGATTTTAACCTATACAACAGAGCCATAGTAACAAAAACAGCATGGTACTGGCACAAAAACAGACATGTAGATCAGTGGAACAGAATAGAGGATCCAGATGTAAGCCCAAGTAGCTATAGCCACCTGATATTCGATAAAAATGCCAAAAATACTAATTGGAGAAGAGACAGCCTCTTCAGCAAATGTTGTTTTGAAAACTGGATATATATCTGCAGAAGGATGAAAATAGATTCTTCTCTCTCGCCATGCACAAGAATTAAGTCCAAATGGATTAAAGACCTTAACATCAGACCGGAAAATCTGAAACTGCTAGAGGAAAAAGTAGGGGAAACCCTTCAACATATTGGTCTTGGCAAAGACTTTCTGAATACAACCCCAATTGCTCAGGCAATAAAACCACAGATTAACCACTGGGACCTAATGAAATTACAAAGATGTTGCACCGCAGAGGACACTGTGAAAAAAGCAAAGAGGCAACCTACAGAATGGGAAAAAATCTCCGCCAGCTATATATCTGATAAAGGATTAATATCTAGGATATACAAAGAACTCAAAAAGTTAAATAATAAGGAATCAAACAAGCCAATCACAAAATGGGCTATGGAGCTAAATAGAGAGTTCTCAAAGGAAGAAATACGAATGGCATATAAGCATCTAAAAAAATGTTCTACGTCACTAGTCATCAGGGAAATGCAGATTAAAACTACATTGAGATTCCATCTCACTCCTGTCAGATTGGCCACCATCATGAAAACAAATGATCATAAATGTTGGCGGGGATGTGGAAAAAAAGGAACCCTTCTGCACTGCTGGTGGGAATGCAATCTGGTCCAGCCATTGTGGAAAACAGTGTGGAGGTTCCTAAAACAGCTAGAGATTGATCTACCATATGACCCAGCTATAGCACTCCTAGGCATATATCCAAAAGACTCATCACATTTCCTTAGAAGTACATGCTCAACAATGTTTATTACTGCTCAATTTATAATAGCTGGGAAATGGAACCAGCCTAGATGTCCCTCAACAGATGAGTGGATAATGAAGATGTGGTACATTTACACAATGGAGTTCTACTCAGCGGTAAAGAAAAATGAAGTTATGAAATTTGCAGAAAAATGGATGGACCTGGAAAGTATTATACTAAGTGAGGTAACCCAGACCCAGAAAGCCAAGTGACACATGTTCTCTCTCATATGTGGATCCTAGCTACAGATGACTGGGCTTCTGCGTGAGAATGAAAATACTTAGTAGCAGAGGCCAGTAAGTTAAAAAGGAGACATAAAGGGTAGAGAAAGGAAGAGGGGAGGATACTTAATAGGTTGATATTATATATATGTAATTACAATGATTGTAATGCGGAGGTAATATGATGGAGAATGGAATTTCAAATGGGAAAGTGTGGGGGTGGGGAGGGAGGGAATTACCATGGGATATATTTTATAATCATGGAAAATGTTAATAAAAATTTAAAAAAAAAAAAAAAGAAAGGGCTCTCAGGGAAGTTTGTAGGGAGTACAGGAAGCAGAGTGAAGCAGAGGAGGAGGGGCTGGGGAAAAGTCAGGCCTCACCACCACAATCAGGTGTAGAGCACAAAGAGACGCTGGGGAGGCACCTTTGCTGAGGCAAAGCAGCTGAGCTGCTACAGGTGTCCATTACAACAGTGACGGGCAGGAGAAGTGGCGTGGACTCTCTAGGGCTCTCTGAGCAAGACAAAGTCCATCAGCTATGGAATGAGTTCCAAACATGTCAGGAGAAAAGTCTCTCCAAAAACACAGAAGCCCTAGAGGCTGAGTTCTTAGTCAGTGTGTGACCTCACTTCGGAAGTTCTAAAAGATTCCCAGTTGACAAGTGTACAGAGGCAGTTGTGGGCTCAGGGCATCTCAGGGCTGATGATGAATGTAGAAGCCTTAGGCCAAGGCTGACCACTACAGGTCTGTACCCCAAGACAAAGGTATTAACTGAGCGTGTGAGTTCAGGTTGGTTGTTTCATATGTGTAGAGACCAGAAGGCAAAAATAAATAGCAAAATTCCCCAGTCTTTAATAATCAGAACTTGACTGGTTGGAACCTGACCCAGTGAGTTGTAGGGTCTTATACACTTAGAGCCTAGGTTCTAATGACCCTGGAGCCTCACCCCAAAAGATCAGCCTCAGAGTCTCAGCGAAGACATATTATGGCATAAAATTTAATACTGAACAAAGAGTGAGCTTCCTACCTCATCTTGTCAAAGGTGATCTCACACAAAGGGCTCAGGAGACAAGTCCAGGCTAGAAAACTGATATAAAAGAACCCCATTATTCTTCAGGGGTCTTCTCTCCTCTTCTTCCTCTCTGTTTCTTTCAGATTTACCCACTGTGTTTCTGTCCACAATGCCTAATTATAAAAAATTTTGATATGGGGCTGAAGAGACTGCTCAGTGGTTAAGGTGCCTGCCTGCAAAGTTTAATGACCAGAATTCAATTTCCCAGTACCAACATAAAGCCAGATGGAACATATATCTAGAGTTCATTTGCAGTGGCTAGAGGCCCTGGGGCACCCATTCATTCTCTTTCTCTCATTCTCTCTCTCTCTCTTTCTCCATATCTTAAATCCTAGCACTTGGGAGGCAGAGGTAGGAAGATTGTGAGGCCAGCCTGAGACTACATAATGAATTCAGGTCAGCCTTGGCTAGAGCAAACTCCTACCTCAAAAACAAAAGTGATATCAATTTTCATCTGGTAAATACTTTTGTCCCCCACTCCCATACCTTGGGTTCCCATTTCCCAGCATGACAATATGTATTTATGGAGCCCTAGATTTGAGTGAGGATGCTGGAGGGTTGAGGGAGAGCACAAAGTCACATGAGATGAGAGGGTTGGGGGTAGAGGCAACCTTCTGGGGAACTTGGAAATAAAAATTGAGGTAGACTGCCTACGAGGAGAAGAGTAGTAGGGATATTCCTCATTCCTCCAAGGAACTCCTTCACTGTGAGAGGGAGGAGAATACAAAGTCAAAATTTTGTGGCTTGTTTTTTAAGACAAGAACTTGATACATAGCTCAGGCTGGTCTGGAACTCAGCAATCCTTCTGCCTCAGCCTCATGAGTACTGTTGAAATGTTTCAGATAGAAAAATAGTTGGACAATAATATCAGCTGCAGAACACTTGTCCTGATCACATCAAATGAAGTGTCTGAAGCTAAATTGCAGTGGCTGAGGCCCTGGCATGCCAATTCTCTCTCTCTAATAAAAAAATATAAATAAATAAATAAATAATTTAAAATCCCACATACTTCTAGGTTAATTAGCACCATAGACCCCAGAGCCAGCTCTGTGGTGTGGTGAAGGTTAATTTTTCTTGCAAAATAATGAATGTCAAGTGCTTAGAACCAGGCAGTAGCATCTTAGATTTTAGTGAGTGATCACAAGGGGGCAGAATTTCCTAAATTCAGGTGCTATTTGAGTTTGCTATTCTATAGCAATATGGCTGCATATTTACAATTGGGGAGTAATAGCAAATTCCTCTGACATTTCCAAAGTCAACCTCCCTACCAACTTTCTTGGGTACAATTTGAGACTCTTAAGTAAGATCACCCAATTCTTGTCTTACTAGTGTAAAATTTTCCACTTCCCACAGAAATAAATAGGTGACCGGCTCAGGATGACAATCCTAAACTTTGCTGTTCATCCTTCCCATGATTTCATGTCAAACAATGTCTACCATTTGTTAAGCATACCAACATCAACCTTTGTTGAGCACCACCCAACAGACTGAGGGTCCATATATACATAACAGATGAACTTTCACGCTCTCTTCTGCAGCTGAGACATTTTTCTTCTTCTGTCCTTGTACATTCTGACTTTAGACTCCAGGACTTGTTCCAGTGGCTGTCCACATTCTCTGAACTTTAACCAGGACTGAGCCAGTCTGCTGCCTTCCCTGCTCTCCAGCTGCCAGACAGTCTTTCCACAATGGTATGAGCCAATCCCTCTAATAAATGCCCCTCATATACCTATAGTATCTGTATCTAATGTGTTTCCATATGCATATCTATATTTGCATTGTTACTTTCTTTGTTGCTATAACAAAATACCCAACAAAAGCAACTAAGGATGAAAGGATTTATTTTGGTTCATGGTTTGAAGAAACACAGTTTATCATGAGGACAGGGGGAGGCATGTCAACGACAGCCTCAGGCAACAAGACATATCGCATCTGCAGTCAGGAAGCAGAGAAAGAGATGAACGCTGGCATCCAGCCCTGAATTCCAAGTCCATGGAATGGTGCTGCCTACATCCAGGTGGATCTTCTCTCTTCTGTTATACCTCTCTGGAATCCTCCTCACAGAGACATACAGAAGTATGTCTTCTAGATGATTCTAAATTCAGTGAAATTGACAAGGAAGATTAACCTTCACAACTATATCTATCCTACTATTTCTGTTTCTCTGGAGAACCTGACTCAGACATTTGGGGTATGTTTAGTTTTCCTCAGACACTGCCATAGTTCTTTCAGAGAGGCTACACCATGCAGCATCCCCATGGCACCTATATGTGAGACATCTAGTTTCTCTATAACCTTGTCAATATCTGGTATTATCACTGTTTTTAAATATTTATTTATTTATTTATTTATTTATTTATTTATTTATTTGTCTGTTTGTTTGTTTACAAGTAGATACAGAGAGACAGACAAAGAGTGACAGAGAGAATGAGTGCACCAGGACCTCTAATCACTGCAAATGAACTCCAGATGCATGAACCATTTTGTGCATCTGGCTTTATTAGGTACTAGGAAATTCAACTCCAGTCATTAGCTTTTGCAGGCAAGTGCTTTAATCACTGAGCTATCTCTCCAGTCTTATCAGTCTTTTTTTTTAATCTGTTCTAATAGGTATGTGATGACACTCATCATGATCTTAATTTGTATTTCTTTTATGGCTGGTCATGTTCAATATCTTTTCAAGTGTTTATCTGACATGTGAAATGTCTCTTTGGGTTCTTTGCTTATTTTTAACTGAATTGTTTGTTTGTTTTTTCTACTGATAACTTTTGACATAATCTAGACAGAGAGAAGGAGAGAGAATGAGTGTGTTAGGGAGTCCTGCAACTGCAAATGAATTCCAGATATGCACTACTTTGTGCATTTGAATTTACATGAGTACTTGGGAATTGCACTCAGGCCACCAGGCTTTGCAAGCAAACACCTTCAACTGTTGAGCCATCATTCGGCCAAAGTTTTTCATTTTAATTAAGCATAGTTGATCTATTCTTTCTTTTATGTATTTTTGGTATGGGATCTAAGAGCCTTTCAAAATTCTTATTCCTTTTCTTTTTTTACCTTTACAAAGGTTTATTTTTTTAGTTGGCATACAAAGATTGAGGAATCATTCATTGCAACATTTGCAAAAACAATGGATTTAGTTAATTCTCATCTCCCCCTCCCCATCCCCTTTTCTCCCACCATTTCCTTTTCCTCTTCTCCCTCTTGATGTTCTCCCCCTTTCTGCTTATATGTCACATGCTTTCTTTTGCCCTTCTCGCCAGCAGAATTTTTATTTATTTTTTAAATATTTTATTGAAAGAAGAGGAAAAAGGAACAAGAGAGAATGGATGCACCAGGGCCTCCTGTCACTGCAAACAAATTTCAAATACTGCTAGGTCAGGACAAAATGGAGTCACGGCAGGATGGCAACAGAGACATAAGGAAGTGGGTCATCCACATTCCTCAAGGAACCACCCAGCCATTATCCCTTCCTTGCCTAATGATGCCCCACATCTAGGCTTCCTGCTACCTTATCTCTCAGGACACCTGGTTACTGTGCTGGTGTCACACCCTGGCTATCTTAGATCTCCCCTAAAGAAACCTTTTTTTTACTTCCCCCTTCCTCACCTTCTCCCAGCTGAAGAGCTCTATATAGTCTACTATCTGAAATCCCAAATTGACTGTGCTCCGCTCTTGAGAGTCAGTCCTGGCAGCTCATGTTTTTCCAGAATAAAAGCTTCCATCTTTGCCGCAGAGTGGTCTCCGTGGTCTTGGTCACCCCTGAACCTTACAGATAAATGTATCACTTTGTGCATCTGGCTTTATATGGGTACTAGAAAATCAAGCCTGAGCCATCAAGCATGGCAAGGAAGCTCCTTTAACTGCTCCAACCCCCAAGTAGCACTTTTTAAACATTATCCTTTTTCCTTGAATTACAGTTGAAATAAGACGATCACCACGAGTTCAAGGCCAGCCTGGACTACTACCTCAAAAACAAAAAAACAGAAGAATAAAAAACATAGAGCCCTCCTTGAATTGCTTTGATGATTTTGTCAAAAGTCAGTCATCTTTGTATGGGGTGACTTCTGGGTTTTCTAGTTTCTTCCGTTAATCTTTATGTCTATCCTCTGCAAATCCACACATTCTTGACTGCTAAAGCTATAAAAATGTCTTAAAATCAAGAGAGTGATTCTTTTATTTCTGTCTTCTTTCTCCAAGTATTTTAGCCATTCCACATCTTGCATTTGCATATAAGTTTTAGGATAACGTTCTATGAAAATAAAATTTATTAAAAATTTTGCAACAGTTCTGGAAGGTCTTGACAGTGACACAGAAATAGGAGAAAAGTAGCATTTTTGTAGGTCATAAGCCAGGGACAGAGGCCCAAGAAGATGCTACCCTAGCTGCCTTGGCAGGACTAGAACAAGCACCCAATCTGATCCAGCCTCACTCAAGATGGCTGCAAGCAAGAACTCAGCAGCACTTCCTGCATCTTCCTAGTTTTCTCCGGGCTTAGCACAACTGGGTGGGCTAGCCCCTTCTAAGTCAACCTCTTGAGTCCACCAACCAATCAGGTTTCTTCCTTACATGCTTAAGACTGATGAAGAGGCTCATCCTAATTGGTTGCTTAACCCATATATAAAGAAGCTTAACCACATGTGTAATTCCCACTCATTCTCTGGCCCTTGCTTCCTGGCCTCTGTTACTAATTTCTCCTCCTCAGGCTGGGAAGGAGGATAATGTCTTTTTGTCTGGGTGTTTTCCTGTTTCCTTTTCATATGTGCTTTGTTCTGGGTTCTTTCTTGCCTGTGTATAAATATTTTCTATCTCTTGATCCCTCCTGTGTAATTTTCTTTTTTAAAAAATATTTTTATTTATTAATTTATTTGAGAAAGAGAGAGCAAGAATGAGGCAGAGAGAGAGAGAGAGAGAGAATAGGCTCACCAGGGCCTGTAGCCACTGCAAACTCCAGATGCATGTGCCATCTTGTGCATATAGTTTACATGGATACTGGAAAATCTAACCTGTGTCCTTGGGCTTCACAGGCAAGAGCCTTAACTGCTAAGCCATCTCTCTAGCCCCTGTGTAAGTTTCTTTAGGTCTCTTCTCCCCCTTCCGTGCCAGGTTTGGAACAGAGAGGATTTATTTTTGTCCATTTGCTTTCCTGAATCCTTCACTATCTCTTAATCTTCTCAGACTCCCTATGTGAGTGGGAACTTTTGGTTTGGGCTTTCCACCTTTGCTTTCTATGTAAGTCCTTTCATCACAGGCTCCCTGGAGACTTCTCTTTATGAAGGAGGTTTTATCCATGTCCCTTCCCCTTTTCCTACTGGGCTAGGGGGAAAATTGTCTTTGGCTTGGGTTTCTGTTAGCCTTCTCTCTGGATCCTAATTCTCCTCTAAAAAACCTTATAATTCTTAATTTACCCCTCTCCATCTGTGTTTTCAGTTCTTTGCTAACTTGGTCAAGGATCTCCTGAATATGGAATTATATATCATGTTGGAGTGAATTGACATTTTTACTATGATAGTCTTATAACTCATGAACATCCTTGATGCTACTTGTCTGTGCCCTTTCTGTGGTGAAGGCATGTGTTTTTATCACCCCAGGGAAAAGTTACCTATAACACTAGGGTATGCTTTTACTCACACCTTGCCAGCAGAGCTAAAATGCTCATTTTCAAAACACAAAGCTGATAGCAAACACTTTGGCAAAAAAAAAAAAAAAAAAAAAAAAAAAAAAACAGGAAAAGGAAGTTGTTGGGGGTGAGGAGACTAAGTATCAAGTCATCTTTGCATCTTCAAAAAAATTAGAACAAAGAAGAAGCCTGCAGCAGAAATGGCAGAGACAGTGTATCAAAGTCTGTGCTCTCTGTAGACATGCTGCATTTAAGTTGATTTGTCTTCTAAATTGAAGGGGATGGGTACATGGATTTGAACATAGAAGAAGGAGATGGGTACATGATTGGTTGATTTAAAAACTAACTGCACTTGGACTCTTTTGGTTGGCTTAGGATTTTGGCAGTCAAAATTGGCAGGCTGGGTCTAGAGGAATTGAACTTACCTATGACTATAGGAATGTATGATGTAGTCAGTTTCCAGTAACTGCTAAACCCACCCTTACCAGAAGATAAAAAAACTTAGATCTTGTTGAGAAACAGAAACTTAGGCCTATTGAGGACTCTGAAGCCTGTCATGGCGTCCATCTGGTTCCTGAGTCCTTCACTACATTTAATAGAACCGGAGAGAAGAAAGCCCAGAGTGATAATGTATAAATAAGAGGTGTCCTGCATAGTAATTCAGTGTCTATTGATGACAACTTTGCCCTCCTCATATGGCACATACTGTGGAGTTTAGACATAGTCTTCTAGTCATATGTAATATTTATAAATGTGAAGGTATCCTTATAAAGCCTTTCTCCTTCCAGCTGATAACTCTTCTATCTCCTAGATTTTATGGCTTAGGTATTTTTATGTCTAAATCTGTATACTTGTTACTTCGCATTGTTTGGACAAAATACCTGATAAAAGCTACTTATGGGCTGGAGGGATGGCTTAGCAGTTAAAGCACTTGCCTGCAAAGTCAAAGGAACCAGGTTTGATTCTTCAGGACCTACGTAAAGCCAGATGTGTTGGGCCTTGAGAGGCCCGGACGTGAGGCCAAGTGGAACTTCCTGAGCCTAGCTAAAATTTGGTGACCTGCCTCTGGCCAGCTATGACTCAGCAGGGTGCCAAATGGCCTCTGGCCTGCTACTTCCACGTAGGAGTTGGAGTTCCCACGTGCGCACATTTAGAACCAGTCATCTCAAAAGTCACGGTATGCTATTGGCCCTTACACCTTACCCCCTCCTGAGATCCCCGCCTTCATTCTCAACACTATATAAACACCTGCTTATTACAATAAAGCGAGTTCCTGCTTTAACAAGACTCCCGGCTTGGTGGTGTGTTCCTGGCCGTTGACACTTACCCTCCTCCTCAACCCCTTGGGAGGAACCAGCGGGCCTGGTCCTTCCTCAATACTACCTGCCAGGGGAGCCCGGCACAGATGCACAAGGTTGTGCATGTATCTGGAGTTCATTTGCAGTGGCAGAAGGCCCTGGCATGTCCATTCTTTCTATCTGCCTCTTTCTCTCCCTCTATCTCTCTCTCTCTCTCAAATAAATAAAATAAATTTAATTTAAAAAGCTACCTAGCCAGGTGTGGTGGCTCACACCTTTAATCCCAGCACTGTGGAGGCAGAGGTAGAAGGATTGCCATGAGTTCAAGGCTCGAGGCCACCCTGAGAATAGAGAGTGAATTCCAGGTCAGCCTGGGCTAGAGTGAGACCCTACCTCAAAAACAACAAAAAAACAAAAACAAAAATCTACTTCAGTATAGGTTTATTTGGACTCATAGTTTAAGAAGAGATACAGTCCATCACAGTGAAAGCATGGTATCTGCTACATAAGCCACTTCAATCATGCAAGTGAAACGTATTGAATCTGTTAGAACAAGAATGTCTCCTGTATTTATTTATTTATTTATTTGTTTGTTTTTAAAAAAAAATATTTTGTTTTATTTATTTGAAGGAGAGACACACACACAGAGAGAGAGAGAGGCAGGTAGAGAATGGGCATGCTAGGGCCTCATGCCACTGCAAACAAACTTCAGATGCATATGCCAACTTGTGCGTCTGGCTTTATATGGGTACTGGCAAATCAAACTTGGGTCCTTTGGCTTTGCCAACAAACACCCTAACTGCTAAACCATCTCACCATCTCTCTAGTCCTAAAATCATTTTTTTTTGTTTGTTTTTGTTTTTGTTTTTAGAGGTAGAGTATCATTCTAGCCCAGGCTGACCTGGAATAATTCACCATGTAGTCTCAGGCTGACCTTGAACTCACAGCAATCCTCCTATCTCCCGAGTACTTTGTCTCCATTTTTTTAAATGTCTTTCTTCCTTCCTTCCTTTCCTTCTTTCTTATGTACTTATTTATTTGAGAGAAAGAAACAGAGAAAAAGGCAGGTGGAGAGAAAAGAATATCATGCCAGAGCCTCCAGCCACTGCAAACAAACTCCAGATGCATGCGACACCTTGTGCATCTGGCTTAGGTGGGTACTGGAGAATCGAACCTCAAACCAGGGTCCTTAGGTTTCACAGGCAAGCACTTAACCACTAAGCCATCTCTCCAGCCCTGTCTCCATTTTTGATTGCCATCTTACAATGCATAAGTTTCTGGTTCCCAAAAATGGCCCTGGCCACATATCTTAACTGTCATTTCCCTGAAAAGGCCCAAATTATCAGTCATTATTTCCCTGAAGTAATCCAAGCCCCTGAGGCAAGGCAGAACACAAACAAGGAAAAAAATTCCAATGACCCTATTACCCCAGTAAGAGTCCCCTAGTCTGTAAGAAAAGTTGCTCCTTACCTGCCTGGCCAGATCTCCTCTCAGGCACTCATAACCTCCTTGCCCCCAATAAAGCCTATCTCAGCTGTTGAGCACTCTTTCATCTCCTTTCATTTCCCACTTGCTTTTTTTCCCCATCCAATGATGGTCTTCCACTTCTTAAAACACACAACTACTTTGCATTCAGGATGAACTTCAAAGTTCACAGTTTAGGACTGGGGAGATGGCTCAGCAGTTAAAGGTGTTAGGTCAAGATGGGCTTCCCAAAATGGAGTCACCAAAGACAGCAGGATGGCGGACTATGTGAAATGGCTAATGTAAAGAACAAAGGAGGTTTTTTTCCCCTTCCTTACCTTCCCCCAACTGAGGAGCTCTATATAACCCACTATCTGTAATCTCAAAGTCAGCTGTGCTCTGCTCTTGAGAGTCCTGACAGGTTGTGCTTTTCCCAAATAGAAGCTCCTATCTTTGCCTCAGAGTGGTCTCCATGGTCTTGGACACTCCCAAACCTTACAAAAGGGACTTGTTTGCAAAGCCAAAGGCCTGGTTTTGATTTCCCAGGATCCATGTAAAGCCAGATCCTGGTGTGCCCAAACTCACTCTGGTGCACTCTCTCCCTCTCTCCCTCTCTCTCTTTCTTCACTCCTTGTAAATAAATAATTAATTAATTAAAACTCCATAATTTAACATTAAAGGCCTTTGACTCTTAGCTGCTTCATTCTCCTCTCTCCCCCTCAGCATACACGTTTGCCTCTTAAACCCCAGAGTCTTTTGAACTAGCTCTTATTTTTGCATTTGTTGTCCCTTCCTCACTGCATTCTTCATCCTTGTGATGGTTTATACTGATTGCCATTTTGACAGGACCTAGAATCACCACTGAGAGATTATCCAGATTAAGTTATCCTCTGGGCATGCCTGTGAGGGATTATCTTGATTGAGTAGGTTAATTGTTATGGGATGACCCACTTTAACTACAGATGGTACCATTCCATGACCCTAGATACTAGACTATATAAAAAGGAGACAGCAGGCTGAGTAGCAGCATCTACCTCTCTCTGCTTCCTCACTGAGAGCTGAATGTGTCTTAATGACTCAGTCTCCTGCTGCTACGCCTTCCCTGCCATGAGGGTCCACAGCCTGGAACTATAAGTTGAAATAAATTTTGTTTTCTTAAGCTGATTTTTGTCAAGTATTTTGTTCTAGCAGCAAGAATATAACTGATACATTCCTCTTCCTTGTTTCTCCTTTCAAGACAACCCATGCCATCACTTCCAGGAAGTTTTCCTTTAATTCCATGTGATGGTTGAAACATATTTCCAAAACTAAGAAACACTCTTCCAATTAAGTGTGATCACGGGTTTCCTCAAGCAAGATGTGACTTACAGTTCTGAGCACCAAAACAGTCATGACTGACCCATCAAGGGAGTAGTACTAGTCCAGTCCACACAAGCTGGCCTCTGTGGGAGTAAGGTGAGTAAACCAGGCTGAGGCACTAGGCTCAAGGGCAACAGATGAGTCCAAACCAGCCTGTCCAGTGTACACCAAGTCTTGGTGCTCTGCCTCCTGCTCCCCACACCTCACCCACTGAGAACTACTTTATGGTCCAGAGCATTGCTCATGGAGGAGTGTCTTCCACATTTCTCATTCAGCCCCCTCTTCTTGAATAACTCCTACTCATTCTCTGATTGCTCTTTGATATCACCTCTCTCAGAAGCCAACCTGCCTCTCCAAGGCTGCAGTGTTTAGAACCTGTGCCTCCCACTGTCTTAAAATCATTCACTTCCAAACCTGTGAGCCTGAGAAGGAAGGAAGGAGCCATCCTTTGTCCTTTATGAGCCCCTAACACCTAGTGCTATGCTAGGCTCAGATGTTAAGATGGATGTCTGTGGGATGACTGCACAATGACAGAACTGAGTATGGTGTGTCCTTGGCCTCCATTCATCAAAAATACCAAAGGCATCCAGCTTGATTATAGGTAAATATGGAGGTCTGAATGGCAACTGCTAGGATTCTTGGTTCTTATATGCTGAGATAAGGGATTAGACCAGGGACACATGAATAGGGGTACAAAAAGCAGGGATAATTTATTAAGAAAGAGAGCACTACTAGTGACAGTTGACTGCTCAGCACTGGATGAGACATCTCTGTCACACCTACCAGGGCTCAGGATACATTGCAGAGAAGGTAGCAGGAAGAATATTGATGCTAGGAGCTGGGCGTGGTGGCACACGCCTTTAATCCCAGCACTCAGGAGGCAGAGTTAGGAGGATTGCCATGAGTTCGAGGCCACCTGAGACTACAGAGTGAATTCTAGGTCAGTCTGAGCTAGAGTGAGACCCTATCTCAAAAAATTTAAAAAAGAACAAGAATATTGATGCTGGGACTAGAGAGCTTAGCAATTAAATCGCCTGCCTGAAAAGCCCAAGGACCCAGTACCCACATAAGCCAGATGCATAAGGTAGCACATGCATCTGGAGTTCATTTTCAGTGGCCAGAGACCCTATTGTGCCCATTCTCTCTCTATCTGCTTCTCGCTCTTTCTCTCAAATAAATAAATACATAATGAAAAGTATTGATGCTGTCCAGAGAAATGGTTTGGAGATTAAGGTGCTTGCCTGAAAAGCCAAAGGACCCAGATTAAATTCCCCAGAACCCAGGTAAGCCACATGCACAAGGTGGCACATGCATCTGGAGTTCATTTGCAGTGGCTGGAGGCCCTGGTGCGCCCATTTTCTCTCTTTCTTTCTTTCTCTCTCTCTCTCTCTCTCTCTCTCTCTCTCTCTCTCTCTCTCTCTCCCTCTCTCTAATAAATAAATAATATTGGTGCTGCTCTCACAGCTAGTCAGAGAAGTTTCTTTTTAGAAATGGTTGTGGACAACTCAGAAGACTCAAAATTCATCAAAGTGCTAAAATCAAGAGACTAGTGAGAGTTCAGCATTAAATAAGACCTCTTTATCATGCCCTTCATGGCTCAGAGAATAGCATGACAGAGGAGTGGAAAGAAGGTAAGAGCCAGAGGGTGGGGAGAAATACTCTGGGACACTGTCCTCTGGATATGAAATGACTGGTGCATCCATGGCCTAGCAGTGAATACCTCCACAAGACCTGCACATTATTAAGCCCATCAACATTTTGACATACATGATAAAGAGGGGCAAACAGAAGAGTGAGACAACAAAATAGAAGAGGGAGCCAAGCACAGTTGTGCATACCTTTAATCCCATCACCTGGGAGGCTGAGGTAGAAGAATTGATGTGAGTTTGAAGCCAGCCTGGGGTAAGAGTAAGTACCAGGCCAGTTTGGGCTCGAGTGAGACTCTTCCGCTAAAAAGACAAGGAGGAGGAGGAAGAAGAGGAAGAAGTGGAGAAAAATTACCACTACTACTTGAGAAGAGGGGATTCCGTGGAATAGGATGAGGGAGGGGGACAAGAAAGGAGGGGAAGAAAGACAAGAAAGGGTAATTGGAGAGAATTATGACCAAATTACAGTTGATTCATGTATTAAATTTTATAATTAAAATACTTTGAGAAAAAATAGAGATTTATTGCAAAAAAAGGAAGGAGACACAGCTGGGTAAAAGGAAAAGGGCTCCATGGCAATTGGGGCCAAAGGACTGGGGGTTTTCTATTACAGTATCATGGATTTGGATGGTTTGTATAGCATGCACTCTTCTTTTCGTGCCCTTACATGTCAGCCTTGGGGGGGGGCAGTCTTCTGTTTATTGGCTTTTTTTATATGCTACTTTTGTCCACTCTCCTACCACAGCCTCCTGCATTGCATCTTCTGCCTTCTTCCAGGAAGCTGAGACTAGCAGCACTTACACAATCACTAGGTCCTTTTCTAAACCCTTGGCTCACTTTATTTAATCCTCACAATTCAGTGAATTTGGTGCTATCATCATCTGCAACTCTGACAGGAAAAGTGAGGTACCAATATTGCTAGAGTTCTGAATCCCAGAGTCTAAATTTGAATGCTTAGGTCTAACTCCAGAGCCACACTGCCTGGCTTCCTTCTCCCACCCTGAGCTCTTGTTCCTATGGATGTCAGTTGATCTGGGCAACTGTATTTGTGATAGCCTCACACAGTGACGAATGATATCCATGGCTATGGTCTGTCCTGATAGGCTTGTCTCTTTATTTTATATCACAGACACATCCTAGTTTCTCGGGTATTTGCTCTAGTTTTGCTGCTACCAGAAACAACCAAAAGACTCTATATAGAACTCTGCATACATTCAGAGCATTCCAGGATTCAGTAGGTTCCAGCAGAGATTTGCCCCAATGGAGGTAGATCTGACCCAGAGCTCAAGACTTCAGTAGAACTGAGGCAGGGATGGCCAGCCTCTTGCATGTCCCAAGATTTATGATTGAATCTCACTAGGCTGCTCATGGTAGAGTAAAAGGGACCAAAACAAAGCTGCCAGACCTTTGTTACAGAGTGGGCAGAACTGTACTGGGGGATACCCTTAAGGTTTGTAAAGAAAAGTCAAACTAAGAGAAGACACTTCTTATACAGCCTCATCAAAGGTATTTCTAGAGTCAACAAGGCTCCTAGTGGTGATAGTACTCCAAGAGAGTGAGAGTGAGGGGTGGGGAAAGAGTGGACACATAAGCTGGTGGTTTTCCCTCATCTACATCTCTTGTTCTATTAGTATGCCCCAAGAGAGAGATTGTGAACAACTGATTTTATCTCATAATTTTGTGACTCAGGAACTTGAGCTGGGTTTGTCTGAGAAAGTCTTTTCTGTATATTACCATCAGAAGTCACTTGATGCCATTGAGCTGGCCCAAGGCAATTTACCTCCAATGTCTGATCTTCAGCAATGAAGGCTTGGCTAGAACCATCAACCTACCCAGCCACACTAGCAATGCAGTCTAAGGTAAATAACTTCATATGTGGTGGTTCAGAGCACCAAGAGAAAAGTAATGTAGCTGTTACATTGCAGGGAGAAAGGATCCTGGGGTTTCATCTAGAACTGTCTTGATTTGGAAGATTCTCTTCTGACTGGGTCTTACCCTTCATCTAATTTGCATACACACAAGCCAATCAGAGCCCCTCTGAACATATAAAAACCCCTAGCCACAGCCTCTGCACTGGCAACCCTCTGTCCAGCCCCCTTTTGGCCACCACTGAGAGCTTTCTCTTTTGCTTAATAAATCCTCCTGGCTTTGCTCACTCTCTATTGTTCATGCACCTCATTCTCTGTGGTCATGAGAAAAGAACCCAGCAAAGAAGAAAGCCTGTAACAGAAGACATGTGAGGCAGTGTATATTTGGGGAGAGGTTGCTACATTAATTCCTCTGGCATCCTCCACACCATGGGACAGACTCTGCCAGGCTTCATCCCTGACAAGCATCTATAGGCCTTACCCTTCACCCTGATCTTTCATAGCTTTTTATTTTGTGCCTTCAGACCTTAGGATTGGTGGAAGCTTCCCACTATTGCTATAGTAGGGATTCTTCACTATTCCTTCTTTCATTTCCTGCTCCTGTCCAATAGTCCCTCCTTTGAACTGTCCTCAGCCACCCTTTTGAGAAAGTATCTGTCTCATGTAGGGACCCCAAATGATGGAACTATGCCATAGAGTAAGAATTTGGTATTTGCTTGCAAAGCCTTATGGCCCAGGTTCAACTCCCCAGTACCCACAGAAAGCCAAATGTACAAAGAGGCATATACATCTGGAATTCACTTCCAGTGGCAAGAGGCTCTGGTACCCCCATTCTCTCTCCCCCTCTCTCTCTCTCTTTCTCTCTCTCTCTCTTTCTCTGTCAAATAAATAAATTTTCAGAGACAGAGAGAGGGAAAGTGGGGGCAGTGCTGGGGAGATGGCTCAGCAGTTGAAAAGACTTACTTAGAATGCTTGCAATGCCTGAGTTCAGTTCCTTAACCACCCACATAAAGCCAGACAAGCATTCATTTGTAGCAGCAAGATTCTCTAACAAGCCCCTACACTTGCTCTCTCTCTCTCTTTCTCTTCCTCTCTCTCACGTGCATGCAAATACATATTTTTTTCAAAAGAGAGAGCAAAGAAAAGGCTTCTTAGCAACCCTTTGAGATATAACTTGAGAGCCACCAAAATGGTACATATGGCAATACTAAGACATTCAATTGCAACTCTCCCTTGAGAAGCCCACACTTGTGGATGTCTTATTCTTTCTTTTAGGGACTCTCTCCTAAGGAAGCCCATACTTATACTCTGGGGTGCATCTTTCTTTCTGGGCATATCTCTCTTAACCCTCATTTTAAAATCTATATTAGGGGCTGGAGATATGGCTCAGCTGTTAAAGGCTCTTACTTGCAAAGTCTGATGGCCCAGGTTTGATTCCCCAGTATTCACATCATGTAAAGTCAGATGCATGAAGGTGGTGCATGCATCTGGTGATTATTTGCAGTGGTAAGAGACCCTGGCCTGGCCATTCTCTCTCTCTCTCTCTCTCTCTCTCTCTCTCTCTCTCTCTCTCTCTCTCTCTTTCTCTCTCTCTCTCTCTTACTTGGAAATAGCGAAATAAAATATTTTAAGAAATACTGGGGACTGGAGAGAAGGATCAGTGGTTAAAGGCATTTGCTTTCAAAGCATGATGGTCAAGGTTTGATTCCCTAGTACCAAAGAAAGCTACATGCACAAAGTGGCACATGCATCTGGAGTTTGTTTGTAGCGGGGGGAGGCTCTCATGTGCCCATTCTTTCTCTCTCTCTCTCTTTCTCTCTCTCTCTCAATCTCTCTAAATCTCTCTTTCTCTAAATGAATACTTATAAATAAATAAAATATAAGGGCTAGAAAGATGACTTAGTAGTTAAGGTGGTTGTATGCAGAGCCTAAGGACCCATGTTCAACTCTCCAGGTCCCACATAAGCCAGGTTGTGGTGGCATATACTGGTTGGAGATTGCTGAAGAGGAGGAGGCAGAAGGATCAGGAGTTCAAGGCCAGCCAGGGAAAGGACAGGCATGGTGGTGCACGTCTTTAAAACTAGCACTTGATAGCCAGAGGTAGGAGGACATCTGTGAGTTTGAGGCCAGCGTGAGACTACATAGTGAATTTCAGGTCATCCTGGGCTAAAGTGAAAGCCTACCTCAAGAAACAAGCAAACAAACAAACAAACAAACAAAAAAAGATGTTTAGCAAGTACTGGCTCAGTAACTATCCACATGTATCTGCTTCTCCACACAAGTTCCATATCCTGGGTCTCACTATGCCTGTTGCCACACCTGCAAATGGGCCGTAACAAAATCTATTAAAGAAGACTGCTGTCAGCTTATATAAGAAATTCTGCACAAAGCTCTTCAGTGGGGCTGGGGCCTAGAACATCCTCAGTGAACACAAGCCATCATATGTAATAAGCTGCCTATAGAATCAGAGATATTGAAGAGCAATCATGTTACCATATTGTTTTTTGGTGGGAAGGAGAGGTTCAAAGTTAAGTCTTACTATGCAACCCTGACTAGCTTCTAAACATGCAATCATCCTGCCTCAACCTCCTGAGCTAGTATTATAGGCGTGTATCATCACACCCATCAACCTCCATCATTTATTAAACATCTATGAGCCTAACACTGAATAAGAGTTAGACTCACATAGATGCACAAGGAAGCACATGCATCTGGAGTTCATTTGCAGTGGCTGAAGGCCCTGGTGTGCCCATTCTCTCTCTTTCTATGTATCAAATAAATAAGTAAATAAAATATATATTTAAAAATTAAAAAAAGAGTTAGGCTCACAATGACCAGACTAAATTCCTTAACCCTTTCCAAGTCTTCTTTTCCTTACCTGCTAAATAGGAAATAACAGTATCTGCTGGACCAAACAAGGGTAAGAAAAATTCTGAATGAAGTAATTTCCCTGAAGAGCTTCCACAATTCCTGCTGCACAGCAAATGCTCAATACATATTTTAATCACTACTCACCTTCTCTGCTACAAGCATGCAAGAGAATTGAGATTTTCTCATGTATATTTTTGTTCCCAGTGCCAACTCGGTCCTTGAATGATGTTGATATTGTAGAACTGCACTGGTTTTGAAAACTCCCAGTTTACTAACATCAACAATACTCATCAAAAATGCAAGAAAAAAATAATGACTTAATGACTACGCATTACCCAAGGTAAATGGACTGCTAAGCCTCTACAAGTCATGTACCAGCTCCTCGACACATCTTCACTTTCTGAGGTCTAGAAGTCCCAACAGCTAACTATTCCCACAGATAAATTCAAAAGAAAACATCCAGGTCACACTTTCTTCCAAATCAGCCCTCCCCTACTTTGGCCCTGGCAGCACACTGCAGGAAAGCAAGTGGACTCCCTCTGACATCGCTAGGCCAAGCCTGCTGCCCCACAGCCCAGGGTAGTGAACAAAGGTGAGGCAAGCACAAGGTTGCACATGCCCATGCCCACGAGGTGAGCCAAGCATATGGAATTCAAGTGCAGTGGCTAAGGCCCTGGCCTGCCAGGTCTCTCTCTCTCTCTCTTGCTCACTTGCTCGCTCTCTAAAATAAAATAAAAAGATAATGCCATGCTTTGGTGGCAAGTGGAAGTTCACACAGCATGGGGCAGTGGGTGCAGGGCCTCCACTATGTACCTATCATTGGCCTACACACAAGGCCCAGTCAGCAGTAGGTACAGGTCCCTGGCTGCCCACCACATGGAGTCACTGCTGCCACCCCAATGGAGCACAAAGACTGGATGCCAGGGCTTCTGCCAAGGCCTGTGCCAGGCAATGGCCTGAGATGATGAGGACATGCCAGCCTGCTGCACACCTTGTTACCTGCCTTGCTGCACTGCTGCCACTGCCCTGCCTCTCCTCTTCATGCCCTCATCACCACAGACTCATGCCTCGCTTCAGCATTCCTGTTGGCCATGGCCTGGGCCCACCTGGAATTCATTCTTGCATTTAATCATGTCTTCATTAAGCTTAATCAGCTGGTTATTGAGATCCTGTATTTGTTGACTCACCTTTAATTCATTTATGTCTCTTTTGAGGTTTCTTTGGTTTTCTTCAATTAAGTTAAGCCTAGTGACAAAAGCTGGGTGCTCTAAGAGACAAGTCTGCTTAATTTCATTAGTGCGATTGTTGGCTTTTTGATGGTTTTCTTCCAGTTCAGCAATTATTTCGGTCAGGGTCACATAGCTTATGTTTTCATTTTGGAATTCAATTTCTGTTGTTTTCTCTATGATTTAATTGAAGGTTTCCATTGTGGGACAAGGCATCCTTGGTGGAGATCTCAGTTTTCTCACTTTCATTGGTTTCTTTGCATTGTGGTCTACCCATCTTGAGGGAAAGTTTTATTTTATTAAGGGGGAAGCAAGTATTTGTCCTTGTGGGATCTTCAGTGACTGCTCTGATTTAAATGTGAATAAGATTGGTGTATTATTAGGGTTATAACTACAGGTGCACAGATTGTGGAGATTGCAAGTACTTCAAAGGTACCTGGGGAGCTGGGAGGTGGGGAACTGGAAGCTCTGGCCTATTTTCTCCACTTGTGCACACTTTTTGGCACAGAAGGGACCAGGGGTTGGGGAAGCTTGGGAGCCAGGGACAAGAGGCCAGGTCCCACAGTAGCCTGTGCACCCTGTGGCTCAGGGGAATAGGGATTCAGGGACCCAGGGACTGGTCAATCAGGAAACCTGAGCAAAAAGCCTGCTTCCACAGCATACACGCAAGAACCAGGCCTCCCTAAGCCAGCAGCAGGGGTACCAGTACCAGGCGACTTGGAGGTGAGGAAGGAACCAGAAGCTATCCCGTGCTTCTCTTCACCTTGATAAAACTTCCCTTTTGGGCTAGAGAGATGGCTCAGTGATTAAGGCACTTGCCTGCAAACCCTAATGACCCAGATTCCATTCCATAGTACCCACATAAAGCCAGATGCACAAAGTAGCACATACATCTGGAGTTTGTTTGCAGTGGCTAGAGGCCCTGGTATGCACATTCTCTCTCTCTCTCTCTCTCTCTCTCTCTCTCTCTCTCTCTCTCTCTCTCTCTCTCTCTGCTTGCAAATAAGTATTTTTTTCTTCTTTATTAACAATTTCCATGATTGTAAACAATATCCCATGGTAATTCTCTCCCTCCTCCCATTTTCCCCTTTGAAACTCCACTCTCTATTAAATCACCTCCCTTTCTCAATCAGTCTCTCTTTTATAAGTAAAACTGAAAAAAAAAAAAAAACTTCCCTTTTAACAACAAGCTTGAAATAAATCCTTTCCTTCCCCAAGCTGCTTCTCATTGGGTAATATATCACCGTAATGAAAGCTAACTGCTACACCATGGCTATATCCTGATTCTAAGAAGTTTGTTGCCAGGAATCCTTGGAAATCAGGAAAGCAACCATAGGTGTGGCCCATATAGATTAAATCAGACACCAGACTCCATGCTTCAGCCTTGTTTCTTGTCAACTTTTTTATAAGAGTATAGAGTGCAAGAGGGATGTCCCATGTGAATACTCTAGCCTTCAAAGAGAGATTTTAATAATTAAGCTGATAGTGGTACAAGATTTTGAGGTTCAGAAGGGGCACCCCAAATTTATGGACCCCAATTTTGGGTCTTGTCCTATTTTTAAAAAAGAATTGATAAAAGTCAGATAACTGGGATAAATTATAAATTGCTAAATTTAGGGGGGAAATCACAAATTGTGGGATTTATTTAAGGGAAGCCTTGGCAGAGACCGATTTTAATAACCAAGCTGATAGAATAATCCATTCTCCAAATACCAGGCAGCTTCTTTCTCCAGATACTCCTGTCATCTCTGACTCTGCTCATAACAGAGTGGTCAAGGTGGCAGGGATGAATGCTAAGTATGGGCTCAGCAGTTGGATCTAGCAAGAGCCAAGATTCTCCATAGTGGTCAGATTGCTTGTTTAATGACTGTATTGGACTATTTCTTTTATAAAGGAAGCATGTTTTATCCTAAATGAAGTAGATACTTACTCTAGATCTAAACTTACTTCCCCTAAATGCAATGTTTCTGCATAAACTACCATCTGAGGCCTTACTTATTGTCAAAACATTTCTCAAAGCAAATGAAGCACGGTAATGACTCAGGCCTATGAAAGTTAGTGATTTAACTGTGTCCTTATTGTATTCAAGATGAATTCTCCATCACCTTGAGACAGTAGGCTTGATACAGGCAGTTGAATATCCTTGTACTAGTCACTCACCCTTTTCCTTTCTTTTTTTTTATGGTGCCAAGGACCAAAGCCAGAGCCTTGCACTTGCCAGACAAGAGCTCAATCACTGAGCTAAGTCACCAATCTCTAAAATAGCCTTTTGAAGATTCAGTTGCTGTACTTACTATCTGGTAGTACCTTTTACAACTGGGAAAATGTTCTCTAGGAGGCTTATGTATGCTATAAATTAGCATCTCATATATGGTGCTGTTTATCCCATATCAAAGATTTGTGAGTCTAGACATCAGGAGATAGAAATTTCAGCAACTCCATTCACCATTACCCTTGGTGATTTACTAGCTAATTAAAAAAATATTTACAATTACATGTGTGTGTATGTATGGGCATACCAGGGCATCTTGCCACTGCAAAGGAATACCAGATAATTGTGCCTCTTTTTGTGTTGGCTTCATAATGGAACCTGAGCCAGCAGACTTTACAAGCAAGTGCTTTAACTGCTGAGCCTTCTTCCCAGCCCTGGTAGCAAAAACTTTTGCTTCCTGGTCCCATTACCTTATGTTGGGTCAGACTTGATGGTTTCACCAGGGAATACAATGATTCCACTAAGATGGAATTTAAGACTTTCACCTAGACATTGTGGGATCCTCTTGCCTTTAAATCAATCAGCAAATAAGAAGTTGCTGTCCTGGTTGGAACAAATAAGGACTATAATTGATATGAGAATCTCTTCCTTTTGTTGTATATTTGCTTATATTGGGAGGAAGTAGAGATAGGAGAATCAGGAGTTCAAGGTAAACCTTGACTACAAAGTGAGTTCCAAGCCAGCATGGGCTACATAAGACCATGTCTAAAGAAAAAAAATCTTGCCGGGCGTGGTGGCGCACGCCTTTAATCCCAGCACTCGGGAGGCAGAAGTAGGAGGATTGCCATGAGTTCAAGGCCACCCTGAGATTACAGAGTCAATTCCAGGTCAGCCTGGACCAGAGTGAGACCCTACCTCGAAAAACCAAAAACAAACAAACAAAACAAAAAAAAATCTTGGTGGAGAAATTTAAAAATTGGTCATTTTGAAGAAATGAAAGTGGCCGGGCGTGGTGGCACTCCTTTAATCCCAGCACTCGGGAGGCAGAGGTAGGTGGATCGCTGTGAGTTCAAGTCCACCCTGAGACTGCATAGTGAGTTCCAGGTCAGCCTGGACTAGAGTGAGACCCTACCTCGAAAAATAAAAAAAATAAAAATAAAAGAAATAAAAGTGAAATGTAACCAGGCACCCTTCCCTCTTTTTGCTACAAAAAGTTGAAAATGCACATGTAAGCAGCATGCTAATAGGAGCTACCATGCAAGTCTTTTTCCTGCTCATCCCTGAACTTGGAAAAGATTGTCTCTCTTAAAATCAAATAGCCATCTCAATGAACACAAATTGAGGTTGTGGGACTTAACCAAGGCTTAAATACATTATATACATATGTGAAAATGTCATAATGAAATACACTATTATTTGTAATTAATACATTCTAACAAAAACCTTACAAAAATATGCCCTTCAAAGCTTAGGGAACATTGCAGAAAAGGAGGTGGGAAGAACGTAAGAGCCTCATTCCCTGAGGCATTGTCTCCCCCACAAACACACACTGACTAGTACATTTGTGACCCCATAGTGATTACCAATAACCACAGGAGGGCCACCAGTGGAATGGGGGCAGGGAAAATATGGAAACATGACCAATTTGCAATATGTTCATATGTTAAAGTTCTCACTAAATGAAAAACAAAAAATTTAAAGGACTGGTGTAGCTCAGTGTAGGGTGCATGCCTAGCATAAGTGAGGCTATTCATTTCCCACAATGGAAAAGGGAAACAAAAGACATACAATTTAAAGAAGTGACATGAAACAGAACCACCATTTCTGCCTCAAGGCTGGTGGAAAGAGGTGTAAAATCAGGTGAGTTCCTTTGCAGATACTTTAAACTTAAGTTTTCTTTGCATTGTAAGAGCTTATGCCATAGGCTCTTAAGCTTTATGGGCATCAGAGGTACCTAGAAGGCCAGTTAACCTGCAGAGCTCAGGGCCCTTCCTCTGAGACACTGATTTCTCTCATCTGTTGTTTTCCCAGGATCTTTATTCTTTTAGAGAAGGCAGTATGTACATGGTACCTTGAATAGAACTGACATATAGTACTGAAGGAAGTGCATCAAGAGGTTTATTTGACTCTAAACTTTTAGGAATGATCTTTTTATATTTGATAGTTATATAACTTAAAACTATGTTTCTCAACATAAATTATCTCATAAGCCAAAAAACTAAGTTCACTCCTGTAAAGTTGAAATGGGTCATAGAGAAGGTAAGGAGGAGGGATTTCAAAACTCCTACAATATGTGGATCTAAAGTAACCATTTACTCTGTGCCAAATATGAGTTAACCATGGCTAAGGACAAAATGTTATCCTGAAAGACATGCTACACCAAAGACAAAGTTACACAAACTTTTATAGTCACAGAACAAAGGAAAGTGAAGGGTGAGTGTATTTAACAAATATATTGCTAGAGTCCTCAGGTAAGTAGCTATAGCTACAGATGGTTTGGTTTTCTTAGTGGTAGGGGCTGAATATTAGGTCAAATACAGAAGCTGACAAGAAGGGGCTGTAATAGTCCATCTCTACATTATCACAATGTTCTAGTGAGCCAAAGTCAAAGGGCCTGCAGGCTGTTAACATATGGGCACCTTCTCTAGAGGATGTAGATTTGCCACCATTGTCGCTAAAATATACAAGGTCTTCCTGGTGCAGAACATAAATTTCCAAGCAGATAAAGTAATAATCCACAGGAAAATTTAGTGCTTTTGTGAATGTCCAATATTTTCTTTATTTCTAATTTGCCAAGAGCTTGTATCATGAGTGGGTGCTGAATTTTGTTAAATATTTTTCTGCATTTAACAAAAATGATTATGCAGGTTTTATGTCTGTTCTGTTAATATGGTGATTTAAATTGATGAACATTCAAATATTTAAGCAACTTCACATTTCTAGAATGAAGCCCACTTGGCCATGTCATATTACCTTTTAAAATATATTACCACACCCGCCATACAACCAAATTTTTTTGTTCATTGTTTGTCTTTCTTTTTTGTTTCTTTATTTCTGCTTTCCTTTTTATTATTCTTTCCTCCTTACTTTAACCTTAGTTTGCCCTTGTTGCTTCATACATTGATTTCAGATCTTTACTGTTTCTTTTATAACATTTGAAGCTATACATTTCTGTTTAACCATCACTTTAGTTCCATCCCATGAAATTTGATATGTGGTATCATTATTGTTAATCAATTCACAATACTTTATAATTTGCCTTTTCATTTCTTCTTTGACTCCTTGATTCTTTCATTTTTGTTAAGAAAGACTTTATTAGATTAAGAAAAGGAAAGAGGAGAGAGATGAGAAGGAGGTCCCTGCCCTTCATTATCAAGCAAGAGGGGATAAGGGTCCTCATAGCTTCTTTAGAAGCATGTTCTTACATGTATAAATAATTGATTTTCTTAAGTTGTCTCATTGATTTTTTAATTCCTTTTGGGTCTTATATAAGTTGTTTTTCTTGGATGATATTTTTGTTTAAAATAACTATTTATTCAAAAGCAGAGAAAAAGAGAGAATAAAAGAGAAGGATTGGACACACCAGGGCCTCTTGCCCCTGCAAACTCTACATGCGTGCATCACACCATATATCTGGCCCTACAAGGACACTGGGGAATTGAACCTAGGCCATCAGGCTTTGCAAGCAAATACCATTAACTGATTAGCCATCTCTCCAGCCCTCTTGAATGATTTCTTATCACTCCATTATAAATATATTTTTCTTTATTTTCCCTTCTGTTTTTGTTTGTTTTTCCTTTTCTGTGTGTGCAGTATTTGTGGTTGGGTGTGTCTATATGTGTGTGAGGGTATGGGCATGTGGTTTATCTACATATATGTGCAGATACCACTTGTAGGCACTCTGAGGCCAAAGGAAAATGTTGAGTATCCTTCCTCTATCACTCACCCACATATTTTCTTTTTAAAATTTTTTACTTATTTATTTTGTTTTTTGTTTTTTTGAGGGAGGGTCTCATTCTAGCCCAGGCTGACCTGGAATTCATTCTGTATTCACAGGGTGGCCTCAAACTCTCGGCAGTCCTCCTACCTCTGCCTCCCAAGTGCTGTGATTAAAGGTGAGTGCCACCACACCTGGCTATCATCCACATATTTTCTTAAGACAAAGTCTCTGACCGAATGTAGAAGCTATGGTTTTTATGCTCCCCACAGGACCAGGATAACAGATGTGTGTGGCCTCTCCCAGCTGTTTACATGGGTGCTAGGGAACTTAATTCATGTGGTCTCAGGCCCTCCCAGGCTCTCATGCTTGTGGCAAGTACTCTTACCCACTGAGCCATCTCCCTAACCCAGCTTTTCCCTTCTTGACATAGAGTTTAAAATTGTAGCCCAGGCTGGCCTGGAACTCACTATGTAGCCCAGGCTCATCTCAATCTATCCTCCCATGTGCATCACTACTCCCAGATCTATTTTCTTCAGCATAGTTATGGTGGGTATCTTTAGTTCTTATTTGCAAATTCCAACATGCAACTTATTTCATGCAGGTTTCTTGGTTGTCCTGTCATTTGAGTATGGATCATGAGCTCCTGTTTCTTTGTGTGCTGAAGAATTCTGGGTGGTATCCTCCAAGTCAGTCTGGGTTAGAGTGAGACCCTCTTTAATGACATAGAATCCTATTTATCTATTCTTGTATTATTTCCTAGGCTACTGGAGTCCTTTTCAGAAAAGGCTACTATGCCCATATCTTGAAGTTTTTGCTATATGTTTTTTCAAACAGTTTCAGAGTTTTGGTCCTACATTAAGGCCTCTGGTCTATTTGAATTGATTTTTGTGCAGTGTAAGAGGTAGGGATCTAGTTTAATTCTTCTACACTTAGATATATAGCACCATTTGTTGAAGAGACTATCTACTCTCCAATGTATGTTTTTGGCATATTTGTCAAAATCAAGTGTCTGCTGCTGCATGGTTTTACTTCTGGGTCCTCTAATCCATTTACTCACTACTACATGTAGTCTGTTTTGTGGCACCACCACGCTATTCTTACTATGGCACCACACACTTTTTAAGAAAAATTGGGATGGAACCCCACTTGGTAACCCAGGCTGACCTTAAATTTACTGTCTCTCCTTAGTCTCCTAATAGTTGTCATGTACCATCTCATCCAGCTTATTCCAATCTTAATACATAAGAATCTCTGGCTATTTCTCCAATTCACTTCCTCAAAATAGGACAAAGGAGTCCTGGTTTCAGTCTTAGCCATTTGTAGCTTCCTGGTTTTATTTATTATTCAGAAGATAATTTTTTTTCAAGGATGGGCCACTTCTGCTTCTGTGAAATGGAGGTGTCCATACCTTACAGAAAGTTATGATATCAGAGGGGTTACTATAGTACATAGATGCATTGCCCCGCATCCAACAGACTATAGGTAATCATTTATCTTGTGTAGGCGGCTGCTTCTCCAAGCCTTCCATCCCTCTCCTTGTAAGGCCAGGCAACTTCAAAGATACCTCAGTGAAAATCCCAGCCCTTCTATCATTTCCTCTTCCCTTTCTTTTGTCAGCCTACTCATACCACTCTCTCTACCACCACACCAGCAGAGAGAATTGAAAATGCTTGGCTCACTACAATTTTCTTAACTACCCTACTTGCTCCCTACTTCAGGACACTTAGGATGTTATCACTTGCTTGAATCTTTAATAGGGGCCATAAACCAAACTCAACTGATGAACCTTTCTACACTCTGAGTTAATCCTTTGTGATCTCTAGGATTTGGTCATCTAGAAATTCAGCTGTAGTCTTGACATTATTTTGTTCTGTCTGGTCCTCTGTACTCTAGACTTCTTTAGCAGAGATCATGTTTCCCAACACACTCCTGCCATCAGTTTCTACACTTTATGAGAGGAAACAGGGAGAGAAAGAAATTAAGAAGGGAAGAAGAAATGGAGATAGGGAGGGAAGCATGGTAAACGCTCTCTAGAAATTTGTTAAATAATTGAATGAATGATTCTGGGAATGTTACTTCTGTTTGTATATGAGGAACTAAGGTTCAGAAAGGTTCAGTAATTTGTCCAAGAACACAATAGTGAGGTCCACTTGAATCTCAAGTCTTTGAATCCAGTTCTACTTCTCTTTCTTCTATATCTACTGGAAAACCAACCCAGTAAGACTGCTCAGCTTCCAGTTTGGAATGAAAAAGGAGGCTTGTGACAGGATGTAAATCAATGCATTATTTTCATTGAGAAACTCTTGCTATGGAAAATAAAAATATAGCCAAACTAATCAGGATGCTTAGTGACTTTGTGTTCTGCTACAGGTTTTGGTGTGTGTGTGTGTGTGTGTGTGTGTGTGTGTGTGTGTGTGTGTGTTTGAAACTGGGTCTCATGCTAGCCCAGGCTGACCTGGATCTCACTTAGCTTTCTGAGGATTATGGGCATGTGCCATTAATGCTTTTTTTTTTTATTAAATTACTTGTTATTTGAGGGAGATGCACAGAGAGAGAGAGAGAGACAGAAAGTAAATAAGGGCACTTCAGGGCCTCCTGTCATTGCAAACAAACTCCAAACATGTACATCTGGCCTTATGTGGGCATTGGGAAATCAAACCTGGGCCAGCAGTCTTTGCAGGCAAGTGTCCTTAACCATTGAGCCATTTCTCCAGGCCTGGCTAAATTCTTAATCTCATAAACAGTTCATCAATGTCAGCTGACCCGTAGACTATATGTTTTTGTAATATGGATCCTAATGGTCTCTGTCCCAGCCACATGGCTTTAACTCCCATGTCTATCATTTCAGATACTCTTAACATTCCTGCCATCTGGGACTAGATGGAGTCCTCAAGCATGGAGTCCCCCACCACTTATGACTATGATTATCAGAGCCTTCTGTGTGAAAGCCAGACCGTCCTGTATGCTACCTTCTCAATCACCATCCTGTACTCTCTGGTGTTATTACTCAGCCTGGTAGGCAACAGCCTGGTGCTGTGGGTCCTGGTGAAATATGAGAACCTAGAGTCACTCACCAACATTTTCATCCTCAATCTGTGCCTCTCAGACCTGATGTTCTCCTGCCTGTTGCCTGTGTGGGTGTCAGCACAACACTGGGGCTGGTTGCTGGGTGACTTCCTCTGCAAGCTCCTCAGTATGATCTTCTCCATCAGCCTCTACAGCAGTGTTTTCTTCCTCACCATTATGACCATACACCGCTACCTGTCAGTGGTGAGCCCCCTCTCCACCCTAGGTATCTACAGCCTCCGCTGCCGAGTGTTGGTCATCACAGCTGTGTGGGCAGCCAGCATCTTGTCCTCCATCCCTGATGCCATCTTCCACAAAGTGATTCACTCAAACTGTGTCTATTCTGAACTCCAGGGGTTCCTAGCCTCAGTCTATCAGCATAACATCTTCTTCCTGCTCTCCATGGGCATCATCCTGTTCTGCTACCTGCATATTCTCAGGACCCTGTTCCATTCAAGATCTAGAAGACGGCATCGGACAGTTAGGCTCATCTTTACCCTGGTGGCAGCATATTTCCTCAGCTGGGCTCCCTACAACCTCATTCTCTTCCTGCAGACACTGTTGAAAACCAGAGTCATCCAGAGCTGTGCGTTCAGCCAGCAGCTGGAAGTTGCCATGCTCATCTGCCGCAAGTTGGCCTTCTCCCACTGCTGCTTCAACCCAGTCCTTTATGTCTTTGTCGGGGTGAAGTTCCGCAGACACCTCAAAAGTCTCCTCCAGCAGGCCTGGTTGTATCGGCCACAGACACCCAGCCCTGCTCTGGCACCCCATCCCCCTGGTGCTTTTGCTTATGAGGGACCCTCCTTCTACTGAGGAGAGAGGATAGGGCACATGGAGGTGGCCAGGGGAGCTAGAGAAGGAGAGCAGGAAGGAGCATTGCAGAAGACACAACAGTGGACATGCCAGGAAAAACTGGACAGGTGAGAGGAAGAAAGTCATGGTACCTGCAGGAAAGTGGCTTTCCACCTGGCATCTTTTTTTTTTTTTATTGCCATCTATTAGTAACAACCCCTGAACTCTGGGCTCACCATTCATTCCTTCACTTACACATGAATTGCTGACCAGTGGTTGGGCAGAAAATCCTTCATGAAGGGATTACAGAAGAGTGGTATTCCTCCAAATTCTGAAGGACCAGAAGTTCAGTTTGTGATTACTGTGGAGTACAACTTGCTGGCATAGGTTGCTGGTTGGTTTGAGTTGGAGGTGACTGGTTTTGTGTTTCTCCAGGACAAAAGTAATGTCCTCAAGGGGAACCATGGAGCAGGATGCCCAACATTCTGCCCCAACCACCACAGGTGAGGTCCTCTGCTGAGGCCCTCCTGCCGTAGGTGAGAGTATGGGGTATCACACACATCCCCTCACCCATACCCGCAAGCAGAAAGGAAGAAAGAAGGAAGGGTAAGGAAAAGAAAGGAAAGGGAGGGGGGGAGGGGAGGGGAGGGGAGGGGAGGGGAGGGAAGGAGGCTAAAGAGACAGTTTACATGCCTTTAATCCCAGCACTCGGGAGGCAGAGGTAGGTGGATTGTTGTGAGTTTGAGGCCTCCCTGAGACTCCATAGTGAATTCCAGGTCAGCTTGGGCTACCTCAAACCCCCCTCCAGAAAAAAGAGACAGCTTACAGGGCTCAGGATACAGCTGTGTTAGACTGCTTGCCTAGCATGCATGAGGCCCAAGGTCCTCAGCACAACAA
Source organism: Jaculus jaculus (assembly GCF_020740685.1). Taxonomy (NCBI): domain Eukaryota; kingdom Metazoa; phylum Chordata; class Mammalia; order Rodentia; family Dipodidae; genus Jaculus; species Jaculus jaculus. The sequence continues at coordinate 298,214 of NC_059118.1, forward strand.
ACAAACAAGCAAAAAAAAAAAAAAAAGTGCTTGTCTTGGCCTGGCTATCAAGGAAAGTGTGATTACTTGGCAAATGTTACCAACAAAACCACTGACCTTGTGAATCTATTGGTAGTCAATAAATTCTGACATTGTGGAAAGATACAAAGCGTTTATCTATGTTTCTGGCATAGTGTGCTCAGGGCAGTTGATTTTCCATTGAAAAGCATTATGATTTTTTCTTTTACTTATTTTTGTTGTTGCTGGAGGTCAAATCCACAGCTTCCCATATGTTAAGAAAATATTATACCACTGAGTTACTGCCCCAGGTGTTTGGTTCTTAAAAGCTCACTGCTTTGGAAGAATATGACTTGGAACCTTGGGTTAGAAAATACAGTGTGCGGGGCTGGAATGATGACTTGATGGTTAAGGCACTTGCCTGCAAAGCCATAAGACCCAGGTTCAATTTCCCAGGACCCATGTAAGCCAGATACACAATGTAGCACATGCATCTGGAGTTTGTTTGCAGGGGCTTAAGGCCCTGGTGCATGCATTCTCTCTCCCTGTATCTCTCTCTCTCTCTCTCTCTCTCTCTCTCTCTCTCATAAGTAAAACTTTTAAAAAGAGATAATAAAGCCTATGTGGGTCAGAATGATGGAGATACTAGATCCATTTAGACGATAGTTGATAGTGCTCAAGAAGCCAAGTCTACCTTGGGGATTTTGTTTTACCTGTCCCCAATCTCTCCTGAGGATAGATATCCTAGTCTTCTGTCTCCAAGCCTAAGGCTTTTTTTCTCATGTCCTATTGTTACAAGAGATACAGGACCCCCTTTTCAGGTTCTTAGTCTTAAAAGAATTTGAAATAGACTAAGAAGGAAACTTAGGACCATTTTATTAGACTCTGAGAGAAAAATAACAGGACAGGCACCTATAAGTCTCAGCAGTTGCCAGGAGGAGGAGGAGGTAGGTAAGAGGAAGAGAGAAAGTCATACTTTTTGAGTTAGGGGTCAAAAAAGCAGGCAGGTCCAGCAATGGACTTCTGAGAAAAGCTGCATTGGGGTGGCATCTTCAGGAAGAGTATATAAGAATGCCTAGAGTGTCAGAGTAAACTGATTTAGGATTTTGACCAGTATCAGAAAAAGATTAAAAGAGTGAAATAGCAAATGATATTCTCTGAGTTACAAAAGTGGGTGGGTTTAGCATGAGAATCTATAGCTACTGCATCAAGGGTTCTGTCCTACCTTTCATAATTAATAAAGACAAACAAGAAAGATAAATGAGGAATTATTAAGTTTATTTAGGGGAAATCACAAACTATGGAGTTTAATTAAGGGAGAAACCACAAATTGTAGGATTTAGGAAACACTCATGTGAAAGCACCGTAGTCTATAAGGTTCACTTAAGAGAAATTGAGGTTTTGGAGGGAAAACGGAGTACAGCCACAAACATGTGTATAGAACTTAGATGTATATGTAGAGAGACTTAGAAAGAACACACGTGGAATCTGCCAAGTGCCTTCTTAAAGAAGGAAAGTATCAAAGCAGAAGAAAAATTGAGGGTTTGGGGGGAAGAGCTGGAATAGATCCTCAAGCGTGTGGATAGAACTTAGATGTGTAAGTAGAGAGAGAGACTTAGAAATGCCATGTGCTTTCTTGAAGAGGGAAAATATCAAAGCAGAGACCAAGAAATTCAGAGGAGAAATGAGTGATGAAGAGAGTTACACTCATGGTTATCCCAACTTTAGAGAAACTACACACAGGTAATAGGCTTAGAGTTAAAGAGAGTACCCTCATGGTAGATTTAGAGACCAAAGGAAAATCATGTATGCAATCAAAGTGAGAAGTTACCACAAATATAGTTTGTGGTAGAGTCAAGCAGAATAACCACACAGACCAAGATACAATATTCTCCCCCCTCCCCACCCGGCCCTTACCCAGCCAGGCTCAGTTATATCCAAACAGAGAAGAGAGTCCAGACAGACACACACATAACACCTAGGGTTGTGTACAGAGATGGGGAGGGGCTAGAAGGCCACAATCTTTATAACATCATATTCAGGTATGTAAGGGGAAGACCTAATTGGCTAGTAAATTTAGTGGATGGATCCCAGAGCCAGCCCACCTTAACCATTTTATTTAAACAGCATGCTACACTGTGGGAAGCAGGGGGTGCCATAGATCAGTATCCATCAAACATGAATTCCACTTCTGCCAAGAGTTCATTCTTGTGCCAGGGCAAGGTAGCATGTGAGGTGGCTCCTCCTGGTTCTCTTTGAGCCTCTGAAACTGCCTTTAAAAAGCTAGCTTTGGGCTGGAGAGATGGCTTAGCGGTTAAGCGCTTGCCTGTGAAGCCTAAGGACCCCGTTCAAGGTTCGGTTCCCAAGGTCCCACGTTAGCCAGATGCACAAGGGGACGCACGCGTCTGGAGTTCGTTTGCAGAGGCTGGAAGCCCTGGCGCGCCCATTCTCTCTCTCTCCCTCTATCTGTATTACTCTCTGTGTCTGTCGCTCTCAAATAAATAAATAAATAATTTTTAAAAAAAAAGCCAGGCGTGGTGGCGCACGCCTTTAATCCCAGCACTCGGGAGGCAGAGGTAGGAGGATCTCCAAGAGTTCGAGGCCACCCTGAGACTACATACTGAATTCCAGGTCAGCCTGAGCCAGAGTGAGACCCTACCTCAAAAAAACAACAAAAAAAAAAAGCTAGCTTTCCTAGCCAGGCATGGTGGCACACACCTTTAATCCCAGCACTCAGGAGGCAGAGGTAGGAGGATTGCTATGAGTTTGAGGCCACCCTGAGACTCCATAGTGAATTCCAGGTCATCCCAGGCTAGAGTGAGACCCTACCTCGAAAAAAACAAAAAAATTTACACCTTCACAAGAATTTTTCTCTCTACCCCTCTCCCCCATGTGTGTATGTACGTATACATGTATGTGTGTGTTCATATTACATGGATTAGAATTCCACATCAAAAATGTAATATCAGGGCTGGAGAGATGATGGCTTAGCGGTTAAGATATTTGCCTGTGAAGCCAAAGGACCCAGGTTCGATTCCCCAGGACCCACATAAGCCAGATGCCCAAGGGGCACATTTGTCTGGAGTTTGTTTGCAGTGGCTAGAGGCCCTGGCATGCCCATTCTCTATCTATCTGTCTCTCTTCTCTCTATCACTCTATGCTTGCAAATAATTAAAATGTTTTTTAAGCTAGCTTTCTCCTATTCTCCTTCAATAACTTTTGAGGGGTATTTTCCTGTCCAGGTAACTGACAGGTCCACTTGAATTACCTCTTGAAGGAGGGAAAAATAGTGTTTTTAATATCTTATATTCTTTTGTGCAGTTTAGAATGTGATACTCCCTCCTTTCACATGGTATCAAAGTCTAAGGAGGAGGATTTTAATATTTTCTTTAAAATTAGTGGGCCTTGTGGCTCATGTCTTTAATCCTAGCAAAGGTAGGAGGATATCAGTGAGTTTGAAGCCACCCTGAGACTACATAGTGAATTCCAGGTCAGCCTGGATTAGAGTGAGACCCTACTTTGAAAAACCAAAAAAAAGAAAAGAAAAAATAGTGTATTACCAGACAAACAAGGTGGGATCCAAAGTGGATTATGATGGGGAGAATACATCCTAAATGATCTCTTAGCTAATTCCTGTCCATCTACTTAACCCCGCAACTCATTTGTCTGAACAAGGGCAAATGATACTGCCCTACAATAAGGGAAGAAATGATGCTATTTATGCTGGGAATTTAGCATCCCCAAAACTTGAAGAAGGTTTTGAAAGTTGGGAGACTTTCAGATGTGAAAGAGGGCCTATCACAAATGTTCATCATGCTATTCTGAGTATAGATCTCCCCTCTCTACCTTGAGTCACCCAGATCTTACCCTTTCCACATTCCACCAGACCCTCCACAAAAGGAAATGTGACCTAAAGAAGCCTGGTTCCTTCACTTTGACCATTTCAAAAACTAGCCTAGGGCTGGAGAGATGGCTTAGCGGTTAAGCACTTGCCTGTGAAGCCTAAGGACCCTTGTTTGAGGCTTGATTCCCCAGGACCCACGTAAGCCAGATGCACAAAGGGGCACATACATCTGGAGCTCGTTTGCCGTGGCTGGAGGTCCTGGGGTGCCCATTCTCTCTCTCTCTCTCTCTCTCTCTCTCTCTCTCTCTCTCTCTCTCTCTCTCTTTCTCTCTCTCCCTCTTTCTCTGTCACTCTCAAACAAATAAATAAAAAATTTTTTAAAAACTAGCCTAATTGAACTGCAAGCCAATGAGAGACTCTTGTCTCCAAGAGGTGTATGGCTTCCTGAAGAATAACACCCAAGAGCTGGGGGAATGGCTTAGTGGTTGAGGAACTTGTCTGTGAAACCAAAGGACCCAGGTTTGATTCCCCAGTACCCACATAAGCCAGATGCACAGAGTGATGCATGCATCTGGAGTTCATTTGCAATGGCTAGAAGAACTGACACACTCATTCTCTCTTTATCTATCTGCCTTTCTCTCTCACTCAAATAAATAAATAATTAAAAAAAAAAGAATAATGCCCAAGGCTGTCTTCTGGCCTCCACATGTGTGAAGACATGCCTGTGCACACTCATATTCATACATGTGCACAACCTAAGCACATGTATGCACATCACATATACACATGCAGAAAAAAGAAAAGAAATTGGCAGGTTCCATTTTTCTAAAATGTAGAGTGAGTATCTCTTATCAAAAATGCTGGGGACAAGAATTGTTTTTAAATTTTGGAGTTTTTCAGATTTTGGAATATTTACACATGCATAATGAGATATCTTGGGGTGGAGCCCAAGTCTAAACACAAATTTCACTTGTTTCATATGCAGCTTATACTCACAGTCTAACGGTAATTTTACACACTATTTTAGTAGCTTTTTGCATGAAGTAAAGCTTATGTCCACCAGACTATTAGACAGCAAATGTCCCATTGTCTCAGCTCCTATTTGGACAATCTGGTGTTCTGCATTAAAGGCACTCTTCACTCTCAAAGGATATCCTCTCAATAACAATCTTTTTGATACACTCACCCAAAAGTACTTAACAGCAAAAAATACTAAAGCAATAACAGTAAATGATCTTGTGTTCAGAGTAAGTACATAGCACCGAAGACTCAAATCCTTGCTTCAGTTCTGAAACTGCAACATCATACAACAGTAGCTGTCAATTTCCACCCACTTGTACAATATACTTTAAAAAAAATATTTTACATTTATTTATTTATTTATTTATTTGAGAGAGGGAAAGAGGTGGAGAGAGAGAGAATGGGAGAATGGGCATGCCAGGGCTTCTAGCCACTGCAAATGAACTCTGGATGCATGCAACACCTTGTGTATCTGTCTTACGTGGGTACTGGGGAATCGAACCAAAGTCCTTTGGCTTTGCAGGCAAGTACCTTAACTGCTATGCCATCTCTCCAGCCCATAGGATATACTTTTTAAAGATTTTGTTGTTGAAAATAAACATCAGAAACACTGGAAGGACTAGAAATGAGTCCTTTAGGGATGAAGAGCTATTGTGCTAAATTCCTTTTTAAACAAAAATTTGTGTGTGCAGCAGCATGTATGAAAAGGTGTATGGAGGTCACAGCACAACCTTCAGTGTTTGTCCTAATCTTCCACATTATTTGAGGCAGGGCCTCTTGCTTTCCTCCATACACTACTTCATCTGTCTTCATGTAGGTTCTAGGGATCTGAACTCAGGCCATTACCTACAGAATCATCTTCTTAGAACTGGATGGCATCTTAGTGATTGTTTTCTTCTTCTTGTTGCTGAGACAGGTTCTTGCTATGCAGACCTCAAACTCATAATCTTCCCTTAAAACAGAGTTGAGGCAAGGTTTGATTATCACAACCTCTTGCACTGGCACCATCTAGTAGTTTTTCTGTCCTTGGCAGAATTCCTTGGCCTTAATTCCTATGGGAGCATCTCATCACTTGTAGCTAATATCTTTCTAGACCAGTAACATCTAAATGGTGTTTCACCATATTAGATATTTGTGAGCCATCAGGTTTTCATCAGCAGTGACTTTGACAATTTATCAATTTATCTACTGAGATGCTTTATCACCACCAATCTCTTTGTTTTTATTTTTTGACAACTTCATAAATATAAACACTGCACCATGATTATAATCCCTTCACATCACCCTCCTTCTCCCCCTCCCCTCAATCTCCCCTTCACTGAATCCCTTCTTTCCAATTAGTCGCTCTTCTATTTTGAAGTCATCATTTCTTTCCTCTGATTATGCAGGTCTTGTGTAGGTAGCTTTACCCACTGAGAGGTCATGAATATCAAGGATACTTTGTGTCTAAAAGACAGTACAATAAGTAGTCCTTGTCTTCCTTTGGCTTTTATATTCTTTCCTCCATCTCTTCTGCAATGGCCCACTGAGCCTTGGAGGGTGTGATAGAGATGTCACATTTGGTGCTGAGCACTCCACTGTCACTTCTCAGCACTTTGGTAAGTTTTGAATTACCCCAGTGGTCACTGCCATCGGAAGCTACTCTAACCAAAAGTGAAAGTAGCACAAATATTTGGGCATAAACATAAATATTTAGAGGGCAGTTTGATGAGCATAATAGATCTATTAAGCCAGAAAACACAAGTAGCTCTCCTCTAGGGCATATGAACTCCCAAGGATAGGCACCAAGCAGGAATTCCTCCCCCTCCCCCATGGAGTGAGTCTCAAGTCCAATTAGAGAACAGCTGTTTTCCCCCACAGATATGCCACCGTTGCATCAGTTGGTACAGTTGGCTTGGCTTACCAGCCACAAATCTTGCAAGGTCCACTACTGGTTAACATCACTGATGACTTTTCTCCCTCAAAGGTCTGCATAGGTCTTTCTAGCATCCTGACAGCTCATCAACAGGGAGGAGGCTTCCAGTTCAGCTCTATCTTGATTTCTCAGCGATCTGTTGATACAGGATTTGGGGAAAGAAGAGAGGGTTCAGGCCTGTAAACCCTGACTCTTGGGTTCTTGAGCAAAGAATTGATAGAACGGACTCTGAGAAGCTTACTTCCAATACTTTATTTCAGGGAGAATCAGGATCCAAGGGAAGGCTAAAAAGACTCAAGCCAGAAGGAAATTCCCTGCCTTGCCCAACTGGAAATGAAGAGGGGAGATGGGGAAAATCTCCTTCACACAGAAATCTCCCTAGAGAAGCCTCGGGCACATATACACACATGTAGAAGGCAAACACAAGAACCCAGGCAAAAATATTCAGAAGAAACACATGCACACACACATGGGAAGTGGAGCATAGGAGAACAAGCTCCTAGCCTTTATACTCTCATAGAGGTCAGGAAGGACTAAGAGATAATACTCAGGGCTGGACTAGAGAGATGACTTAGTGGTTAAGGTGCTTGCTTGCAAAGCCAGAAGACCCAGGTTTGATACCCCAGCACTCATGTAAAGCCAGATGCACATGGTGACACATGTGTCTGGAGTTTGTTTCCAGTGGCTAGAGGCTCTAGTGTGCCAATTCTCCCTCTCTCTATACCTCATCCTCTCTCAAATAAATAAATAAAAATAAAAGATAGTACTCGGGGCTTAAGGAACGATTGCACATGTAACAGAGTAAGAAAGTACCCAAAACCAAGGCAGGAAAGTGTCCAGATGAGAAGAAATTCCCTTCTCCCTACCCAGCCTGGCATACTGTTGTAGTTTGAATTTATGTCTCCCAATAAGCTCAGGAGTTGTTTTTTTTTTTTAATTTTTTGTTCATTATTTATTTATTTATTTGAGAGTGACAGAGAGAGAGAGAAAGAAACAGAGAGAGAGAGAGATTGAGAATGGACGCGCCATGGCTTCCAGACACTGCAAATGAACTCCAGATGTGTGCGCCCCCTTGTGCATCTGGCTAACGTGGGTCCTGGGAAATCAAGCCTCAAACTGGGGTCCTTAGACTTCACAGGCAAGCGCTTAACCACTAAGTCATCTCTCCAGCCCTAAGCTCAGGAGTTTTAATAAAGTTTGCAACTTGGTCTTCTAGCTGCCAGGCTGGAAGAGGTGTCACTGGGAGCAGATCCTGGGGCCCAGCCCAAAGGTGTGTTTTGGGGACATCTGATTTCCATTCTAATGGTATGCAGAGTGAGTTCTGCCAAGATCCCTACTGCTTGCTGGAATTCCATGCTGCTTTGGCTGTTTTGTGCTTGCTTGTTGAATGGTGTTGACTGGCTGGTAGTGGTATTCTCTCTCTGCTTGGAACTGTGAAAGAGAGACAGCTTCTTCCAACATTAGGTAACATTCCCTGGATCTGTAAACCTGAAATAAATCCCATTCCTCCCAGAAACCGTGTCTGGCCTGGAAGTTCATCCCAGCAATGTGAAGTTGACTTACAACATTTACTAAAGCAGGAATCAGGAGAGTCTGGTGTCAAGAGAACATAGCCAAAAGTGCCAAGTTGTTCTGGAGCTGCCCTACTGGACCCTGTTGTTTCTCCTTCAAGTGTTTTGATTTTGCAAGGCTGGTGTGGGTGGGTGAATCCTTCCCTGTAGTTCTGCTCTTGCTGGTTCAGGCAGGGCCAAATGATTAGAAGCATCTCCCAGGGGTCTCAACTGGGTTAATAATTCCTTACACACTTTCTCTTGTTGGTAGAAAAGTATACTGTGTATTAATTTTGCCTCTTCCCCTCCCCCCAGGCTTCTTTGGTGAGTCTCCTAATTCTTTTTTTTTTTTTTAATTTTTATTTATTTATTTGAGAGTGACAGACACAGAGAGAAAGAGGCAGATAGAGAGAGGGAGAGAGAATGGGCACGCCAGGGCTTCCAGCATGAACTCCAGATGCGTGCACCCTCTTTTGCATCTGGCTAATGTGGGTCCTGGGGAGTCAAGCCTCGAACCAGGGTCCTTAGGCTTCATAGGCAAGCGCTTAACCGCTAAGCCATCTCTCCAGCCCGAGTCTCCTAATTCTTAACCAGAAGTCCACTAATCTTTTAAAAGCTAATTCTCAGGCTTTTGTAGTGAACCCGTTTGAATATTTATGGTTGCTGTCAAGTCAATCTTCTTCAGATCAGCATCACAGATCTTTGGATCACTGACAAATCACAACTTCCACACATGGCTTTTTTTTTTTTTTTTTAAGGTAGGGTCTCACTCTAGTCCAGGCTAACCTAGAATTCACTATGTAGTATCAGGGTAGCCTCGAACTCATGGTTATCCTCCTACCTCTGCCTCCCGAGTGCTAGGATTAAAGGCATGCACCACCACATCCGGCATAGCTTAGTTTTGTTTTGTTTTATTTTTTGTTGTTGTTGTTGTTTTGTTTTTTTGTTTTTTGAGGTAGGGACTCACTCTGGCCCAGGCTGACCTGGAATTCACTATGAGTAGACTCAAAATGGCCTCGAACTCACGGTGATCCTCCTCCTACCTCTCCCTCCCGAGTGCTAGAATTAAAGGCGTGTGTCACCAAGCCCAGCTTATAGCTTAGTTTTTTTAAAAAAAATATTTTATTTATTTATTTGAGGGAGAAAGAGGCTAATAGAGAAAGAGAGAGAATGGGCAAGCCAGGGTCTCTAGCCACTGCAAACAAACTACATACGCATGCATCACCTTGTGTATTTGGCTTTGTGTGAGTACGGGGGAATTGCACCCATGTCTTTAGACTTTGCAGGCAAATGCCTTAACTACTGGACTATCTCTCTAGCCCCCTCCATAGCCAAGATTTTTTTTGTTTTGATTTTTTGAGATAGGGTCTCACTCTAGCTCAGGCTGACCTGTAAGTCACTATGTAGTCTCAGAGTGACCTCAAACTCATGGTGATCTTCCTCCCTCTGCCTCCTAAGTGCTGGGACTAAAGGTGTTCACCACCATGCCTGGCCATAGCCAAGTTTTTTGATTTCAGGTTTCTGAAATACTTTTCTAACACTCATTAATGTCTATTTATCACTTTTGGCATGCAACTTCAAGGGTTTATCCTCTGTCTCTTCTGGTAATATTGATGTAAGATTTGGGGGTTCAGAAGGGGTCCCCCAGAATTTATGAACCCCAAGTTTTGTTCTGTCCTACTTTAATAAAGAATTAATAAAGATAGACTCAAGAAGAATAAATTATGAATTATTAAGTTTATTTGGGGGACATAACAAATCATGGGATTTATTTAAGGAAGAAATCACAAATTGTGGGATTCAGGAAAGACACTTTCATATGGAAACACTGCATAGCTTATAAGGTACATTTAATAGAAATTGAGGTTTTTGTGGAAAATCTGGAGTAGAACCACAAGCATGTGGAGGATAGAACTTAGATGAAGAACACACATGGCATGTGGCATGTGCCATGTGCTTTCTTGTGGAGGGAAGTTAAGAGAGCAAATGGCGAGACTCAAGGAAGAATAAGAGGGAAAATATCAAAGCAGAAACCAAGAAATTCAGAGGAGAAAGGAGTAATGAAAACAGTTACACTCAGGGTTACCCCAAGTTTAAGGAAACTACACAGGTAACAGGCCTAGAGTTAGTGAGAGCACCCATGTGGTAGACCAGAGACCAGAGGAATATCATGCATGTATCAAAGACAGAAGTTATCACAAGCTATAAAGCAGAGCAATCAGAAAAGTTCTTCAAGATCAAGAAACTGTATTATTCACTCCCCATGCTGTTAAGCCAGCCAGGCTGCGTGAGAAGGGAAGCTACTCATGTATATCCAAGCAGAGATGAGAGGGAATCCAGAGAGCAGCACAGAGAAAGGGGGAAGAGGCTAAATGTAGCCTTTATAAAATAAGGTTTGGGCATACAAGGGGAAAGCCCTATTGGCTTGTAGGTTTGGAGGGTGGACCCCAGGGCCAGCCCGCCTGGACCAGTCTATCCCAGTAGAACACTAGACTGGGAGAAGCTGGGGCCATTGTAGATCAGTCTTGTTTTCATTTCTGCCAAGAGTTCTGTTCTTATGCCAGGGAGGTGGCATGTCCTGGTTCTCTATGGGCCTCAATTTCTAACTGAAACTACAAAAAAAAAACAAACTAGCTTTCTCCTATCCTCATTCAATATCATACTCTTCTGGGAGACATTTCTCACTTATACTACCACTCAGCTTTTCTGATAACTTGATACTTCCTTTAGTACAAATATGTGGATTTTCTTTTTCTTATCACAATCACCCATAAGGATAACTGTGGGCCCTTTGATATTTTTAACAGTATCTTTATACTTTATACCACATAGCAAAGTGGCAAAAAGAAAAAAATAAACTCACAGTTGGCTAAGGCTAGAGAGCTTAGTACATCCTGAATTATTTCCCCCTTCTTAGTCTTAGTAAGCACATCTTCTCAGCTCTGTCTTAGAATTGAACCACTTTTCATATCAGCCCTTCTGCTACCACCTTTCCTTACCTGTACTGTCATAACTATCTCCCTGCTTCTTCACTTGCCCTGGTAGTTTGCTCTTCTACTGCTGTGTTGGCCTACTTAATGGTTCCTCAAACACAATAGACCCAGGCACACATTTTGACTGAAAGCCTTTGCAGTGAATGTTCTTTTCTTCTAAAATTCTTCCTTCAATTATCCATGAGGCATCATTTCCTGGCCACTTTACCTGTGCAGTCCCTGGTAGCATCTCTACATCAGAATGATTAGCTTTCTTACATGAATGTTCAGAAGATCACTGTTAGGGTCTCACTCTGGTCCAGGCTGACCTGGAATTAATTCTGTAGTCTCAGGGTGGCCTTGAACTCATGGTGATCCTCCTACCTCTGCCTCCCTAGTGCTGGGATTAAAGGCGTGCGCCACTACGCCCGGCTTCTGTTACACAATTTTGGAAGTCATAGAGTATCACTTTTGCCATTCTCTATTAATGGAAGCAATCACTAGCTATCCAGATCCAAGGCAAGGGGAAGTAAATTCTACCTCTTGATGTTGTAGCAGGCGGTAAGGTTATACTATAGAAAAAAGTGTGGAATGAGACATATTTTTGTGACTATCTTGAAAATACAATCTGACAGTTCACTCCACTTCTCTTTGTGTACCATTCCACATACAATTTTTGCCTAACAAATTATCTTGATATTTAGCAGTGTTGCAGTCAAGTTCCCATTGCTGGCAAAAAGCACCCAACCAAAAGCAGCTTGTGGGAGAAAAGGGTTTATTTTGGCTTATAGACTTGAGGGGAAGATCCATGATGAAACAATGACATGAGCACAGGGTGAACATCACCTCCTGGCCAACATCTGCTGGACAACAGCAGCAGGAGAATGTGACAAAAATGGCAAGGAGAATCTGGCTATAACACCCATAAGCCTACCTCCAACAATATATCACCTCCAGGAGCCTCCAATTCCCAAATTGCTACTAGCTGGGGACCTAGCATTCAGAACACATAGGTTTATGGGGAATACCTGAATCACACTACCACAAGCAGATTACAATAACCATCTGATTTTGCTCATGACTTAGTAGATCAGGAATATAGGAAGGGCTCAGCAAGACAGCTCTCACCAAGAGTTGCTCACACACTGCTGTCAGATAATACCCTATGCTATGGCTCAACTGGGAAGACAACCAAAGTGCAATCACATGGTTGGCAGATAATGCTGGTGTCATATGAAGCACCACGAATTATAGCTGTGGCCATCCAGTGGGGAGTTCTCAGAGAATGAGTCTTCTTACAGCAGTATCTGGCTGCACAGAGAACAATTACAAAGAAACCTGTTCCATCCTAGCTTCAGTGGTTATGTATCCCTTCTGCTGCACTCTAGAGCATACAAGTACTTCATGAAGGTCAGCCAGATTGAAGGGCAGAAAATGTCTGTCGATGATTATGCTATGAAAGGCCATGGACAGTCTTACCTTCAAGTATGTTAAAGTAGCACCTGCTGGTTGATGAAATTGCTTAATGGTTAAGGTACCTGCCTGTGAAGCCTAAAGACCCAGGTTCAATTCCCCAGTACCCACATAAGTCAGATGTACAAGGTGGTGCATGTGTCTGGAGTTTGTAGTGGCTGAAGGCCCTGCTATGCCCATTCTCTTTCTCTCTCATACTTTTTTTTTTTTTTTTTTGGTTTTCAAGGTAGGGTCTCACTCTAGCCCAGGCTGACCTGGAATTCACTATTGTGGTGGTTTGATTCAGGTGTCCCCCATAAACTTAGGTGTTTTGAATGCTAGGTTCCCAGCTGATGGATATTTGGGAATTAATGCCTCCTGGAGGGAGTGTATTGTTGGGGGTGGGCTTATGGGCTTTATAGCCAGTTTCCCCATGCCAGTGTTTGGCACACCCTCCTGTTGCTGTGGTCCATCTTATGTTGGTCAGGGGGTGATGTCCACCCTCTGCTCATGCCATTGTTTTCCCCTGCCATCGTGGAGCTTCCCGTCGAGCCTGTAAGCCAAATAAACCTCTTTTTCCCAGAAGCTGCTCTTGGTTGGGTGATTTCTACCAGCAATGCAAACCGGACTGCAACAACTATGGAGTCTCAGGGTGGCCTTGAACTCACAGCAATCCTCCTATCTCTGCCTCCCAAGTGCTGGGATTAAAGGCATGCGCCACCACGCCTGGCTTCTCTCATACATTTTTTAAATAATCACCTGCTAAGAAACTTTCTTTTGCCCCCACCCTCTAGTCACAGCCTTGCATTTGCATTTCTCTTTGTTCTCTTCCATAAGATGTGTCATATTCTAATTTATCATTTAAATTGCTTTTTTTTTACAATGCCTATTGTCTGTCTTCCTCCTCTACAATGTAAATTCCATGAGAAGAGGGATTTTTTTTGAGGTAGGGTCTCACTTTAGTACAGGCTAACCCGAAATTCACTCTGTAGTCTCAGGGTGGCCTCAAACTCATGGTTATTCTCTGACCACTACCTCCCAAGTGCTGGGATTCAAGGCATGTGCCACCATGTCCAGCCCTTAAAGTTGTTTTGTTTTGGTGGGGGGGGGGGTGTTTGTGGAGATTTTTTTCTATTTTGTGATAATGAGACCAAAAAAAAAACATAAATTGGTATCAAGAGCTTATTTTATTTTTTTATATTTTATTTGTATTTATTTATTTGAGAGAAAGAGATACAGAAATAGGCAGGGAGAGATAAAGAGAGAGGGAGAGGAAGAGAATGGGTGCACCAGGGCCTCCAGCTACTGCACATGAACTCCAAATGTGTGAGCCCCCTTGTGCATCTGGCTCGTGTGGGTCCTGGAGGGGTCAAACCTGGGTCCTTTGGCTTTGTAGGCAAAGTGCCTTAACCGCTAAGCCATCTCTCCAGCTTATTTTAAAATTTAAAAGGTGGCCAGTAGATAGGGGCATTGAAGAAAAAATTCAGCCACTGCATCATGAAAAAAATTCTAGAAACTATGTCAAAATTCAAGCCAAGTTCCAGAGCACTGAGGTCCAGATCCTTCTGCATGGTCTAGGGACAATTACTGAAAATCAGTGTGCTTGGGAGGAAAAGGTGCTGCTTATCAGTATTGTCTCTAATACCTGGGAGGTCACAAAATGACCATGAAACACACAAGGTAGAATTTGAAGAAGAGCTGCTATTGAGTTCCTTGTGCCCTACAGGCTCACACTCAAGAGCCATAGTTTTCCATGTCCTTAGACAAAGCCTGTGCAAAAATTAACCTGTTGTAGATGAGCACCACAGCTGCTGATTCTGTAATCAACTTCTGACTTTCCACTGGATCTTACTTGAACTTTCCAAAAAAGACTGGCTAAACACTACCAAGAAGAGGCTGACTGGTGAGCTGAGCTGCTATGCCAGGCCAGGGGCATGGCTGGCATTCACAGTTGTGGTTTATATGTGAAATGTCTCCCATAGGCTCATACATTGGAGCACGTGGAAGGTCGTGGACCCTTTAGGAGATGGAGCCTTGCTGAAGGAAGTGGGTCACTGAGGGCAGACCTTGAGGTTTTATAGCTCAGCCTCACTTCTTTTTTGCCCTCTGCTTCTTGGCTGTGGATGCTATGTGACTGGCTGGTTTCCCATATCTCCTGCCATGCACTGCCCACCATGATGGGCTATTTCTTGGAACCCTGTGTCAAAATGAACCTTTCCTTCCTTAAGCTTCTTCTTGTCAGGTATTTAGTCACAGCAATAAGAAAAATAACATATCCACCCTGGCCTGGTCAGCAGAGACCAAGGTGGTAATTTTTCTGGCAGAAATCGTGGCTGCCTCAGGTAAAGACCAGCCAACACAATGCTAAGGGCTTAAACTTTGAAATTAGAAAGACTGGGCTTAATAATCTCTTAATTACTATCAAATTTTGGACAAGTTACTTAGCTGCAATAAATCTCAGTTTTTTATTTGCTTAGTGGGGACAATTATATGCTATGAGACTAATGTGGGGATACAAGGATATAACTAAACCATATGTGAACACACTAAACATGGTGCCCAGTGTGCACAAAGCCCTAAGAGAATGGGAACAATTACTTGGGGAACCTCTTCCTTTATCAAGGCTATAGGCACAGTCAGCTTCCTAGGAAGCACTGATTTCTCTCCTGTCTTCTGCTCCTTGTTAAGGCTGTAAGGAGAAAGCAATAGCGGAGTTTTGGTGATTCAGAAAATCATCTCCTTACCTAATGTGAATTCAGATCAGAACATGAGAATATGCTACATTTGCCTGATGGAAACATTATAGCTTAATGGCCAGGTGTAGTGACACACACCTTTAATCCCAGCACTTGAGAGGCTGAAGTAGGAAGATGGTTATGGGTTTAAGGCCAGCCTGTACTACCAAATGAGTTCCAGGTCAGCCTAGAGTAGAGTAAGACCCTGCCTCAAAAAGCAAACCAAAACAAAACAAGAAAAATTATAGTTTAAAATGCTCAGTTTTATTTATAAAGGAAGTCCATGCTAAATTACCAAAACAATTGTGATTTGTTGCTCTCCACTTTACCTGACAATGTGTTTAGACAGAAGACTGATCCCTCAATTCCACCTTACCCTCCAGGAGTGTCCACCACTTACCAGCTGGGTGAGCTTGGGCAATTCCTTTACCTCTGAGCTTCAATGTACTTATCTTTGAAGTATAGAAATAAATCCTACCTGTATCCGAGATCACACAGTGAGTTTTAGCTATAATGTTATATTTTTAAGTTAGGATGTGGCATACCACAAATGGACAATCCCATCAAATTAATGTGCTGTCTCATCTACATCAAATGTAAGGCATGGCTAATGAAGTATTAAGAAATCTATTTCTCTTTCTGTATGAATCTACTCTGGAAACTTGTAATATGGGGGTCTGACAGCAAGCCACTAATTAAGTCCTATGAAGCAGACAGGGTTTTGTAGTTAAAATGGTGGGAATTAGGCAGAGTAAGGGGATGGCCAGCAAGATCTGAGGAAGGGAGCCCAGTTACAGGCTACTGTTCCTGTGTACTTCTCCTCTTCTCTACCGTGGCCATAGATACTTCTCATAAAATGTTCTAGCTTGAATTCTTTTTATAGAGTGCAGAATCTTTTCTTCACCAGCTACTGACTTCTCTCAACAGTCTCCCATCTACTTTGCTATACACAACTTACAAGCAGAAAATGAGCTGAGGCTGGGGAAGTTAAGCTTGGTAGTTCATTACCACACAGTTTCTAACACTGACTTTAAGCTCTTGTGTTAATGGAGGAGATCAAAAGATAAGAGTCCACAGAAGCAAAAACTCAACGTGATGCTCACACAAGTGCAATGAAGACACACAGCCATGGTGGGTAACCAATGGCTCTTGGATTGGTTAACAGATCTGCTCAGTGGAAAGGAAACCATATCTGGAACTAGGAAACAACTCAGAATAATATCCAGATAATAATTCTGCTTTCCATGCCAAGCTCCCACTAACCTTAGACTATTAGAGGATCTACATCCTTCTAATTCAATCTAAATTAATAATGGTTAACTTATTTAACCGGTGCTGACTTCATTCTCCATTGGAGAATCTGCTTCTATTTTTCAGATGGCAGCTGGACCTGAGGAGAAAAGCCACCCAGTGCACTCTACCCAGGCCCCAGCTGAAACCACAGAGGAATTAGGGAAATGAGCAAGAATGCAGCTTTCTTAGTGAATCTGACATCAACACAAGGGTGAAGGAGATAAACACTGAGAACACTCAACACCTACCAAACCAGACATCCTGAGTGCCCATCATTGAAGTAGACTTAAAATGCTCCCAGCATGGCTCAGGGAATTTTGAGGAAGAGGAGACAGAAAGATTGTTAGAGCCACAGTTTGGGATATTTTGCACAGAAACATTGCCTCTCTCCTACACGACCCACAATCCCCATGGGGTTGACCTGCATCCCAAAGGAGGAAGGCCCCATCAGAAAAGGGGCAAGGAAGTGGGAAAGAATGATACCAACATGTGTTATTTACATACTAACTATGTCTGTATCTAATAAAAAAAAAGACAAAAAGAGTCCAAGACTGACAATATATACAGTTTTTCCATAATTTAACTCAATAAGTTAAAGATGTCAACACGTAATCATACAAAAATATTTCATTATTTATGAGCGAGAGAGAAAGAAAATGGGCACGTCAGCCACTGCAAAAGAACTCCAGACACACGCGCCACCTTCTATATCTGGCTTAGGTGAGTACTGTGGAATAGAACCTGGGTCCTTAGACTTCGCGGGTAACCGCCTTAACCGCTAAGCCCTCTCTCCAGCCCTAAATCAAAAATCAGTAACAAGCTATTTTACATCCGAGATGAATCTTCGAAATCCACATAGACGACTTTACACGATAACTAAAGCACAACCCAACTCCCACCAGCCGCAGTGGGCAGCGCTGAGAGCGTGCTTCCAGGCGGCGGCTTCCGCCCGCCCTGGCGGACAAAGGCCCGGCCGGGGCGCTGGGCAGGCCGCCGCCGCGGGGCATGCCGGGAGTCGTAGTCTGCGCCCCTCGCGGTCGGCGGAGTATCATGGCGTCCGGCGCTGCGCTCGCGTACTCTGCTGCTCGGCCCCAGAAAGTTTCGGTTCTGCCCCGCTGTGGACTCTCAAGTGTGTAAGTGTGGCGGAAGACCTGCGGGACTTCGGGGGTACCAGCGCTGCTGTGGGGCCCGCCGCGGAGAGGCCCGCTCCCGGCGCCGCCATCACCTGTTGCTGTGGCTGTCCCGCCCACCGAGATAACCTCTGGTCCGCGGGGCTGGGCCGGAGCCCGACCTCAAGACCCTAGTTCTAGACCCGGGGTGGCCGCGGGACACACAGGGATCGCCCCGTGTGGGAGACTGTGCCCCTGGGACCTCCTTGTGTGCGGCGCAGCCGCGGCTTGGCCCAGGACCCCGGTTAGGGTCAGGGCCCCGAGCCCCTCCCGAGCCCTCCGGGATCCCGATTTGTGCTCCCGGGAGGGGCGGTTTGTGCCTTCTAGCGCCTCGGGTCACTGCCCATTGATTCTGCCCGCGTTCAGGGTCTCCAGGTAGTACCCAGGCGGTGTTTCTGGAAATACTTGGAGAGCTTAGCCAGCGAGTCTGGTGTGGCAGCACTGTGCTGGGTAGATTCCATGCTGTTGGAATCCTGGCTGAGGACGAAGGGGGAGGGCGAAATCTTGTTTTGATGTAAGAAAAGCACATGGGCTAACACTACCCACGTGACTCTGTTAATGTGCCTCTGATCCCCTTGGCATTCCTCACTGTCCCCTCCAGAAAAAAAGCACTAGCGGATGGATAACTGCCTGTGATGGCCACTGCAGTTTATTTTCTCCAGAGAAAAGGGTTGGTCTTTTCGTTCTTGTTTGTTTCCGAGGCAGAGTCTCACTCCAACCCAGGCTGACCTGGAACTCATTCTGTAGTCCCAGACCAGCCTCCAACTCACAGTGATCCTCCTACCTCTGCCTCCTGAGTGCTGGGATTAAAGGCTTGGGACACCACACCCCGCAAGGGTCAGGCTTTTAAGGGCAGAGGATGGGGCTTAATCAGCTCATAACTTCCACAGCTGTTAGCCTTGTGGTCCAAGGCAAGGTTAATTCATCTACCATCTGTCTAAAGCTGGATGACAACGTGTCGGAGGAGCTGTCAAGTTACAGGTTTCTGCTTTCAGTGTTGCCACCTTCTGAAATGCCTCCATACTGAGTGCCTGCCCCCTTTACCCCTTTGCCTGTGCCTATGACTGTGCCAACCAATTTCTATGAAGTTGAATGCCCTTATTAGTATGTTACCGTCCTGGAAATCAGCTATTACAGTAGCCCTTTTTCCTAGAAGAATCTGAAAAGGCTGTTGCTTTAGGAAACATGGTTTATCTGCTTTTGTTAAGTATTTATCTTTGTGAAGCACTTAATCTATTTTTAAAATTGTTTTGTGTATTTTATTAAGAAAATAAGTAAAGTGCCTAGTATGGTGGCACACAGGTTTTTAGTCTGGTCTTTTGGGGCGGGATGAGAGGTACCACCTGTTAACAGCAAGATCATGGCATCTGGCTTTCACCCATGTTGGTCCTTGAGGCCTGTTGCCTCCAGAACATAGAGTACTCAAGAAATGGCAGCCCCCAGCCCTGGCTTCCTTTAACAGGGAAGAGTTGATGGGTGGGTGGCCTGTGATTTCTAGAGATCACATGGACCAAGATTGAAATGTATCGACATAAACTAGAGGAAATATATTTGGCTATGGTCTCATGGTGGAAACTACTAGTAGAACTCAGAGCTAGGTGCCACATTTACTGGTAAGCAGTGCCAAACAGCAGTAAAGGTCATTGATCTGTTACCTCAGGCATCTGTGAGCAGAGAAGAGTTTACTGTGGTCATGTTGACATCTGCTCAGCTAGGGGCTGCTGCTATGTTCCTACCTCAAACAGTATTTGAGAATCTAAATACATTACTAGGTTGAGAATTAGAATATTTCTGTGGATCTATCCATGGAAACACTGTTTACCTTCTTGCTGTTTTGTTTGTTTCTTAAGTTTTCTTGATTTTAAGTTTTCTTGACAATTTTATACATGTATATAATTATTTTGATCATATTCACCCCCTTTCACTTATCCGGACCCATTTTTTTCCAACTAGTGTCCCTCCTACTTGCAGGTCTTTTTTTTTTTTTTGTATGACTCACTGTGTTTAATTAGGGTGGCTTGCAGAGCATGAATGGGAGGTTATTTCTTGGACCATGAGCAACTCACCAGTGGTGTAGCTACTGAAGAAAACTATTAACTGGCAAAAGCTTCTTATGAAGGGTCAGGGCTTCGTGAGCCTCTCTGCCATCCATGATGAAATGTTGAAGGGCCCTTTCTTGTGCAGGTAACCATAGCTGTTGGGGAATACAGTGTCATATCATGACTAGGAGACTGCATTCCACAGCACTTCTTCCCATCCTACTCCCATCTCCTCTTCCGTGATGTTCCTTGAGTCTTGGAGGGGGTGATGTAGATGTCTTATTTAGGGCTTAGCACTCAACAGTCTCTTATTCTCAGCACTTTGACCAGTTATTAGTCTCTGCAGTTAACTTCCAACTATTGAGGAAAAAAAAGTATCTTTGACCAGAACTGAGAGCAGCAATAATGTATGGGTATAAGTATAGATATCTAGAAGACAGTTTGGTGGGTATATCAGTAATAGCTTCAAAATCAGCAAAACACTAGTAATAGCTCCACTCCTAGGGCCTATAACCTCCCCAGCCATGGGCTTTACCAGGTTTACAGCACTTGGCATGAATCCTGTCCTGTGGAGCAGATGTAAAATCCTATCATAAATCAGTTGGTTTCCTCCATAATAGTCATGCCATTATTGCACCAGTGGGCATGTATTGCCTGGCAGGTCAGTTGTATAGCACAGGGCCCACAGCTGGGTAATATTGTTGATGCTGTCCCCCATTCCCTGCATCTTATATATTAAGTCCTTTTAGCACTATGAAAGCTAGCCAGCAGAGGGGAACGTCCCCCTCACATTCAGTTTGATTTCTTTTATGTTGTATAACTGAAGTGTGTGGCATCTTCAGCAATACTTTCTTTCTTTCTTTTTTTTTTTTTTTTTTGCAGTAGCACCTCACTGTCACCCAGGTTGACCTAGAACTCACTCTGTAATCCCAAGCTGTCCTCAGACTCACAGCAATCCTTCTACCTCTGCCTGCTAAATGCTGTAACTAAAGGCATGCACCACCTGCCAGTTTTTATTATTTATTTATTTATTTAAGAGAGAAAGGTGTGTGTGGGGGGGAATGAGTGCTTCAGGGCCTCCAGCCACTGCAAGCACACTCCAGATGCATGTACCACCTTGTGTATCTGGTTTATATGGGTACTGGGGTATAGAGCCTGGGTCTTTAGCAGGCAAGTACCTTAACTGCTAAGCTGTCTCTCCAGCCCTCGTGTTAGTTTTGATACATCACTAGAAATGGCTTAATTGTCTGTATCATCCTGGGAGCAAACAGGCTCCAGATGTGTTTAGGTGGACAAGAGTTTTCCCCACATCTCTCACATTGGAGCCTCTTAGCCTATTGGTTTGGGTGGCTACCAGTGGGTTCACATGGTTCTCTGGCATTTGAACAGCATTAAGGACCCATTTCATTGATCTAGTGCCTTGTAGCAAGGATAAGAATGTGTGTACTATCATGGTTCTGAGGAATGGCGTAAGGAGAATATATGGTTTGGTTTCTGTACTGTGGCCTGGTGTCTTGGTTTCGGGTTCTAAGTAACAGACTCATATGCCAAGAGCCTGGGTCCTGCATTCTTGGTCTAAGGCAGGAAGTCAAGTTACAGGATTTGTTAACATCCAGAACAAAAATGTGGACCAAAACAACCCTGCACATACTTGGGGCTAGGCCATGAAGAGATTCCTCAGAGAGGTCCAGCAAAGGGCTAACTATCTTAGCCAGTGATGATAGGTTAAGATAGTGCTAGAAAGAATCTCCTGAAGCCTAACTGTACCCAGGGTGCCAGGTTCTTCCCCGGTGGGTAGGTAGTGCTGAAGGAAGGACTTCCCAAAGGGTTGAGGAGGAAGATGAGCGTTAGACAACTCAGAACCTCTCCTAGTCACCGGAGAAAACCACACTGAATCAGGAGTCTTGTGGAAGCAGGAACTCACAGGAACTGGCTTTATTGTTACAAGCAGTTGCCTATATAATGTTGGGGACGAAGGCAGGGATTTTAGGATGAGGGAAGAGGTAAGGGCCAATAGTAAACTGTGACTATTGAAATGATAATTCCAACTCTTGTGTGGAAGTAGCAGGCCAGAAGCCATTAGGTATCTTGCTGAGTCCTAGCTGGCCAGAGACAGGTCGCTAAACTTTAGCTAGGCTCAGGAAGTTCCACTAGGCCTCATGCCTAGGCCTCTCAAGGCCCAATACCTCCCCCTTTTGTTTTTGTAAGACCATTAGTCACCATGGCCCCGTCTTAGGTTGTCCCCCTCTGGGGATCTTACCTGTCACTGGGTACCATGTGTTTAGCTCGCTGAGAACCCACTCCATGGCCTCTTTTAGGTTGTCTCAGTCTGAGATCTTACCCGTCCTTGGTCACATGGAGGGCAGAGGAGGTGGCAGTGGGTCATCTAAGGAACTTAATTCCTGAGTTGCCAGCCTGTGGTAATTAATGTATCTCAACCTGATGGAGTTTTATTGCCTCTAGCTGCTGGTGAATGAATTGTGTAATTTTGTTAATTACATAAGGCCTGACAGTGAGGATAAGGAGGAGGGGAAGTAGGGTAAGAAACCATGTAAGCCCATCCACAGTGGGCTGTCCTGGGGGTCCTGGTGCCTCCTCTCCAAGTCTTCCTGGAGCCTCTTATCTTGTCCTGGACGATTCTCGATTTACTGGTGTAAAAGCAGCATTTTTCCTGTAAAAACAAACATATGCCTCCCTTTTTGGCCGTTAGTAGGTCTAGTCCTCTCCTGTTTTGCAGGACTACCTCCGCCAGGGAATCTAGCTGTTGTTGGAGATCGGTTTTTCTCCAATATAATCAAAAGAGGGCATAGGGAGGGCCTCATTTTCAGGAATGATATCTACATCTGGGATTAAGGTGGCTGGGGCACAAAGGCCCATCCAATTGGTGGGCAGAAAGTCATAGGCCATCCCACCTCCACAAACATAAACCATTCCAGAATGCGGGCAGCATTGCGCATTGGCTCAGTTGTGGTAAAAGTACATAAGGAAGGATGAGTGTATCCCACATCTATACTGGAATTATTAGGGGAAGGTGAGGCCCAAATGCAAGTTCCAGAGGAAACATTGGGGAAAAGCTGGACAGGGATGGGGAAGGTGGCTGAGCAATTTTTTAAGGTCGTATGGGCAACTGTACTGCAAGCAGCTGGGGAGGCCCAAATCAGAAGCAAAGCCAGCTCCAGGCCCCAGTCAATGGGTCCCTCCACCTTACCCAGATAGAACTGTAGGTAACGGATGAGGACCAATGTTTTTGAAAAGGGAATAATTGTTCATTTTCTTTAGAAAAACTTAAAATATTTAGGGGTAAATAATGCCTTTTTTAGTTGGTCGTGTGGGGGTAAAGATTCCCCCTTTTGTTTTTGTAAATGAGACTTGAGAGTCTGGTTATATCTTTCAACCATAGCCTGGCCACGGGGGTTGTATGGGATGCCTGTGGAATGTGAGATTTTCCAGGTCTGGAGAAAATCTATAAAGGCCTTGTTTATGAAGCAGGGGCCATTATCTGTTTTAATTTTGTTAGGCAGCCCAAGAGTGGCAAAACATTGAAGTATATGACTAATGGTGTGTTTAGATCCCCCCCCCCCCCCCCCCCCCCCGCATGTGCCGATGCCCAGCAGGCACGGGAAAAGGTATCCACTGAAAGAAAACAGCCCAGTCACCATGAGAGGGCAGACTTTTTCCCTTGTCCCCACCTGGGTCAGTCCAAGGGAGCCACATGGCAGTCTCCCAGGAGGTGGACTGCCCGCCAACTCCCAGTAGGGAAGAGCCAGGCACAAGCTGCCAGGAGGGGCCATCTATTTAAGTTACCACATTTTGTCCCTGGCTCCCAGTAGATTTATAGCCATCACATATGATATATAAATTGTACTCAGTTTAATTTTAAAGGTCCCCACAGTCTTGACCAATTTAAGATAGTAAGACCTGTAAAATCAAACAAGTTAAACACTTTTAACATATAAAGGCACAGAGTAAACATTTTTAACTGGTATAAGGCATAGTAAGGAGAGACAAAAACAATGTAAATTGAACCACCATAACTTAAAATTAGTCTTAGTGTCTGTAATTTTAACTTGCTTGAGGTTTTTTTTTTTTAGTTTAAAATCTTAAATCTTAGCCGGGCGTGGTGGTGTACGCCTTTAATCCCAGCACTCGGGAGGCGTAGGTAGGAGGATTACAATGAATTTTAGGCCACCCTGAGGCTCCATAGGGAATTCCAGGTTAGCCTGGGCTAGAGTGAAACCCTACCTCGAAAAACCAAAGCAAAGTCTTAAATCTCTTAGTCCAATATCTCTAGCTAAGCACATCAGTCTATTACAGATTTAACCTTTATTAAACTCTCTGGGTGTGGGCAGCAGGATGCAGCCAGCCCTTACGCCAGTAGCCCAGTTCCAACAAAGTCCCCTGCAGTCTTTCCTTTTCCCTAGAAAGCTCATAAGCCAAGCCTTGAAGTTTAATGTTGTCTGTATTTAGTATTCTCAGACTCTCATCAGAATAGTCCATAAAATTTGGCTTACCACTCCAGAAGACACCTTCAGTTGCAAGCATCAAGTCCATGTCTATTCCTTCAAATCAAAGGATCCAAAAGATCAACATCCACATGGTCAGGTTCATCTCAGTCCACTTATCAGATATCTTTAGGTTCGCTGAGATAAACTTCCAGATCAGGTACAGTTATGGAGGAAGAGATATTTATTGAAGCTTACAGATCCAGGAGAAGTTCCATAATGGCAGAAAAAGCTGGTCTGCCTTCACAGGCCCAAGCAGAGAGAGAGAGGAGCACAAGCCTTCAGAAATAAAAGCCACAGATGCAGCTTGCTAGGCCGTTCAGACATACTAAGGCCGCCGGCGAACCAAAAGTGAAAGGAAAGAGAAAGGGTACAAAGAGATGTTGACAAACAAGTACAGGTTATAGAAGCAAAGTTTAGCGCATTAAATATAAAGACTGCCTCATAACTTATGAGGGTACGCTCACCCGCACATGTACACTGATTACCTCCTCAACGCATGCCTCTCACGGGGCACTAGTTGGCCGGGTTCCCAGAGCCCCACGTTAGGCGCCAGAGACCAGGCTCCGCAGTGGGTAGGTAGTGCTGAGGCGGAACCAGGCCCGCTGGTTCCTCCCAAGGGGTTGAGTAGAGAGAGGGAGCGTTGGACGACTCAGAACCTCTCCTAGTCACCGGAGAAAAACCACACTGAGTCGGGAGTCTTGTGGAAGCAGGAACAGGAACTGGCTTCATTGTTACAAGCAGTTACCTATATAATGTTGGGGACGAAGGCGGGGATTTTAGGATGGGGGAGAGGTAAGAGCCAATAGTAAACTGTGACTATTGAAATGATCTTGCGTGGAAGTAGCTGGCCAGAAGCCATTAGGTGTCTTGCTGAGTCCTAGCTGGCCAGAGACAGGTCACCAAACTTTAGCTAGGCTCAGGAAGTTCCACTAGCCTTCATGCCCAGACCTCTCAAGGCCCAACACCAGGGGCTTTTTCCAAAGCATCTGCAGACTTGGTCAAGAAAAGGGAAGGGACACATAAAAAGCTTAGCCAAAGTTAGGCATTGAGAATATCTGTTTGTCCCCTTTCCTGCTTCCTCCAAAGTCAACAGTTCTTTTTGTTGTTGTTGTTTTGAGGTAGGGTCTCATTCTAGCTCAGGCTGACCTGGAATTCATTCTGTAGTCTCAGGGTGACCTCAAACTCACAGCGATCCTCCTACCTCTGCCTCCCAAGTGCTGGGATTAAAGGCGTGCACCACCATGCCCAGCTCAATGGCAACTATTCTTAATCTCACTATGTGAAGGAAGATAAAAGTTCACTTTCCCTACTGCACCTAGAACTAAACAAGGTCGGAGGAAAAAACTGAGTTTCACCTAAGAGTGTGTTGCATAATAGGAAGAGTTCACATAACCAGTCTGATCCCAAAGTCTGCATAGGATCCGAATTGACAAAACACAACTTCTACTGAAAAGAGCCTTGCCCATTGCCACAGCTCAAGTTTCAGCACTGCCCCGGGTCTTACTTTCCTTCCATCTGCCAGCACAGACCCACACTCACCCCTCTGTGCCCAGGGTGTGCGCTGCTTTGGTCATGCTTGTCTCCAGGGCACAGCAGAGCACAGGTGCCACACACCTTCCAACCCAGTTTGCCTGCTTGATAGTGCCACATTCATGCTTGCAGGAATGGAGAGAGAAGGGCCCTGAGATATGTGCTGCCTAGCAGCTGCCATTATAAAGTGCCACAGACTAGGTGACTTAAGCAATAGAAATTTATGTACACACAGTTATGGTGGCCAAAAGAGCAAGATCAAGGTTTGGCTCTTTCTGAGGCCTCTCCTTATCTTGTAGATGGCCACCTTCTCACTGTGTCCTCATATGGCCTTTCCCCATGTTCATATATCTCTAGTGTTTGTGTGCTTAGAGCTCTTTTTCTTACAGAGCACAGATCTGATTGGATTAGGGCCTATCCTCACAGCCTCATTTAATCTCAGATACCTCTCTAAAGGCTGTGTCTTCAGGTCATATCCTGAGGTATGGGGTTTATGATTTGAGTAAAGAAGGCTGGGTGTGGGGTATGATTGCTTCTGACAGGACATTGGGTTAGCAGGTGGTGGGTGAAGTGGATGTAATTGTTCTGAATGGGGTAAAGTTTTCTAGGGAGGCTTCCTCAGAGGCTGAACTAGGCTACATATTTGCTCCTGTCCAAGCTGAATCTAGAAAGACAAGAAGTCAGCTAGGAGAAGGTAGGAGGAACATGAGGCAGAGCTCAATCCTGACAGAAAGCATCCACATCTGGAGCAGGACCTGGCCACTGCAGTGCAGTCCAGGTCAGAACAGACACTGCTCGGGGGTCTGTCAACCTGAGAAAATGGGGTTTTATGAGCCACGTTAAGAGATGTGAGCACACAGGTCTGACAGCAATCCCAAGTGCTCAGGACACTGGGGGTCTATTTATACAGATGCTTGTGTTCCTGAATTATATTATTTCACTCATTCTTGGAGTAGTAGTTCTATAAGATTCTGCCAATAATGACAGTATAGTCTCCACAATTACAACCTGTTTTTAAAAATACATCACTTGGGCTGGAGAGATGGCTTAGTGGTTAAGCACTTGCCTGTGAAGCCTAAGGACCCCGGTTCGAGGCTCGGTTCCCCAGGTCCCACATTAGCCAGATGCACAAGGGGGCGCACGCGTCTGGAGTTCGTTTGCAGAGGCTGGAAGCCCTGGCGCATCCATTCTCTCTCTCTCCCTCTATCTGTCTTTCTCTCTGTGTCTGTCGCTCTCAAATAAATAAATAAATAAATAAATAAAATACATCACTATAGTGAACATAAAAATAATTTGTGTTTAACAAAGGAAAATTTAAATATTGAAGAAATAGAATAATTTTTTAATTTTCCACCATTGAAAGATTTTTTTTTTTACATTTTTTTAAAAATTTATTTGCAAGCAGAGAGAAAGAGAGAAGAGACACAGAGAGACTGAGAGAGAATGGGCATGCCAGGGCCTCTAGCTGCTGCAAACAAACTCCAGATGCATGTGCCACTGTGTATCTGGCTTTATGTGGGTACTGGGATGGAATCTGGGTGGTTAGGCTTTACAGGCAAGTGCTATAACTGCTAAGCCATCTCTCTCCAGCCCACATTTTTTAGCATATTTCTTTTTTAAAAAAATTTTTTTAATTTATTTATTTGAGAGCAACAGACAGAGAGAGAAAGAGGCAAACAATTTCTGTTCCTCAAGGTTTAGCTTGCTTTGTGGAACCAAGTTCTCTGTCTGAATCATTCATTCTGCATATAACTTACTGAGGGCTTCCCACATGCTTGAACTGTTGCATATGCCAGGGAAATATGAATAGCAATGAAGTTTATAGGACAAGAGGGAAGTACATGCAAATGGCCCCAAAAGCCATAGAAGGACAAAGTGAGACCTGCCACAGGGGTTTTGAATCATGAGCACTGGACATTTGTTCACTTGTTTTCATCAAAGCACTTAGCAGGTTCAAGTTACCTTTCTCATTTCTAAGTTTACTGGGGACATGCATGTTGTTTCTTTTCCCCACTGAGCTAGCTTGTTAACACCTTAGGTTCCATAGGCTTCCTCAAGGTTATGCATAGGGTCTAACCTAGACTCAGTTCTTAAATCACATTTGGCCAAGCTAACCCATTGGCAGTCTGATCTGTCTAAGCATGGGCCTTTGACACCTGCATTTTCCCCACTTGGGTGATACTTATCCTCCTGGGGGCAGGATTGGTGTACTAATTCATTCCATTGTTTGGGCCATTGGTCTGGAGATTGCCAGGTTTTCTCTCCTGTCATCCTCACTCACATCCTGGATGTTTTCTCTGGACTTTCCCGAGGTACAACTTGGAGCATAGCCCCAAGGACAGACATGTAACTCCTCCCTTAGGGCTACTTCCCACCTTCCTAAAAAAGGTACCCTGGGCTAGAAGGATGGCTTAGCAGTTAAGGCACTTGCCTGCAAAGCCAAAGGACCCAGGTTTGATTCCCCAGGACCCATGTTAGCCAGATGCACAAGGGACAGTCTGGAGTTCATTTGCAGTGGCTGGAGGCCCTGGTGCATCCATTCTTTCTCTCTCTCTCTCTTTCTTGACCTCCCTCTTTCTCTGTCAAACAAATAAATAAAAATATTTTTTTTAAAAAGTACTCTGCAACCGGGTGTAGTGGCGCACGCCTTTAATCCCAGCACTCGGGAGGCAGAGGCAGGTGGATTGCCGAGAGTTCGAGGCTAGAGTGAGGCCCTACCTTGAAAAACCAAAAAAGAAAGCAAAAAGGTCCCCTGCTTCTCTCAAGTCCATAGTGGCCATAGTAGCTTCTCTTGGGCTGAGGTCCTCTATACTCTGTTCTGGATCATGGGCTGAATCACAGCTGGTTTTGTGTGTGTTCTGAGGAAATGACCAAGAAACCTATTATAATTGATGAGAGGGAGGGACCCAGAGAAGGTTCTGGAAGCAATAGCAATATCCTGAGTACCTCATTCCCTTTGGATGAGAAAATATCGCAACAGTGTGTGGTGACCCAGGCATGCAGCTGGTAAGCACTTTAATTACAGGCCCAAGGAATAGGTCATTTAATGAGCCTTTGTTCACATGTGCTGAAATGCTTGCCTCTGGAAATTCCTGTGGACTCCCCTAGTCACCTTGTGAACCAGCAATTTCTACACAGGAACTTGCAAGACATCTGGGTCTTCAAAGCTGCAGGTACTAAGTGGTAACTAGATAGATACTACTGGGTATGCTGAACCAGGCAAGACAATGGACTCATCCAGAAAGATTTCTGCTTTTTGAACTATTAACCTGTCTTTTGATCAAGGTTGAATTTATAGCTGGTGTGTGTCACTTTGGAACTGGGGAGGAATCCAGCTGTGTGCTGTCTTCTCCACATTAGTTTATAGCTATTGCCTTGGGATCATGGCAGGGTTTACTTCATACTTCATCTTCCTCTCCTTGTTGTTATTCTTTCCTTGTGTGACTCCTCAGACACCTCATTACTTCTGAGCTAGTTTTTAGGCTACATTGTGAATACTTGTCATTTGCACCATAGTGTAAATAAGTTTACATGAGTCAGTAAGTGTCTTTGTATCTTAATTTAGAACTAATATGTTGTGTGTATTATCTAAAGCATTTAGGGTTTCTGGGCAGTATAGGAGCAAGTTAGAGAGCAAAGGACATCCTCCACATTTTAAAAAATACGTATTTTTTACTTTATTTATAACCACAGAGAGGAAGAGAGAGTGGGTGTGTCAGGACCTGTTGCCACTGTAAATGAACTCCAGATACAAGAGCCACTTTGTACATCTGGCTTTACATGGATACTGGGGAATCGAACCCAGGCTGTCAGGCTTTGCAAACAACCACCTTTAACCATTGAGCCATCTCTTCAACCCCATTCATTTCTAAATGAATACCTAGGCCATGACTAGGGACTTGGGACCTGGTCCTTAACTAATAACTAAGAATTTTGTTTAAAATGTGTTTATTCCCTTTTCCTCCTTGTCAGGAGATTGGATGCTGCAAACATTTTGAGTTACTGGCAAGAAAATCCAATATTGCTAGACTGTATAAAATGAATTTCCCTGACATTTGAAAGTACTTGCCAGAGTCAGTAACAGTGGCTTTTATGTGTCTTGCAGTAAGGACCATGGCTTGTGGAAGTGACTTGGACTTTGGCATGTTGTGAAGCTCAGGAGTAGCTCAGGAGTTCTGGGGTTCTTCCATGGTACAGTGGCTGTTCCATGTGTATGCAAGTTCTGGTGTCTTCCAAGATAAGGGTTGTAGGTGTCAGGATGAACTGGTTTATAACAGAAGTCTGTGATCCCCCACCAACCAAAAAGCAAGGTGTTTAGAAATACAAGGAAATCGGCCATGATATGGAGAGCAAGAGTGTCCCATGCTGTGCCTTTCCTTGGTTAATAATGGCCCCAGATAGAGGCAGAGGGAGGAAAACACAGTTCTCAGAGTCCATGGAAATAAAATCCCCAAGGTAGCCACATTCTCACCAAGGAGCTTTGATGGGAGGTGTCTGCCTAGAGTGTGGTGGGGAAGTGCAGTACACGAGCCTGACAGCCAGTTTCTTGGTGCTCATTTCCTTGGTCTTAACACAGACTCTGAAAAATCAGTTTGTGTAATCAGTGGCTGGGAACAGCACACCTTGTGGCTTGGGAACCTGATACCAGCCGCTTGGGAACCTGATATCAGCCGAGCACACTGTGAAAGTCATGCTCCACAAAAAACACCTGCTGTTACGGTCCACACACACAGCAATTCCAAATTACCATAAAGTCTTAAAGGAGTCTGTGTTCATGTGTGTCTAGGTTACTTTTACCAGGGTACTGGTTTGATTGGTAAACTTTGCTCTTGTGAAGCCAGACTTCAAACTGGCTAGTGTCCATTCAGGAAATCTAGAAGGTTGTACAGTGTATGGACTTTCCAGCCCCAGCCTAGAAGTTAGCCACAGTATATTACTGCTCTTATTTTCATCCCAAGCTTCACCCCTCCACACACACACAGGCACACGTATGTTCATCTCTGCCTCAGTGTTGTATGTGCACACTGCCTGTAGGGTGTAGTCATCTTCCTCCACAAGAAAGCTGCGGGTTGGAACAGCTAAATGAGGAATGCAGGGAAAGCTGCAGCCTTCACTCTGGCTGAATCTCCACTTAGCCCCTTTCCTCCGTGCCTCTCTTCCGGGACATCCTGGCAACTTGGTGGCCATCACAGAGTGTCACCCTCTACACTCCCTAAACAATTAAACTGTCCCTTTGTCAGCTTCTATTGATTTGTTAAAATTAATGTATTTTTTGGTTTTTTGAGGTAGCGTCTTGCTCTGTCTAGCCCAGGCTGACTTGGAATTCACTATGTATTCTCATGGTGGCCTTGACCTCACAGTGTTCCTTTGCCTCCCAAGAGTGCTGGGATTAAAGGTATGCACCACCACTTCAGCTACCCATTGCATTTTATTTTTCCTTTTTTGGTTTTTTGAAGTAGGATCTTGCTGTAGCCCAAACTGATCTGGACTTCAGTATGTAATCTCAGGGTGGCCTCGAACTCACAGCGATCCTCCTACCTCTGCCTTCCGAGTGTTGGTATTAAAGGCATGCACCACCACACCCAGCTCCATTGTAGTTAAAAACATTTTTTTGTTTATTTTAATTTATTTATTTGAGAGTGACAGAGAAAGAGAGAATGGGCATGCCAGGGCCTCCAGCTGCTGCAAACGAACTCCAGACACAGGCGCCTCCTTGTGCATCTGGCTAACATGGGTCCTGGGGAATGGAGCCTCGAACCAGGGTCCTTAGGCTTCATAGGCAAGTGCTTAACTGCTAAGCCATCTCTCTAGCCCCTCCATTTTATTTTTAAAACATATCACAATGCTCTGTTTTTGGCAGATATAATTTATAATTATGTGAGTTTATATAATTTATTATTGTTTTTTGTTTATTGTTTTTTATTTTGAGATACAGTTTTGTTATGTAGCTCTGGCTGGCCTGGAAATTGCTTTGTCAAACATACTGGCCTCAAGCTTGAAGCAGTTCCTACTGCCTCAGCTTCCCAAGTGCTAGAGTTACACGTATGCCACCATGACTACTTATTTATGTGAATTTTGACAAGTGTGTGTTGGTCAAGTATATAATCATATAATCACCATCACAACCAAGACACAGAACAGAATTGTTGAGTGTGTGCGTACGCACTTGCATTTATGTGTTTGTCTATCCTCATTGCTGTTAAACTCTAGCCACTGATTTGCCTCTGCAAATGTTTTGGTTACATAAATGGTAACAAAAGTGTGTAACCTTTTTGGTGGCTTCTTTTACTCAGGACAATGCAGCAGAGGTTTTGCAATTGATTCTGTATTTTCATGGTTCATTCCTTTTTATTGCTGAGTACTTGGGAAGTCGTACCTATACCCCTGCATTGGCCTCTTCCACTCTGTCCAAACATTAGGATATTTTTATGTCAATCTCTGTGGTAGACAGCCGAACTTCACCAGGGCTGTACTGTGCCTGTGGGCTTCTGTGTCCTCTGTTAGCACAAAGTACCTGACAAAAGGTTATAGGTGATAGCCGTGTGTGAATGGCAATGTCTGCAGTCTCCCTGCCTTGCCAAGAGGGCCTCATTGTCTGCCTGGGTATCAGAGGACTTCCCAGCAGAAGCTGACTTAGGCTAGGTCTCTGGCTAATCCTTGCCTAGTCACTGTGTTTGGCTGGCAACCTGGGATACACCCTGGGCTGGGCAGACAGGCTTCTTGTAAACCATTGCTGGCCTCAGTCTGATGTTTGTGAAAGGTGGTGCCAGCATTTGTTGGTGACCTTTGGGGGGCTTTCTGCATCTCCTGAACCTTAGCTGTCTTGGGTTTTGCATCATACATTCCTGAGACTATGGCCCAGCTATGTGCTTGGCTGTCTCCTTCCTCCTAGGCCAGAGAAACTCTCTATTTCCACTGTGCACAGTTGTGCTGACTTGTGAGTTAAAAATAAGCCTTGGGTGTCTGTCATATGACAGGCTGTCTCCTCACACTGACTGACATTGGACCATTTATATAAATATTTGGAGTAGTTAATGGGAAGACCATTTCACTCCCAAAATCTCCCTGCTCTGAGTCCTAGAGCCAGAAGGGAGCAGTGACCATAGGAGGATGGTTGAGAGCTGGCATTGGAAATACTTGACGTGACACATTATTGGGAGATGCTTAGAGGCCAAGGTGATTCCAGGAGTCAGTAGAAGTGTTCGGGCATTTGTTGGAGTGCTGATGGCACAGTCTTAGGGACTCATCAGAACTTACTAGGAAAACCACCAGGTTTGAAATCACATGGACCAGTGTTCAAACCTCATTGGCCCTTGGCCTTGGACAGGTCACTTGACTAATGAGCATCAGGTTTTCCTTTGTAAACAGGGGAAATGTTGTCTACTCCATCAAGGTTATTGTGAGAAGTAAAAGTGGTCAGTGTAAAACAGGAACCAGAGCCCTAGGGATAGCAGATCCATAGTAATGGCCGTGACTTCACCATCTCCAGCTTTTTCTTCATATACCTTATTTTTGTACTGGACATCTAAGGAGCAAATTGGAACTTTCAAAAGGTCTCATTGTCGGGCTGGAGGGATGGCTTGGCAGTTAAGGCGCTAGCCTGCAAAGCCAAAGGACCTAGGTTCGATTCCTCAGGACCCACATAAGCCAGATGCACAAGGTGGTGCACGCATCCAGAGTTCATTTGTAGCGCCTGGAGGTTCTGGTGTGTCTATTCTCTCTTTCTCTCAAATAAATGAATAAAGAATTTAAAAAAAAAAAAAAGGTCTCATTGTCAAAATGCATGACCAGATCTCTTTCCCAAGGGCACACATCTTGTCATCTATGTTGGCCTTCAGCTACTACTGTGTCTTTAAGTCACATTAACAGCTGGCCAACTAGGACTAACTTGGGACTCTCCAGCAGTAGAGGACTGTAACTTAGCTTAAAATAAAAATTTATCTCTTGAGTGGCAGGACTGCAGCCCCCCTGACAAGGGATCCACTTTCCTGCTAGGCTTGCTAGGCTGTTCCCATCAGAAGCCCTAAAGGGTATGTGTTCCCTATCTCCTATTCTCCAGCACCATCTGCTCAGTGGTTCCTGACTGCCCCTCAGAAAGGAGTTCAGAAGAGATGGCTCTGGACAGAGCTGTTCCCAATCTGTACTAAGAAAGGCTGTCTTCTGTGATGAGGGAGGTGAGAGAGCTTCTGAGAGGCTTTTCTGAGGATGGAAAAAGAGGATGGAAGGGAAGCTCAGAAAAATTCAGCTATGCTACTTGATCTTATTTCTTGTTAACCCTGAAACTGGGTCATGGTATTTGAATATAAGTATGTCTGAAGCAAACCCAAGTGTGTTCAGACAAGACTCACATGGAAATTTCAAGCTTTCCCCTGAGGGGTACACCATATGGGTTCTTATACCCAGAGCAGAAATCTACTATACTTTTCATACTGTGGCCTTGTCTTCTCCCATGCAGGTGCCACCATGGAGTCTGACGGGTGCTGACGGGTAGCCACATATCTACTGAATTGCTACCCTTGCCTGAACCACATATCCAAGAGGGGTGCCCGTCATGGCTTCCACCAGTGCTGAGAGCCAGCTTCAGAGAATTATACGTGATCTGCAAGGTCTGGTTAAGTAGCTGATGGGTTGGGTTTGTTTTGAGAGACTTGGAGATTTGTGCTTTGTATGTTGCCAGTCAAAATTCAACCCTTTCCTCTTCTTTCTCACTAGGAGTACTCAGAGCCCTCGGGATACATCGTATTGAAATATTTCGCTTTCAACTATCCAGGCTGTGTGCTGCTAGAAGGGCTTGCCTTGTGTTTCTTTTTGAGTATTGCACAGCCATTTTGAAAACAAAATCAAATAGGGCTGTGCGACTGGGGCTAGTTTCAGTGGTAATTGTGCTTTCAGCTACCTGGCTGCCTTTGGTGGAATCACCACCCTGAGGCTTCTTGATTGGGGATGTGGGAGAGGGGACAGTCTTCCTCTGAGCAAGAAAGCTTGGTACCTGGCAGTCTTGTGTTGTCCTGTCTCTCCTGACCAGCAGATGGCCCTTTGTCTCATGCACTATAGTCCTGGGCCTACTGCCTTCTGGCTTTCTTAGAGAGCCACTGGGACTTACAACCCATGCCTATTAGAGAAAGGCAAGGCAAATGGTATAGACAGAGCTTTACTAAAGAGACAGATGGATTCTCAGTGGGCTACAGAGTCCCAAGTTTTGCCCATTTGGATGAAATCTTTAGGACCAAACCTTTGGCAAGTTTTTCATTCAGTACTGCCTCCAGGGTTGGTTTTATAAGCCTCTGGAACCTACCCGACCCCCAACCCTGCCCTACACATTTGCCACCATGTGGGTTGATTCTGAAACTTCTTCATGTCTGCAGAGGTCACTGTGACCCCTCCCTGACAGCACAGAGGCTCAGGATCCTGATCCTGACTGCCCATGCTACGTACACCAGCAAAGATCTCATAACAAAGGCCATGGGCCTAGGACAGCAACAGCAAGTCACACTTCCTCATCAGAGGCCCACTTTCTCAGATGTATTAATCTTCTGTTCATAGTGCTTTGGGGGCCTATAATAGCTCATGAATATTGAATGTCTCTTATCCAAAATGTGTTACTGACTTGGAATTTTCCTTGGATTTTATAATATTTGCACAGACTTTTGAACATCATTAATCTGAAAATCTGAGGTTCATGTTGTACCAGAACCCAAAGCTATGCAGTTATTACTGTTGTACATGTCTCTTATGGATAGTAACTTGAGGAGTCTTCACATTTAGTCCTGTGAGGTAGACACCATTATTACTACCATTTTGCAGTTGAGGAAACAGGCACAGAGAGGGAAACTAACTTTAACACCAGTCAGGAACTGAGCTTAGGGTTACATACCAGTAGTCTGCTTTTGACCACATAGTCTATTTTCAGTTAAAGTATTAATTGCTTTAACATAGAGTAACATAGAGTAACAGAGAAAATAAATGCCAGTCTCTGCAAATGTGTTTGCCATTGGCCTTCAGAAGTTTCTTCACAAAGTAAGCACTCTTTTCTGTCACAGTGGCTAGTTGTCAAGGAAAGCTTTGGGGCCCAGAGGTTCTTATTGGGAGGTAAGAGAGAGAAGACCCACAGGTCAGTGTCCTGACCTAGACCATTGTCTGAATCTGATCATTCCTGGCATTCTAGGGTGACTTCAGTGTCTTGTGCATGGTCCATAGGGTACTTAGGAGATCCTTAAAGGGCACCACTTTCTCACGATGTCCTAATAAACATATAAATCTCAGTACCCTAAAAATGGGGTATTATTGTGTTATGTACAACCTTCAACCCCCTAAAGTTCCTCTTGGTAATAGCAGCTGCCATTGCTTTTGGGCCAGATTATATTTCAGGCTCTACTGTTTTTGAGAGAGAGGGAGAGAGAAAGAGGCAGAGAGAGAATGGTTGCACCAGAGATTTTCAGCTACTGTGAATGAACTCCAAATACATGTGCCCCCTTGTGCACAATGTGTGACATTGCACACTTGCGTCACTTTGCATCTGGCTATGTGGGACCTGGAGATTTAAACATGTGTTTGCAGGCAAGCACCTTAACTGCTAAGCCATCTCTCCAGCCTTTGTTTTTATTTTTTTAAAGCAGGGTCTTACTGTACCCCAGGCTGATCTGGAACTCACTTTGCTGTAGCCCAAGGCCATACTACTTACTTACATACATACATACTTGAACACATGGCCATACTCCTACCTCAGCATTCCATGTACTGGGACTAAAGGCATGAGCCACCACTCCTGGCTAGGTTCTATGTTTTAATCTTAGAATATACAAGACAAGTCCCTTTATTCCTACAATGTGCAGTTGCATCCTTGTGTACCAAGTTTAGTGACAACACCTAAGTCTCAAGACTGTTGACAATCAACTGTCAGATTCCTATGAAGCTAATAAGAGTTTATAAGTCAGGTAGTTGGATTATCACAGGCAAAGCAGAAATGTCATATCCATCCAAAAGCTCCATTTTGCAAAAGATTTTTTTCAATAGACATAATTGACTGTTTACTTAACCATAAAGAAGGATAGTGAAAGAGAAAGGCTCTGTGGTGTGTCTAGGTCCCTAACCCCCCTGATTCTCAATACAAGCTATAACTGATACTTCTGGGAAGGCACAGCTGGACAACAGTCACAGGTTCAGTACAAAAGCCTGTCAGCCACTTTCTGACCTTTGTCGGAGTGCCTCAGTGCTCCCTGTCTTTTGTACCAGCTCAGGCTGAGCTTTAGCATGGGTGGGCTATTTCAAACTACAGTGCTCAGGAGCAAGCCCAGGGCTCCTTGCACTTTAGAATTGCCAGAGGAGTAGTAGTCTTGTCAGCACATCTCAGCCATATGAAGTTGACATGTTTCCATTTATCTAAGCCAAGTACAGGAGTTTGTAGGACTTCTGCCCCACTGCACAGACAGGAGTAAGAGTCAAGGTGGATTTCCCCTTTCTTCACAGAGTCAAGTTGAGAAGTGGGCTCTGGAATCAGGAAGCCCTTGTGAAAACCAAGGTTCTGCTTTACATCCCTGTCAGTTGCTACCAGATTCAGGCTGATTATGGCCTCTGCATCCCTTATCTGTAAATTAGAAATAATAATATATTTCAGAGAATCCACATTGTACTTAATTTTTTTCCACGATTTCCCATTGCTGAAATTGAGCTGCCTTAAAATTAATAGCATTTCAGGTTTGTTGAACTAGGGAAGGCACTCTACTAGTAAAAAATGTATATAAAGGCCTGACCCCTCATGAGTACCCATGTCTAACAGAGGCAGATATTGTCATTATCATTACTGTTTTTCATGCTTAGTGTTCTTGAAGCCTGCATTTAACCTGTACTGACCAGTAAGCTTGCCATGAATGCTATGATTTATGAATGTTGCTGGGCTTCCATTATAACTATGTCGAAAAGTTATGGGATCTTTAAGAGGTGGAGCCTAGTGAGTTGATTGAATTATGACTACTCTAGAAGGAATTTATGCTGGTCTCATAGAGTGGGTTGGGTCTTCTAGGTATATTTTCCGTGAGAGTAGGTTATGAATGTGCATCTCTCCCACTATGAAGTGCCAGAGGCCATAATAGGCCAACCAGATGGGACCTCCAAAAATGAGACTGCCTCATTTCTTACTTAATACAACATTGCAGAGCAAGGATTGCTTTATTTTCTCACACCTATAAAGTGCAGTTGATTTTAAGACAGGCCAATTTCAAGACTGTTAAAATGTGAAACATTAAAAAAAAAAAGATTTTTTAAAAAGGCTGGGCATAGTGGCACACACCTTTAATCCTAGCACTTAGGAGGCAGAGGTAGGAGGATTGCCGTGAGTTCAAGGTCACCCTGAGACTACATAGTGAATTCTATTTAGGTCAGCCTGAGCTAGAGCAAGACCCTACCTCAGAAAACCAAAAAATAAAATAAAATAAAATAAAGTGAAACATATCCTTTTCCTTTATAAATACCTACTCTCAAATATTTTGTTGTCACAAAACAAAACAGTATTAGGACAGTGAAGAGCAAGAAATGTGGCCAGATTGATGAATAAAACTTCCTAAAAATTAATATTAGGGGATGGAGGAATTGAGTCATCCAAATGTTTTGTGATCGGCTATTGCATATACATAACTGGCCTGGTGGTGGAAATCCAGAGGTGGACCAGAGCCCCACACCCAGCCAGCAAGCTGTTGCAAACTATCTTTGGGCTCAGGGCCCAAACTCATTACCTGAAGTTACATCCCCTATATATTTTCACATATTCTGTGTTGACAGGGTGCTTCATCATTACTAACCACCTATTCCTTATACTTCCTGCTATTAATTCCTGCTTCTTTCTCTGACATCAGCGACTGTTTGGTCACATGTTCTTTGTCTGTTGTCTTAAAGATGCAGTGACAGAACTAAGCAATGAATTTAAGGAGGCAGGAGAACCCATCACAGATGACTGCACCAGTTTGCACAAGTTTTCTTATAAACTTGAGTATCTCCTGCAAGTAAGTGACACCTCTCTTGTGTTGGTTTTGGCACTGTTGTCTCTTGTTCTGTACTTGGGTGACTTACCAGAATTCAGGATGTGATTCAGAAAGTTCAACAGAGCATTAAGTTCTGGTAGTAAGACTGAAGGTCAGAGTGGTCCCATAAGAGCTCAGTCCTCCTGTGTGGACCTCTGGGAGTGGTTTTGGTAATGTAGAACATTCCTTAAAAACATGGGCTAGAGAGATGGCTTAGTGGTTAAGCGCTTGCCTTTGTAGCCTAAGGACCCCAGTTTGAGGCTCAATT
Source organism: Jaculus jaculus (assembly GCF_020740685.1). Lineage (NCBI taxonomy): Eukaryota > Metazoa > Chordata > Mammalia > Rodentia > Dipodidae > Jaculus > Jaculus jaculus. The sequence continues at coordinate 337,516 of NC_059118.1, forward strand.
CCCCAGGACCCATGTTAGCCAGATGCACAAGGGGGTGCACGCATCTGGAGTTTGTTTGTAGTGGCTAGAAGCCCTGGCGTGCCCATTCTCTCTCTCTCCCTGCCTCTGTCTGTTCTCAAATAAATAAATAAAAATAAACAAAAAGGAAAAACAAAAATCATAAGCCATCTAAAGTTACAAGGCCTGTTCAACAGGGATCTTAACTTTGGGGTAGTTACACACTCCTTCAAGACATTGGTGAAAACTATGGAGTCTCCATTAACAGGCACATACTATGTTTACACAGCCAGGTACAAAGGTGGTTCCCAAGTGTGTGCTCTGGAAGCCCATCCAAGGCCTGTTTCAGAGTCTTACCTCAAGTGTAGTCCAAGACCAGCAAGATCTATAAAATTGGGGGATGGTTAGAAGTACTGAATCAGAATCCTGCAGACTTTCTTTTAACATTCTGGTGTAACTTTTGTGTCTGTTCAGTTTAAGAAGCACTGACTCAGAAGACTCAGATGTGGGAAATACATGTAGCTGCAACTGGCAGGAAGGAAGTAGACCTATGGTTATTTTATGGCATTAGGCATTAGTGGGTTTTTTAAAATCTTGATTTCATAAAGATGTATGTACATCTTGCTTTAATAATAAGGAGGAAAGTCTATAAATGGTATAGAAAGATACTACCATGACAGCTTCAGTCCCACCAAAATATAGGACAAAAACTACTGGGGGAGAGGACAGGCCTGTTTTATGCCTTCAGTCTGTTTGGCAATGTAAAATGCTTATGACCTCTACCTGCCTCCCAGTTAAACCCATTTTGATTTGAATTTTAAGTATTTGTATTTATTTGCAAGGTGAGAAAGAGAGAGAATGTCTGTGCCAGGGCTTCTAACCACTGCAAATGCCACTTTGTGCATCGGGCTTATGAGGGTACTGGGGAATTAAACCTGGGTCCTCAGGCTTCACAGGCAATCACCTTGACCTCTAAGCCATCTTTCCAGCCCTGAACTTTTTATAATATTGTATTGAGATAGTATTAAATAATGTATAAAATATCACTGCCCTATTTCTTTACATTGGAACATAGTTAATACTCTGCATGTTGATTTAAACACTCTTGAATTTCCTTGTGTGTTGATGCCAACATCAGCAGTTTTCTGCTGAACTCTATGCATAGAAGTCCCTTTTTCAGGGATACATTTTCTTATTTTTTCCCTCTCTCCATCTCTCCTTCCCTTCCCTTCTTTTGCTATTCTTGGGATAAAACTCAGGGCTTTGGACATGTTAGGCAAACACTAAGGGATGTCTTTTGGGATAACTATTACTTGTAATTCTCACTAGCTGTATGACCTTGAGCTAGTCTCTAGCCTCAGTTCATGTATCTAAACATTTAGAATTAAAAACATTGGTCTAGAGAGATGGCTTAGTGGTTAAGGTACCTTCCAGCAAAGCCTAAGGAGCTTGGTTCAGTTCCACAGTACCCATGGAAAGCCAGGTGCACCAGGTGACATATTTGTCTGGAGTTCATTCCTTCTAGTGGCTAGAGGCCCTAGTGTGCCCATTCTCTATCTGTTCCTCCCCTTTAAAGAAAGAAAAAAAAGGGAAGGAAGGCAGGAAGGAAGGAGTGAGCTAATATCACCCCCCCCCAATTCTGCATTTTGTGATGAATACACTGATTTGCCAGTAAATAATGCCAAGAAAGGTCCTTCCCCAGTGCCAGTCCCTAGGAAGCTAGTGTTAGTGTCGTGTGTGACTAACAGTGTACTCAGACCTCCTCTCTGTCCCTCTCATTACTCAGTTTGATCTAAAGGAGAGGGCCAGCCTCCTGGGCAACAAAAAGGACTATTGGGATTACTTCTGTGCTTGCCTGGCCAAGGTGAAGGGAGCCAACGACGGGATCCGATTTGTCAGGTCCATCTCAGAGGTAAGCTGAGTCATGCAGGGAGAACTCACATACCTCTGTGCTGCAGGTAGCAGGTGTAGCGGTGTCTGAGTGCCCAGAAGCCTAGGTATACAAGGTGCTATGGTTGTTATGGCTCAGGTTCAGGAAAGCCACCTGAATTGGCTAGGCAAGGAGTGCTAGATCCTGAGTGTCCCCTTCTAGCTGGCCATCTATCTGAGTTGGCCAGGCAGAAGAATTCTCAATCCTGAGTCCTACCAGCTGGCCATCTACACTATAATTCTTTGCTCATGGCATCCTTTGGAAGTGTGTGGCATAAGACAACTCTCCCTTTAAAAAAATCACAACTGACTGCTGCCCCCATAATGCATGACCCACAATCCCCACGGGGTTGACCTGCATTCCCAATGAGGAAGGCCTCTTCAGAAAAGGGGCAGGTAGGAAGGAAAGGATGGTACCAACATGTAATGTTTACATACAAAATATGTCCATATGTAATAAAAAAAATCACTTTCTTAGAGTTTCTCAGCTACTTTTCCAACAGTTTGTGCAGGAAACTTGGATGTGAAATGAGAAGAGTAAGGTGGGATCTTAAGGACAGTTCTTCACATTTTGGCATGCTAAGCCATTTGTCATGTCTGGTTAAGCCCCCAAGGGAAGGCAGAGTGCCCTAGCTTTGCATTTTTACAAAACTCCAGAGGAACATGCACTTTCACTGTTCTCTCTCTCTCTCTCTCCTAGCCCCAGCTCCAGTGATTGTCTCCCTCTCTCATCAGTTTAGTCTACCCAGGAGTGAGGCACATTGCATACTAGGGAACATGTGAACCTTGAGGTTTCGGGCAGGAGGTTGAAAGGGTTTATGAATTTCATCTTCTAAGCCTCTTCTGAGAAGTATGAAGTCACTTTGAAGTCAGCATACATCAGTATGTAGTCTCAGGGTGGCCTCAAACTCACCATGATCTTCCTACTTCTGTCTCCCAAGTGCTGGGATTAAAGGTGTGGACTACCACACCTTCCCTGTTTTTTCTTAATAAATGATGGCAGTGCCATTCACACTGACATCAAGGGATGGACATTTTCTACCAACTGTACCCTCTGACACTGAGAAAATGAAGAAAGATCTGAATAGTTTCTTCTATACATGTCTTTAATGTGAAGTGTGGTATGGGAAGGTCTTGTGTCATCTTACTTTGTGGGGCATTCAAGCCCATGACGTAGAGCAGTGTGTAATGCAGCAGGAATCTGAACAGGTTCTCATTGTCATTCTCCTCCCTCCCACTCATGATCCTTCTGTCTTGGCTACCATTCATCCCCAGCTGACAGGACCTTGTGTTGTAGCCTCTTGGTAGAGAGCCCAGCACACACTATCACCAGAGCCTCCTTAGACACTTTTTTTTTTTTTTTTTTTTGATGGGATTAAAGGCATGCACTACTATGCCTGGCTTTCAAGGTTTTTTAAAACAGACTTTAAAAAATATTATTTACTTATTAAGAGAGAGATAGAGAATGGACATGCCAGGGTCTCTAGCCACTGCAAACAAACTCCAGATGCGTGCACTATCTTGTGCATCTGGCTTATGTGGGTACTGGGGAATCGAACCTGGGTCCTTAGGCTTCACAAGCAAGCGCCTTAACCATTAAGCCATCTATCCAGACCCCTAAAAACCTTTTTCTTGGGGCTGGAGAGATGGCTTAGCAGTTAAGGCATTTGCCTGCAAAGCCAGAGGACCTTGGTTCAATTCCCCAGTACCCACATAAGCCAGATGCACAAGGTGGCGCATGCATCTGGAGTTCATTTGCAGTGGCTGGAGGCCCTGGAGTGCCCATTCTCTCTCTCGCTCTCACTCTTGCTTGCGCTCGTTCACTCTCTCTCTCTCTTTCCCTCTCCCTCTCCCTCTCTCTCTCTCTCTCTCTCTCTCTCTGCCTCTTTCCCTCTCTCAAATAAGTAAATAAAAATAACTTTCTTGGCAATTTTCATACATGCACTTAATATGTTTTGATCATAATTCCCTCCATTACTTTCTGACCTCTTCCCTCATCCCCTTTCCACTGAATCCCTTTTTTCAACTAGTCCCTAGTTTCTTTTGATGCCTTTTTTTCCCCCTTCCTCATCATCCATGATGAAATGGGATGGGCCCATTACTGTACAGGTCTTGTGGAGGTATTGACAGTCACTATGAGTTCACAAATGCAATGATCCCAGCACACAGTATGTCTGCAGTCCAAAGCATACCTCCCCATCTTCTGGTTCTTGCATTCTTTCTGCTTCCTCTTCTACATTGTTCCCTCAGCCTTGGTGGAGCTGATAGGCTTTGAGTGATTTTGTTGTTAGGCCCCTCATTGCCATTCATCCCTGGGAGACAGGACTGCCTGGAGACCTCTCCTTTCTTCCCTGGCATGGTCTGACTAAATAGTGAGTTGGCTAACCTGAAATCAGTCCAACTAGGAAAACATTGGCAGACGTGTGGGTTTTGATGGTTTATATGGGGATAAAGAAGGCCTTTACAGATGCAGCAAAACTTGTTAAAGAATTCCTCATGCAACTCTGCCCTTCTCTCCTCTCTTCCCCTTTACACATTCCAATCAAGCCTCAGACCTCTCTCCCTGAGCATGATCTCCAGTATTTCCAAAATAAGCCCACACCCAGCATGCTGAAATCATCCTTCCCTCTTGTGCTTGCTTCTATGTAAGAAGCCTGCCTGTTACCTCCAAGTGTCACTTACTCTAGATTGTATCAAGGAGCTTCCTTTCTGACTCATATTCTGATATAGAGCAGCAGAAGAGTGGCTATAACAGAATGCTAATATAACTTCCTTTCATATGTTTGCTACAGAGTGTCCTCAAATGGGAGTCTGAGAGAGGCCCACCTATTTCAGGTCTAGAATGTGAAGGCCAGATACAAGGCACAATGTCCCATCAAACTTTAGCAACTCTGGCCTTCACAAATCCTCCATGAGGCTAATTCCTGTTCATCTCTATATCATCTGCTTTTTCCAGCTCCGAACTTCTCTGGGGAAAGGTAGAGCTTTCATTCGCTACTCTTTGGTGCACCAGAGGTTGGCAGACACCTTACAGCAATGCTTCATGAACACCAAAGTGACCAGGTAAATGCAGGACTGTGCTGTGCTTACCAAGAAATAAAAACAATGTCAGTTGCTCCAGAGTGCCCACCAGTGTCACAACAAGACAGGCACTATGGATCCTTCTACATTAATCATTCTCCTCTGCCCCTCCTCCCAGTCTTTGACCATGTGGGCCACAGATGGGGAAAGGGACCCAGGAATAGGTGTCTGCTCTCTCCAGGTCTCCCATGTGTTAAACTGTGACACTGGAGCTCGGAGCAAGATCTCCAATTCCTGGTGCAGGTGATTCCCCTTGGTGGGTTAGCTCCTTGGAGGTAGTGCTCATAGACAGAAAGGTTGAAGCCTTTGCATCTCATAAGACTTTCCTGCATGGCTTTTCTCCGTCAGGCTTGGGGCATCACCTGTGATAGTGTCAGTACTACTAGGGTTTCAGAATTCCTTGGAGACTGAATGGCAACCAGGATAGGGAGCTGCTGTAGAGCTAGTGCTGCAGCCTCAGCAGAGGGAATGGTGGGGGAGGAGAGGCAGGGGATGTGTGAGAGTGAGGTGAATGTCAGATTAGGGCTGCAGCTCTGAGGCCCGTCAGCTGCGCTTCTATGAGTTAGCCAGTATCTCCATGTAGTTCTGTTTTTCCTCTTCCTATGACATTAAAGTGAGGTTAATGTCAGATTAGGGCTGCAGCCCTGAGGCCCGTCAGCTGCGCTTCTATGAGTTAGCCAGTATCTCCATGTAGTTCTGTCTTTCCTCTTCCTATGACATTATAGTTCATTAAAGAGAGCACTTTTGAATTAAAAAGTAAAAGAGGGGGGCTACAGAGATGGCTTAGCGGTTGAGGCACATGCTTGCTAAGCCCAAGGACCCAGGTTCAATTCTCCAGGTCCTGCATAAGCCAGATGCACATGCACATGGTGGCACATGTGTCTGGAGGTCATTTGCAGTAGTTGGAGGCCCTGGTGTGCCCATTCTCTGTCTCTCTCTCTGTGTCTCAAATAAATAAATAAAAATATAGATCTTAAAAAAGTTTATAAAAAAAAAAAGGAAACTTTATTTTTTCATCTTCTAGATTACTTTGCATAAAGAAATAGCTCTTGTGATATGACTGGCCTTGTGAGCTAGGAATATTTACACATTTGACTTCTAAGTTATTTTGTTCTAGATGTTTGATGAAGGCTGTCATAAACATCTTGACTTCATTGTAGTCCACAGACAGACATCGGCTGAGTAATTCTTGAAAGTCATCAGCATTGTCTTTAAATTCTTGCTGCTTTGTATAGGATGAACAATGACCATAACAAAGTACAGATGACATCTCTGGATAGACAGTTTGTTCCTTGACTTTTAATTTGGTATCTGAGCAGAAGATAGCAGTAAGCCCAGTATGTCTTGTTGAGTTCGGGGAAAGGAATAGAAGATGAGGTTATTTGCCAAAAAGAAGGTGCCCTGTCCCCTACAATTGCTTTTTGTTAGAAAGCCATTAAAATTAAGTTTTTTGGGGAGTTATAAGTAATAAATAAAATGTATCTAGATCATTGCAATAATTTCTTCATGAGAAAGTTCATGGTCCTATAATGAAAGTGAAATTGGTTTACTTGTTTTTGATTAATTTAGTAACAAATTGTTGGATTTGATGAGACATGGGAAATCTGAGTAGATTTACTTTCACTAGCCTGTAATTTATACTGTGTATGTTTTCTACAGTGACTGGTACTATGCAAGAAGCCCCTTTCTGAAGCCAAAGCTGAGCTCCGACATTGTGGGCCAACTGTACGAGCTGACAGAGGTTCAGTTTGACCTGGCATCAAGGGGCTACGACCTGGATGCTGCCTGGCCAACATTTGCCAGGTACTTTGAGGAATCATTTGGTTTTAAAAGCCAAGGAAAGGATGTTCCAGGTTTGGAAGACCACCACCAAGATAGATAGTGCACTACATCCAGCCATGCAATTCTTGTGCTAATTTGTCTCTTATTGAGTCTGTTAAGCCAACCTAATTGGCTATGAGTCAGTGTTTTTGCCTATGCAAGACCCACAGTTTGTTTCTTTTCTTTTTCTCTCTCTCTCTTTTTTTTTTTTTTTTTGAGGTAGGGGCTTGTTCTAGCCCAGGCTAACCTGGAATACACCATGTAGTCCTGGGATGGCCTGAACATACAGTGATCCTCCTACCTCTGCCTCCTGAGTGCTGGGATTGAAGGTGTGTGCCACCATATCTTTTTATAACCAAGGTCCATCCCAAGGCCACATACTGCAGTTCATCTCTAATCCTCTTTAATATGAAAGTTTCTCCATCTTTATCTTTCATGATATTGAGCAGTTTTGACCCATTGTTTTATAAATTGTTCCTTTGAGTCTATCTAGTTTCTTTGTCAGGTTCACATTCATCGTATTTTACAGAAGTACCTCAGCTCTGTGTCTTGTCAGTACATTATATCTAGAGGCAAGCAGTTTAATTTGCTATATCACCAGTGAAACTGTTCTTCTGGCTAAGGAGTTTTTTACTGGATTTGTCCTTCCTGTGTAGGCAGCATGCATCTTCTTCATATGTCTCTCATCTGTGGTTTCAGTCTCCATTCATAACTTCTGCCTGAAGTAGCATTATCCCTGACATTCTACTATAAGGATCTTTTCTGTCTTCCCATTTATTTATTTGAGTCCCTATTAACTCATGAATTCTTTATTTCAATGGTTTATACTCTGTCACTTATTTTGAAGCTTAACTTACCCTATATTTGGCCACTGGGAGCCAGACTTGTGCCTTTGGCCTCTTTCCCCATTATGTCTGCATTTAAAAAAACTGGGGGGGGGGGGGCATTTATTTATTTGCAAGGGGAGAGAGAGAGAATGAACATGAATGAGCACACCAAGGCCTCTTACCACTGCATACAAATTCCAGATGCATACACCATTTTGTGCATCTGACTTTAAGTGGATACTGAGGAATTGAACCCAGGCCATCAGGCTTTGCAAGCAAGTAGTTTAACCACTGAGCCATCTCTCCAGCCCCCTGATACATTTTTTTAAAGAAATAATGTAAGGTGCTGGAGATATAGCTTAGTGGTTAAAATGCTTGGCTGCAAAGCCTAAGGATCCAGATTCTATTTCCCAGAACCCACATAAGGCAGATGCATTTAGTGGAGTTGTTTGCAGTGGCCAGATGCTGTGACATGTCCATTCTCTCTCATTCTCTCTCTCTCCCCCCGCCTCTGTAAATTAAAAAAAAAAATCAAATAATGGTTTTTAAAAAGAAATGAAATCGATATGGCTAAGGCCCTACCCTGCTGTCATCTTTCCTTTTTCCTTTCCAGAAGTAAGTATGGCCCTGTGGTTGATACATGTTATTTCCGAGTTACTGTTTTCATTGTATCCATAAATATTTAATGATTATATACAGTTTTGTGTGTTTTCAGAGATTTGTTAACATTGAATCCCTACACAGCTAAACTTTTACATGCTATATGGTTTAGACATTTTTATTTCTGTTTGCACATGGGATTCCATGACTGTGGAGCAGGGCCAGGACACAGCACCCTGTAAAGCTGCTTTGTTCATATCTTTGCATATTCTCTGGCTGCTTTCACATGGTGGGCAGTTGTGATGCAGACCAAAGCCCAAAATATTTCCATCTGGCTCCTGTATGAGTGAATATACTGGGTCTCACACCCAGTGACAGTGCTTCCAGGACACTTCCTCATACAAGTGTGCTCTTTTCTTCTTCCTGCACATGTGTGTTGCCTGTGGGACTTATACTGACCAGGGCCATTTTTGGGTTGTAGGGACTAACAGGTTTGACATTTCAGTAACTCTAGGTTAAGGAGTTGATTCTGGTGGGGTAAGAATGTTCAGGTTGTAGTGTTCCTGCAAAACAAGAACTTCTATGAAAACCTGTGTGTTCCTAGATCCACTACATTGCCCATTACACCTTTCTGTAGTGAAGAAAATGTTGTGTAGCTTACCTGTCCAGTGTAGCTGCATGAAGTGAACAAGCTCTTTACCCACATGGTAGATGTGTAACATGAGTGACACTGCAAGTCTTTCAGCATAGTGGGACTTTATTTTTTTAAAAACCAAATTAACTACAACTATAACTTGTTCCTCATTGGCAGGCACCAAAAATCCAAGGAAAATTCACCCAGAAGTTGGCAAATATGCCTACTTAGTTGTTGTGGTGATGGTGTTTTCTTGGTAGTGGAGGGAAGCCACAATGTTTAAACTGTAGCAACTGAGTCCATGACATAGGTCTATGTAGGTAGAGACCTTACAGGGAACTGTTGAATTTACTTCTGTACATTCTGTCCCAGGGGAGTGCCCCTGCATTAGTCCATCCTGCATTACTGTAATGGCCTGAGGCATAACCTTTAACTGGCTAACTGTAAAGAAGAAAGATTTTTTTTCAGCTTATAGTTTTGGAGGCTGAAGTTCCCTCTTGACTTCAGCACTTCAGGGTAGATGGGAGGTGGAGGAGGAATTGGGTATGCTGTGAAGAAGCAAGAGATCTTATCTCCCAAGTAAGAAGCCAAAAGTTAGGGTTCTACTTTGCCTTCCAAGAGAGTGCATCAAATTGATCTAAGTGTTTCCCATTAGCCACACATCTTAAATGTTTCAAGTTTCCAACATATGAACCCTTTGGTACATACTCAAACCATGTCTGAGCCATAGCAGCCTCCACCTGATTACCAAGTGACTACCAAAACTTTTGCATGCTCATGTGTGTGCATATACCTGAATATAAGCATGTTCTATGGCCTCACAGGAGGACACTGGCCAGCGGCTCTTCTCCTTACATGTGGAAACCACCTAGTCGAAGCTCCAGCATGAGCAGCTTGGTGAGCAGCTACCTGCAGGTAATGCCGGCAAGGCTTGGGATTCCTTGGCTGTTGTGGTGACAGTGTATGTCCTTGTGTCTAGCAGCTGAAGGGTGATGTCCTCAAATACTCATTGTTCTAACCAAAGCATTGTAATCCCTCAAATTATACCTAGCATTTCCTGGAATCTTAAGTTTTTAGAACAAAGTAAAATATAGATCCTTTAAAAAGCTAAACTCTTTTAAAAAAAATTTAAAGGATCTTATAAGAAGCAGTTTAACGCCATGATTAAAAGTGTCCATAGTTAAAAGTGTCTCTGTCACCTACCAGTAGTGTAACTAATGGGAAGTTACCTAACTGAAGTTTTGGCTCCCTCCTCCATAATATGGGAAAGGATGGAGTAATAAAATTCTGAAGCCAGGCATGGTGGCGCACACCTTTGATCCCAGAACTTGGGAGGCATAGGTAGGAGAGTCGCCGTGAGTTCGAGGCCATCCTGAGACTATATAGTGAATTCCAGTTCATCCTGAGCTAGAGTGGAACCCTACCTTAAAAAACAAAAAATTAAAAATAAAAAAATAAAAATTAAGTCACAAATTAAGGACCAAATAAATACTGCTAAAAAAGGATAGTCAGGAAGTCCCAGTAGATGGGTAGTTTATTGACTTTTTCAGAAATGTGAAGAATGTATCCCAGCAACATAGAGTTTATAGAAATTGATTAGCAATACACAAATGCTCACTGTAAGGAGCATTAAAAGTATAAAACGGGCTATAGAGATGGCTCAGTGGTTTAAGGCACTTGCTTACAAAGCCTGATCGTCGGGGTTTGACTCCCTAGTACCCACGTAAAGCTAGCTGCACAAAAAGGTGCATGCATCTGTATTTCTTGAAGTGGCAAGAAGTCCCGGCATGCCCTCCCCCCCTTTCTCTCTCTGCTTGCAAATAAATTAATTTTTTAAGTATAAAATAAAACACTCTTCGAACTCATTTTGTGGCTTAATCATGCTGGGAGCTTTGGATAGAATACAAAGGGTGAACCATAGTTTTAGTGTAACTGAATTTAGATTATCTGAAGAACCATATAGCCTGTAAGCTAATAAAGCTGAAGGAGTCTGAGTAGAAATGCAGGTCTCCAGGTGCCTCATGGCCAAATGTACTCTGACTCCTTGTGGCACATGCTGTGAACAAAGGGTCTGGCCCTTGGAATACTTTTAGGTTTACCTTACTTCAGGTAATTCCTTTATTTTTACTTCTGCTGCCATCAAAAGCTAAAGCTTCACCAAGTATCTAGGTAGCTTCATCTCAAAGCCACCTATCTTTTGTGCTTCTTCCTAGACTCAGGAGATGGCCTCCAGTTTTGACCTGAATAGTCCTCTAAACAGTGAGGCACTGGAAGGTTTTGATGAGATGCGGGTGGAGTTGGACCAGTTGGAGGTGCGGGAGAAGCAGCTGCAGGAGCTTGTACAGCAGCTGGACAAGGAGAACCAGGAGCTGAGGGTAACAGTCAGCAGGCAGGGGGAGCAGCTACAGGCAGAGAAGGAGAGTGGGCACCATTCAGCAGAGGGCAGCATCTGCTTCATGGGCCTGGTAGCTGAGCTTCATAAACAGGGGGAGATCTCTCAGGGCACTGTGAAGGAGCTACAGACATGCCTGCAGGCTCTGAAGGTGGGTATATCTGAGAAAGAGGAGGACAGCACCTCAGCCCTGCAGCGAATGGAGGCCATGTTGCAACCCCTGGTCCAGGGAGCACAGGACTCCCTAGGCAGAAAGAACCAGCTTCTAGCCAACCTCTCTGACTGGCTGGCCAGGGCTGAGAAGAGGGCAAACCCAGCCCTGGACACAAAGTGGCAGTTAGAGCCAGTTCCCACCGACAGGGCCCTGAAGATCCAAGAACTGGGGGAGAAGCTTCGAGCCTTAGAACAGGAGCACACCAAGGTTCAGGAGCACAACAGGCAGCAGAGCACCCAGCTAACACAGTTGGCCAAGGATTTACAGCTAAAGGAGGAAGCCCGGGCTAGCTTGGAGGACCTGGTGAAGGAGATGGCCCCACTTCAGGAAGAGCTGGCTGGGAAGAAGCAGGAGGCAGCACAGCTCCGAAGACAGCTGCAGGAATCACTGGCCCACTTGAGCTCTGTGGAAGAGGAGCTGGCAGAGGCCAGGCAAGAGGAAAAGCGGCAGCGGGAAGAGAAGCGGCTGCTGGAACAGGAGGCCAGGTCTCTAACATGGCAGCTGCAGCTTTTGGAGACCCAGCTGGTCCAAGTGAGCCAGCTTGTGAGTGACCTGGAGGAGCAGAAAAAGCAGCTTATCCAGGACAAAGACCACCTCAGCCAGAAGGTAGGCACACTAGAGCAGATGGCTGAGCCACCTGGGGCCAGCGAGACAAGCGAGATCCCAGCGTCACTGAACTCTGTCCCTGCACAAGCTGGGAAGAAGTCAGAGGAGGGGCATCAGTGCCTGCAGGAGGTGGACAGTACCAGGATGTCAGGGGATAGTGAGGAGCTACAGCAAGTCAATCAAGAGCTGCAGAAGGAGTTGCAGAGCATGGCTGGTCGTAACCAGCTCCTGGAGGGCAAGCTGCAGGCCTTACAAACTGATTACCAGGCTCTGCAGCAGCGAGAAGCAGCCATCCAGGGCTCCCTGGCTTCTCTGGAGGCTGAGCAGGCCAGCATCCGACACCTAGGTGAACAGATGGAGACAAGCCTCCTGGCTGTGAGGAAGGCCAAAGAAACCATGAAGGCCCAGGTGGCAGAGAAGGAGGCTGCCCTGCAGATCAAGGAGAGTGAGTGCCAGCAGTTGCAAGAGGAGGTGGAGCGGTGCCATAAGTGGGCAGAGGCACAGGACCAAGAGTTCAGGGCTCTTCAGAACCAGTGCCACCAGCAAACTCAGATTATCGAGGCCCTCTCTGCAGAGAAAGGCCAACAGGGACTCAGCCCACTCCAAGACAAAGCAGCCCAGCTGGCCCTGTCTCAGACACAGCTAGAAATCCCCCAAGGGGAGTTCCAACGGCTACAAGCTGAGGTGGTAGACCTCCAGACCAAGCTCAGGGTGGCCTTGGGTGATCGGGACAAAGTACAGAGCCAGTTGGGTGTGGCTGAGGCGGTTCTAAGGGAGCACAAGACCCTGGTGCAGCAGCTGAAGGAGCAGAACGAAGCTCTCAACAGAGCCCATGTGCAGGAGCTGCTGCAGTGCTCAGAGCAGGAGGGGTTGCTTCAGGAGGAGAGGGCCAGTGAGATCCAGCACAGGGAGCAAGAGCTTCAGGCACTGCAGGTAGAGTTGTCCCAGGTGAGATGCAGCTCTGAGGGAGCCCAGCTGGAGCATGCAGAACTGCAGGAGCAGCTGCATCAAGCAAACACAGAAACAGCTGAGCTTGGCATTCGGGTTTGTGCCCTAACTGCTGAGAAAGAGAGGATGGAGGGGATCCTAGCCTGTGTGACCCAGGAGCTCCAGGACTCCAAAAAGGAAGCTTCAAGAGAGCGAGAAGATTTGAAAAGCCAGGTAGCAGGGCTGCAACAAGAAAAGAACATCTTGCAAGAGAAACTGAAGGCCGCTGAGGAGGCAGCCAGCTCACTCTCTGGCCTGCAGGCCCAGCTAGTCCGGGCTGAGCAAAGGGCCCAAAACCTCCAGGAGGATGCATACCAGGAGCGTGATGCCCTCAAGTTCCAGCTGAGTGCTGAGCTCGTGGACTACCAGAACAGACTGAAGGTAGGTCTAGCTTCACTCATCTCCAGGGTCAGCCTGGTGGTTTCTAGAAAGGATAGCATGCATTAAGAGTAAGGCAAGGGCCAGAGAACAGCCTGGTCCATCCTCACTGGGGACTCACACTTCTCTGCAAGAACACATTGAACAGAACATGAGTGATTCCTTAGCCTCCACTCAGACCATGGCAGACATTGGCCCACAAAAAATTTTTTAAATTAGTAACACACATTGTCAGAGCAGAATGCCTCTTTTGAAATCCCAGAATATCTCAAAGCCAATGTGGTAGTGATGGTGCCCACCTCAAAGTAAGCATGTAATGTGTGCTGCATTCATTTTTGCCAGCCCCATCTCAGCTTCAGAGCCCTCCCTTATACTCTGGAGCCCTCTTATAGGTCTAACAGTCTGGGCAGCTTTGAGTCCTGACTTTGGTCTTCCTGGGTAGCCAGCCACTCATGCTGTCCTTAATGGCTGACAGAATATAGCACTGACTTATTTTCAAGTCCATTGAGGACACAAGTTTATGTGACCAGCCATGTGACTTGACTAAGCGTGATACAAATGAGGCTGTGGGAAGTGGCCACAGGACTTTGGTTGCAATGTGTCACTGGTCTGTCTGCATTAAGATGCCTGTGTTTGGCCCATTCTTTCATTCTTATGCAGCTCACCTGCCCCCTCTCCAGAGGGCTTCCCACTCCGTGAAACGCCACAAGACTCATGGGCTACTTTCTCAATTGCAAAAATTAAGTATGAGGACCAGGCTGAGTCTCTTTTCTAGTAAGCTTAGAAATATTGCTTGTAAAGCCAGGCATGGTGGTGCACGCCTTTAATCCCAGCACTCGGGAGGCAGAAGTAGGATTGCCATGAGTTCGAGGCCACCCTGAGACTACATAGTGAATTGCAGGTCAACCTGAGCTAGAGCAAGACCCTACCTCGGAAAACCAAAAGAAAATATATATATATTGCTTGTAGTAGAGTGGGGAAGCTTGTTGAGGAGCCAGTTCAGTCAACAGAGTAGTGGCTTGTTTTTACATTTGAGTAATGAGGCTGAGGAATCTCAAAGCAAAGTCCTTCTTTTGTGATGGCCTTTTCATTCTTTATAGACTGCCAGTGAAGAGTGCAGGAGCCTCAGGGCCCAGCTAGAGGAGCAAGGCCAGAATTTGCAGCTTGCTGAGGAGGCTGTGAATGAGCTGAAGGTGAGCCTGGTCTGGGTGTGCTGTCAGGAAGTGGGATCTGGTCTGTTCCTTCTGGACTGTTGAAGAGAGCACCCCACTATGCTGTTAGTTCCCACATTGACCTAGTCTGTGGTTCATATACCTTGCCATCAGTTTGTAGACAACCTAGGTCTGTGCTAGAACTCCCTTCCACTCCCTATATCCATCACTGGAAGGAGGAAGCTGTCCTGAGCCACCTCTATCAGCATTCTGTAGTATGCAATCTAAATTAAGGGGCAAGGAGGTGGTGCTGGTCCTACTGGTCACTCTGCTCTTTGTCACCCAACCTCCACCTACCAAAGCCAGTTGCCACTAGTATTGAGAAGTTGGTCACATGCCACAAATACAAAGCAGAGGTTCCTGGCTTCATGAGTTTGAACAACAAAGCCTCTACCTTAAAAATGGCCTTGCTAGAGAGGTGGCTCAGTGGTTAGGCTGCTTGTCTGCAAAGCCTAATGATCTGGGTTTGATTCCCCAATACCCATGTAAAACTAGATGCACAACATGGCACCTGTATCTGGAGTTCATTTGCAGCAGCTGGAGGCCCTGGCGTGCCCATTCTGTATGTCTGTCTCTTTCTTCTCTGTTTCTCTCTGCTTGCAAATCAATGAATAAAAATATATACAATTTTTTTTTTAAAAAATGGCCTAGCCAAGTAGGGCAGGTTCTCCCCACCAGTTCCTTCACGCCTAAGGGTGGGCTTGTAAGCTTTATGTCTTCTCCCTCACACTGTGCCAGGCCACAGAGGCAGCTATGGAGGAGAAACTGAACTGTACCAGCAACCATCTTGCAGAGTGCCAGGCCACTGTGCTGCGCAAGGATGAGGAGAGTGCTGCCCTGCGCGCAAGCCTGGAAAGGTCAGTGACTGGGCTACCCACATAGCCACTGGTAGTCTTTAAGGAGGGAGTTAGTGAAGTCATCTAAAAAAATCAGCCACTCATACTAGTTGAGGAAATCTTGCAAGAAACACCACTACCTCAGAAAGTATGGATATTAGAAGTGTGTCATGGAGAAGTCAGCCCTACCTACCACACAGCCCACAGGGAACCTTTCACCTGTGCAGTTTCTTACCCCCAGCAGCTGTATACCAACTACATGCTATGCAAAAACTGGAAAGAGCCTCTAGTTAGGGCATCGAAATAGTGGGAATAACAGCAGACATTGAGTTGTACTTGAAATGCAGCAGACTCTCTAATCTAAACATGTGCAAGCTGAGTATCCCTTAGCAGAAAGACTTGGGACCAGAAGAATATATTCAGATGTTGTAGCATTTTTGTGTTTCAGATTTTCAGATTAGTAATGCTCAACCTGTGATTACCTGTTTAATACACTCAACAGTCTTTCCTGTGAGAAAGGTTTTGTTTCTCCTCCTTTTATCATTGAGGACAATGAGTGTGCCAGGGACCAGGATCAGCTCATCTCCATGTAGACCCTTGATGTGGTCTGTGCAAGGCAGTTCATGCTGTCATCCTTCTCCCCATCACAGTCTTTTCAAATGTCACACCCATCACCAAGGTCTTCCTGAACTTCCTCATCTTCAGTTAGGGGCCACAGCTGGTGCCATAGCCTGATGGGAGCAGTTGAGCGTGGAGAAGGGTTGCTGGGAACAAATCACTTGGGTTCTACCCGCACAGACAGGCACATCAGATTGTCCTAAAGCTGAACCCACCTCCTACGACCTCCTAGCCTGGGCTCATTGAGAAGCAGTAACTGGCCCATTTCTTCATGTCTACATTGAGATCCTGTAAGGCCCTAGCTCCTAGCTAGCTCATATTCATGTAGCAATTTAACACAGGGAGCACTTGAATTGTTTGAGTGATTATGTGTAAGATTTCAGAGTATTTGTTTTAGCTGTTCAAAGCTTCATAATCTATCTGCCCAGAACTGGATTTTACTTGATTTTTGTGCTGTATTCCCTGAAATTATTTTGAGGGCATTGTTTAGTAAACAGCCTTCTGATAACCTTGTATTGAACCTGACAGCATAGAGTATAAGCAAGTTAGTCTTTCTACAGAGGCCCTCTGCTTAATGGAGCTTCTACAAATGTCTACTGGGCCATGGGATTTATAGCACGCTTAGAAACTCCTGCTTTAGGTGGTAGCTGAGCTGAGTGTGGAATGGGCAGTTAGGCAAACAACCCTATTCAGCTAGCCCCCCTGTACTGTAGATTGGGACTCCACAGTATTCAGGACAGAATTTCATGGGGGAGTTATCAGGTAGAAGGTCTCCCTGGACATAGAGTCCTAAAGACACCTAGGAGCCAGACACCCCCACCACACCACACTCTTTGTAGCAATCTTCAGGAAGATGTGCCTCTCCCTCCCTCATGTCCTGACTTTCTTCCTCCTCATCCCCTATTTCTACCCCATGAGCTTTTGCTTTAGGCTCCTCCTAACCTAAGGTCCTATTCAGGAACGAGGTGCTCTGAGTCCTACTCATTTGGGATATCCTAATAAGCTTGGGTTGTCCTGCCCTCCCAGGATGCCCCTTTGTGTTGGGGAGTGGTGAGAAGAGCCACAACTTCTGGGTGAATGCATATACCATGTGAACAGATTATGCCCCATTATGAGGGGGAAAGGCTGAGAGGGCAGTAGGATTTCTCCTCAGAGTCATAGGAACCCAGAGGCATGGGAATGCTGACTGTCATTGTTAACAAGGTGAACTTACTCTTCTTCCCCCAGGACCCAGAAGGAACTTGAAAAGGCCTCATCAAAACTCCAAGAGTATTACAACAAACTCTGCCAGGAGGTGACAGACCGAGAGAGGAGTGATCAGAAGATGCTTGCAGACCTGGACGACCTGAACAGAACCAAGAAGTACCTGGAGGAGCGGCTGATAGAGCTTCTCAAGTGAGCAGAAACACATCTGAAAGTGCTAGTTCAAGGAGTATGGACCCTCTCCCCATGTGTTCTGCCACATTCTGTTGTTAGGATGCCACAAGCCTGCAGGTCTACTAGCTCTTGGCAGGTTTAGAAGGCTGGATCTCACTATTCCTACAGTGTCTGACTGGGATTGGGTGGATATGAGGTTATTATCAAACTCTGGGTGCCTAGCCACAGGAGTGATAGTAAATGATAGTAACTTTGGAGATTTTCTTATTCTCTTGCTCCTCTCCCATGAACCTCCTTCTTTACCATTTCACTTTTCCCAGAATTCTGGGCCCCTGGAGAGGCTCCAAGAGACCCAGCATACTCTGTTCTTGCCACTCAGTGCCACATTGGTGTTAGGTCCAGAGAGGTTAGGGTGCCTAACTTTTCAAGAGAGGGTGGAAAGCTAAGTTTTTTTTTTTTTAATACATTATTTTTATTAATTTGAGAGAGCAAGAGGGAGAGAGAAAGAATAGGCACACAGCCACTAGAAACGAACTCCAGACACATATGCTACCTTGTGCATCTGGCTTATGTGAGTACTGGAGAATTGAACGTGGATCCTTTGGCTTTGCCGGCATGTGCCTTAACTGCCAAGCCATGTCTCTAGCCCTGATCTGATTTTTTTTTAATGCTTAGAAGTACCCCTTGTGCCCTGTAGCCAGTCTCCACAGGGTTCAACCTATGGCCACTTTTGTTTCCTCACCTCTAGACTATTTCTAACCCTACATTGACAACTTTCATAAATACTGATGATATACTATGATCATAATCCCTTCTCTTTTCCCACTCCACGGAATTCCTTCTTTTTCTTTCTTTCTCTTGTTTTCTTTCTTTTTTTTTTTTTTTTTCCATTTTTGGTTTTTTAAGGTAGGGTCTTACTCTAGCCCATGCTGACCTGGAATTCACTGTGTAGTCTCAGGATAGCCATGAACTCATGGTGATCTTCCTACCTCTGCCTCCCCAGTACTAGAATTAAAGGCATATGCTACCATGTCTGGCTTGAATCCCTTGTTTTCAATTTTTTTGATGTCATCATTTTTCCCCTGCTATTATACAGGTCTTATATAGGTAGAATCAGCCTCTGTGAGGATATGAATACCATGTCCACTTTGTGTCTAGACGACAGTATTGCAAGTACTTCTCCCCTTCTTTTGTCTCTTCTATTCTTTCCTGTACCTATTCTGCAATGGTACCTGAGCCTTGGAGGTGTAATAGAGATGTCTCACTTGGTGCTGTCTACTGTCCCTTCTCAGCACTTTGGTGAGTTTTGAGTCACCCCAGTGGTTATCACTATCTGAAAAGAGAAGATTGTCTAGCCAAAAGTGAGATTAGCTAGGCATGGTGGTGCATGCCTTTAATCCCAGCACTCGGGAGACAGAGGTGGGAGGATTGCCATGAGTTCAAGGCAAACCTGAGACTACCTAGTGAATTCCAAGTCAGCTTGGGTTAGAACAAGACCCTAACATGAAAAAACAAAACAAACAAACAAAAAAGTATTTAGAGGGCAGTTTGGTGGGCATAGTGTAACTATTTAGCCAAACAGTAGTAGTTTTCCCCCTGGGGCTTATAACCTCCTCAGCCATAGGCATTTCAGTACCAAGCAGGAATTTCCTCCCATGGAACGGGCTTCAATTAGAGAGCAGTTGGTTTCCCCCACAGCAGACATGCCACCATCACACCAGTTGATATAAGTGACCTGGCTGGCCAGCTATAAAGCTTGCAGGGCCCAGTCTCCAGACTATTCTGAAGTAAATCCTAGACATTTCACTTCATCTATAAATATTTCAGTATCAATTTCTCCAAGACAAGAACTACCACTGTATCATCACCATACTATAAAAAATGAATACCATTTTTCATGATTAACAAGTATCTGGTCAGTTTAAAACTGTTCCAGTTGCCTATTAACTTTTTTCATAGTTTATTCAAATCAGGATATAAATGATATCCCTTTGTTATGATTAGCAGTGCATCTTTTACTTATGTTATGGTCTGTGGGTCTCCTCACCATCTCTGTAACATATATACATATATATTTTTTTTTCCATAATATGCTTTTGTAGAAACCAGGTCATTTTTTCTGGTCGAGTTTCCCATGGCCTAGATTTTTCTGGTTTCTTCTCTGTGGATTCATAGTTGTCTGTCTCTTGTATTTCTTGTCAATTGATAGAATCAAAGCAGTAAATACACTGAAGCTGCACATTAGGTCACTGGCGGGGTTAGGGGACTGCTGTTTAACAATGCTCTTGCACAGGCCTCTCAGGCCAACTGAGCAAGAGTTCTAGAAGTGGACCCAGGTACTCATGAGCTAGAATTGAGAACCATTGTTCCACTAGAGGCATACTCATATACCCAAGGTAACAGTTTTGTCAGAAGCTCTTCATGAAACTGGCTTATAGTTTTGTCTGTTCCTTCAAGAGGCAAGTAAGAGCCAACTGGTCTCTATATATGATGATAGCTTCTTTGATTGTGCTGGTCTTAGCTCTACTGATTCATTAAATTCAGGCATCTTCTGGAAGGGTGTGATGGAAAAGCCACTAGTATTCCCATATTCCTGAGGCCACAAAGGTCAGATACTGTGGACCAGCTGGGAGAACCGGCTGAGACTTGAGTCTTCTGAAGAAGCCAGTCATGCATTCAGGCATGCTTATTTAAGAGAATAGGCCTCTTATTGATTTGGAGCTCATGGTTGGTAACTGACTAGCCAGTTTTTGTCAGGACCTGAGTGGCCCTCGTGGTGAGGACTACCAGGGCCACTTGATTCTCCCAGATGCTGGCTGAGGCTCCATGTGAAAATGAGCAAAACTTCCCATGCAGGGAATCAGAAGCCATAAGAATGACCACAAACTAGCAGCCATGAGGACATTTTTGTATATAACCCTGCCCTGCATTAGGCATATTCAGTCACTGTCCAACCTTTTTGAAAAGCCTCATATCTTTTTGATTGGAAGGAGCAAAGAGGTTAATGTCTGATCAGATTTGGGGACTGGGAGGTTTTTTATCTTTCATCAGATGATACCTGAACAAATCACTACATATTACACCTTGAGCACATTACGATTTAGTGGGGAGTATATTCATGCTTGGCATACTGCACACACTCAATGCCTGCTGATTGTTAAGCATGCTGGCATGCTTTAACTTAGACTCATACTAGTGATCTGTACTGTTTGGGTCCCGGAGTGGCATGTTTGTGCTAGCAGTTCCTTATAGTTGACACGACGCTTTTGCACATTGCACCTTTTGAGTGCTTTCATGCATGTGAAGTCAGCAAAAAGACTGTGTGTTTGGGATGCCAGGGGAGGCTTCAGGGGAGTGAGAGGGCATTTCCAAAGAAAGATTTAATTTTCCTTTTGTGGCTTGGAAAGTTTGTTATCAGTCTACAGAAACGAAGCAGGAGTAATTGTCTTGTTCTCATGCTTTCTTCCATGTGGTCTTGTCACAGGGACAAGGATGCTCTCTGGCAGAAGTCTGATGCACTGGAATTCCAACAGAAGCTCAGTGCTGAGGAAAGGTGTCTTGGGGACACAGAAGCCAACCACTGCCATGATTGCAAGCGAGAGTTCAGCTGGATTGTCCGGCGGCACCACTGCAGGTCGTCTTAGCTTACAAGCCATCACCTAAGCCCCAGCAGGCTTAGAATTAGAGCAGATCACTCTGAGTGCCCTAGCTGACTGTCTAGGAAAAGCACGTCGCATATGGACCTAGGGAAGCAGGAGGGGATGATGTATTACTTGGGTCTTAACTGGATATTCAGCATCCTGAAAGGAAGGAGGTGTTAATGGGGTTAAGGGTGTCCACAGAGATATGGTGCACCCAGAAACCAGCAGCCCTTCTGCTACTCTTCAGCCTATGAGGAGCCACAAGGAAAGCATTGTTGGAACTCTCTAAGAGCTAGTCATGAGGTTCCTCTGGGGGAACACAGGCCAGGCCAGAGGGCATAGACCCTCCAAGGGTCCAGTGGGGAAATGGCTGAAGAGGAAGGGCAGGTTGAGGTAAGGGCAGATCTCTATTACCTGTGCTGTCTTACTGCCTGTGGCCCCCAGGTGTGGGTGCACACCTGCAGCCTGGTGTCATCCACTCCTTCTCTCCCTGCCTCCGGGATTTTAGGAAGTAAACCATTCTGCACTAAGCTTACCATGATAACTTTGTTGGAATATTATGAAATGGGTTTATGACCATACTATACAGCAAGGTCCAGAGAATCATGTTGGGCATCAGGAGGTCAGCACAGAGCCCATACTGGTGCTGTGCAGATCTCACAAGACTTCGCATCATCCTCACAGCACATGCTTGTTTCATTTTCAGGATCTGTGGCCGTGTCTTCTGTTACTACTGTTGCAACAACTATATCATAACCAAGCACAGTGGCAAGAAGGAGCGCTGTTGTCGAGCCTGTTTAAGGAAGTTCAGCGAAGGCCCTGGTTCCCCTGATAGCAGCAGCTCAGGCACCAGCCAGGGAGAGCCAAGTCCCATGCTCTCACCAGCTGAAGAGGGGCTCCAAACCATAGGAAGCCAAGGTGAGTCCCCTTCTCCCTGTGTATTTAGATGTTACTGCTGCCCCATTGTGGCCAGTTAGTTCAAGCAAGCTTCATTCAATGTTTTCCAAACTTAGTTGTCAAAGAGGTGCTAAAACTGTGCTATCTCCAACCGAGACTTTCTTTTTTGTTTTTAGTAGGATTAAAAAGGGAGTCACTTTCTCCTAACATGATTAAATATGGTTTAATATGATGTTTGTATATAATCAGACCACTAATGGAATATACCCTATATATTGGATAGTGTCCATCCACACCAGTAATTGTACCCAGAGTAGTCCAAGTCCTTCTCAGTCTCTCTCTCTTAGTGACTCAGGAGGCTCAGTAGTCTCCTTTGAGTCCTCCCATTCAGCCATTAAAAAGAATCACTATTTTGTTTCTGCTGGTTCTGCATCCAACACACCCTAACAAACTGGCCCAGGCTGTCCACTGGGTACTGGACTTTAGATATAGAGCCCAAGAGGCAGAGCTGAGGAGACACCTGCTCAGGTTTCTTCACTACCAGCAAGTAGTCCCTGTGAACTCTCACATTTGGCCTCAGCCTTTATGGGCGATCCAGGCAGCCTACAGAATCTTTTTTTCTCTCCTTTAATTGGACCATCAGGAGGTCAGCAGCCCTGTCATTCAAGGATGGGAGGGAGAGGTGTTTTGCATAGCACTAGGGTCTTCTTCATATCTTTTGCCCATTTTTAAAATATTTTGAAAGTCTTCTATATGTTCTGGATTTGCATGCTTTACCAGGTACATGTTTTACAGATATTTTCTCCATATATTCTAATAAACACACATTTGTCTTTTTTTTTTTTTTCTTTTTGGTTTTTCAAGGTAGGGTCTCACTCTAGCCCAGGCTGACCTAGAATTTACTGTGTACTCTCAGGCTAGCCTTGAACTTACAGCATTTCCCCTACCTCAGCCTCCCAAATGCTGGGATTAAAGGCATGTGACACCATGCCTGGCTCTGATACGTGTTCTTTATCAGACATAAGTTTTACATGTGTTTTCTCCCAACTTGTAGTTTGTTTTCATTTTCTTTTGTAGAACAGAAGTATTCAAAGAGCAAAAGTTAGGCTGGAGAGATGGCTCAGTGTTAGCATGCAAAGGCTAATGACCTGAGTTTGATCCCCCAGTACCCATGTAAAGCCAGATGCACAAGGGGGTACATGTCTGTGGTGCTCCTTTGCAGCAGCTAAAGGCCCTGGTACACCCATTCTCTGTCTCTGTCTTTTCCCTTGCTAGGCATGGTGGCACATGCTTTTAATCCCAGCACTCAGGAGGCTGAGGTAGGAGAATCACTGTGAGTTTAAGGCCAGCCTGAGACAACATAGTGAATTCCCAGGTCTGCCTGGGCTAGAACAAGACCAAAAAAGAAGCAAGTTTATGTTTTTGTGTATTATTTATTTGAGAGAATGTAAGAGAAAGGAAGAGGCTGATCGAGAGAGAGAATGGTTGTACCAGGGCCTCTAGCCATTGAAAACAAATTCCAGAGGCATGTACCACTTTGTGCATCTGGCTTTACATAGGTACTGGAGAATCAAACCTGGTATTTAGGCTTTGCAGGTAAGCATCTTAACTGCTGAGCCATCTCTCCAGCCCTATAGGTTTGATAAACTAAATTTATCTTTCATGAATCAATTTTTTTGGTGTCATTGTTTAAACCACTATTCAAAAACCTTTTTTCTTTTACAAGTTTTATGGTTTATATTTTTAGGGCAGTGATCTGTCTTAAGTTTTGGGTGTGGTAGCAAAGTATGAGTAGAGTTTTATTTTTGTTTGTTTGTATTTTTGGTTTTTCAAGATAGGGCTTCACTCTAGCTCAGGCTGACCTGGAGTTCACTCTGTATTCTCAGGGTGACCTCGAACTCATGGTGATCCTCCTGCCTCTGCCTCCCTAGTGCTGGGATTAAAGGCGTTCACCACCATGCCTGGCATTGTTTTATTTTTAATAGGTATCCAGTGGTTCCAGGCTCAGGCACTAGCCAGGGGAGCCCAACCATGGATTGAAATTCTTTCTCTTAAGATATCTTTTTTTTTTTTTTTTTTTTTTTTTTTTTTGTGAGAGAGATAGAGGGAGAGGAGGGAGAGAGAAAGTATTGGCATGCTAGGGCCTCAGCCAATACAATCGAACTCCAGACGTTTGTGCCACCAGTGGGCACTTGTTTCACCTTAGTGCATCTGGCCTCTGTATGGAGGCTAGAGATATGGCCCAGTGGTAGAGTGCCTGCTTAGTATATACAAGACCATGGGTTAAATCTCAAACAACACCAAAAAAAGAAAGAAAGAGAGAGAGAGAGAGAGAGAGAGAGAGAGGGGAAGGAAGGAAGGAAGGAAGGAAGGAAGGAAGGAAGGAAGGAAGGAAGGAAGGAAGGAAGGAAGAAAAGCCTTTATATATTTGTCAAAACCAGCTGACCTTATATTTGTTTGTCTATGTCTGGACTCAGTTCCTTTCCATTTCCCCGTGTACCTGTTCTTTCACCAACATTTTATTGTTTTCAGTTACCATAGTTTCATAAAGCATTTTATAATTAGAAGAAGTCCTTCACATTAGTTTGTTATTCAAGCATTGGCTATTGTAGGTGATTGAAACAATGGCTATTATAGGTTAATTGCTTTTCATACAAATTTTAGAATCAGTTTGCCAATTTCTAAAACAAAAAAAAAAGACTTTTGAAATTGAATTGTAGATAAGTTAGGGAAGATGATTTTTTTTCTCAGCATTATTTTGTATCCATGTTGCTCATTTCCCATCCTTCTGTCAGCCTCAGAAGACAGATTCAAGAGTATGGCTGAGACTATGGTATGATTGTCTTTTTCATTTTGTTCCTCCAACCTTCTGTTATAGAAATTTGGAATGAGGGGAGAATGTTTCCTATAGCAGAGCAGACTAACTGGGAATTTAGAGCTGTCAGAACTATTCTTGCCAAATATCCCAGGAGATTTCCTTGCCCTATTTTACTCATAGGTCTTCTAACAGTGAGAGGGTGAAACCATGCCAGGGTGCTGAGGTTGATTTTTTTTTTATTATTATTATTATTGTGGGTGCAGGGGGTTTGAGGTAGGATCTGGCTCTACTCTGGCTGACCTAGGATTCATTTAATTTCAGGGTAGCCTTGAACTCACTGAAATCCTATTTCTGCCACCCAAGTGCTGGGATTAAAGGAGTATACCACCATGCCCAGCTACTTTTTTTTTTTTTTTTTTTTTTTGAGGTTGCTGGTTTTGATTTCCCTCATTTCCTCCTTTTTTGTTTTTGTTGTTGTTGTTCTGCATAGCTGTACTGCTAACTTCCCAATATTCTCTCACTCCACCAGATCTATGCATGATAGCATATATATATATATCTTCTCTCCTGTTCTGCCTCTGCCTCCCAGGAGTAAACCCAGACTACAGACCACCAGACGATGTTGTGTTTGACATCATCACCGATGAGGAGTTGTGCCAGATCCAGGATTCTGGCTCCTCCTTGCCTGAAACACCCACAGAAACTGATTCTCTTGACCCGAATGTGGCTGAACAGTGAGTAAATGTCACCTCCATTTCCTGAGTGTTTGTTGTATGCCTGTCCCTCTGCTTTCTTATCAAAGACTAGGAGATTAAGCCATTAGTAGGAACCATATAAAACAGAAGTAGGGCAAGATGGCCCTTGAAGAGTGCCAGTGCTCAGGAAACAGGAAGCGCCACATCAGAGAATTTCTGGGAAGAGTGGATGGCATCTTGATTGAACATCTGCACTAAGTAAGGCCTGTACTTTGGCTTGAGCAACCATATTAGTCAGTTCAGACTACAGGGTAGAAACTACAAACTGGGTGGCTTGAACCATAGAAATGTGTTTACTCAGCTCTGGAGGCTGGATATCCAAGAGCAATGTGTCAGCAGAGGTGGTTTCTCTCCTTGGCTTTCAGATGGCCACCCTTAAAAAAATATATTTATTTGAGAGAGAGGTGGAGAGAGAGAGAGAGAGAATGGGCATGCCAGGGCCTTCAGCTGCTGCAAACAAACTCCAGATGCATGCGCCACATTATGCATCTGGCTTACCTGGGTCCTGGGGAGTTGACCTGGGTCCTCTGGCTTTATAGGCAAATGCCTTAACTGATAAGCCGCCTTTTCCTGTCTTCACATCTTATGTACATACTCCTATGTTGCCCTGTATCTCTTAATCTCTTCATACAAGGACACTGAAAGATTAGATTACTTACCTAATGCCCTCATCTTAAACCCATCCTTAAAGGCCTTGTCCACGTTCAGTTGCAGTCTGAGTGCTGGGAGTTTGGACTTCGACATTTGAATTCAAAAGCTGATACAGTACAACCTTAAAAGCCCACTTTGCTTTGCTGCCTTTGACCATGGCTTAGAGCAACAGGTTTCTCTTTAAATACTTTGCCACCAGACCCCTGGGCTTCCAATTCTGCTCACTCTTCCATCCACACACAACATGCCCTGAAGACCACTGGGCCATAGAGATTAGGGTGAATAGTGAGGCCTAAACAGTCAGGGAATTCTTCAGAGGAGGTATTTGGGAAAGGAGAAGAAAGTCCCAGAATCACATAAGTAATAGTGCATAAGGGGCTCTTTTGAGATGGTTGGGCTGGATTTATCTGTGAGCACCCATGGCAAGTCCATCTTTGGGAAACAGTTAGTGCCCATCACCAGTCCTGTCTTACTGGATACACAAACCATCCTGGATGAATGGCCAGTGCAAGCTTCAGAAGGACAGGAGCATCAGCTACAGGACCTACTTCAGTGCTTCTTCCCCGCTGACCCATTCAGTTATTTTCCAGTAAGGTTTATGAGGAGAATTTTGCAAGGGCCAACTTTGAAGTTGTAAAAGTGCACAGCATGCCACCATATTTAAACATTAGTAGTTAATGCTAAGGAACCCATAGGAAAAGGTCCTTGCATGGTGTTTTGCAGCCCCTGATATCTGGGCAAATACCATTCCTACAACAAAGCACTAGCTGTTCAGATGCTTTAGAAAATTTGTGTGGCTCCCAGGTCCCCATTATGATTTGAATCTGAACTCTCCCCCACAGGTTCATGTTTTGGATACTTGTTCTCCAGGTTGTGGTGCTATTTTGAAGGCTATGGAGCTTTTAAGAGGTTGGGCCTGGCTGGTGGAAGTGGGTCACTAGGAGCAGGCCTTTGAAGGTTATACACACCCTTGATCCTAACCTATGCAATCTGCTTCCTGGGCCATGCCATGTGAACAAGCTGGCTTGCACTCCTGCCACCAGAGATGGAGCTGGATCTGCCATGCCTTCCTGCCTATCATGGACTGAGACCCTTTGAAACCACAATCAGAAATAAGTCCTTCATTCCATAACCTAAGTTGCTTCTGTCAGATATTTTGTCACAGCAACAAGAACACTAACTAATAGAGAAAATTGTTACCAGAAGTGGGTCACTATTATGCTTAAATCTGGTTCTTTAGCCTTTGGGAGAAGAATGTGGGAGAGTTTGGAAATGCAGACCAGAAAAGCCCTATTATAGCATAAGCAGAGCTGAGTGGGCCATTCTGGTGGTTGTTCATAAGACCAGAATGCCAGCTGGAATGTGGACAGTAAAGACTCAGCTTATGAGATTTCAATTGGGAATAATGCTACCAGGTCTGGAGGCCGGCCATTCACGTTACATTCTGGGAAAATTTGGCTGTGTTTTGCCTGTGTATTGAGTGGGACTGAATTCAACAGTAAAGGACTAATTTATTTGACAGAGGAGATTTCAAGACAGCATAACATTGAGGCTGTGGCATGGCTATTGCTGACTGCCAAAGTCAAGTTTACACTTAGAATTGGGAGGGGGGAAAAAAGCAGAGCAGAAAGATGTTAAAATGTGAAGTTTGAGTGGGAAAGGAATATTAACACATTTAAAATGTGTTAAGAGGCTGGAGAGGTGGCTTAGCGGTTAAGGCACTTGCCTGTGAAGCCTAAAGACCCAGGTTCGATTCCCCAGTACCCACATAAGCCAATTGCACAAGGTGGTGCATGAGTCTGGAGTTCATTTGCAATGGCTAGAGGCCCTGGCGTAGCCATTCTTTATATATCTGCCTCTTTCTCTCTCTCAAATAAATAAAAATTTTTAAAAATATTAAAATTATGACAAAACAAGTTTTGTAAAAGTAACTATTATCGTTAAAGAGATTAACACCATTAAAAAAGAAGTAATGTACCTTGCATTACCCTGCAAGGTAAGCCATTACAGCCATACAGAGCTCTATCTCAAGTGCCAGCAGATCTTGGCATCATCCATGTGATGATAAATTTGCAGGCATGTTGAATACAAGAGTTAACAGAGTCATGGAGGCATACACCAAAGTTCTAGAGAAAAATTTGAGAGAGTAAGTAATGTGTAGCGCTGTCAAATTCCTTGCAAGTAAACCTTGAGTATACTATGCATAAAGCTTTGAGAGGGAAACCCCAGGAATATGGAACATCTGCCGAGGAAAATCTGTAGGTACCTTGTAGAAGTAGTTTGAGAGACAGCCCACCCATGTGGCTGGGAGAACACTTTAGGGTTACATTTTGCTACCACATTCCCTGAATGCCAGACATGAAGCTTTAAGATTAATTTTACCCTGATGGGTTTTGGTCCACTCAAATGTCTTTATTTTTTCCCCTCTTTTTTGGTTTTTTGAAGTAGGGTCTCACTCTAGTCCAGGTTGACCTAAAATTACTTCACTATGTAGCCTCAGGCCATCCTTGAACTCACAACGATCCTCCTACCTTGGCTCCCCAGTGCTGGGATTAAAGGGGTGTGCCGCCACGCTCAGCTGATCTGCTCTTTCCTTACTCTGCCCCCAGTCCTCCCTCTTGGAATGGGAGTGTCTGCTCAGTGCTTTTGTCTACTGGAAGTATATAACTTCTTTACCTTCCTTTTTGATTTTATAGGGGCTCACAGTTGAATTTGCCTTGATTCAGAAAAGAGTTTGAACTTTCAACTTTTGAACAATGTTGAGATTTTTAAGACTATGGAGACTTTTAAAGTTGGAGTAAATGCATTTTGTGTTGAGATGGCCATGAGCCTTTGAGTCTAAAGAGCTGAATGTTAATCTGAAATATCCACCATAGGCTCGTGTTTTGAATGCTTGGTCCTAGGCTTATGACACTGTTTTGAAGGCTGTGGAGAAGAGGTGGGCCCTACTGACAGAAGTTACTTAATAGAGTTTACTAAGGATGGACCTTTGGAGGTTATGTATACCCACGGTTCCTGCATTGAATTCTCTGCTTCCTGGCTCATGCCTTGTTAACAGACCTACTCCCATTATCCCACCACTTCAGATAGAACCATTGTGTCATTCTTTCTTCACTGTAATGGACTGAAACTTTCTGATACTGTGAGGCAAAATAAATCCTTCCTCTTTAAGTTACTTCTGTCGAGGCTTTTTGTAACAGCATTGGGAAGAGTGATCAGTATAGTCCCAGGTGTTGCTTGGCCCACTTTCACTCTGGTAAAGGACTGCCCTGAGCTCAGGCTGACTCAGGGTGAAATCTCTACCTCTGTCCTATCCAGAATGCAAAGTGGGACTGGGAGTCCCCTGTCACATTGGAGGGACTGTATTTCATCTGCATGAGGCTGACAGTACAGCAGACCTCAGGCTCATGTGCTTGTTCCTTTACTATAGTCAGGGCTTTCACCACCCTGTTGAAATTGCTGGGCAGAACCCCTTTCTGCCAACTTATTGTTGCTTTTGCAACTTTGGGCCAAACCTCTCCTTTTGCAATGTTCCCTTGATATGTATTGGCCAGTAGTCTATGGTGCTGTTCCTAACCCCCATGGCCCAGTGGTCCCTACGGCCTTTTCCTTTAACACTAAGCCACATTTTGTCTCTGTCACTTAGCAAAGCCATGTAAGTTAAGGGTAACACCCAGGAGGACAGAATCTGGAGGGCTAGGAAGATACCATTGGCTTGAAAGTGGCTCACTGCCTATTGTTACCCTGCATGAAGTGACCACTCTGTAGCTCCCTCTCTCCTTACCATCTACTTTTCCCTTTTCCAATAGGAACAAAAGCAGAAGGTGTCCTGATTGCTAACCAATATGTGTAGTTCTGTTCTTGGGAAATTGTTTCAGGGAAAGGAAACCACCAGTATGTTGACCTGTGGTCTGTGAGGTAGATCTGGGAATGACAAATGGGAGCCTCCAGGCCCTGCCCTTAACTATGTGGGAGAAGAGCCACCTCGTCATACCAGCAGGAGACCTCACTGTGGACTGTGTCAGCTACAGATAAGCCCAGGCACATCTGAGAGCTTTTGCTTAACATTCCTTTTCTTCCCAAGTTTAAAACTAAATCAGAACTAACAGGAGTCTGAGAAAATGTAGGAGACACAAAGCCCTGTGTTTATATCAGCATTCCTCACTTAGAGACTTAGAGAAAAAAATAAGCAAATCCAGGGTGCAAAATAATAGAGGAGTGATTCAAGAACCAGGTCCAAGCCCCTGTGAGGGTGGAGGGATTAGGTCTTTGGACACGGTGCTATTGAAAGCAGTAGTCAAGCACTTTCCCTGCCTGCCACCCTTGTTCACCCTCTGTTGAGCCTAGCACTGCCTGTTGAGGAGAAGGTACTATAACCTGTTATACAGTGATAAAGCTGAAGCCCCTGGAGGCCAGGTAACTTGTCCTGTTGACATAGTGTAGTAGCTAGGCTCGGTGCCCAGAACTCTTCTTCCAACTATAGGTGACATTCATTTAGGACAGTTTGACCCTCTCCTCAGTGTCCCAACTGCCTGTCAAACCTGCCTATTTCCCTACAGCCATGTCCACTTTCCAATTAGACATAAGGCCAGGTTTTTTGCTTTGCCCCACATGGCATTGATGGTACACAAAAAAGTATCCATATCAAACCTCACAGTGAGACCAGCAGGACCTTCTAGTGACCCCTTCACATCTGGCTTACCCTGAATGATGACATGAAGCAGGAGTATACCCTCACCTGTAATGGATAGATATTCTTAAGAACCCTCTAGACATGCCTGTGTATGTTCCTCTCTCCAGGTCCTAGATCCCATCAGACATCTCTGTTACCCAGGTTTCCAGTTACCCTCCATGGTGGAAAGTACTTGTTGGCTACTGAGTCAGGAGGGACAGTAGGGCCAGAGCCAGCAGAGATACTAGGCATTAGCTTCCTTAGCCTCTGCCCAGACCCCACTTGCCTAGGCCTGGCCTCCCTCCTACCACTGGGTATATGGGCCATTCATAGTAAAGAGTTTAAGCTTCAGAACCAGACATACCTCCAGCCTCCATGGCCTTGGCAAAGCATCACCTAAATGTAGCTCCCCAGATATTACAGAGGAACCTGAAAAAGCATCCGTCCCTCACTGATCAAGAAAGGCCTCCTATGAAGCCTGGGCCAGGAGCCTCCTGTGGAGATATATGGTTTTCTTAATGTTGACTTGATGTGGTTTTGATGTTGGGTAGAAGTGTATGAGAGAAAGAGTGTATGTGTGTGTCTGTGTCTGCCTGCCTCAGTATCTTCACCCTATAGCCCTGTCGTCTTCTCCAAAGGAAAATACCTCAAGTACCTAGATGACACTGGGTAAGCTGAAACCCTCCCTCAAAACCTGCTTGCCAGTAGTTGTTTCTGAACTGGTGCATCATCAAGTGCTGAGGGGAGCTGTGGTCACCAACCAAGAAGTCTAATGCCTCCTACCTGAAAAACAAAACAAGGGCAGGATATGATGGTTGTGGTTAAGGTTCAAAAGCCATCTTGTGCCTGGGTTAACCCAGTACTTCCGCCTACAGAATACAGAGTTGGCAGGCCCCCTGTGGTCTGGCACCTGCATGAAAGCTTTGTGTCCAGCATTTGGAGGCAGAGGCTGTTTCCATAGAAGCAGCCCATACTCTGCTGTATGAGCCAGGTCTCCCAAAACAGCATTTAGTGACCATGAACCTGAAGGACTGGCCACCTAACTGGGGAGCTACCAATGGGGGCTGTATATAAGCCAGAGTGACCAACAAACTGATGGCTCCTAGCTCCAGAGCTCCTCTTTCTACTCTCCTATGTTATTTTCTCCTCGTCCAGAGCACTCAGTGTGAACTCTTTGGTAGCCAGGTGGTCCTGGAAGGAGGTCACCATGTGCTTACATCTCAGAAGATATGGCCATCCATGGCCTCCATAGCTCTAACTGGGACTAGATCCTCTTAAGTGTTGCCACCACCCTCAGGATAGGAGAGCCCTGTTAGAGGTAGCGCAGTCTTTGCTCTCAGATCCTGAAACAAACCCAGGACAATCTGGATTCAAGTAGAGTCCACTCCTTCATGACACCCAGGCCTTTGACACTGCCTGCTGCTATGGGTAGAGGGGTAGCCAAGGGCAGAGAGAAGATCTGGCTGTGCCCTTGTGACCTTAGCCACTATCTCTGAGGGACTGGAGCCTACAACAGCAGCATTTTTGGTTCTTTAGCTATAATGCCAGTGGCAGCAGTATTCCTGTGGGGATCCTGGGAGAGAGGGTATAACTTAATAGTACCTCTTTCCCATTTGACTTGCTTGACATCCCAGAAATATTGTTAACCAATGGTGTGGCTGGTGAGCCAGTCCTTGGAGAGGCTGTCTAGACTTGCCTTGGGGCGAGTCCCACCTGCGTCACTGTAGAGTATTTGTGCAGATGCTATAGGGCTGCCTGCTGGCTCTTCTTTTCCACTTAGGGACTATGGCTCCTGGGTTGGTGTACTTTGGGACCAACTCATGACTCCAAGAGATTACATAAGAAGAGTGACAGAAACTCTCATAAAAACTAATTAAGAGGTTAAAAATCAGCCTTCTCACCCTTCAGAGGGCAAACTAGTTATTTGGGTTCTTATTGTTATTTTTTGTTTTGTTTTTTCAAGGTAGAATCTCACACTAGTCAAGGGTAACCTGGAACTCACTCTGTACTCCCAAGGTGGCCTTGAACTCACAGTGATACTCCTACTTCTGACTCTTGGGTACTGGGATTAAAGCTGAATGCCATCATGCCCAGTTCAGAGACAACTGTTTGAAGGAACACTTGATGGTGTATGTAGCCTGCACACAGCATGAAGCTCAAGTAGTCATGTTTATAAAGCAATGTGTGGAGCTGGATGTGGTGGCACACACTTCTAATTCCAACACTCGGGAGTCAGAGGTAGGAGGAGCACTGTGAGTTTGAAACCAGCCTGAAACTACATACTGAATTCAAGGTTAGCATGGTCTATAGTGACATCATACCTTGAAAAAAAAAAGTGTGGGGGCCCTCTGAGGTCTAGCTGTGCTCCACTGGGCCAGGATGTACATGGAGTACCTTGCACCTCCAGAAAATAGCATGTAGCAAGCCGTGTCTACACATTCACCCACTGGGCTGGCATAGAGGGCCTCTATTTTATGACATCCCATCTTATTTTTAGAGCCCTTTTATCCACAAATCAGATTGTGTATAACCAAAGATGGCCCTGAACTTCTGATCTTCCTGCCTGTGTCTCCTAAATGCTAGGATTACAGGCATGTACTACCATGTCTTGTTTTTATGCATACTCTGGGTTCAACCCAAGACTTAATGCATGCTAGGCAAATACTGTACAACTGAACTGTATCCCAGTCCATTGTTCTAGGTATTTTACATGTGCTATCTCAAGTTTTCCTCACATCAGTCCTGAGGGATAGGTCCTTTTATGATCCATATCTCACCAAAACTTGTGGTCAGAGGTTAAGAGATTTGTTTCAGGTCTTACTAACCATTGAGGGGCAGGGAAATGGCCCAGGCCCAAAGTTAGCTAGCTGCTTGTGCATTCTACTCAGCTAATGATGCTCCACATTTGGGTGGGTGACTTGAGGGTAGGGTACATATACCCTACACACACCTTTAAGCTCATTTGACATATTGCCAGGATCCAATTCACATCGTGAAAGACTGCTACCTAAAACTCTGCCTCATCATAGAAACATATTATAGAAGTTAAACAAATGCACCCCACATCTTGGGTAGGAGGCTGAAAACCACTGAGAGTTGAGGTTGTTACCATTGACGTATTCTATTTCATGTATAGATCGCTGCCCTGAAAGTTTGGCTTTAACTTATTTCCTGTGCACTGAGCCCAAGAAGTAACAGGATTTTTTTTCTCTTCTGGGCTCAGTGCACAGGAAAAAGGGTTGCTTTATTTTCAGTTGCAGGCATACCATGTTAAATAGTTTGGAGGCTTTAAAAGATTTCTTAGTCGTAGCCAGGCATGCTGGTTTATGCCTTTAATCCCAACACTCAGGAAGCAAAGGTAGGAGGATTGCTGTAAGTTCAAGGCCACCCCGAGACTACATAGTGAATTCCAGGTCAGCCTAGGCTAGAGTGAGACCCTACCTCAAAAAAAAAAAAAAAAAAATTCTTAGTCATGAAACTCAGGATATTTGATGTATATGTAAATATATTTATTAATGTGAGTGACAAGCATTGGGTAATTCCATTATTTAATAAACAAAATCACTAGAGTCTACTCTGAAGGTGCTGCTTAGATATGTTACAGTCTTAAGCTCTGTTTTGTACATTTCATGGACCTCTGGAATTCTTAGCTAACTAATTTGTTTTGACCCATTTACAGTCCTTGGTGCTGGTCCTTCTAGGGCTTATCAGAGCATAAGCATGTGCTTGGTCTTGTTCCTGTCAGGTACCTGGTGACAAGTGTGAACTACATAGGCCAGAACTTGTTTTTAAGATTGCTGTAATCTCTACTGCTTATGGTCAGAAGTCTTCTGAGCTTGGGAGGCCAGTATGTCACCTGCCATCAAGTTTTGTTGGCTGTGCTGCCCTCTTCCACCTCCAGCCCAAGCCTAGTAAAAGAGAACCTAAGATCTTAAGAGTCACACATTACCCTCCTTGGTTTCAGCACTCTTAGTGATAGAAGAGGGAAAGTCTTTGAACACCTTTGAGTGCTAGGCCAGATGTTAAGTAAAGAACAGGATGTGTTCATATATGAGAAGCATTGCACACCAGCCACCATGTTCAGTAACTTCTTCATGAGAATACACACACTATAAACAAACCTTCCTCATTGTATCCAGAGGACACAGCCATGCTCTTCACAAGTCTAAAGCCAGCTTCTCTAAGCCCAGGCAGGCCTACAGTTGGAACATGCTAGTAGCCTCTGCATTGTGGGAGGCAGAACAAGTCTTGGAATTCTCCTCAGAAGACTTCCACTGACTTGAGACCCCAAGGTAAGGGATGCAGCCAACATCCTTCACAAATTTCCAGAAGTTCTTCTGGAACTTCAGGCCAACAAAGGCATAGAGAACAGGATTAAGGCAGGCCCGCAAGTATGCAATGGCCTCAGTCACTAAGATGACATACTTAAAGCTAGTCATGGCATGGTACTCCCAGTTTGTGCTCTGGATGAGTTTGGCGAGATTGAAGGGTGTTTGGGTCAGCAGGAACATAGCCACTACCAGCAAAATGATCTTCAGTGACTTGTGCTTCTGGAAGCCTCGAGCATGAAGCAAGGTCATTATGATGCCTGAGTAGCACACAACCATAGTGAGCAGTGGCATGAAGAACCCCAGAGTCATCTGTGTGGCAAGGACTGCAGTGGAAATGGCTCCATTGTGGTAGATACAGATGAGCTTGTCAAGATACATGACATTGCCATAGATGATCTGTGGCAAGGAAACCAACAAGGAGACCACCCAGATGATAAAGCAAAGGACCTTGCCCCACATCATCCTCTTGGCCTGTTGGTTGAAGGCCTTGGTTGCCAGAACAACTGCAGTGAAACGATCCACTGTGATGCAGGTGAGAGTGAGCATAGATGTGTAGAAATTAACAGTATAGATGCCACGTAGAGTCTTGCACATGACTGTACCAAAGACCCACTCATGGGTGCCTGCATAGGCCCAGAAGGGCAGGGTGCAGACAAACACCAGGTCAGCCAGGGGCAGGTTCATCAGGAGCAGGTCCGTCAAGCTCTTCATCTTCTGGTAGAAGAAGTATATGACCAGCACCAGTGAATTCCCTACTAGGCCAAAGGCAAACACTACCAGATACATGCAGGGCAAAAAGACCTTGCTGAACTGCAGGAAATGCTCATGCTCTTGGCTGCTGTCGCTGGAGTTGTCAAAGAGCCAGTTGTCTATGTCATCAAGCTCTGCCATGACATCTATTCTAATGAACACCTATGAATCAAAAATGCATTAGTTCTGTTTGGGCTGAAAATAACATTCCTGCCTTCCCACCTTCAGGGAACTGTCATCCCTAATCCCACTCCTTGTCATGCTTAGTCAAAGCAGTGAAGACAGCTGTTTCTGCAAACTGCTCAGCTAGAACAAAAGACTCTTCATTAGTCCTAAAAATTTCAGGATCTCACCCAGCAGACCCCACACACATCCCATAAAACCCTTTGCTCAGTTGTTTTGGAAACAAAGCCACCAGTCAGTCTGTGGTGGCTTGATTCAGGTGTCGCCAATAAACTTAGATGTTTTGAATGCTAGATTCCCAGCTGATGGAGATTTGGGAATTAATGCCTCCTGGAGTGTATTGTTGGGGGGGGGGGGCTTATGGATGTCATAGCCAGTTTCCCCATGCCAGTGTTTGGCATACTCTCCTATTGTTATTGTCCACCTTATGTTGGCCAGGGGGTGATGTCCACCCTCTGCTCATGCCATCATTTTCCCCTGCCATTGTGGAGGTTCCCCTCGAGCCTATAAGCCAAAATAAACCTCTTTTGCCTACAAGCTGCTCTTGGTTGGGTGATTTCTACCAGCAATGTGAACCTGACTGCAACAGTAAAGTGGTAACGAGGAGTAGGATTGCTGTTAGACACCTGACTGTGTCTTTGGCCTTTTGGAGCCAATTTTCAAGAGGAATGTGGAAGGATTTGAAACCTTGGCCTAAAAGATGCTTTGCAGTGCTGCAAGTGCAACTTGATAGACTATTCTGGTCAGAGTTGAAAGACCTGAATGCAGTAAGACTGTGAGGTTTGGCTTATGAGGGTGAGAAAGAGCTTTGCCTCAACTGGGCTGGCAGCTTGTGTGGGAAGCTTGCTGTTATGCCTGTATCCTGAGAAGTTATGTAGGGTTGCTTTGCCTAGAAATGGACTGGTATGAGCAGAGGGATATGACACAGAAAGAAAAATCTTTGGATGAACTGCTGCCTGTTCAGCTGCAATCCAGAGATTACAACCTTTGAGATTGGGCCAGCTGACCTGCACTGGGGCAACAGAAAAAATATAGACTCTTTTGAAGGTGCCTGAGTGTTCAAGGAGTGTTCTGTTCTTCAAAGTCGGCTTTATCTCCCCCCTCCCCCGCCCTGGATTAACAAATTGGCACCCTACCTGGTATTGTGGAGTATAAGAAATGCAGGAAAGAGAGGGTCATTGAATTTGCAACACAGTCTTGTGTTTTGGAAATAGCCATGAGCAGTGTGAAGCAGGTTTGCTGGTTGCCTGCATGGATAACCCATGGGGCTATGAGGATGAACCGTGGCTTGCAGTGGAGACCCGGTGGAGATGCCGGGGCCACAAGATGGCTGCTAAAGAAAGCTGCTGGCCTCGATCAAGTTTCCTAGGACTGGGAGTAGCCTAGCTGGAGGGGTAGAACTGGAATGCCAGAGACTTATTGCTGGTTAGAATTATCGAACTTGGAAATTTGTCACTGGCTAGAGTTGTTGGACTTGAAGCTACAAAGTTTGAAGTTTGCCCTGGTTGTTTTAAATCTCGTATTGGTTGAATATTTCTTTGGTATTCCCAGTGTCATCTTTTGCAGTGTGAATGTTTATTCTGTGCTATTGTGGGTTTTCTGAGGTTATTTTTTTTGGTATTGTGGTTCAGTTAAAAGACCTTGGATTATGGGAATGTATGAACATTATTGGAGTTGATAAAAATTATGGGGACTTTCAAAGTTGGATGAATGTATTACATTTTACATTGCATATGGTTATCAGTTTATGGTGGCCAGGGGCAGAATGTGGTGGTTTGATTCAGGTGTCCTCCATAAGCTTAGGTGTTCTGAATGCTAGGTTCCCAGCTGATGGAGATTTGGGGATTTACACCTCCTGAAGGGAGTGTATTGTTGGGGGTGGGCTTATGGGTGTTATAGACAGGTTCCCCTTGCCAGTGTTTGGCATACTCTCCTGTTGCTATTGTCCACCTTATGTTGGCCAGGGGGTGATGTCCACCCTCTGCTCATGCCATCATTTTCCCCTGTGATTGTGGAGCTTCCCCTCAAGCCTGTAAGCCAAAATAAATCTTTTTCCCACGAGGTGCTCTTGGTTGGGTGATTTCTACCAGCAATGCGAACCTGCCTGCAGCACAATCAAAGCAGACAGTGGTGCTGTGGGAGCACAGTACTACTGGAATGGGAGAGTCTGTTTCCACCAGGTCTCACAGCAGGTGCCTGCCACCCTCTGCAATGAGTGCATTTTGCTATTGGGAACATCAAAATAAGTGCCTTGTTCAGAGGACTTTCTGGTGACCACAGAGGCTTGAGAAGACAAGGTCTCTGCCTTGGTAGGCAGTCCGTGTTTATTCTCCCCTCATCTGCATGGGTTCAAAAGGGCAACAGATGGGGAAACACGGCAAAGAAAATGCCTGGCTGTCCAGTACTTTGAGCTGGATGTCTTTGTGACCAGGGAATTGTGCTGCCGCCCTCACTCTCAAGCCAAACTTCCCCTTTTTCATCTCTCACAATCTATGATGTCCATATCAGAGCCTCAGTTCCTAGAGATGTCTTGATGCTGAGGAAACTGGGAAGGTGGATTTCTCTACAAGGAGACATAGCAGTTCAGGACATTAGGGCCTATTTTCACAAATAGAAAACCAATTGAAAGAGGGTTGGCTGCTTCACTGAGCCTTGTAGCAAAAGGCCACGGGGCCACCTTTCTTGGATCAGGGCTCCATCCTTCAAGGTTGTCATTTCCCTTGACCTTTCTCTGTCCCATGACCTTACCAAAAATCACAGGCAGCATATATCGTAATATAACCTGTGGCGTGGTTATAGGGACAGCTGTGGCAACAACATTGTCGTGGGTGTACCAAGTCAGTCTTGCCACTGACCTATGAATGTTTGCTGTCACTGGCTCATTTTCTGTGCCCCAGGCTCATATCCTGCCACTGTTGGCTCCAGAAAATGTCTTAAAAAGAGTAGGTATTTAGGTAAAATCTCTGTAAGATTAATCAGCCAAAATATTGCCTGGTCAGATGAGGGTATGTAAAAGGCAATGTCACCTCCATCTTCTAATCCACACAAAGTCAGTTCTTTCCCTGAAGTTGAGTCGTAAGTGGAAATGGTTTCCACTCGGATGTTTTGATAGCCTTCACCTCCCTGGGCTCACAGCCTTTTCACCCCAGCAAGTAAGGACATTGCCCTTGCATTAATACTGCGCACTCACTCACGTAGTCACCTGCATACACTCAAAATTAATAAAATAAAAAATTGCTGTCCCTTATAGAAAAGGTTAAGGAAAGTCTTTATCAGCTTATCAAAATAATATGCTGATTTCTGAAGATGAAGAAGTAACAAAACTCAGAACATTTGTAAAAACCTGATAATTATAACTAAGATGTAAAATGTGACTGAAATATGTAAGGAGCATTTGTGGTCCTTTTAGAAGATGCAATATATTTAAATTGCTCAGAACAATATAACTATGAAATATATAGAAAAGCATTAACTATAACTAGTATAAGTAAATGGCACTCCTCATCCTCCTGCCTCTACCTCCCCAGTGTTGGGATCACAAACATGCTCTAGCATGTCTTCTTAACCTTTTTTGATCAAAAACCCCTTTGAAAATCTCATAAAAGCTGTAGACCTTCCCTGAGAAATAAGGTATGCACACCTGTAATTCTAGGGGCCCATGAACCTCATATTCTGTAGACCCTGTAATTTTGGCTACAATTTAAAAATCATACAGAAAGGACCAAGTCAGTTTTGGCATTTGGTAGAGTCAAAAATTATTGTTTCCTTTATGTTTCTGAAGTTTCTTCAGTAGCACATTGATTTGTGCTGAAAAAGAAAGTGAACAGTAATCTGGGACAGCAGCTTGTTTTGTAAACTACCAGAGGAACGAATGGAAAGGAAAAAAAATATTTGGTGACCAAATAGGGATAGTAACTAGACTTTTCCAGTCCCTGGATGAACCCAGTTTGCACATTACTGATTGTTCATCTGCTTATAAGAACTTGCTCTGTGCTTGAACTGGGAAGTTTATTTTCCCATTTCTGACTCTCGTGGCAACAATGAAATGGGGACCAGGCACAGCTGAGCTCTGTATATAGACCATGCTACAGTTAGGCATCAGAACCCCAGCAAAAGAAAGCACATGACTCACCAGCAGAGAAGCCCTGTCGCTTGGTTCCAGAGAGGAGCTGCTTACTCAAGGTCTGCCTCTGCTTCTCTGTGATGTGGTCTGTTTCTGCAGAATATTTAAGAGTCCTGGGCTAGTGACTAGAGAAACCTACTCTTCCCCCACTCCTCCCATAGGTGGGTTCCACATGACCAGCCTGGGCTCATATAACTTGGAGTCAAAGATATGAAGCATGACTGATACCTTATGCCCTGTGATACCTTTACAGCCCCTTCTTATTGGCTTGGAACCTATTTTGTAAAGACCTGATGGATTTTTATTTGTAAATTAAAGGGAGGCAACAAGTTTGGCTCTACTAGTCCACTGAAGATAGTGGTCTTTGTCCATTGGAATTATTTTATTCACTAGTCAAACATCTGAGGCACATTTTGGGCCTGGGCCAGTGCAAATTCATGCTTTGGGCTGGGATTTGTGTGTGTGTGTGTGTGTGTGTGTGTGTCCACAATGAGGACTTCAACTGTTGATCCTCACAGAAACCCTGAGAGTGAGGGTTATCCACTTTGCAGGTGAGAATACTTGGGCCAGAGCTGAGATAACCCTTTGTGCATATAGCCAGTAGCTGGTGATTCAGAGACAACTCAAGTTTCTATCACTCCCAAACCAATGAACCAGGTGGTATCTAGATGACTAATTCTGCTAGAAGACCTGGTATAGTTGTACCCTGTCCCTGTTTCCCAGCTCACTGTACTCAGGCCCCTGGCAAGCAGTGCCTACTCCCCATGTTTGTCCTGGCTAGAATCGTCTTTATCTCCTAGCACCTCTCTTGACCCAGATTGTATACATTTTGGTTTGTTTGCATGATCCAACGTTGCTGACCCTTCTAGGAAATTACTCTGGAAGACAGGAACTGGGAGCAGGACCAAAGTCTAGATATTAACATTCAGATTTATTATAAGCTAGGCCCTGTGCTAGATGCTTCAATTATATGATGGTCTGCCCTTAATCACTGCTGCATTGATGCAGTGGATAGATGGATGAGTGCATAGGCTGTGCCAGTACTGAAAGGGAGATGAGCCAAAGTACCCACCCTTCCAAAAGAGACCTTTTAGGGCAGGACAGCCCTTTAGAAAATAACACTTAGCCCTG
This sequence comes from Jaculus jaculus, assembly GCF_020740685.1. Classification (NCBI taxonomy): domain Eukaryota; kingdom Metazoa; phylum Chordata; class Mammalia; order Rodentia; family Dipodidae; genus Jaculus; species Jaculus jaculus. The sequence continues at coordinate 378,976 of NC_059118.1, forward strand.
GAATCCTTAATCTAGAAGGGTTTCATGTTTTTAGGTTCACAGGACAGTGTTAGAATGACCAGAGCCTTATCAAACATAGCTGTACTCAGAAGTTATTTGTGCTGCATGGGAAAGAGCAGAGGCCTATCCCAGTGCCCTCCATGATTGTGCATGCATGTGTATCTGTGCATGAAGGGGTGTGGCTATGTGTGTTTGCAAAAGCAAGGTACATATGTTAAACTACTCTTAAGGGAAAATGCTAGTGCAATCTAGGAGCCAAATTCTTAGTTTAATTCTGATAAATCTAAGTTTAAATACCACCTGTAACTAGTGACCACTGTTGGATAGTGCCTTGAAGACCTCCATGCACAGTAAGTCTTGAGACTAAATTCAGGGCAATAAGCAATTTGGAGACCCAAACTTTATTTCAACTACTTTACAATAATGCCTTTTATTTATAGTGCTAATTGTCCTAGAGTCATTACCTTTCTTTGAAACAGTGCTCTAAGTGTCCCAAGAGTCAATGCTAATTGTATGTGGGTTTCCCATGGAATAATTGAGCATCTAAAAAAGAATTAGAGGAGTCTGGGCGTGGTGGTGTATGCCTTTAATCCCAGCACTTGGGAGGCCAAGGTAGAAGGCTCGCTGTGAGTTCCAGGCCACTGTGAGACTACAGAACCAATTCCAGGTCAGCCTGGGCTAGAGTGAGACCCTATCTCAAAACAAAACAAAATAAAAAGAGGAAGAAAGAAGAATTGGAGGAAGAGTGAAAGGGAACTAAGTGGCAGACAATGACTTTGCTGCTGCAGACTCACCTGTGATAATGACTTGCTCACTTTTTTCAGAAACCTGCATTCTCCAGCCAGAGCTGTGAGGGTGTGCTCTTCATTGTCGGGGTGAGGAGGGGAGGCTAGAGCGCTGTGGGCTGACTAGCCACAGGGAGCTAGCACAGGCAGTCATCCAATAGCAAGTTGGACATGGCTTGCTCAGTGAGCATGGGCCTGCAGGTTTGCGTGTTGTGGTCAGACCATAGGCACCAAGTCATCAGAAGTCAAGATCCTAGGCCTGTTCTTGGTTTTTATGCAGAAAGGAAGCCAGTTACCACAGTGGATGTGTCGCCATACTGTGTAACTCCAGCCCATGTGGTGACTGAATTCTTTTTTGTTTTGTTTTTTGTTTTTCGAGGTAGGGTCTCACTCTGGTCCAGGCTGACCTGGAATTAACTATGTAGTCTCAGGGTGGCCTCGAACTCTCAGCAATCCTCCTACCTCTGCCTCCCAAGTGCTGGGATTAAAGGTGTGCGCCACCACGCCCGGCATGACTGAATTCTTGAAATATGACTGGTGCAATCTAGGAGCCAAATGTTTAGTTTAATTCTAATAAATCTCAAGTTTAAAACCACCCATAACTAGTGGCCACTGTTGGATTATGTACTGAAGACATCCCCCACCCCATGGGAGGCAGATCCTAGCCGACAAAACAGCACTCATGCCTGTATGCTTAGCATGACAGGGTGGAGCCCTCCAAAGAAGATTGTTATCAAGGCATTGTGGGCCACTGATTATTCCTTAGGCTCTGCTCCTGGCAGGCTGCAGAGTTGAAAATGTCCAGTCATAAGGTGAAATACAGGTTAGGACATTTAGATGTGTGACAAAGACATGTTGCCTGGAGATACCTACTGACTCCTTGCCCAGAGGACTGTAAGCTCAAGGACCTAGAACCCCACAGCCTTTGCCTTGCTTATACATCTTTTTATTCCTATTAGTGGAGCCTTGATGACAGCCTCCTTTGTGGGCATTTGGAATAGGGAAGACCATTATCTTGAGGGTCACAATGCTGAGGCAAAGGCAATGTGTTCAGTGGGACACCCGGGAACACCTACATGATCAAGAGGAAAAACATTAAGATGGACATGCCACTTTGAGAAGCCACCTAGCTAGCGGTAGATCCCCTGGTGATAGACCCCCCTGGTGGAGCAAGGTGAGAAGGAAGAAAGATCCCTTTCTTTTTTAAAAGTTTTTTTGTTCATTTTTATTTATTTGAGAGCAACAGACAGAGAGAAAGAGGGGGAGAGAGAGAGAATGGGCACGCCAGGGCCTCCAGCCACTGCAAACAAACTCCAGACGTGTGTGCTCCCTTGTGCATCTGGCTAACGTGGGTCCTGGGGAATGAGGCCTCGAACCAGGGTCCTTAGGCTTCATAGGCAAGCACTTAACCACTAAGCCATCTCTCCAGCCCAGAAAGATCACTTTCTTTAAAAAAAAAAAAAAAATTGGACTGGAGAGTTGGTTTAGCAGTTAAGATGCTTGCCTGGAAAGCCAAAGGACTTAGGTTGGATTACCCATGTAAACCAGATGAACAATGTGGTGCTTTGTGTCTGGAGTTGTTTGCAGTGGCTAAAGGCTCTGGAGTGCCCATTCTCTCTTCCTCCCTCCTTCCTTCCTTTCTTCCCTCCTTTCTTCCCTCTTTTTTTATCTCTACCTCCCTCCCTCTGTCTTTCTCTCTCAAATAAATAACTAAATAAATAACTTATAAAATAAAATAATTTTGTTTTAATGTTAATATCATTACTGGGATTGAACTTTAAAATATCCCCTAAGTTTCCTAAATCCTAATACAAAACAAAAAATCACACAAAATTTCAAAAAGACATTTCTCTTTGAGCAGTGTAGTAGAAACTAGTACAAATTTTTTACAGTAAATTTGGAGATGTGCTTATTGAAATCAAGTGTTATTTAAAGTGGAATTCAGTGGTGAAGATTGAAAAAGAATAAACTCAGGACTTGGTGAGAATATTTGACATCTGGAAATCCCAGTATGAGAATTAATACACAGATGAGATTTTTTTCATCATGTGGTGTACATATGATAAAAATGTAATGTGTCTGTTTGTGTCAAAACAATATTTGTTTTTCAAAGATAATCACTTTACTAGCAAAGAAAGGGAATGGCTATACAAAGAGGTAGAGGGCCCCCTAGCGACCCTGGTTATGTTTCACACCATTCTCAAACTATTCTTTAGCCACCGAAGTTGTCTTGAACATTTTTTGCACATTCCACAGTATTGCATTTTACATGATTACCCATAAACATGTGACACATAAAACTGCTTGTGCTCACAGAATACAGTGTACTATATATTAATATTTCATGTGCTTGTAAAATATGTGTTTGTGTGTGGTGTAGTATATGCATGTGTATGTGCATATATGCCTGCTCCATGCATGTGCATGTGGAGGACAGGTTTCCTTCTCTTACTATGAACCATCATATTGCTTGAGATGGGTTTCTCCCTCAACCCAGAGCTGCTGTCCATCAGTGAGCCCCAGTTATTCTCACCGTCACCACCCCCCAAACTGGGGTTACAGATACGTGTGGCCACACCCAGCTTTTTATATGGGTTCTGGGAAATCAAACTTAGTAGTCACTGGCCCAAGAGACACCCCCCCCCGCCCCCAGGCTTAAGTAGCAAGTGATTTAACCTTTGAACATCTCCCCAGTCCTTGTTTGATTTTTTTTCTAAGTATTTTATTTATTTATTTATTTGAGAGAGAATGGGCACACTAGGGCCTCCAGACACATGTGTCACCTTTGTATCTGGCTTACATGGATCCAGGGGAATTGAACCTGGGTCTTTAGGCTTCATAGGCAAGATCCTTTTAAGCCATCTCTCCGGCCCTATTTGATTTTTTTTTTTTTTTTTGAAGCAGGTCATTATATATTAAATCAACTGATCATGACCCATTGTGAAACACCACTGAAAAGGAAGCATCCCTCCAAAGACCACACTTCTGCCTCCCTCATGCAGTTAGGGTCTATGGACCTTACTCTGCTGCAGACTTGAGTTTACTGGTACATGACACTAACAGCTATTTACCCCCATAGAGCACCAAAGACAAACCAAAGAAACAATTCTATCCTAATGTAGTATGATTACCTGTGAGTTTATTAGGGTTACTAGAATAAAGACAACTGCATCACCCAGAAATGAGGACTCAGAGCTGCCTCCTTGGAGCTCTGTGCACATGTGCCTCCTCTCCCTATCTATTGTTTACTGCTTATATAGCTTTGTGAAGAGTTGTGCATAGTCTTTCTATGTAACAACTGTCTATATGTGCTATGCTTTCTAAGAAGTGGGGGCCATATGTGCCCTTGCTCCTCCAGCATTGGTAGTCCATGCAACACAATTAGGCATCTTATACAGCTGCAAAGTCAAGGCTATTGCACAGTTGTATTGTGAGGGAAAGAGGAGGTGTATCCATCCATCTGTTCCCTTTGTATGAAACTGCTCATGCCACTTCCTGCCCCCTTGAATTCAGGCAGTGCTCTTGTTTCTCTATAAGACCAGCACTAAGGAAGCAGGAAATATTGGTACTGGTCTTGGGCCTACCCCACCATGCCCCTTGGAGAAGGCTTCTAGGCAATTTCTGCAGTTCTGTTCTCTTCCTGAAGTCTGTGTGTGCATAACATTAGAATGTGTGACAGCTTTTTTCACAGCTTTGTTCTCATTTCAGGGACACCACATCAAATTCTCTAACCCCTGAGGACCCTGATGACATGCCCATGGGGCAGGATGCTGAAATCTGCTTGCTGAAGACTGGAGAGCTAATGTAAGTGACAGAATGCTGAATGGGCCTCCTAGGCTGGCAAGGAGGAGCTCCAGGGAGGAGAAGCCATAGGGGAAGAAGAGCTCCTAGGAAGGAACATGGGCCCTGCAGAGCCAGGACTGGCCCCATCCAGGGCCCTGGACTTATACCTGTGGGGACTTTGGTATGTGCTATTTATTTTTAAGACATAATATATACATATGATTCACCTTTTGAGGTATGTAGTGCTTGGATTTTGACAAATATAATACAGTGTAGTCAATAACATAGTTAAGAAATTGAACAGTTCCCTGTTCCTCTATAGTTTTCCCTTCCCTACCCCTATGTTCTTTGGAACACCCCTGAATTCCCTGCCCTACATCTATGTCCTATGGAACAATTCCATGTGCCTCTAGTCCTCCCTTCCCTACCTCATACCTATGTTCTATGGAACAAATGGAAAAAGTTTCCATGCCTCTTATAGTCCTCCCTTCTCTGCCCCTATGTCTTTTTGTGTTTTGTTTTGTTTTGTTTTGTTTTGGGGGGTAGCGTCTTGCTCTAACCCAGACTGACCTGGAATTCATTATGTAGTCTCGGGCTGGCCTTGGACTCATAGCAGTCCTCCAACCTCTGCATCCCAAGTGCTAGGATTAAAGGCATGTGCCACCACGCCCAGCTTCACCTTGTGCCTCTATATTTTTCCCTTTCCTACCTCTTTGTTCTTCTTTGAAAGTAAACAAATTTTTATTGCAAGAGCAACAAATTTTCATTTTAGAAAGTTAGGAAAATAGAGATAAGCAAACTGTTTGGGTCTATATTATCAACTTAAATACCAAATAGAAACATTGTCTAATTAATAAGTTTATTTGGGAATAACCTTGTGGTATGCTATATGTATATTCAAGGAGGCTAAGATAAAGAAAAGTTGTTACAGACAACTCAAGTTGTTTTAACACAATAATCCCTATCTATAAAGATCCCAAACAAGGGACTGGAGAGATGGCTTAGTGGTTAAGGTTCTTACCAGCAAAGCCAAAGGATGCAGGTTTAATTCCTTAGTACCCACATAAAGCCAGATGCACAAGGTGACACATGTGTCTGGAGTTCATTTGCAGAATGCATCTAGAGTTTATTTGCAGTTGCTAGAGTCCCTGGAGCACCCATTCATTCCCTCCCCTCACCTCCCTCTACCTCTCTCTACCTTTCTCTCTGTCTCGCAAATAAATAATAACATAAAAAATAGATCCCAAACAAGGAAGACATCAGTCCACAACTGGGCAAAAAAGTCCTTACATAGATTGTAGAGGCCTTTGAAATGTTGTAGGGTTTTGTTGGTTTGTTTGTTTTAATTTTATTTCTAAGAGAGTAAGAGAGATAAAGATAGATGACAGAGTGGGGGAGAGAGAGAGAAGTGCACACCAGGACCTCTAGCCACTGCAAACAAACTCCAGATGCATGTGCCACCATGTGCATCTGGCTTACATGAGTTCTAGGAAACCAAAGCTGGGTCCTTAGGCTTCGTAAGCAAGTATCTTAAATACTAAGTCATCTCTCCAAACCTGAAATGTTGTAGTTCTGACAGTATATATACATATATATTTTTAAACTTTTAAAAAATATTTTATTTTCATTTATTTATTTGAGAGAGAAAGAGGGATGGAGAGAGAGAATGGTCACACCAGGGCTTCGAGATTCTATAAGTGAACTCCATACTCATATGCCACCTTGTGCATCTGGCTTACATGGGTCCTGGGGAATAGAACCTGAGTCCTTTGACTTTGCAGGCAAGTGCCTTAACCACTAAGCCATCTCTCCAGCCCTTGTTTTAAACTTTTTTATTGACAATTTATATAAGTACAAACAATAGAGTATGGTCATAAGTCCCTCCCTTTTCCCCTTCCCAAGTCCTCTCTCCATTGAATTTCTTCTTTCCAATTAGTCTGTCTTTTATTTTGATGTCACCTTTTTTTTTTTTCCTCCTGTTATGTAGGTCTTGTGTAGGTAGCAGCTGAAGTTATGAATATCAAGGCCACTTTATGTTTGGAAGACAAGTATTGTAATCATTCTTCCCTTTCCTTTGGCTCTTACATTCTTTCCTGTACTTCTTCCACAATGTTCCATGAGCCTTGGAGGGTGTGATAGAGATATCTCATTTAGTACTGGGCACTCCACTGATGGTCTGTTTGATAGCTCTTTAGACACCTTCATAAAAATTAGATCCTTTTCATTGTGATTTCCCTCAGGTCCTGGGCCCCCCACCAGTACGCCTATCTTTTCTGCCCTTTAGTTATACTGTGCCTGCTGCTCTATGTCCAGGTATTTTAGTTGTATTTATGGGGAAGAACAGGAAAATATTTGAAAATGTTCATAATGAAACTGTAAAAGTCTTCAAATAAAAAAGTGAGAAAAATTCTGATGTTAAGAAATAATTGGAACAGAATCTGAGACAAATCCTTAAGAGAATAGTATGAAATTGATGCAGAGCATAGCTCAGCTATACATGTGAAGAAAATGCAAGAATGACATTATCTTGAAACCAATTTTTTTTCTGCTGAGTTAAAGAGTTACAGTAAACTTAAAGCTCACCAAGCACACTGCAGGAGGATCTGAAAACATTTTTTTTTAATATTTTTATTTATTTATTTATTTGAGAGCGACAGACAGAGAGAGAAAGACAGGTAGAGGGAGAGAGAGAGAATGGGCGCGCCAGGGCTTCCAGCCACTGCAACCGAACTCCAGATGCGTGCGCCCCCTTGTGCATCTGGCTAACGTGGGACCTGGGGAACCGAGCCTCGAACCGGGGTCCTTAGGCTTCACAGGCAAGCGCTTAACCGCTAAGCCATCTCTCCAGCCCCTGAAAACATTTTAAGGGCAGGTTATCTCAGAACATGGAGAATTTGTTAGTACCTTTGGCTCATGTAAGCTGGAATTTCTGGAGTCCCTCAGTAGAACTTCTGCTAGGCTTCTTTTACATTGGTATTTGAGCACAGCTGCTACAGCCTTGATTTATTCTTACTGGTACCTCCTGAAGAAACTGAGAGTAGTTGTCCTCTCTGAGAGTGGATGGTGAGTAGAAGTGGATGGTGAGAGACGTGAGGCACCTTTCAGGTAACTGGTACAGGAGAATTGTGAAACACACAGTTACAAACTGAGCCAGTGTAGTGGGGTACTTTTTTCAGAATCAGTGACCTGTTAGGTGGTAATGTGGTATGTGCAATAGACCTGTTGCCAGAATTGACCTCCTCTACCTGCTTTCAAATTCTTGAATGTTACAAATATTGGTAAAAGGCTTTTAATTAAAAAAATAAAGTTTAAACACATGGAGAAGTATTGCATTGAATAAACTTATCATTAAGGGTCTATCAGAGCTATTCTTTAGAGTTTTTTGTTTGTTTATTTGTTTGTTTTAAATATTTATTTATTTATTTGAGACACAGAGAGAAAGAGAGAAAAAGAAAGAAAGAATGGGTATGCCAGGGCCTCGAGCCACTGCAAACGAACTCCAGATGCATGCACTACCACCTTGTGCATCTGGCTTACGTGGGTCTTGGGGAATCAGACCTGGACCCTTTGGCTTTGCAGGCAAGCTCTTTAACCATAAGCCATTCCTCCAGCCCAGGAATAACTTTTTGAAAAACAGTTAGCAAATTATACAAATGAGATGCATATGCAATACTTCAGAAGACATGAGTTTTCATCACCTCAAATTTACATACAAGCAAGAGAAGTAGTCTTTAGTAATAGTATGTTCATCAAGAAAAAAATATATATACAACTACTAACTATGCATATACATATAGGGAAAAATGTATAGTCATGCAAAACTTTAAAAATTGGCATCTTCTCATTTGTTACATTTTGTTGTTGTTGTTGTTTTGTTTTTTGTTTTTTGATGGAGGGTCTCACTGTGGCCCAGGCTTACCTGGAATTCACTGTATAGTCTCAGGGTGGCCTTGAACTCATGGTGATCCTTTCACCTCTGCCTCCCAAGTGCTGGGATTAAAGGCATGCACCACCATGCCCAGCTCTGATACTTGGAAAACATGATACCTGAAAAGTTGAAATGAGTAGGATATGAGTAGGATATTAAAGAAGAAAGCTCTAGGGACTAAAGATGTGGCTCAGCAGTAGAGTGCCTGGGGGCATAAAAAAAGTAATAGAAGGAAATATGATCAAAATAATTATGTACATGTTAGAAAATTGTCAATAAAAATACATATTTCGAAATTTTTAAAAGGTAACTAAAACTCAGTTTAATTTGATCAGCTAAATTTAATATAAGAGTGGACCTTTCAAGACACTAACAATATCAAATTTCTTTTAATAAAATTTTTTAAAATACATGGACAGATTACTACATCACTTAGAAATTAATTTCATTTTGACTTTAGGCTAACTTGCAGAACACTGGGGAAATAGCTAGATAAAACAAAGAAAATTAGCAAACTTTATTTTTGGGTACTTCCACCACTAAATAACAATGAAAAACTTTTTTGTGGTTGAAGAATTAGATTGATGATGATGGTGGTTAAAATTAAATGGGATCCTTAATTTTATTTAATTAAAGGGGAATCACACTATTCTGTGTCAAGCACATCTGAAGTGTTGCCGTTTGACAGTCCCTTAAGTTCCTACACAGTCCAAGGTGATGTTTCTCAGAGTAGAAGGGTCTATTTCCAGAAGGAAGCTTCCTGACAGCTCATTGTTTAGATCTAACAAGTGTGCAACACATATACACCTATCTTAGTTCACAAGAGGGGTGACTCAGAGATGCTTAAGATCCAATTTTTCTAGTTCTATTAAAAAAAAAAAAAAGTCAAAATGTCTGGAATTAAATGATTGACTACTTGCCAAAAATCTGTAAAATATTTACACCAGATAGACCAAGATTGATTCTCCAAGCATTCCTGACTCTTTGATCTTTTTTTTTTTAATTTTTTTAAATTTTAATTTATTTGAGAACGACAGACACAGAGAGAAAGACAGATAGAGGGAGAGAGAGAATGGGCGCGCCAGGGCTTCCAGCCTCTGCAAACAAACTCCAGATGCGTGCACCCCCTTGTGCATCTGGCTAACATGGGACCTGGAGAACAGAGCCTCGAACCGGGGTCCTTAGGCTTCACAGGCAAGCGCTTAACCACTAAGCCATCTCTCCAGCCCTCTTTGATCTTTATGACATAGTGGAACGTCAACAATGTATGGAACATATTATTACAGCCCTTTGGAAGATCGTAGACATGACATTGGTAGATTATAAGATCATAAGGTGGAGGGTTGATAGCACTCTGATAAACACACACACACACACACACACACACACACACACAAACATTTTCATTTGTAACATCTGGTTTATTTGGTGTTCGGACAAAATGCTCTGAAGTAAACGTTTTTCCATCAGGGTACTTAGGATGAGGAGGTAATCTGGAATCAAGGTAGCTACAGAACACATGCATGATGATAGCAGAATCAGTGGGCAGGTCTGTATCCCACTTGTGTCCTGTGAAGTCTCTACCTCTGTTCCATCTAAATAAAGTCATGCAGCCTCCCTAAGAAAGTTCTTGGATCCTTTCAACCAAGTATGGTATGAGGTCGAGATGCTACACAATTGTATTCAGTGTTGGGATGAGAGGGGCTTTGCCAGGGCAGCTTGTTTCAAGCTAATAATACTAGCCTTCCCTATTTATAGTTCTGGACCACCATTCATCTCATCTGGGTGCTGACAGACTCAATGTGTTGCACATGTGGCACTAATATTGTCTCATTGATTCAATTTCTGAACTTAGCTCTCCATGAATCCATATGATCAAGAAGTTGTCTATTCATAGTCACTCTTGCCCAAACCTCTTCTGCAGCTTGTTTAGAAGTGAGATTGGTTTCATTCTTATTAGCACATGGGTCCTGAGACCTACAGACCAGCTGATACTAAAACTTCCTTAAAGTCTGTGTGTAATCCCCCACAGAATAGCTGTAGATTCAGAAAGTAGGGCTGCTGGAAGGAGAATAGAGTCTAGACTACCCATCTTAGCTCTGTGCTGCTTCTCTTCTTCACTACTCAGGAAAGTGTCTAAAGTCCGCAGGTCCGTCATGTGGTCTTCTTTGTCAATGGTCAAGTTAGGGACACTGGGTGAAGAACTGTAGTGGGCTCTCAATCTACTGCTCTCTACTGGACCAACAGTGGTTGGATATGGAGGAGAAGAAGAGGGACTAAAGCTCCCTAGCTTATTATAACTGACCGATGAGTAGGTCACTCCAGGGCTGTAAAAAGTAATGCAGTTGAGGGTTGTATCCCATCTCACAGCTAGTGGGAAACTTGGGACTGGCACTAGGTGAACGAGATGGGCTAGAACTCAACACAATGTGCCCCTGAATTGAAGGGGAAGGTGGAAAGGGAGGCTCATTGGGTGGCTGCTAGATCACATGAAGGGGTAGTCTACACAACATTTGTTTTTAGCCCTAAAAGTGTATGCTGTCCAGGGCTAACAACCTGGACTTGTTGGTGCCACAGTATATTTGAAGTATCTCCAAAAATCAAATAAGGCATTAAGACTGAAGAGGGATGCAGGGGTAAGCTCAATATACAAGAGGGGTCAGTATGTCACATTATAATATATACTTCTCAACTTTCCAGTCATGTTAGTATACATCACTCTAGCCTTTTAGGAGACCCCAGGCTAAAACCACTTTCCTAGCTTCTGTTTCTTTTCTCATCTGGATGGTTCTGTCAAGAAGGGAAGGACTAGGACTTGCCTCTCCTTGCATCCTTCTTGCTTCTCTCCCAGGTGCTGCTCTCAGCAGTGGGAATCCTACCTACACTCTCCCTTGGCTGAGCCCAGGGGCAGATCAGCAGGTGCAGAACTCTTATGGTCCACATTCAGGAAGCCAAGAGACAACCCCCATCAACACACTGTGTTCTTCCAGTTTTTGGGTTTCTTAATCATTGGTTAACCTCCTTACTAACATAGCTTTGGAGAATAAATCTATCCATTCCCATGGCTTTAAAGGTCGGAAGAACTCTGTGTCACCCCTTGATTGTGCATTCTCATAGATCAAGCCTGTGTAAGCCCAGGTCAGACCCGTGTGAACCTGATTTCTTTTTTTGCTTATGTGTGTGTGGAATGCTGTGGTATATATGGGGGGTGTGTGTGTGTGTGTGTGTGCATGTGCACGCTTACCTGAGGCACCTGGTTTCCTGCTGTATCACTTTTTGATCTTTCTTACTTGAACTGGAGTTTCTTACCGATCCCCGAGCTTGCTACTTTTTCATGAGCTACAGTAACCCTCAGGTCTCTGCTCTGCTATGGGACGAGGGTTACAGACGCACATGGCCACACCCACCTAATTATGTGGGTCCTGGAGATTAAAATAAAGCTGTCTCTCAGGCATCTTCAGACTTTCATGCTTACATAGGAAGTGCTCTTTTTCACTGAGCCATCTCTCCAACCCAGGTTTTGCCATCATTTTGAGTCTTAGTTTCCTTCTGTAGAATGGGAATGACCATGCCTTTCTCATGTAGCACTTGGGATTAACAACAAATTGTGTAATAGGGGTGGGCTGTCAGCAAACCCTACATACTTATTTGAGAGGCTTTTATCCCCCTGTGAGCTGGAGACAAGGGACCCAGGCCAGGAAACTCCCACCCCTGACTATCACTCCATCATCCCACTGCAGGGTGGAACCTGGCACATTTGCCTATAGGAGGAAGTCAGACGATCTCTAAGAGGGGCTATGGGAGGGGTGTCAGTAGTCAGGTGAAAGGGTAAGGCAGGGAAGCAGAAAGAAAAAGCAGACGGTGGGGCAGCTTTACAAGAGCAGCAGAGCTGGGGCCTCATCTCTCACATCCTGCTCAAGAGGGGCCAGAGCAGGTCAGGCTATCCTTATGGTTTCTGTGGGCTTTCAGCTCACTTGGGCAGGTGCTGTCATCTATATCTTTCACAGCTCTAACTTTGTATCTAGAATTGTGCCAGCTGTGTAATCAGCACTCAAGAAACAGCATGGCATGAGTGGCACATCCATTGATTTTAATGTTAGTCGGGGTGCCCAGGCTTGTCCTCTGAAGAATGCAAACTCTGTAGTCACCTTGGAGCCCCAGATGACTTGGCAACAGACACAAAATGCCTTGGCTGGTGATTAAGTCCCTCTCTGAACTTTTGTTTTAGGATTAAATTGCCCCTCACAGTGGATGAGATCGCCAGCTTTGGGGAAGGCAGCAGGGAGCTGTTTGTGAGGTCCGGCACCTACAGCCTGATCCCTATTACTGTGGCCGAGCCAGGCCTCACCGTCAGCTGGGTATTCTCCTCTGACCCCAAGAGCATCTCCTTCAGTGTGGTCTTCCAGGAGACAAAGGACTCACCACTCGACCAGTGCAAGGTAGGGCAGACTTCATACTAGGTTCCTTATACATACTCTAGGGTGCCTTGACAAACCCTTCCCAGAGCATGGCTGTGACCCTCTGTCCCCTTCCCAGCAGGCCTCATATGGAATATTCTGGGCCATAACATCAGAGCAAGCAAAGCAGCTAGGGCATGTTCAGCTTGCAGAAGACATGACCCAGAAGCTCAGGAGAACTGTCTTCATGTGTCTGAAGGTTCAATGTGACCTTGGGATAGATCAGTAGCTGAAACTCAGAGGAAGGATTATAAATAGAGAGGTAGGATTCTGTTTAAGAATGACTTTTTCATTCTTAAACACATTAGGAGGTGTGGCCACCACTTCTGATTATTACCTTTGGGCATTGCATATGTCCTCTGCAAGGAGAGCGGTCTGTGGGACATTCAGGGCCTAGAATATCGATAGTGCCAGGATCATGGATCTCAGTGACTGCATGCTAGAAACACAGGCAGCCTTTAAATCCAGTTCCTGAGGCCTCAGCCCCCAGAGACTTAAGTTTATATCTCTGGGTGGGATGCAAGTAACCCTCAGTGACTTTAGAGAGCAGCCAAGTAGTGGGTTAAGGAACTCTGATGCTGGGCAGAGGAACCAGTCTGGGACACAGGACTGTCAGCTCAGCATGAAAGGACAGCACAAGACTTTGCTGCAACCTCAGAGTCACCAGGTCTACCAAGCACCCAGCACTGCACTCATCCAGACCAAGCACTGGAAGAGTAAGAGAAGCAGGCAGGGCCCAGAATTAGCCCTTCCACCTTCCCACCTAAAACTGAGCCATAGGCCTCTGCCTTACTCAGTCATATCCCAGTAAGTTCTCATGACACAGGGAATATGGGGACCTGGTGAAACTGCCTTACCTGTACTTCCAGAAGGTCTTCCTGGGGTGGCAACTACCCACTGTCTCATTGAATTTCTCCACAATGAACACAAGGGAGCAGAAAAAACCCATATGCTTATCTTCACCTGCCTCAGGAGGGGCAGCTAGTATCTCTGAGTTCCCCTGAAGTCATAAGCCTGGAGTTATAGTTACCTTCTCATTGCTGGGAGGAAACACCCAACCAAAATCAGCCTATGGGAGCAAAAAATTATTTTGGCTTAGAATCTCAAGAAAAAGTTCCATGATGACAAGGCAAAGACAGTAGAGCAGAGGCTGGCCATCACCTCCTTGCCACAGCAGCTGGCAAACAACAACAGAGAGTGAGCCAAACTCTAGCAAGGGGCAACTGGTTGTAGCACCCCTAAGGCTGCCCTTAACCATATACATCCTCTAGCAAGGTTCTGCCTCCCAAATTGCTATCAGCTGGGAACCAAGCATTCAAAACATGTGAGTTTATGGAGGACAACTAATGCAAACCACATTACCTGAACAGCCTATTTCCAGGTCTATGTTCTTAACCCCTATCCCAGGGACTTCCCATGTATTCCTGACCAGCCTGAGAAACAGGGTCCCATGCAGGTCTCACCACAGCAAAGGTGCAGCTGCAGTCACCATGCTGCTACTTGTCATCTATAGATAGCCACACATGGAAGTTCTGCTATGCCCCAGCCTCTGCAGGAGACAGAGAAAACACAAGACCCATACAGGTATAATCAGAGACCCAAGAAAATGGACGCTTTTGACCCCAGGTGGCCAATTCTAAGTGGGTATTGGAAGATACTTTGATTGCCCCTTGAAGGAGGTCATTAGCCAGAAAAGCAGACTTCGATGCTAACAGCAAAAGCCACATTGGAAGACACCTGGAGCAGCAGTTGAGGCAAGATGAGAGTCAGAGGAGCGTGCAGGCAAATGACCACAGACAGCAGCAGCCACAGCTCACATGAAGGTGAGAGTCAGAGGAGCATGCAGACAAATGAGCACAGAGAAGGGCAGCCCCGGCTCACGTGAAGGTGAGAGTCAGAGGAGCGTGCAGACAAATGAGCACAGAGAAGGGCTGCCCTGGCTCACGTGAAGGCAAGAGTCAGAGGAGCGTGCAGACAAATGAGCACAGAGAAGGGCAGCCCTGGCTCACGTGAAGGAGAGAGTCAGAGGAGCGTGCAGACAAATGAGCACAGAGAAGGGCAGCCCCGGCTCACGTGAAGGCGAGAGTCAGAGGAGCGTGCAGGCAGATGAGCACAGAGAAGGGCAGCCCCGGCTCACGTGAAGATGAGCTTCAGAGGAGCGTGCAGGCAAATGAGCACAGAGAAGGGCAGCCCTGGCTCATGTGAAGGCGAGAGTCAGAGGAGCGTGCAGACACATGAGCACAGAGAAGGGCAGCCCCGGCTCACGTGAAGGTGAGAGTCAGAGGAGCGTGCAGGCAGATGAGCACAGAGAAGGGCAGCCCCGGCTCACGTGGCAGCTGTCATGCATCCCGCCCTAGACCACCCATGCTCCTGGGGAAATCCTCATGGCCTTAACCTATACTAGAACCTGGGACTGATCCTTGATGACAGGAACAGTACAGCCAGGCCTGGAGCTTCCCATGTTAGGTTGCTGACCTGGAGCCTGGGGGCAGGGCAGAACAGTTCCAAGTTTTCCTGGTTGAGTTTACCTCCTCTGAGAAGGACCTGATCAAGCCATAATACATGCCATAAAATTCTCATTTAAAACATAAGTCGGTGGTTTGAGTACATTCACTTATTGCTACTGCCTAATTGCACCCTCAAAATAAACTATATACATTAGCAGTCACTTCCTAACCTACCGTGCATCTGCTTTGTGGATTTGTTGAGTGGGCCTGTTCATGTGAATGAAATCAAAATCATACACCCTGTGGCCCTTTTTGATTGGCTTCTTTTAAGTAACAACAAGCTTTATGCCAGTGACTGGGTCTCTGGAGCCATGAAGAGAGCAGTAAAACAACCTGGACTGTTTTCTGACACATCACATAAGCCAGACCAAGGTTCTGGGGTTGGTAGGAGGCACCCCAGAGGTAACATAGTGCTTAGACCAAGGCTACATGGAGTTACACACTATAGCAAAGACAGTTATTGCTTTATACATGTTAAATCCATTACACATTAGATTTTGAATTAATTTTTGGTTGTTATGCATTCAGAAACCTTTTACTATTGTCAACATGTTTGCAACTCTCACATTCAGCTACATAATTCAATGTGGGGTTTTGGTTATTGACAATATGATTGTTGGTAGGTCAGGTTTGCATCTGATTCTGTGTTTGTCTCCATTTGTCCCATCTGTGTTCTGTTCCCTTGTGTTTTGAAAGTATCAGGAAGGGCAGTTGACCTCACCCCGTTCCTCTTGTCAGGGCCCACTGTCCTTCATGCTGCTGCCCAGTGTCCTATAATGTGTTCTTTCACAAGTGTTTTCTGATTTTGATCATCTTTGAGGAACATAAATCTTGGCAGTTCTTCTAGGACTTTAGCATGCTGACTACTACTTCCCTCCCCCACCCTCAGGAACTGGGAATGGAACCCCAGGTCATTCTCTTATGGCATTCTCACCCCAGTGTCACTGAGTATTCGCTTTGTCATCTCCCTGAGCCCCATGTAGGACTTCACATTTGGACTTTGGGCCAATATGTAGGGCTTTCAGGAACTGTATTCTGTATTGAGAAGAACTTTGAGTTGGAAAGCAATTCATCTTTGTAACTACTTGGGATTTAGTTATTTACACACGTTAAAAAATTATTAATAGGAAAAGCAAAAAGTGAATATAATAAAGATTACATTTCTGAAAAAGGAGCAAAATTTAATTTTGTAAAGAATAGAAATGAAGCCAGGCATAGTGGCTCATACCTGTAATCCCAGCAATTGGGAAGCTGAGACAGGAGGAGACTTACTATGTGTTCAAGACTAATCTGGACTATGTAACAAGTTTGAGACTAGTCTGAGCAAAAGTGAGACTCTCTCTCAAGAAAAAGGGCGGGGTAGAGTAAAAAGAATAAAAATGGAAGCCAGGTGTGGTGGTACACACCTTTAATCCTAGCACTCAAAAGGCTGAGGTGGGAGGATCACTGTGAGTTCAAGGTAAACCTTGGATTACAGAGTGAGTTTTAGGTCAGCCTGGACCTACAGTAAGACCCTACCACAAAATAAATAAATAAACAAACAAACAGAAAAAAATTAAAATGGTCGCTTTTGGGCCCATCTGCCATATTAGGAGTTTGAAGTGGTGGATATAGCACCATGGTGGCTCTAGTTTATGTGAAAATTATGTATAGATATGTTTCTAAGTGGGAAGCTTGGGAAGACTTTACCAGACAAAGCCCTCTAAGTGCAAGAAAGGAAAGGAGGGACAGAGAAAGTGAAGAAAGAAAGCATAGGGTTAGGCTTAGGAAGATGAAAGGTCCTGGGCACACAGAGCACTCAGGGCGCGTCCAGGAGAAGGGCCTGCGGCAGCACCGTGCAAGAAGCTGGGCCATTGGGCCTCAAGGAGAGCGGGCCCAGCACTTTGTAAAGAGCCTAAAAGGTTGGTGTCTAGAAGGAGAATTTGTCCTGTCCTGGGAGAGCCAAGGACAGCACTAGGAGCAAAGGAGACAGCTGGCCAGATGGATGTCACCTAGAATTAGTCCCTGCTTCCCAAAGTTGGCAAAGGGGCTACCTCTCCAGTGGTTAAAGTGACCTAACACTGGTGTGGTCAAGGAGGCTGGGGACCAGTCTATAACTCTCCCTACTATGAGTACTGTGGATGAACCCATTCCTGCTGGAGGTAGATTCCAGCCCAAATTCTGTGCAGCTGTGACTCAGACAGTACTAGGTTGCCCATGGACGCCTAGGCCCTCAGCCCTGATACTATCTCATTGCTTCCCTCCCAGGTCCTTATTCCCACTACCCGGTGCAACTCGCACAAGGAGAACATTCGAGGCCAGTTGAAGGTCCGTACCCCTGGCATCTACATGCTCATCTTTGACAACACCTTTTCCAGGTAGGCATCTCGGCTAGGCATCCAGGTGTACCCACTTGTCATCATACCTCACCTCACCTGCTCTCTGGCAGAGGATCCAGATTCAGTTGTCAGTGGTTTGGCATGAGCGGTTCTGTGTTTTAGACCCCTCTGCTTTGTTCTAGTACTTGTTACAAGTTTTATAAAACAGGGCAGCACTTCCAGCCACTCATTTGAGCCTGGCATTCTCCCTTGGTCCTAGGCACTGCCTCGTGTCTGAGAACCAGAGGGCAGAGAAGTGACACTCCAAGCCACACAGGTAATGGGGGAGCCAGGTCTGACCTAGGAAGCCTGGTTCCATGCCTGACTCATCACAGCTGTGTGTGCCTCTCTCTGAGATTGATTTCTAGTGTGAGGCCATAGAAGGAGCCCAGAAAATCCAGGGGAAAGGCTTAGGAAGCACATGAGTGAAAAAGGAAGATAGAAGTAGAAAAAGGAGGACAAAATTTGTGATAAACAAGACTAGACAAAACCCTCAGGCCACCTGGAGTAGAGCCAGCTGAAGATACTAGAGGATCCGTAAGTGGTCAGGTTGGAAGTATAGAGAAGAAGATCCAGTTGTGGGGTGGTCAGGTTGAGAACGTAGAGAAGAGGAACCAGTTGGGTAGTGGTCAGGTTGGAACATAGAGAAGTACCGACGAGACCAGGGACAGGAACAGGACAGAGGACCATAACAAAAAGCATCTGCCTTGAACGCAAGGTAAAGAACCTGTCCCCTTGTAGGCCTTCTGACAGAGAACCCCTTCACGGGGTCTTCTATTGTCCCCTCACTTCCTCACAGGCACTTAGCTTTTAGCAGAGTAACTTGACAGAATACTCTAGGGAAAAGCTGTGGCCCGACCTGAACTCCCTGGGCTATGGCTAAGAGTCTATCAGCAGAGAGGCTGCAGGTCACTTTTCCACTTGCCTTAGTGCTGTTCTTGGGAAATGAACTCCTCACCTCTCACCTGAGTCAAAAGGACTTCAGAACATGCTCACATGTTCAGAGAGCTGTGTTTAGAGCCCCTACCTGGTACACAGCAGGAGAGGCTGTGGTTAGGAGAGTGGGTCGGCTCTGTTCTTCCCACTGTGGCCCAGTTTCCTTTGTGCCTCACTGTGGATCCTGGGAGAGGTGAGGAAAGCTGCACACAGCCTGTGGTGGGCTCCCAGAATTGCTGGAGTAGCACAGCACTCAGAATGAGCCCTATACATGGCCTATGGAGGTCACCTCAGGGGTCCTACACAAGAGTTTCAAATCATAGATGTCAAAACTGGCTTGGGTGTCATGGGGTGTAAAGTCCATTCTGGACTCTGCTGTGTGCCTTCTCCCAGCACCTGGTCAACTTGTTCCCCACGTAGTCTACTGCTTGTGCCTCAGAGCAGCCAGGCAATCCGAAGCAGGGACTCACAGCCTTACTTCTTCACTCAATCTATAGGGAGAAAACCTTGCTAGACAGGGAGGAAATGGGTCTAGAGAACTCAGGCTCCATGTGGTACCTACAGGACTTCAGCTCATGCAGTGACACAAGGTCCCAAAAGCAGTGCCACCCTCATGTTAACTGCTGTAAGAGTGATGCCTTCCTCTCTATTTCTGTTTTCTCAGGTTTATCTCCAAAAGAGTATTTTACCATCTGACAGTTGACCGACCTGTGATCTATGATGGAAGCGATTTCCCATAGCCTCCGGTGCCTGGACTTTGATAACTTTACTTCATCCTCAGGAAACACTACTCGCATTAAATACACACACACATTTTCAAAGAAAAAAATCAAAGGCAACTGTGCTTCAGCTTTTCAGCTGTGGCTCAGGCTGCTAGTGGACGTTGCTTTTGGACACACTGTGCTTGATGCCACATACTCATCACTTAGTCCCCAGGGCTTCTAAGTATTCAAATGATATTTCCATTGATGTCAGAAGCCTGGCTTTCCTCTACCCAAAGGGTTACTCTCCATAGATTTAAACCCTAGGGATATCATCAGCCTCTCCTGAGACCACAGTTGGGGACAGCTTCCTGTGGAGTTTCCCAGGCCAGTGGTGGTCTTGATGCTTGCTCTAGTCACTCTGGGAGACCTTAAGCAGCCCTAGAAAAAGGAGGCCACAGGGCCATCATAGAAATACAGGGGTACCTCTATGATCCCCCAGCCTCGTTTATCCCCCTGTCCTTTACTGTCCCCATAAGTAGGGGCTGCTCCTCCACCCAGCAGTTCACAAGAAGCCCAAGCTGCAAGGATTTGGTCCCTGCAACCTTAAGCACAACTTCCAGCTCAGCCAAGACCCTTAGTAGCTCTAAACATCTAAGAGGGAACCTGATACAATCTAGGAAGCAGCACCAGCACACTGATAGCTCCCTATTATGTGAGTGGACAGCTGGAGCCAGGTTCTGGCTAAGTCCCCTACAGCAAAACTATGCATTGGCCTCAGGACTCGTACCTCAGCTCTAGTCCTGTTTACAGATCCCAGAGCTGTTTCTTCTTTACACAGGTGTTTACTAGTGAGCAGAACCAGGGTAAAAACTACATTCAAAACCTGGCACCTTCCTAGCAAAAGTCTTTGGTAGCTTAAGAATCAAAATAAAAAGAGATAGGCATAAATTTATTTTTGGTCCCCACCTCACCAGCATCTCCATTTGCCCACTTCCTGCTATTCATCTTAAAACTGACAATCTGGAGGTGAATGAATCCTGTTTTCCTTGACAAGAGATAACTGCTTGTTCTCTGTGGTCCCTTTCTTTTCCCACCACAGAGAACAGTTCCATGTGAGGCCAGCATGTATAGTGGAATCCCAAGCAATTCCTCAGGCAAGCAGAGCACTGAAGGAAGCATGTCCCTGCAGGTGCCCATGTGGTCTGAACTCATCTGCCTTCTTACAATAGCAGTCTGAGGTCTTGTTCACCAGGAGAAAGAGGTTGCCACAAGAGCACCCAGAACCAGCTTGAATCTCATTTTCACTGCTTGGCTTTCCCAGGATGTGTTGGAGAGTAGCCATACTTGTAGCCTTCTGCTGGCACTGTCACCACCATCTGCTACAAGAGCCACCCTTTACTGCGTAACTGATATCTTTAGAGGCCTGTGTACTGTATTGTGTGTTCACTGTGTTCCAGTTTCGTATGCACTACATACATAGAGAACATTCAGTGTGAATTTTACACATAACCCTATTCTTATTTTAAATAGTTGCCAACTTTACTGAAGTTTGGTCTTTGGGGCAATTTTTAAAAATGCAAATGACAATTGAAGAATCATTGCAGAAGGTGGTAGCCCAACTTGCCTAATTATACTACAAATCACAATTACACTTGGCATACCAGATCACTGTTAAATGGCTCAGCTTCCTCAGTAATGTTCACTTTTTCATACTGATGCTAGCTGCCTGTTCACCAATGCCACTAAGCTACTTCACCCAAGAAAGACAGCAGCCTTCATGTTTGGGACAAAGTGGCCCTCTGTTCTAGGGGCTCTCAGAGCACTGCTTACTGACAGATGTACCCCGTGCTCCCAACTAGACTGGACCAAGAGCTGACAAATTCTCAAGCAAAATCTGGAGCTGAAAAACACTTTGGGATGTAGAAAAGAGAGCCATGTGATAAAACTCAGAGAGCTGGCATTTCTGATGGTGTTCAATTGTCATGTAGGTGGTGAAGCTCTTCTTGACCTAAATGGAAGGCAATCCTCCTTGAGTAAGAAGTCGGAGGTGGTTAGATGTTCACTGATGGGTTTTGTCAGCTTTGTTTTTAAAGTCAGCCTTGATAATTCTACCTGTGAGAATTCTTTAAATCAGCAAACATTTTTGGCTGTGAGATATAGGGAAATGAAAACAATAGGAGCCATCCAGAGCTCAGAACCAAGAACTGCCATACAAAGATGGGAGATGGCTGTTCATGCTAAGCAAAGCAAACACTACTCTTTGGCACCTGGGCACACTTCTCACTTCACTGTGGTTCTTCCAAGGAAACAGGAAAGAATGAATAATTTCCTCTTCCATCTTAAGCACTTTTTAAATTTCAGGAGAGACTTCTCTGAGGGGTATGTTTTTTGGAACTTTGCGATGTGCATATAATCTAGACATTCTGCCTCTGGTGGCTGCAGTGACCCTGAGCCTCGGTGGGAAGGCTCAGCAGTTGTAGTGCACTTTAACTGACTAACCTTGTTTTTCATTGCCTTAAAGGATTGTAGGTCTAGGAACCTACTTCCTTTTTATCTGCCAAAGAATTACCCAGAAGCACGTCAAACACCAACGCCCCACTTGCATAAAGGAATGAGAGTTTTGGATCCCCAAACATACTTGTTTATATAGCATCTTCTATGCTATTTGGAAATATTTTTAACCTCAGGATTTAAATAAAGCATACACTATGACATTTAGAGTAGTTTTTCTCTCATTACTCTTAACGAGGATAAATCATAAGATGAGTGGTGGAGCAGCTCCAGGGGAAGCAGAGCAGCTCCGGGCCTGTAGGAAGTTGTTAGGAACAGTTGTGGCCTGGTGCATCCTGGTCCTCCCTTTCTGAGGATGGTGTTCAAACTTGCCTCAGCCCATGAATCATTTCAGTGTACCCCTTCTGCCACCTGAGCTCTCATTTGCATGACATCACAGAATATTCAGAAAAAATTGACGGGAGGGATAGCTGAGCAGTTAAGGCATTTGCCTGCAAAGCCAAAGGACCCAGATCGATTCCCCAGGACCCACGTTAGTCAGATGCACAAGGGAGCACATGCATCTGGAGTTTATTTGCAGTGGCTGGAGGCCCTGGAGCACCCATTATCTCTCCCCTCCCCCCCATAAATGAAATATTTTTAAAAACACATAATAATCTGCCAGAATAATTGAGAGAGAAAGCCCAATGAGGAATGTGGCACTGACAGAGAAGGAGAATGACACTGTCACTACAGCATGTGCTATACTTGCCTGGACCCAGAAGGTGAGTGGTCACTCCTGTACTGGTCAAATTGAGTGATAGCTCAATGCCTCAGTCCACATGTAGGCATGACTAAGGGCTCCATCCCTTGAGTGCCCCATGCTTCCAAGAACACATCCCGTCATCCATTTAGCCCTTCCTTCCATCTCCCTGTGTTCCCAGATTTTCTCTTGGCTGCTGCTATGATCACACATTACCTATAACAGGTTTTCTCTCAAGGGCACAGGTCTGTCTCATTTGTCCTTATCACCCCTGCAGTATGGAGCAAGGGATCTGGCACAAAATGGTTCAGGAAACACTGGATCAATGAAGTCCCTCCCTAGGCAGTCCCAGATCCTTGAGTAAATGAAAAGGTCAATCCCACTGGCCACCACTGTCAGGGATGGGCTCCTGAGGATCACTCTGAGACAGAGAAGGGCACAAGGCAGGCAGAGGGGACAGTGGCATGTCCTGGTCTTTTTATTTGGTTTCAGTATGTAGTGAATGAAGGCTGGCTTCAAACAATATTCTACCTACACTTCATGAGTGCTGGGATTATAGATGTGTGCTATCTCTGAGCCCTCTTGTGTTGAAGACATTTTCATATCAAGACTCTTACCTGGGTGAAGTGGGTATATCTGAGTGCCCTAAACAGAAGAGGGATGCTTTGCTAATTCAGCAGTGACTTGGTCACTGAGCTGGCGCTAGAATGAAGTCCAGTAGTCACGTATGCACATCAGGAACTCCTACCTCACTCTACCAGCTATGCCACTGAGTAACCAAGATAGCCAGAATTTCTGCTGAAGGGTTTCCAGATTCACATCCAAGTGATTCTGGCCCAGCTCAGTGGCTGTGACTGAGCTATATAGAGGGGGAGGGACCATGCCTGGCTGGCACTGAGGATTTAGAACTCCCTTGGTGATTCAGAACATTCATTGAAAGACTAGACCTGGTTTGAAGATGTGTGGGAAAAATCACCACCCACGCACATCTGAAAGGTGAAACCTGTTGCCCAAGATGAGGAAACAGACCTCTTTTTGAAGCAGCAGTTGAAACTGAAGCCATCAAAAGCCAGGGGGAAATCATAGTTATTTCAAGAGATGTTCGAAGTGGGTTAAGGTTGAGAGAAGGGGCAGCCTTTGTCTCCCCACACCCACAGGAACTGACGAAGGGTGGTGAAGCTAATAGAAGTAAGATCACTAAACTCAAGTTTGATGTGGCCACTCCCACCTCTGAGCTCTGAGAGAGAGAGCTTGTATAATGTCCTTGCATATACTAGCACATCTGCACTGTGCTTATCTCGTGAGTCTTAGCTGAAAAATGCACAAGTGAGGCAGATCTCAGGCCTGGCATGTGTGGACTTACCAAGGTGTTGCAGTCCGGTTCGCATTGCTGTTAGAAATCACCCAACCAAGAGTAGCTTCTGGGAAAAAGAGGTTTATTTTGCCTTACAGGCTCAAGGGGAAGCTTCACGATGGCAGGGAAAAACGATGGCATGAGCAGAGGGTGGACATCACCCCCTGGCCAACAGAAGATGGACCACAGCAACAGGAGGGTGTGCCAAACACTGGCATGGGGAAACTGGCTATAAAGCCCATAAGCTCGCCCCCAACAATACACTCCCTCCAGGAGGCATTAATTCTCAAATCTCCATCAGCTGGGAACCTAGCATTCAGAACACCTAAGTTTATGGGGGACACCTGAATCAAACCACCACATTCCGCCCCTGGCCCCCATAAACTGATATCCATACATGATGTAAAATACAATGCTTTCAGTCTTACTTTAAAAGTCCCCATAGTTTTTATCAATCTCAATGATGTTCATACATCCCCATAGTTCAAGATCTTTTAACTGAGCCATAATACCAAAATATAACCTCAAAAAACCCATAATAGTACAGAATAAATATTCACGCTGCAAAAGATGGCATTGGGCATAGCAAAGAAACATTCAACCAATACAAGATTTAAAACAACCAGGGCAAACATCAAACTCTGTAGCTTCAAGTCCAGCAACTCTAGCCAGTGACAAGTCTTCAAGTCCAATAATTCTAACCAGCAACAAGTCTCTGGCATTCCAATTCCGCCCCTCCAGCTAGGCTACTCACAGTCCTGGAAAACTTCACCGGGGCCGGCAGCTCCTTGGCAGCCATCTCATGATCCTGGCATCTCCACTGGGTCTCCACTGCAAGCCACGGTTCATTCTCATGGCCCCATGGGGTCTCTATGCAGGCAACCAGCAAACCTGCTTCACACTGCCCATGGCCATTTCCAAAACACAAGACCGTGTTGCAAACTCAATGACCCTCTTTCCAGCATTTCTTATACTCCACGATACCAGGTAGGTGCCAATTTGTTAATCCAGGGGGGAATAAGGCAGACTTTGAAGAACAGGACTCCTTGAGCACTCGGGCCCTTTCAAAAGAGTTGACATTCTTTCCATTGCCCCAGAGCAGGTCAGCTAGCCCAGTCTCAAAGGTTGTAATCTCTCAGTTGCAGCTGAACGGGCAGCAGTTCACCCAAAGATGTTCCTTTCTGTGCCATATCCCTCTGCACACACCAGTTCATTTCTACGCAAAGCAACCCTGCACAACTTCTCAGGACATGGGCACAAGAGCAAGCTTCTCACACAAACTGCTAGCCCAGTCCAGGCAAAGCTCTTTCTCACCCTCATAAGCCAAACCTCACAGTCCATAGTTCTTACTGCCTTCAGGTCTTTCAGCTCTGACCAGATTAGTCCATCAGGCTGTACTTACAGTACTGCAAGGCATCTCTTAGGCCTAGGTTTCAACTCCTTCCACTTTCCTCTTGAAAATCAGCTACAAAAGGCTGAAGCCACATAATCAGGTGTCCAGCAGCAACCCCACTCCCGGTACCACTTTACTGTTGCAGTCCGGTTCGCATTGCTGGTAGAAATCACCCAACCAAGAGTAGCTTCTGGGAAAAAGAGGTTTATTTTGCCTTACAGGCTCAAGGGGAAGCTTCACGATGGCAGGGAAAAACGATGGCATGAGCAGAGGGTGGACATCACCCCCTGGCCAACAGAAGATGGACCACAGCAACAGGAGGGTGTGCCAAACACTGGCATGGGGAAACTGGCTATAATGCCCATAAGCTCGCCCCCAACAATACACTCCCTCCAGGAGGCATTAATTCTCAAATCTCCATCAGCTGGGAACCTAGCATTCAGAACACCTAAGTTTATGGGGGACACCTGAATCAAACCACCACACAAGGGAAAGGCCTCATTCGAAGACCAGCTTGTCTTTAGCCTGCAGGCCCACAGAATCAGAGAAAGTGGTTTTATAAGAATCTTCCCAACCCCACTCCCCAGGTGGGTAGCTGACACAGGGAAGAGAAGGAAACTTTCCCAGAGACCCAAGTTCCTAGACAGGCAAATGGGGCAAACACTGTATTCACCTAGCCTGAGAGGACAGCAGAGTAAGATGGAGGGACATTAACTCACAGGAGGAGAAAAGGGGGATTCATAAGAAGAACCTTCCCTGGAAACTGGACTACAAGAGAGTTTAACAGAAGCCATGCTTGTCAAGGAAGAAAGGGAGCAGAAGGGAGTTTTCAGTTTCCCCATGACTAAAGCCAGCCATGGAAGTATGAACTGGACCATTGAGTGAATAGATGGCCAAAGCAACAACTGCAAACAATTACATTTGTTCCTCAGCCTCTGGCAGGTCTCCATGAAGATCCCCTCATCGCAGCCTTGGTTTACTGGACCGTATTCCTCAGTTTAACCACATTGGTGTTGAGTTGATTGGTTTCATGGGGATTAGTTAGTCCAGGATGACCTGGAGATGCCCTGCTCTGCCCCATGTGGTATTACTGTTCCAACAGTATATCCCCGGCTTGTGCAGCTGCCCAGAGCACTTTTCCAATAGAGCAAGTACAAGTACACCAGCCTCCTGAGGCCTGGCCAGAACCTGCATGTCTCTCCATTTCCTGACCACAGCAAGCCAACGGACCCAAAAGTTTATTTGGCCTAGGGTTCAAGGATAGTGAGCAATAAGGAATTAGCATCATTTTTCTCTATTTTCTCCACTAGAGTCAGTCTTAAATATGCTTCCACCTCAGGGTCCATCCTTTCAGGAAAACCATACCTTCTGTAGCTGTGCTCACAATAGTCTTCAGATCCACATTGTCTGAGAACAAGAAATGAGGAACATTGGTGAAAGGAGGGTGATTAAAGAACATGCTAGGTGTAGTGGCATATACCTTTACTCTCAGCACTCGAGAGGCAGAGGTAGGAGAATCACTGTGAGTTTGAGGCCACCCTGAGACTACATAATGAATTCTAGGTCAGCCTGGGCTGGAGCGAGACCCTACCTTGAGAAAAAAAAGATGACTGTGCACTACAGTCCTGTGTACATTAGACCACAAGTCACACACCTATGATGCTTCTAAACAAACACCAGAAACAGCACTGACCACACCTGCAAATGGTGCTGGGATCCTCCAGATGGAGATGGTGGCAGAAGCAAGGAACTTTTATTTTCCTCTTTGTTTCTTTCTATTCCATTTAGATTCTTTTTAGATGCTAGTTTATCTTCAAATTTTAAAAACTAATTGCTAGAAAGCAATTCATGTTGATTTATAGCTACCTCAATTTCCCAATAAACAACTAAATGTCCAGTGCACACACATAAGTCATAACACAGCTTATTACATTTTTACAAATTTATTTTATTTATTTGTTTGTTTGAGAGAGAAAGAGGCAGAGAGAGAGGAAGAGAATGAGCATGCCAGGCCCTCTAACCACTGCAAATGAACTCCAGATGCATGTGCCCCCTTTTGCTTCTGGCTTTTGTGGATCCTGGAGGATCAAATCAGGATCCTTTGGCTTTACAGGCAAACAAAACACCTTAACCGCTAAGCCATCTTTCCAGCCCAGTTAATTTCATTTTTAATTGATGCCTGATTCTACATATTTGTGAGGTATAGTTTAACACTTTGATAGGTAAACACAGCATGTAATGATCAAGTTAGATTAGCATATCCAGCACCTCAAGGATTTTGCATTTCTTTCTTGTCTGGCTATTTTGAAGCACACTGTAACTGATTGCCATGGTGACCTAGTGAGCACTAGAACTTGTTCCTCCCAACTAACTCTGTTCCTGTGGGCCACCTTTCCTCTTCCCGTTCCTGCTTTCCACATGATAACCACCATTCTCAACTTTTTCAGATTCCACAAATGAGTGACAGATTATGCAGCATTTGTCTTTCTGTGCCTGGTTTCAATTAACAGTGTCTTCCAGATTCCTCTGTGTTGACACAAACAATAGAATTTCTACTTTTTTATTCCATTGTGTAAATTTGTCACATTATCTTTGCTCATTCATCTATTGATAGACACCTGGGTTGAGTCTGTTAAGCTGTTGTAAATACTGCTTCAGTGAACACAGGAATGCAGCTATCTCTTCCAGATTTATCTCACTTCCTTTGGATAACTATCTAATCAGCCAATTACAGCCAATAAATGAATTCAGTTAAAGTTTCAGGATAAAATGTCAACATATAAAATTTGGTGGTGGTTCTATGTATGAATCTTTTTTAATATATATACTTTTTAATTTTTATTTATTTATTTGAGAGCAACAGATAGAGAGAATGAGTACACCAGGGCCTCCAACCACTGGAAACGAACTCCAGATGCATGCAACCCCTTGTGCATCTGGCTAATGTAGGTCCTGGGGAATCAAGCCTCAAACCGGGGTCCTTAGGCTTTCCAGGCAAGCGCTTAACCACTAAGCCATTTCTCCAGCCTTGAATCATGTTTTTAATAGTTATCAAAAAGAAGAGCCCTAGCAACAAAGTTAAACAAATGAGACCTCACAATAAAAAAATATATCAGTGAAAGAAACAAGATGACGCAGGCAACAGAACAGCATTGTGGCTAGAAGAATGACTAGTGTTGACTATTCATACTACCAAAAATAATCTACAGCCCTAGTGCAAACCCCATCCAAAACCCGATGACCCCTTCATAGAAGTAGAGAAAAATAACCCTAAAATGTATACAGAACGCAAAAGACCTTGAATATCCCAAGCTGGAGTCATCAACCTACCCACTTCAAAGATTGCTACAAACAGGGCTCAGTATGCATTTGCAGACCCAGCCACAGGGAGACTAAGGCAGGAAGACCACCTGAGCCCAGGAGTTTGGAACCAGCCTGGACAACATAGACATACTCCTAATCAAAACAAAAACAAACAAAAAACCTACAAAGTAATAGTAATTGTATTGGCATAAAAATAGACCCAAAGGCACAATAGAAAATCTAGAAATAAACTGATGATTTTTAGACAACTGACTAAGATATTACTGAGTATACACACTGGGAAGAGAAAGACTCTTAAATAAATGGTGCTGGGAAACATGGATATCCACATGAGGAAGAATGAAACATCTCTCAATTCAAAATGGATTAAGTGATTAAATGCAATCCACAGTTGTTAATGTCTCCCTTGCATTCACCAAAGAGGTTACCTACTTACCAGAAAGTTCAACAGCATGAAGCCACTGAGAGAGGGCTCAGGGTTCCTGTCTTCCCACCTAGGGGCACCTACATATGGCACCTGACTTAAAAACCTGTGTGAAAAGAGAGCTTCGTCCAAGCTCTATGGTGTAGCTTGACCACTGGAAGTGAATGTGAATTCCAAAGGTGGAAAGAGCACAGCAGAGCTTCCACAAGATCAAGTACTGTATTAAAAAGGCATAAACTTGACTCCTGGTACTTGCTTGGCTTGGAACAAGTGACTTAACCAACTTCTATCTCAAACATGTGACAGAATTAAGCAAAATACCTATGCCCTATCCAGTCCTCTCTTCTCCCTCTTGACTCTGCTATTCCTTCTGAGTATTCAGCAGCTTAAATATTGGGGGGATGGGGGAGCTTGAAAATTGGGATTAGTGAAAACTAACCTGACAAGTAGTGTGTGATTGTTTAAAACATGACCACATCATTGTGTTATTTTACCTCTTCCCTTGAGAGGTGTCATCTACAGTGCCTTCCTTTCACTTGGGGTTGGGTCATGACTGATGAAGAGCAAGTGACACTCTGGCTTCCGGGGTCATGTCAGAACAGGCTAACCAACATACCCTGGTTATCTCAAAACCCTTACTCCAGAGATGGCAGCTGCCTTATGTGAAGTATGAGTTTCCACAGGCCTGGCCCTCCAAGACAAGGCTCAGGTGACCATAGCCCTAGCCAACACCTGACTGCAGCCACATGAGAGATCCCAAGTTAGATGTGCACATGAGCCCTTTCCACATTCCTCACCTACAAAGCAGTGAGCAAAGGGAAAGGGCTGTTTCATGCTGCTAATTTTTTTTTAATCTTTTCACAATTTTTATTAACATTTTCCATCATTATAAAAAATATCCCATGGTAATACTCTCCCCTCCCCGCACTTTCCCCTTTGAAATTCCATTCTTCATCATATTACCTCCCCATCTCAATCATTCTACTTACATATATACAATACCATGCTGCTAAGTTTTATAGCAACAGTAATTGGGACTCAGCTGTACTGAGCATAAGAAAGCCCACAGAATCACTTTTTTTGTATAAGTTACTCCAGACACAGCATTGTCTATACATTCTCTTTCTACATCTTTACCCTTTATTTGTGCCTCAACCAGCCACAGTCTGCCTTGATTATGCTTCAGAATCTTCTTGAATGATCACCACTAGCCTCCACTGACTGTCCCCTAATTTCAATATTTGTGGTATGTGTGACAACCCTCTTCATGCACATGTTCCCATGTTGGGAGGCCTGCCACAAGGCCTGGGCCGGACTGGCCCGTCCCTTCAGTGAAGACTAGGTGCAGGGCCAGCAGTGGGTGGTGCCTGAGTCCCTCCATTCACCAAGAGCTCTAACCACGTGCTGCACCCAGGACGAGGCCAAGGAGAGTTGCTGACATCCAGACCTCACATCTGTAAGAGAGGAGTGAAGGGAAGAGATAGAAGCAGGATGGGGAGAAGAGGAAAGTCATCATCAGGAATCCCACGGTCCAGAAGCAAGCCTAGGCCTGGACACTGTTTTGGGGCTTGTGCATGCACATACTTCCAGTGGAATTCCTTCATGAAAGAACTGAAGTTTCACGTGTGTGTGTGTGTGTGTGTGTGTGTGTGTGTGTGTGTATCTGTGTGTGTAAGACACCAGAAGAAGAAGCAGATAAGAACCTTCTGGATTCTGGGATGATGGTGGCATGTCCTTTGTCAGCACTTCCTGAGGCTATACTGTGGGAGGAAGGAGTCCTCAGGCCCTTGTTTTTTGGTCACAGTTTACAGTTACATGAGGTAGTATGTGATGGGTGCTGGCCATGCTCAGGCCTACCTGTCTTTTGGTTAACCCTCCAAAGCAAACCTGGTTTGTCTGACCATGTCAGGAAACACAGAACAGCATCATAGGCAAAGCTCAAAGGCCAGATAACCCAGGTTCCTATCCTAGCCTTTCCTAGCATCTAGCATCTCTGAGACTCAGCTTTTCCATCAATAAAACAGAGTTAGTGACAGTATTGATCTGGTACATGCTGGAGATGATGGTTGGAATCCCTGAAGGGAGATGGTGTCTGCAGTGCACCACAGTTGGTGCTGCCAAGTAGGTGGGTTGTGGTGAGAGAGAGCTTCACTCTCAGCCTTCTCAGGGGCATTCTGAGACTGATGACTGTTCACAGGAGGTATCTCTTGATATCCAGTGTCCCTGCCCACCTGGCCTTCAGTGGACTCATGGACAGTGGACTCATAAATGAGAAGGCTGAAGTCTCTAAAAGTGAGTCAGGACAGCTGTGTACTATAAGAGATTTTTAGAGATTTGCACCTGAGAAGTGGACAGAATGGGGAGTGAGCAGAGGCAGAACTCAGCTGCAGTTAAGGAAGGACAAAGCCTCTGCCCTCTGGCAGGAGCTCTAGAACACTCCGCCCATCAGAGCCGCAGGATGACTCAGTTCTCTGACACACAGTCATAGGATGAAATGGTTCTAGGAGGCACTGGTCTGGGCAGGGTAGTCCTCCAGTGAAGGTAGGCCAGTATGTTGGAGCTGTGCTGGTCATGACAGTTGGGTCCTAAGACTTTTTGGAACCATGTGTAGTTACCACATTAATGATGAACTCATGGTTCTTATGGTGTTTTCAATCCTTGCTCTTCACAAACCACAAGGGGAAAAAGGATCTTTTTCCAACTAATATACATTGGCCAAAATCTTATTTACCTTAAAACTCCCCGAGTAACTCCAGGCAAAGCATGTGGTTTGAACAAGCATAATGGAGGCTCACTCCACACTCCTTCCAGCTTTCCTTTCCCTCCAGCACCACTGTGATACCAGGACAGGGTTCAGATCACAGTGTCAAATAGGCACTCAAGGACAAATGAGACATTACCAATGTGATGCTGCCCAGGTATGACTTTTGTTTCTTGTTTATTCTTCCATGTTCCTCAAGAGGGTAGACATCTGGGTCTCCTAAAAATGACAGTCGTATGATGTGGATGGCTCTGACCTCAAACTGATGTTGACTATAGAACTGATGCTTGTGGTATTGCTCCTTCGTTGGCATGCTGGCCCTAGGCCATGGCTTTCTTGTCACCACTTGCCTATGTATGGGCCCCTGGGGATGGACTAGTGATGATGTTGAACTACCTTTGACCCTCTGATATATTTCTCACCTTCTCATGTGCTTAGATAGGGAGGGAAGAAGGAAAACAGAGAGAGGATGCACACCGTGGTCTGTCCCTCTGGGAAGAAACAGTCTTAGGACTAAAACCATAGCAGTTCACACTGAGGTAGTGCCTGATGCTCTTCTGCAGAAAGCAGTAACTTGTGAACTGCTCTAGAGGGTCTCCTAGGGAACACCACTTGACTGACTAGAAAAACTGAGAAAGAAACATGGCCAGAGGAGAGATAAAAACTGTTTAGCCAGCCAGGAATAATGGTACACACCTTTAATCCCAGAACTCAGGAGGCAGAGGTAAAGGATCACTGTGAGTTTGAGGCCACCCTGAGACTACATAGTGAATTCCAGGCTAGCCTGGGCTAGAGTGAGACTCTACCTTGAAAAACAAAAACAAAACAAACAAACTGATTAGCCAAGATGACTTGGTATGTCAATATTTTATGTCTGTACCCCAATCTTACTCTTCATATTCATTGTATTTCTACCTGGTACTTAACTGTACACACTCAAATTATTTTTTAAAGTATAAAGCAAGTGACAAGTAATTACTAACTATACATTCAAAAATATTTATCTGGGGCTTGGTAAAGGGCTCAGCAATGAAAGGTACTTGCCACAAAACCTATAGACCAAATTCTCTTCCACAGCACCCATGAACAGCACTACACAAAGTGGCTCATGCATCTGCAATTCCCAACCTGCCTATGATAATGGGAGTCAAAGCCAGAAGATCTGAAGGCTTCTAGACTGGCATTCACTTTCAGTGACAAGAGATCCTGTCTCAAAGAAGTTGGAGCAGAGACAACAGGAGACTATCCTCTGACTTCTAGACATGCACCATGGCATATATGTGTATGGGTATGCATGTGCATGTGTGTATGTGCACGTGTACATACACAAATATAATAGGTTGATATTGTATATATGTAATTACAATGATTGTAATGGGGAGGTAATATGATAGAGAATGGAATTTCAAATGGGAAAGTGTGGGGGTGGGGAGGGAGGGAATTACCATGGGATATATTTTATAATCATGGAAAATGTTAATAAAAATTAAAAAATTAAAAAAAATTTTAAACATGCTTTCAATATCTATAATGATTTTCAAAGGTGACAAATTTGACAAGCAGTTAAAGAAAAATAAGTGAAAAGTGAATTGTATTACATATTTCTCAGCTTAATCTCTGAAGCTAAAAGCATTTAAGCTGTTGGCATTATGGAGTAAGAAATGGAAAGGCAGCAGGGAGATGGACACCTTTCTGGAAGCCTCAGAAGGAAGAGTGTTGGAGCACCAACAGGGAGACGATGGGGGTAACCTGCAGCAAGTGCCACTCTCTCAAGGAAGCTTCTAACAGAGCCAGGGTTGGGTTTCCATAGTCCAGGGTATTATTATTAGGCTTAGGCCATGAGGGTCATTCCCACACATGAGTGGACAGGCTGGGTCTTCATCCAGATTCCCTGAGGGTGGTGTGAAACCACAGCACTTCTACCTGGACACAGAACCAGCTGGAAGCTAGAAGAGTTCATACAACTTGCTAATGTGGTTAATTGTTCATGTACTCACACCTATCCTACAGATAGTTTTAAATCAAGGACCAAGACCTTCCCTAGTCCAGAAGAGACCAAGGAGATCAGAGGAGAACTCAACCTGATAGTTTGGCCATATCTAGATCAAGAATTTATTAGAGCTGCATGGATATAGGACCAAACTACAGAAAGTTTTTGTCAGGAATCCTCTGCTTTTGTGGACTGTGATAGTAGCCAAGTCTGAATTCCCTTTGTGTGTGGCAGGGGTAGGGGTATAGCCTCAGATCTGAATCCATGGTAACTCAGAGCTTTAAGGCTGACTATAATGATGCTCAGCATATATAAAGTCAGGGCGTTCTTACGACTCTGTGAAAATCCTCCTCTGAGAACTGCAGTTACTTCAACCAAGAATGAGTTGGTGCCCTTGGGGAAGGGGGTTGGTCATCAATTTTGAAAGCTCCATTTTGGAAAATTCAAACTGAACATGATAATGCTATTTAGATTCATCCCTTCTTTTGTTTTTCATTTCATTTTTATCCTTTGCTTTCTCTGTAGTATATTGGTGAAGAAACTGTGTATCTCTTTACTGCCAAAAGAACTATTGGCTTCAGCAAGAAGGCCCCTCAGAGGGAGAGTGCCCCTGAGGTTGTCTCCAGCAACATGGAGGAAAGCTTCAAACTACCCTCTCTCCTTGTGAATGAAACCCACTGAGCCTGGCTGATGCATCCCAAATTCTTCAGAGTTTTCACCAGATCCCGACGGAATCTCTCACCCACAAAGACATATAGAACAGGGTTCAGGCAACTGTGGAAGAAAGCAATAGTCTGAGTGACCTGAAAGCAAATATCAATGTTGGTGGAAATGGCACAGTTGGAAATGAACATAGCATAGGCATCAATGGCTTGCACCAAGAGAACACAGTTGTAGGGAAACTGAGACACAATAAAAACCGTGAGGACAGTGACAGTCACCTTGAGGGCCTTGCGCTTGGAGGACTTCTTGGCCTGCACCAGGGTGTGGATGATGATGGAGTAGCAGCAGCCCATGACCACCAGAGGAAGGAAGAACCCCAGGATGACCTTGAGGATCAAGATGGCTGCCTTCAGCTTGGCACTTTCGTGGCTAGGGTAGACTGCAGTGCAGACCGCAGTGCCAGACTCACCACTGATTTGGCTGTACAATAGTTCTGGGGTGCAAAGCGTGGCTGCCAACACCCAGATGGCAAAACAAGCCATTTTGCTGTACAGAAGCCTTTTCTGTCTCCAGGTCTGAGCTTTCATGGCCTGCACAACGGCAAGGTACCTGTCCACACTGATGCATGTAATCAGTAATGCACAGCTGTAGAAGTTCATCTTGTACATGCCATTGACAACTTTGCACACGAAGGTCTGGAATTTCCACTGGCCAGCAGCAGCTAAGGCCCAGAACGGAAGAGTGGCGAGAAAGAGAAGGTCAGCAATTGCCAAGTTCACAAGGAACATGTCAGTCATAGTCTTCACTCTTGTACAATACCAGTAGACAAGGATGACCAGGCTGTTCCCCAGGGTGCCCATGATGAACACAAGCCAGTACAGGGGTGGGAGAAAATGGCTTGCAAACTGCCTGACATTGTTTTTCTTACAGAAGAAGCTACTGAAATTGAAATTCATGTAGTCATCCATGGCAGTAGACTCATAGCTGTAGTCATCAGACATATTGGGAATAAGGCTCTGCAAAGGATATAGAGGATGTTAGGTCAAGGACTTTGGGAGGTCTTTTCTGATAGCAGAGGTACGAGGCATCTGATCCTTCCAACCCCAAAACTCTGTGATAAAGCAAAAGGAATCCATGTGTAGGGAGCAGAAATATGCTGATTTCAATGTGCCCTTCAAAGGTTCATGGAATATTGATCTCCAGCGTCACTGTGTTGAGGTTGTAGGACCTTTTAGAGATAGGCTCTAGTAGGAGTGAGATCATGGGAGATCACCCAGAAGGCATTTTTGGCATTTCCTTCAGACCCTAGTTAGTTCCAGCAGTATAGGTGATTATAAAAGAAACTGAGCCTGGCCTCTAAGTCCCTCTGGCTTCCTTTCTTGTCATGCAAGTGTGCATTCTTTCTCCCACATTACCATCTGTCATGCTGTGATGTAGCCAGAAGGCCTGCATCAGAGGCTGAACAGAAATGGCTCCCAATATGAGCCCCAGATCATGAACTAAGTAAATCTCTCTTCTTTATGCATAATCCATTATCAGGTATTTTTTTATAACAACAGAAAATAGACCAATACAACAAATGTTTATTTATGTAACAAATATTTATTGCATACCCACTGTAGGTTGGGTCCTGTGCTTAGGTGTTCAATACTACTATGGTAAATGAGTCAGACATGGTTCCAACTCTCATGAACTGATGTCATTCATGAGGATACAGAGAGGCAAATGAGCACTTTTGTGCATGGCAGGTGCACTGATATAATGGGAAAGAGAGCTCTGGACCATAGATGGGCATTTCAATCAAACTGTGTAAATACCCATAGTCATAAATTGTCCCTTCTCCTAACTATTATGCACCCCAATAAGCACAGAGGTCAGCAAGGGCACTTATACCCACAGGGTTACCAGTACCTCTGAGTTCTGTGAAAGCACCAGAACACACACACACATGCGCCATGATGGTTCTGTCATTTTCAAGGCCCGTTCTTGATGTTATTAAGAATTTCAGGACAGGGATGGAGGGATAGCTTAGCAGTTAAGGTGTTTGCCTACAAAGCCAAATGACCCAGGTTTGATTCCCCAGAACCCATGTTAGCCAGATGCACAAGGGGCCACATGCATCTGGAATTTGTTTGCAGTGGCTGGAGGCCCTGGCTTGCCCATTCTCTCTCTCTCTCTCTCTCTCTGTCTGTCTCTCTCTCTCTCCCTCTTTCTCTCTCTCTCCCTCTTTTCCTGTCAAATAAGTAAATAAAATATTTTTTAAAAAAATAAGAAAAAAGGGGCTGGAGAGATGGATTAGTGGTTAAACGCTTGCCTGTGAAGCCTAAGGACCCTGGTTCAAGGCTAGATTCTCCAGGACCCACGTTAGCCAAATGCACAAGGGGGTGCATGCATCTAGAGTTCATTTGCAGTGGCTGGAGTCCCTGGTGTGCCCATTCTCTGTCTCTCTTTATCTGCCTCTTTCTCTCTCTGTCACTTTCAAATAAATAAATAAATAATTTTTTTAAAAATAATAAAAAAAGAATTTCAGGACAGTAATCATTAAGTCAAATAAAAACACTTTTAAGCACATGGATCCTGTGTGACTGTGAGGGTTATATGCCCATGATAGTGATTCTAACAGGCTCTGACAAGTACACACAAAATGCACACGTGTTTTCACACTCTTGTGTGCATAAACATGTCCACCTTCCTGTTTACATACATATATCTAGACATACATGCACACTCATACACTAGCACTTTCTGTAGGTCCCTGGCTAAGAAGCCACCAGGGATTATCTAGATAATTTGACTTGCTAGACTTGGTTCAGCTCGTAGAAATACATACTACCATGTACTTTTGAAAGGGAAACATGGGTTAGGAAAGAAATACAACTAACATGTCTACAAAGGGCTTTAAAAAACAAATTAAGTGGGTTCTCTAATACCTTCTTTCTTTTTTGTTGGTTTTTCAAAGTAGGGTTTCACTCTAGCCCAGGCTGACCTGGAATTTACTATGTAGTCTCAGGGTGGCCTCGAATTTACAACAATTCTCCCACCTCTGCTTCCCAAGTGCTGGGATTAAAGGTGTGTGCCACCATACCTGGCTTGCCTTCTTTCTTTTTTAAAATATTTTACTTATATTTATTTATTATTTGAGAGAGAGAGAGAGAGAAATAGGCAGAGAGAGAATGGGCACGCCAGGGCCTCCAGCCACTGCAAATGAACTCCAGACACATGTGCCCCCTTGTGCATCTGTCTTACATGGGTCCTGGAGAATTGAACCAGGGTCCTTTGGCTTTGTAGGCAAGTGCCTTAACCACTAAGCCATCTCTCCAGTCCTTCTTTCTTTTTTATTTAAATATATATATTTATTTATTTAGAAAGAGACAGAGAGAGAAAGAGTACAGGGCTGCCAGAGCTTCCTGCCAATGCAAACAAACTCCAGAAACATGCACCACTCAGTGCATATGTCTTTTTGTGATGCTAGAAAATAGAATACAGGCATTAGGGTTTGCAAGCAAGCACCTTTAACCACTGAGCCATTTCTCTAGCCCCTCCCATGCCTTCTTTCATGTGAGCTTCAGAAAGGCACATGAGACAAAATGTATCTTAGTTAAAGAGCATAAACCCCCTCAATTATTAATGAAACCTAAAATCAAATTTTCTTGTTTTTTACAACATGCTTCCAACCCTGACTGTGTTTAGCAAAATCTATGTGACTGGGTAACACCCACATGGTTATGGCATTGCTAAGAGATCTCACCCTGAAGTACACCATACAGGAAATTCATCCCTGTGAGGGACTCCTTCCCACATTCCCAATGCAGAAAGACCAGAAAGTAATTGTGGTTTTTTGAGACCCCTGAGGGTATGACTACTCACTGTGAATTCTGTAGGTACCATGGTGGGTCAAATGCCAGCCAGCTTCTAGGAAGAGAGGGCAAAACTCAGAAGAGGGCCTGTATGTAGGCTAGGAATCAAACACCAAGCAGATGGAAACTCAACAGTCAACCTGTTTATGCTCATGAAAAAAGGCACAAGAATTAGAACTCGTGTCATATTGCAGATGTCAACATCACCATGCTTGTTAACATGTAAATTAAAGAAATTTGTCTGTTGTAGTTGTCATTTTCTTTACTTTGGTAGTCCTTGGTTTAATACTTGCAGGTGTTTTGTTTGTTTGTTTGCTTGTTTTGTTTTGTTTTTGTTTGTTTTGTTTTTTACTTAGACAATTCCTCCATTTCACATCCCTAGATGAGGGACCACAGGGGCTCTTATATTATTTGCCATGCTGTTCTTTTACATTATTTATTTTTCTTGTGTTTCAGCTTGTCTGTCATGTCCTGCTTTTCTGATGGCTCCCCCTTTCTACTCTCTCCTTATTCTGTAACATAAGTAAAGATAGGTCAAGCACTGCTTTGTACCTGGAGTCCCTGAGGAAGGGCATCCAGGCCCCCAGGTGGTAAGTGGAACCCAGCTTTGTATAATCAGAGAAGCAATAGCAGAACACCTTTGAGGAAGGGCTCTGTGCCTCCCACACCCTCAGCCAGCATACTCCAAACACCACACTGCATGGTGACAGAAAACTTTCACCATAAATCCAGCCTGCCCTGATTTCTCTTTCCCATAATACCACCATGGTTCACTCACCTTCCAGAAAGTACTATGGCTTTCAGTACACACAAAGAGGTACAACCACCTTGGAAAACAGTTTAGCAGTTTCTTAAAAAATCAAACATACAAAAAAAAAGAATACCCCCCCCAAAAAAATCAAACAAATACAGGAAAATCCAAGAGCCAAGAGTGGGATAGATTCCAGTGAGTTGTTGGTCAAAGGGATCTTTTAGGTCCTCAAAACAATAAAGGCTATTGCCAAAGATCTTGGTTGCCCATCATAACTAAATAGCAAGATCCTATTGCTCAACACATGCATTCATAATAGGATAATGAAAAAGCTGGAATTGAGCTAGAAACCTACCTGCTGAGTAGTTGTCATGGTATTGGAAAGTGCTGTGCAGGCTGCTGGATGAGAAGTCATCAACAGTCTTAACCAGCAATAAACTCTGTGAACTGAACAACTGTTCAGCTAGGCCATATGTATTCACTTGTGCAATAGTGGCATGACTATTATGGGGTAACCAACTGCTATCTGACTGGATTTGAGGCGTGCTCTATAGGAGGGAATCCATTCTTGGCATCGAAAAACTAGTCAAAAGCTTGTGGCTAGGAAAGTCATAGACACTAGAGAAGAAGCTAGTATGTTTTGGTTTTTTGGTAGGTTTTTTTTGTTGTTGTTGTTGTTGTTGTTGTTGTTTTTTGCTAAATTAACACATTGTACCCATCAAATTGACCTCTAACTATTTGTGTCAATGTTCACAGATTGGTGCTGCTCTCAACTTTGGACAGAAGAAGCTTCTCTTTGAATTTGGCAGTAACTACTGGGAAGATTCAAAACTCATCAAAATGCTGAGTATAAGCAACCCTTGAGTGCTTAGCAATAAATGAGACATCTCTATCATGGCCTCTAAGACTCAAAGAACATTGCAGAAAAGGAGTAGAAAGAATGTAAGGTCCAGAGGATTGGGTGATATGCTTTGTAACTTGTCTTCCAGACATGATGTGGACATTGCATTCATTATCCCACAGCACCTACCATTACCTCCACAAGATCTGCATAATATTGGACCCATCAACATTCTACTGTGGATAGTAAAAGAAAGAAAAAAGACTTCAAAATAGGAGACTAGTTTGAAAGAAGAAAGGGTTCAGTGGAATAGGAAAGGGGGAACAAAAGAGTTTAGTAGGAGGAGACTATGATCCAAATACATAGGTACAATATGAAAATTGTCAGTCAAAGATTTTTAAGGCTAAACATGATTTCCATCCCTCTCCTACATAGTTACCTAAGGAAAATGTAAGCCTGTATCCCCAAAGAGACTTTTACAGAATGCTTATAGTAGCTTTGTTGGTTTCTGCCAAAACCTGAGAGTAGTGGTACCATCTGTGTAATAAGGAATAAAAAAGGCTACTGGAATGGCCACAAAATAGAATAAGGAATGGATGGCTGTTTTACAAATAGCATGGACTGGTCTGGTCTCAACATAATTCTATGTGAAGTAAGGAAGTTGGACCCAAAGAGTATACACTGTATGACTCCACTTACATAAAACACAAGGTAATGCAAATCCAGTGGGAGAAAGCAGACCAGCAATTTCCTGGAAAAGGATAAAAGAGGAGGCTAAGAGGAAAGACGTGCTGCAAAGGTACGTGGGCAAGTGTGGTGGAGGAGGGAAATAAACATGTTCACTGTGTGATCATTTGGCAGGTGGAGGTGTAACAACACAATCTGTACCTTAAGTGCTTGTGGCTATTGCTATTGGGCCTCAATAAAGTTGCCAAAGTGATAAAAGGAAAGTTTTCTTCAGTAATCACAGTCACCACTGGTGTTAGCAGGCCAAGAGGAAGGCAGCCAGAGCCTCCTCATGTGTCTTCCCTGCAGTAGCTCCTCGCAAGTGCCTTCATGCCTTATGCTGTGACATGGAACTGAGTGAGCCTGTAAACTCATGGCTTTAAAGTATTAGATTATAAACACACACTTGTAATCCTAGCAGTTGGGAAATGGAGGCAGAACTGTGAGTTCTAAGCCAGCCTAGGCTACATAGCAAGATCCTGTCTCCAAAAATACAATTAGATTAGGGCCAGGTGTGGTGGAAAACATCTTTAATCTCAGCACTCCGGAGGCAGAGGTAGGAGTATCACAATGAGTTAAAGGCAACCCTGAGACTACAGAGTGAATATCAGGTCAGCCTGAACTAGACTGACACCCTACCTTGAAAAACAAAACAAAACAAAAATCCAAAAATACAATTATATTAGATAAGTAGACAGGTAGACAGACAGACAGACAACACACACACCCATGACCAATAAACAAGATTGCTTGGTTGATAACAGAAATATAGAAATATAGGCATTATGTGGCTATGCAGATGTCTATATGTTTCCCATACATGACTCTGCTCAGAGCTTCTAAAATTTGTCACACATAGATGCAATGTGCCCATTCTTGATTTCTAAATATCTTTCTCCACCAAAAAAAAAAAAAAAAAAAAAAAAAGAAATATCTATCTCCAGCATTTAGGCAGGAAAACTACAGGATGGACCTTGGGCAACTTTTTCTCTCTAGAAGAAAAGCTGTGTTCACAGGACCATGAGGAGCTGGGTCTATAATCCTTGGGAGACTGAAGCAGGAGGACTTGGTGAGAATTCAAGGCCAGCATGAGCTACATAGTGATTTCTTGGCCAGACTAGCCTAGAGAATGAGATCATGTCTCAAAAAATGTACATACAAAGAATGAGTGAGTAGAAAGTGAGAGAGAGAAGCATAAAGCCAGTGGAGCAACAAGTGAAAGCAACGGTTTGGGTTGGGATTCCTTACGGTTTGTGACTTTTCTGTAAGCCTGAAATAAAGTGGGTTTGGTGGCTCATGTCTATAATCCTAGAATTCAGGAAGTAAGGGTAGGAGGCTCAGGAGTTCCAGGTTATCCTCAACTGCTAATGAATTCAAGGTCAGCCTGGCCTACATGACAGTCTTTCAAAAAGGAAAGAAGAAGAAGAAAAGGAGAGAGAAGAGAAGAAAATAAAAGAAAGGGAAATGTCTTGGAAATTGATTTCAAGACACCAGGAAGCCTGAAGCAGAGCCAAATCTGCAATCATCATGTGCTTCTGCTGGAAACAACCTTGCATTTATCTTTAAACATGTTCTTGTTTTATGGATTTTTTTGTTTTAAAAAGACCACATGGGCTAGAGAGATGGCTTATCAGTTAAGGCTCTTGCCTGCAAAGCCAAAGGACCCAGGTTCAATTCCCCAGGACCCATGTAAGCCAGATGCACAAGGTAGTGCATGCATCCAGAGTTTGTTTACAGTGGCTGGGGGCCCTGGTGCACCTGTTTTCTCTCTCTCTCTCTCTCTCTCTCTCTCTCTCTCTCTCTCTCTCTCTCTAATAAATAAATAAAATTTTTTAAAGGTTACATTTTGCAGGAAAACTGACAAATACATAAAAGCTGAAAAGAAATAGAACATTCATAAATTGTTACTTCTATGTAAATAACCACTTTCAACTTCCTGTTATTTTATCTCCCAACCTTGTTTCTATGCATGTATGCCCTCTAACTTTTCTTTTCATTTATTTATTTCGTTTATTTGAGAGAGAGAGAAAGAAAGAAGCAGATAGAGACAGAGAGAATGGGTATGCCAGGAACTTCAGCCACTGCAAACAAACTCCGGATGCATGTGCCATCTTATATATCTGGTTTACATGGGTCCTGAGGAATTGAACCTGGGTCCTTTGGCTTTGCAGGCAAGTACCTTAACTGATAAGCCTCCCCTCCAGCCCTAATTTTTCTTTTATCACCCAACAGATTATTTTGGATAAAATCCAGAGTATTTTAGATTTAAAAAAAAAAACAACTATTTTTTCCCATCAGTAAATATTCTTCCATACCTGGAT
This sequence comes from Jaculus jaculus, assembly GCF_020740685.1. Taxonomy (NCBI): domain Eukaryota; kingdom Metazoa; phylum Chordata; class Mammalia; order Rodentia; family Dipodidae; genus Jaculus; species Jaculus jaculus. The sequence goes on from NC_059118.1 coordinate 422,091, forward strand.
GAGTTAGATGCATGGCCTTCCAACAGAGGACAGCCCACAAGTCATTTAAACATTCCTTATAGGAAGCAGTTAGCTTGTTTCCAATTCCTTTTTTTTTTTTAAATTATTTATTTATTTATTTGAGAGTGACAGACACAGAGAGAGAGACAGATAGAGGGAGAGAGAGAGAATGGGCACACCAGGGCTTCCAGCCTCTGCAAACGAACTCCAGACGCGTGCGCCCCCTTGTGCATCTGACTAACGTGGGACCTGGGGAACCGAGCCTCGAACTGGGGTCCTTAGGCGTCACAGGCAAGCGCTTAACCGCTAAGCCATCTCTCCAGCCCCCAATTCCTTTTTATACTTATTTTGAAATAGTTTCAGGTGAATGGGAAATTCATTTTCTTCAGAAAAATTATACTCTCCTTTTTTTCCTTCCTCGACTACAAACTTTCTCATACTTCTGAATGACCTGGGGTCCTATTCTAGGTGTCATCAAGACATCCTATAAGCCATTCTGAGGAAAATAATGAGCAGCAAGCAGATAGGCAGGCTTAGGGGCTGAGAGTCACCTTTTCTCCAGATAGAACCTCTAACTCCACAGATGGCCTGGGGAGCAGATAAGCCTCAAGCTGACAAATAAGAGGTCACAAAAAAATTCCTAGATTAAAGTTCAAAATGTGGGCTGGAGAGATTGCTTAGTGGTTAAGGCACTTGTCTACAAAGCCAAAGGACCCAGGTTCAATTTCCCAGGATCCACATAAGCCAGATGCACAGGCATTGCATGTATCTGGAGTTCCTCTGTAGTGGCTAAAGGCACTGGGGCACCCATTCTCTCTATATATCTGCCTCTTTCTCTCTCTTTTTCAAATAAATAAATAAAATTAAAATATTTTTTAAAAATTCAAAATGTGCCAGGCTGTGCTTTATGATCTTTTAAAAATGCCTATAAAAGGATGTACACTTCAATGCTTATCAGAACACTTTTCCCTCAAAGCCCAAACCACAATGTCCAGTGAAAAGTGAGAATTTTTTTCTTTCTTTTGTTACTTTTAAATTTGGTAGACTATTAAATGTTTTACCAAGTGTGTGAAACTTTAAGAACAATTATAAAATAGCTTGTCAGGGGCTGGTGAGATAGCTCAGTGATTAAAAGCGCTTGCTTGCAAAGTCTGCCAGCCCAGGTTCAACTTTCCAGTACCCATATAAAAGTGGCATGTCTGGATGGAGTCTGTTTGCAGAGGCAGGAGGCCCTGGCACACCGAGAGAGACAGACAAAGAAAGAGAGAGAGAGAGAGAGAGAGAGAGAGAGAGAGAGAGAGAGAGAGAGAGAGAGGTAACAGCATGTCATACTCCCTCTTTCAAATAAATAAAAAATATTTTTAAAAATAACTTACCAGCTTTAAAGAAAAGAAAAAGGAAGAAAAAAGAAAAAAGGGCTGGAGAGATGGCTTAGCGGTTAAGCGCTTGCCTGTGAAGCCTAAGGACCCCGGTTCGAGGCTCAGTTCCCCAGGTCCCACGTTAGCCAGATGCACAAGGGGGCGCATGCGTCTGGAGTTTGTTTGCAGAGGCTGGAAGCCCTGGCGCGCCCATTCTCTCTCTCCCCCTCTGTCTTTCTCTCTGTGTCTGTCGCTCTCAAATAAAAAAATAAATTTGAAAAAGAAAAAAAAGCCAAGGGTTCTTCTATTCAGTACTCCTCCTACAGAACTTGTTCCATCTGTGGTGGGGAACAGTGAGGACCAAGAGCAAAGCCGGCCACTCAACTCACATGCCCTGCTTTCTGTGACTCCGAACTCCTAAACCTCCTATGAAGGTTGATCTTCTTCCATTACAAATACACTTTTGGTTAAGAGGAAATTTGGAGAGAGCCACAGAATAAAACCAATATATGTTTCTCTCAAGCCAGCATCTAAAGACATCAAAGACAACCCTGGTGCTTTAAATCTATTTCTTTAAAGCAGCTCTGGTCTCAGAACTACTTTCTTTAATTCTGGCCCTGAGAAGGAGGAAAAACAAGAGTGGGAAGGGTGTGGAGGGAACCTTATATTTGACAAAACACGCAGAAAGCTAAGGAACCTTGCAACCATCTCCTGGGAGTAAGCAGCTTCGACTCAGCACTGCCCAAATCTGCTCCCTCACTGTCCATGTGGCCTGGCTATGGTCATGGTGGCCACAGGGTCTACATGGTGGAGTGAACTGTGGGGAGAATGCTAGGCCATCCTTTCTTCCTGTGGACTTAGTAGCAAGTTGCCTGTCCAAGAAGCCGCCAGGATTCCTCATCTGGGGAATTGCTGTGGTGATAGACTCACTTGCTCTCAGACTTGTTGGAGAGTCAAGTACAGGCTACACATGAATGATCTTTGCTGGAGGCGAGCACTCTGAATCCTGAAACTGCCTTAGTCAGTGGACCTTGTGGCACCTGATGCACTTGCTGGGCTTAAACAGAGTATGAAATGACCTACACCCTCAAGAGCACTTAAGTCCAGTGGATAAGTTAAGGCAACAAATGCCAGCAACAGTAGTGCTCTGGAGATGCTGTAGGAACGAGGAGAAGGGAGCCAGGGGTCCAGCACTGGGGAGCACACAGGAGGGCATCACTGAGAAGGTCACATTCTTGTTGATCTTGGAAGGCTGAAGACAATGGGAATATAGAATGAGGAGAGGAAATGTTGCTCTGTGGCAGGGAAAACATCAACAAATCAGCATAAAAGCTGAAAGCTGGGGTCTGAAGAAGGGACAAGTGCCTCTTAGGAAAGCTGACTCCACCATTGTTTTCCTATTCTCCGCTGACCTTAAGGAACCAACATGAGCAGAGGCTCCCTGGTTGTCCAGAACAAACACTGCTCAGGTAGCCCAGTTGGTCCTCCAGCTCCTGTCAGAAATGAAGGTCCTGGGGCTGGAGAGATGGCTTAGTGGTTAAGGTGCTTGCCTGCACAGCCTAAGGACCTAGGTTCAATTCTCCAGGTCCCATTTTAGCCAGATGCATATCATGGCACATGCATCTGGAGTTGGTTTGCAGTGGCTGGAGGCCCTGGTATGCCCATTCTCTCTCTCCCTTTCTGTTCCTCCCTCTCTCTCTCCTTCTCTCCCTCCCTCCTTCTGTCGCTCTATATCTAATAGATAAATAAAATGATAAAAAATTTTTTAAAAAAGAAATGAAGGTCCTTCCTTTGATCTTTGCCTAATTTGCTATTGTAGGGTTGATTCATCTCTTGCAAATTTGGTAGCTCTGCTTTTTTTCTTTTTCTTCCTAAACAGGAGTGGGGACTCTGAGCTATCTATCAGAATATCCGTTCACCAAGCTGGGGTCAGGAGCCCACTACCTTGTCCCAGGGACCCCTAGCACAAGACTGTGAGTTAAGTGTAGGTAAGGGTGGACAGGGGGACAGTATGGGGGGAGAGGGCTCAGAAATTCAAGATACTAGAATGGCAAATTAACTTTGATTTGTCTGGCAAAAATAGTTGAGGGGACAGGTTCCCTTGGATGGTGGCTCAGCCACAACTGCTCAGACCCACTAGCTGGCTGAAACAAGCCAGTCAAGAACTGAAGAAGGTGGATATGTTTGAAAGGAAACACAAGTATCCACAGATAGGTCATTTAAAATAATGCTTCGTTGCTTATCATAAAGGAGTATTTTCACAATGCACAGAAAAGATTTTTAAAATACACATTAAAAATAAAACCACATCAAGTACTGTTTCCTAGCTAATCCTTTGTTAAGTTTCCGAGATACCACCCACCCACACACACTCACACAGACAAACAGTGGAAAGAAGATCACACTGCAATATGGTTTTGTGTCTAGTTTTCTAATCAGTCTCTCTGTACCACACTCACACCTGAACATACACTATACTGAGCAACTGAACACATCTTGTCTGGTGTGCCACAGTTCACCTCACCACTTACCTCTTGGTGCCAAGTTTTTGTTTCCAAGGAGTTACTGCTACAAAACAGAAATCCTTTTTCACAGGGCAGTCTCTTAGACTCAAGGTCCTTAAACCCATCAGATCTCTGGCCACTTCCCCGTCACCCGCTCCCAGCTTCTCCTCCCTTTGAGGTACAAATCACAAACCACTGCCTTGCACCTGCCTGTCTCTGTGTAGGTCAAGAGGGAGCCTCATTACTCACCACACAAGAAGCCCCGGCCAGGAAATGCTGGTACACCTTGGATTCCCTGGGAGTTTCTGGAAAAGTACATGGTACACAAGAACTCTGAGCAAATAAGTCCACGTCTGGGACACAGAAGCCATGGTGTCAGTATATGGCTAACAGTGTAAGTAACAGTGGGACATGGAGGAGGGAGAGGATGCTACTCACCAGGAAGGGAAGTACAGAAGCTTGGTATCTAGGGAGAGGGGCTGTTGCTGCTGCCTGGGATGAGAGGCAGCCTTCTGTGTGTTCTGAGCAGACAACTGTCTGCTAGAGACAACAGAAAGGAAGCCAGGCCACCCTGTTGTGTCGTCACCAGTGTGTAGCACAGGAGGTTGGAGAGTCACCTGCTGCAGCTTCCAGTGACTAGCATGTCAATCATCTTTTGGCCAAAAATAGAACTGAGAACTGCTAGGATCAAGAAAAATCATCTTCTGCTCACTGGGTGCATGGGAATTCTGGCACAAACACAAGATTTCTTCTGAGTGCTGCCCATATAAGATAATACCTCAGCACTATCCATCAAAATGTACCCTTTGGGGTCTTGAGGGATGTTTCAGAATCCCAGAGACATGGCCTGTCCACTCCCATGGCTACTGGACACATGTGCCCATGGAAATGGAAATTAATTAGATGAGAACTGCTTCTTGGTGACACTTGCCACATGTGCCAGTGGCTGTCAAAGGGGCAGCATAGATGCTGAGTGTTTCCACATCCTGGAGCCCTCTGACAAATGGCTGGTGCTTCTTTAGGATGCTGTGCACATGAAACCCAGTGTGAAGGGCTACCAATGCCTTTAAATTGGGGTAAATGCAGGAATGTTTTATACATCATACATGTTAACCCCAATAGTGACTTTAACAATCACAGGTAGTTGTAAAAGACATTTTCAAAAAGTTACAGCATATGAGTTCTCTATTTTTTTGGGGGGGGTGCTCTGTTTTTATAGAAGCTCACAGATGAAGTTCTTCTCAAAGGTCCACAGTTGTTATGGGGCCTTCAGCATGATTGGGTTCCCCGTCATTGTCAAAAACTTCCATTTTATATTTTATACTTACATATAAAATCACAGCTCATTCTGAAGGAGGATAGCTTCCTCTTATTACTGTACTTAATGTACTGTGGATGGAGTGACACTCTCAACAATACTCATCCCCATCACTCACCATAGAACCAAGGAATCCATAACATGTGCAGAGTTTATTTCTCACTGGGAAAAGACTAATAAATATATAAAAAGCAGAGACCTGAGCAGTAAGAATGAAAGACACTGTTGATTCATCAACCTGCAGAGAACCATGGTATGAGCGAGCCCAGAAATTCCCTTCCTTCACCTAACACTTGTGAGCATAAAGTGTCTAAAACGGTGCTGTCAGCCAAATCTTCCAGCAACGCCCAACACTGACAGGAAAGGGAGGAACACCAGAGTGCCCCCTACCCTGATCTTAAACTGCCTTTGGGCAGGGACAGCAGTGGATTTGCTATACCCTGTGTCTGTCAACAGCCTCTGGGCAGAAGAAATAAGCCCTGCTGGGCTTCCTGCATTCTCTTGGCACTAGCTGTCTCTTCACCAGGTAAGATGATCCTAAGGAGCCAGGGTTGGCCCTCCAGACAGCTGGAGGAAAGCAGGTGATGGAGTCAATAGGGGGAAAAATCAATTCTCTGTAGACATAGTCCCTTCTCCACATGGGCATTGAGGTCCAGGAGAGATGGTCTAGCTTGGGTGGCATCCAAATTGGAAAGAGCCACTTTCATTCCCAGGTACCCTTGTCTGGGATGGAAGGAGGAGGCCAGAAGCAAGAAAAGGCAAGGGCATCCTAGAGAGACCTTCCAGTTTGTAAAAGCCAAAGGCCACTGGGATGCCTGCAATGGTCATCCACTTTGAGAGCATTCCTTGCTGGGAAAGCCCTGACCTTTTGTTGTATACTGGGTTTTTGTCTTGGTCACTAGAATTCAGAGCTGGGTAACAATGAGAGGTTTCTGAGATCTGTTATAAAGAGTCTCTGTAGTCTCACCATGCCAGAACCCCAGGGCAGATTCTGGAGGGCAGAATAGTGTGTGTACCCCCTCTGGTTCCCAGGCCAGCAGAGGGATATTTAGGGACTAACCCCAATCAGAGTCACCAATGGACCAGTAGGATCATCCCCTCTTGTTCCACTCCATAGACCAGGTGTCTGGCAATCTCTGTCAAAGAAGAAAATTCTGCTTCCCTTCTCTGCTTTTCAGGTTCCCGTTGCTTAAAACTGCATAACTTGGCTTTCCTTCCTCTGTCTTTTGCATATTTTGGGAAAGTCATATTGTAGGAGCATGTTAGGGGTCTTTGGAAGGACAAAGCTATTTTTCAACTTTTTATATATTAAGGTCTTTGCCAGACTTGGAAATGCAAGGTATCTTTAAAAAAAAAAAAAAAAAAAACTTTTGTTTACTTATTTATTTGAGAGGTAGAAAGAGAGAGAGGCAGATAGACAGAGAAAATGGGTGCACCAGAGCCTCAGCCACTGCAAACGAACTCCAAACACATGTGCCACCTTGTGCATCTGGCCTATGTGGGTCCTGGGGAATAGAACCTAGGCCCTTTGGCTTTGCAGGCAAGTGCTTCAACTGCTAAGCTACTTTCTCAGTCCCCCAAGGTATCTTTTGACAACAAAGGGCAGTGTGTTGTCATTGAAGCACAAGGAGTCCCAGGTTGGAGCTGCTAGGACTCATATCTGCAGGGACCTTTCTGATCCACTAATCCACAGCAATGAGCTCAGCATTGGATGTGGTCTGGCCAAGGTGTTTGAGGTACTGAAGGTGCTGGAAGTGTCTAGTGACTCATCAGACAGAGAGAGGTTAAGAGTTCAGCTGGCTGGCTGCAGAATTCAAGCTACTGATAAGGTTAAAAGGTTAATAACCTCGCCTCCTGAGGGTTCGTGCTCATAGAGAGAGATCGCCACAGTGTTTGTGACCTTGTGCCTCCTCTGATAATGGCAAAGGTGGTCCCTTCTTGTCATCGCTCATTAGATTTCACTGAGCTCTCTATAGTCCATCATGGAACACCTACCTGTGCAGACTCTGGTGTGCACCAGCCCTGTTCCAAGAGGCAAAATGTAGCAGGAGGTAGGATAGATGATTTCAAGCAGTGGCAAATCTTCTGCAAAGAAATGAAGCAAACAAGAAGATGGAGTGATAGGGCTGGGGCAATTAGGAGAGGGCTTCCTAGAGAGATGACATTTTAAATTTGAATTGTGATAAGTTCTAATGAATGTTAAGCTTTGGAGTAGCTACTCCCAGCAAAGAGATGAGCTTGACATAGCCTGGGATAAGACAGACCAACTTAGGATATAAGGAAGGTGAGGAGCAGCCAAAAAAAAAAAGCAGAAGGGACTGACTACCTCAGGATATGAGGCTGAGCCAGTGGTTTTTGCTCAGTGCCAGTGTGCAGGCAGCTATTGGAAGGACTGATGTTGGAGACAATATAATCTAATACTTTTCCTTTCCCTTTTCTTTTTTTGTTTTATTATTATGACATTATTATTAAGATAGGGTCTTGTTACATAGCCTATGTTGGCCTTACATGGCCTTGTTACATGTTACAGGTTGAACTCACTGACCTCCTGCCTCCACCTCCTCAGGGATTATAAGTGTGAGCCACCACACCCAGTGCTGACTTCTATTTTCAAGAGACCACTGACAGCTGTGTCTGAAATAACAGAAAACAGCAAACCCTCAGGTTCCTTGGCAGGCACCAGAACCAACCATTACATTAGAGCTCTCCGCCACCCCCAAGCTGCATAAGCAAAGGCAAGGCCTCCACCAAGAGAACCACCTATAGCCCAGACTGCTGCTATCCTTTCTCTGGACTTTGATCTGTAGGAAGACATGAATTCAGAGACTTGGATCCCTCCCTCATGGGAAGCTGGGGAACATTCGTTCACAGTGAGGTTGCTAATTATGCAGTGAGATGTGCTGTTTTTATTTTAATAGGTTACTTTTTGGAGCATTTTGTCAGTTCACAGCAAAAATTGTCAAAGCCCAGAGAGCCCTGTACTCCCCCCCCCATCACAGTACAGCCTCCCCACCACCTCCCAACACTGCGTGGAGAGAGGAGCATGCTTGCTATAACCAGCAACTCTACACAGGCATGTTGTCACCAAAGGCTGCAACTTGTGCTGAGCACTCCATGGATTCCAACAGATGTGTGATGACGTGTTCGCTCCAGTACATACTGCATAGAGGGGTTCTGACCCTGAGTATCCTCTGTGCTCCACCTTTGAACCCACACCCACCTCACCAGTCTTCGTGGCCACTAACTCTTAAATTTTTTTTTTTTTTTTTTTTTTTTTATCATTTCAGGTTTATTTTGCACAGCTAAAGAATAACATGAAATGCCAGTTAGCATGATAATGGTATCATCATATTTACTGTTTTTTTTTTTTTTTTTAAATTTTTATTAACATTTTCCATGATTATAAAATATATCCCATGGTAATTCCCTCCCTCCCCACCCCCACACTTTCCCGTTTGAAATTCCATTCTCAATCATATTACCTCCCCATTACAATCATTGTAATTACATATATACAATATCAACCTATTAAGTATCCTCCTCCCTTCCTTTCTCCACCCTTTATGTCTCCTTTTCAACTTACTGGCCTCTGCTACTAAGTATTTTCATTCTCACACAGAAGCCCAGTCATCTGTAGCTAGGATCCCCATATGAGGGAGAACATGTGGCGCTTGGCTTTCTGGGCCTGGGTTACCTGACTTAGTATAATACTTTCCAGGTCCATCCATTTTTCTGCAAATTTCATAACTTCATTTTTCTTTACCGCTGAGTAGAACTCCATTGTATAAATGTACCACATCTTCATTATCCACTCATCTGTTGAGGGACATCTAGGCTGGTTCCATTTCCCAGCTATTATAAATTGAGCAGCAATAAACATGGTTGAGCATGTACTTCTAAGGAAATGAGATGAGTCCTTTGGATATATGCCTAGGAGTGCTATAGCTGGGTCATATGGTAGATCAATCTCTAGCTGCTTTAGGAACCTCCACACTGTTTTCCACAATGGCTGGACCAGATTGCATTCCCACCAGCAGTGCAGAAGGGTTCCTTTTTTTCCACATCCCCGCCAACATTTATGATCATTTGTTTTCATGATGGTGGCGTGGCCACTAACTCTTGACTGTCTCTATCCCCTTTTCTTTTCTAGAATGTCAAATGGTTGGAAACATAGCAGGGCTCACACATTATGCAGCTGTTTCAGACAGGCTTCTCTCAGTAGTAAACATCTGAGGTTCTTCCACATGTTTAAGAGAGCGCTTTTTTTTTTTTTTTTAGCACTGATTAGCATTCCATTGTCTGAATGGATTCATTTATTTATCTGCTCATTAAGACCATCTTGGTTGCGTTCAAGTTTGGCAACTATGAATAAAGCTACTATAAGAATCAGGTACCAGGAGCTGGAGAGATGGCTTAATGGGTAAAGGTACTTACTTATAAAGTCTGACAGCCTGGGCACACCAGGGTCTCCTGCCACTGCAAACAAACTTCAGACGCATGTGCCCCTTTGTGTGCCAAGCTACTGAGGAATTAAACCTAGGTCATCAGGCACTGCAAGCAAGTACCTTTAACTGCTGAGCCATCTTTCCAGCACAGAAGTGTTTAATTTTAGTGAAATTCAGCTTATCAGTGACTTTTGTCATGGATGATACCTCTGTGGTGTATGGCTTCAGTCATACTCTCAGACACAAGGCCAGGTATGTTTTCTACTGCTGTTTTCTAGAAGTCTTAAAGTTTTGAATTTTGCACTTAGGTTTGTGGCCCACTTTGAATTAATTTTCAGGAAGGGTGCAGTGTCTGCACCTGAATTCATATGTCACTTGTTCAGTACCATTTGTTGAACCACATCTTTCTCTATTGTATTACTTTTCCTCCGTTGTCAGAGGCTAGTGGACTCTAAGTCTGTGGGTCTAATTCTGGGTTCTTTGTTCTGTTCCCTGCATTTATTGTTCTATTTTTTGATACCACCATACTGTTTTGATTGTTTAAAAATTACCCTGAAAGACTATGCCAGGCCTTTTAAACTTTCTGTAACTCTGAAAACCATATTATTAAATGATTAACTCTTTTTTCCTCCATAAGACATTTAAATTGAAGGGACTCCATCCCCTAGCCTCTCCCTGCCCTCTTTCCATGGTGACTACCCTTGCTCTGCCTAACCACATGGGGCATTGATGCTTGATAATTTGTTTAAAAGCTGAAAGTTCAATGGATGGTGATTTTTAAAAGTCAGAAAACATCCACAGCATCAAAACAGCTTTGTCAAAATGTCCTCAGTTTCAAAATGGTCACATCAAAGCAGCCACATTGTTCAGGTCCTACAATGGAGGCTTTGAGCAGAGCTACCTGAGGAAGGGTAGCAGACAAGAGGCCTCAGCTGGAACATCATCTCTCAACCACACAGCTGCTCAGGCTTATAGCACTGACAGCCTCTTGCTGGTGGGGGAAAGTGGCAGAACTTCAGACCCTTAACCTTTCAGTGATCTCACTGCATGGTGACCACAGTTGATGACAATGTTTATCGCATTTCAAATTACTGAATAGATTTTAAATTTTGTTTTACCATGAACACAATGAGAATAGGTGAGATAAATAGTTAGCCTGATTTAAACTTTGTAAATTAATCTTTTTAATTTTTAATCTTTTTTAAGTTTCTGCTTTTTTATTATTTATTTGCAAGCATAAAGAGAGAGATACACCAGTACATTTTACCACTGCTAACAAACTCCAGGTACATGCACCATTTTGTGCATCTGGCTTTACTTGGGTGCTGAAGCATCATACCTAGGTCAAGAAGCTTTGTAAGCAAATTCCTTTAACTGCTGAGCCATCTCTCCAGCACAATTTTTAATCTTTTAATTTAATATTTGTATGTATATAATGCGCACATATTTAAAAGCATTACACAAAACCCCACAAATGCACACAATTATTATTAGTCAATTGAAAATAATAATTTGAGGCTGGGGAGATGGCTCAGTGGGTAAAGTGTTTGGCATGAAAGAATGAGGGCCTGAGTTCAGATCTCCAGAAGTTAAGTAAAATTCTGGGCATGGTGGCATATACCTGTAATCCCAATGTTGGAGAAGCAGAGACAGGTGGATCTCTGGCAAGCTGGCTAGTTAATCTAACCAGATTGGTAAACCCTAGGTTCAATGACAAACCCCTGATCTCTGGCCTCCAGACACAAACACACATGCACATGGAAAACAAGAGTAAGGGACTAGATAAATGGCTTAGTGGTTAAGGCACTTACCTGCAAAATCTAAGGACCCAGGTTCGATTCCCAGGGCCCACATAAGCCAGATGCACAGGTGGCGCATGCGTCTGGAGTTTGTTTGCAGTGTGCCCATTCTCTCCTCTCTCTCTCTTTCTCTCTGCCTCTCCCTATCTCTCCCAAATAAATAAATAAAAATATTTTTAAAAAGAGTAAATAGATGAGGTCAAGGTGCACACAATGAAAGGAAAAATAAGGGAAATAAAAGAAAAACAGAGGGAAACATCTGTACTAATTGGGACAAGGAAGTTAAATGGCTTCAAAGGGTTGTGCTACAATTTGAGCAGTGAGAAATACTACAACAGATTGTATATAAGCCTCTGATGAGGATATTATGGGAGAAAGGACATATTAACCAAGAAGACTGAGGAACTTGAAGATGCTTGTAGGTATGAAGGGTTGTTTTTATTTGTTTGAATTTAGGAACATTGTAAAGTAGGAGAAACATCTTCTAGAATATGTTTTGGTAAGCTCTAAAGAGACAAGGAGAAACAGTGTTTTAGGAACAAAACAATATAACAAGGAAAAGAGAGGCCACTATAAACTCTAGGACAAGCAAAAGGCTGTATAAATAATAAATTTTAGTAATTGTTCCCCACATGACTCTGCAGTGACAAATTTTATAGTTGCTATAAGTTGTTTATTAGTACTAATAAAATACTATCTAAAACTATATTACAAAGATAGGAAGTAAGGCCAGTTTAGGAATGAAATCCTCATCTGTTTTATGGGAATTAAATTAATAATGTCTTATGATTGAGCCAGGCCCAGTCTTAGCTACTTTGGAGGCCTGAGGAGAAAGATGACTTAAGCCCAGAAGATCAAGGTCAGCCTAGGAAACAGAATGTGACCCCATCTCAATACTAAGTCTAAAATTGACTGTCAAAAGTCCTTAGATATAAAGCATGAGCACAGACCCATACCAGCAGCACCTGAGAATTTAATTTGTTAAAAATGCAAAATTTCAATCCTCAACTCAGACCCATCAACTCAAGCTGGAGATGTGGCTTAGGAGTAGAGTGCTTGCCTAGTATGTGTGAGGCCCTGAGCTCAACCCCTAATATTGGACTCCACCATCCAGCCCTGCTAGACCTGAGACTTTGGGACTGACCTCTATTTTTAAAAAAGAGAATCTACTATAAAAGTAAAAAATTAAGGACTAGAAACATGGATCAGCAGTTAAGGCACTTGCCTGCAAAACCTAACACCCTAGGTTTGATTCCGCAGCACACACATAAAGCCAGATGCACAATGTGGTGCATACATTTGGAGTTCATTTGCAATAGCAGGACACCTTGGTGTGCCCGTTATTTCCCTCCCTTCCTCCTTCCCTTTCTCCCTTCCTCCCTCCCTCCCTCTTTCTCTTTCTATTTCTCTCCCTCCCTCCCTTTTGCTCTCTATCTCTGTCTCAAACAAATAAATAAAAATATTAAAGTAAAAAAATAGTTAATTTCAGATGTGAGGTAATTTGACTCTGATATCTGTCACAAGGTAGGGGTCCCCTTTCTGCATGCTCAGAGAGTGACCTCTGATAGAGGAGGATTGTTTCTTCAGTCAAGAAAATAGCTGTTCTCCTTACTAGAATCTTCAAACAAGTTCTCAGATGTGCCTTTAACAAGATACCCATGGAACTTGAATGCACAATGAAGCTTGAGAAAGCTAAAAGCTGGCTTGTGCAACAAAATTGAGAGTAGGGTTAGTGAAACACACGATAGGGATGTCTTGTCTTATGTCTTCAGGGTACCAATATATAGCCATGTTCATGTTTACTCTTTAATTTTATGTTTCCAGTATCTTACAGCATAAACAACTGGGTGGATTATGGTTCCATCCTCAGTACTTCACTCCATCACAGCTTGCCCTGCCCTAATCCTCAGCTTATATTAGAGGCATCTTTCTTGGGCATCCTAGTACTTCTCCAGCCTTGCTTGCTTTTAGGAGTTCCTCATGCTCATGTGCAAATGTGGACATTAAAGCATCTTCCAGAGCTTTCTCTAAGTCTCTGCACTCCCCTGTCTCACCAGCTAGAGAAGAGAAACCACAACCACAAACCATCTACAAGAGCTCCCAGCATGTATTTCTCCCAAATTAAAGGTTTCTTGGGCAAGCCTAATGGTTCTCCAAGCATGTTCCCTGGTTCAGCAGCAACACTGTCACCAAGAAACCCATCAAAGCTGAGAGGCACCTCTGACCTGGGTGAGCAGTGTTTTAACATGTATGCAGGAAAAATGACACCTAGTTGCCCAACCCTGAGCTATGGCTGGATCAGTGAGCTACAAAACTCACACGGCCTCACAAAGCAGCACCTCCCCAGTAGTCAGTTCAACCTACTAGTCACTTTCACATGGATGGGGATACAGCCTATCCCAGAGCTGTTTTCTAGAGTGACTGGAGCCTCCCCAGAGCCAGTCTTTTAAATAGTATGTTAAAACAGAAGTCTAAAGGATTAGGCCACACAGGTCTAGTTCTTTCATACATCTCACCTTCTACCTTTGCCCCCATATTTGCTCTCATATGTGCCTTAATGGCCACATTTGCACAAGGGTACAAAGATGGGGACCCATTCACGCACACTGGAACCATCTCCAGAAAGCAATTGGTCTTGTTTCATTTGTCTTTGACCCCTCTGTGTCCCACAAGCTCCCCCATTCTCTCAAGCCCCCAGCCCTCAAGCCCTCCGTGGGAGATGTGCTACAGAGATAAGTCAGGCTGTGGTTAAAGGTGATTCAGTCAGGCCCTCTGCTCCCTGCTACCACCTGGTTTCTTCTTTGCTCTATTCCACGGCTGATGAGCCCCTCAGATAACTCCAGGCAGGGGCCTCAGGCCTACATCACTTCCTTAGATGAGCAACAGATAAACACCAGCCAAAATCCCAAATTGGGTTTGGAAAGATTTCTACAGGAGAGTCAGCCCTGTATTGCCAACAAAACAGTTTGGAGGTTTCAGAGGTTGGACCCTGGTCTGCTGGTGATCAAACATGGTAGGCCTACTGACTTCCCTGTCTTTAATCTTTGCTTTTGCAGTCTTGGGGGCTTCATTACATTAGTGAAGGTGTGTGGGTGTTAAAGTCACGCAATGGAAACAAAATATGCACAAACACTCATGCCACAGTTTTTCTTCCTCCTTTTTGATGAAAGCAATACTTTTGTAACTTTCTGAAATAAAGAAACTTTCCAGTTTTGTAGGTTATCACTTGTTCTCTGCAATTTCTATTAGAAAAGCTCTTCTTCCACAAACCAAAATGAAAAAAGAATACTATAATTCTAAAATGTGCAAAAGTATGATCAGGCAGTTCCTGGAAGTAGAAAGAGAAATATCTAAAAAGTAGTAATCAGGAAAATCACATTCAAAAGGATAATATTGTTACCCTTCAGATAGGTAATTTGTTAAGAGTTTGATATTGAAAACTGGATCAGGGAATCAAATACTCTCACCCATCCCTAAGAATGTGAGAAATGGTCCCACCGCACTGGACAATTAAAACATCTGTTAAAATGTACTGTTGGCCGGCCACCCTTGGTTCACAGCATCCTTATTCTGGAAGCCCCTTTAGTCAAATATATACATATTCAGCCAAGGAGGCATCAAAGATGACAGCAATTTGCTTATGTTGCTGAAAATGAAAAGTCATCTACATGTCAATCAGAAGACAAGGATGGCACAAAGCCTAATACATTCATTCTGTGGAATAATATGCCACAGTTAACAAGAATGATATGGATCTACCTATACTAACATGAAAAAAAATCCCCATATTTTTATTTTATTTTATTTTATTTTATTTTATTTTATTTTATTTTATTTATTTGAGAGAAAGAGGCAGAGAAAGAGAGAGAGAATGGTCACACCAGGCCTCCAGCCCCTGGAAACGAACTCCATATGCATGTGCCCCTTCTGCATCTGTCTTACATGGGTCCTGGAGAGTCTAACCAAGATCCTTTGGCTTTGCAGACAAATGTCTTAACAACTAAGCCATCTCTCCAGCTCCAACCCCAATTTTTTTTTTCGAGGTAGGGTTTCACTCTAGCTCAGGCTGACGTGGAATTCACTATGTAGTCTCAGGGTGGCCTCAAACTCATGGCGATCCTCCTACCTCTGCCCCCCAAGTGCTGGGATTAAAGGCATGCACCATCATGCCTGGCCCCAATCCCCATATTTTTGAATGAATAAAGCAACATGTAGACCATGTGCTCATTATAATAACATTCAGAATAGCAACAAGGGTTGGAGAGATGGCTTAGCTGTTAACACATTTGCCTGCAAAGCCTAAGAACCCAGATTTGATTCCCCAGTACCCACATAAGCCAGATGCACAAGGTGGCACATGTTTCTGGAATTTATTTGTAGTGGCTAGAGGCCCTGGTGTGACACTCTCTCCCTATATCTGCCGCCCCCACTCTCTCTAATAAGTAAATAAATTTTTTAAAAAGATAGAAACAAAACAACAAAATCAAGTTGTTTAGAAATATATGCATGTTTATAACTGTAGAGAAAAAATTTAGGTAGATTTCAGATCACATGGCCATAGTGCTTACCTAAGGAAGAAGTTGAGACGGTGAAAGGTGGTAAAGGAGGAGCTTGGCTTTGTCTGTAATCATTGATACTTCACCATGAGAGTGAACACAAGAATAAATTGCATAACTATCAATGAAGTTCAACAGGGAGAGTGTGTTCAACACAACATTAAGCATTTAAAGTTTCTAATAAGTGTTTCTACCTTCTAAGTAACCTCAAACAAGCTGTAATAAGTCTTGACTATTAAGTAGAGAGACTGTAGAGATATGTGATTACTTCTCTTTAGATATTTATTATAAAACCATTCTGCTTCTAAATTTTTCCTGGTGGTTCAGAACAAAGATGGGTCCTCTGTGTTTACCTACAGATACACATTCACATAGCACATGAACTGTAACTTATCCTTAGGACAGTGATTTCCACCCAGTGCCACACTGTGCTATGTTTCAGGTTGTTTAAACCACAGACAAGCAGGCCTGGATGATTCATTGATAGGCTTCTGTGACATCTGAAAATCAACTCATAATTTCAGAGCTGCTGAAACCAGCTTGGCAGTGGTGCCTACCTCTGTGGGTGTCATCTGACAGCTAGGCACCTGGTTTCCTGACCCCAAACCACAAAGCTTCCTGTGCAGCTTCATGAGTATCCTTGCCATATGTTATCCTGTCCCTGCTGCCAAGATTAACTACAGAACAGGCCCTGAGGACCCAGAGAGGCTCCTAGAAAGGTACGGGTCCAGTAGAAGCTATCTCAAGGCACATCTTAGTTACAAGTTTCTAATTTATAGCCCTCAGTGCTGTACAATGGTCAGATGTGGTGATTGGGAGGAAAACACAAAGCCAGATGACATGAAAATTGGGACCCTGTTGTTGACATAATCATACTCTATCCATGAGCAGGCCTACAGGAGAAGCCATATTACAACGCTGAAAGAAATGGCTTTGGCCACAGGTTAGGTGATTGTATAAATGTCACCTTGGGTTCTCCCAGACCTTGGGGTGACCCCCTCTTTCTGGACCAGACATATCTGACTCCTTTTTATTTCAACAGAATGGGAATATCAGGGTTTCCAAGAGAGATAGACATTCTCTACCAAACCATCTCCAAACATTACCCATACTGCTTCTGGAACTTCTCCAAAAGGATTGTTCATCAATGATGTGAAATAATTGTAGGCTCAGAGTTGGCTGAATTCCTATCAAATGTTGAGGGGGTCCAAGCAAAGTGGCTAGGTCCCACCACAGGCAGAGAAGGGCAGAACTTGTAAGCCTAGGGTCACATCCAACTACTTGCTTCCTTGAGATGTTGATGCTGTTTTCTAAGAGGAATAGGTAAGAACACAAAAGCATGGTTTGTGGAGAAAGAGGAACTTCAGACTGAGCATGGCAGATGTGGCTTCCTCCTTTTCCCACCCTCTCGAGAGCTTCTCATGAAGTTTCAACAAGACAAATGGGTGCCCATCTGTTTGTCCCATTATCAAGGGCTCCTTAGCACAATCATGCAGGGACAGAGGCCTGAAGAACTAGTGCACCCTTCACAATGCAGAATGGTTTAGCCAGTGTCCTCTGTCCCTGAGCAGTGCTGCATTTCCCACCAGTGGAAGTCTTTGTGTCCAGTCCTCTCTTCCAGCCTAGCCCCTTCTCCCATGAACATTTTCTTTAATTCTTTGGCCAGCATCACACACTGAGGAGCCTCTGTCTCTTCTAAATGATGACATCTCTTTGTCCTGGCCATCACATGCATTTGGTGGCAAATCAAACTTTAGCGGGAGTGGGAGGGGAGATTTTGCTAAGATATAGATTTTGAGTTGGCCAGTATTGGAGGGAACCTGAGCTTCCTGTTACCTTTGTGTTTAGAAGGTGTGAGGATAAGGCCTGTCACAGGACAGTCTTCTGAACAGAAAATGGCCCTAAAGTTCTCATGAGACTGCACAGCAGCATTCTTATAAATCAGGATGCACGGGGAAAAATGTCTGTTGGCATTATTGATGTCACATAGACTATGTACTTGGTAATCAGAAATAACCAGGTTGAGTTCTTTCAGCATTAACTAAATGGAGGTTTGGGCAAGCCACTCAGTTTTCTTTAGCTATAAAATAGTAGGTTATCAGTTAAGTAAACCTGTATCTAGGGTTGGAGAGATGGCTCAGCAGTTAAAGGTGCTTGTTTGCAAAGCCCAGGTTTGATTCCCCAGTAAATACATAAAACCAGACATACAAAATAAAACATGCATCTAGAGTTCATTTGCAGTGGAAGGAGGCTCTGACACAACCATACGTTCCCTCTCTCTCTCTCTCTCTCTCTCTCTCTCTCTCTCTCTCTCTCTCTCTCTCTGTCTCTATCTCTTTCCTTCTCACTCTCTGTCAAATAATTTAAAAAACTGTATATAGGGGCTGGAGTGATGGCTTAGCGGTTAAGCGCTTGCCTGTGAAGCCTAAGGACCCTGGTTCAAGGCTTAATTCCCCAGGACCCAATTAGCCAGATGCACAAGGGAGTGCACGCATCTGAAGTTTGTTTGCAGTGGCTAGAGGCCCTGGTGTGCCCATTCTCTCTCTTTCTTTCCCTCTTCTTTCTCTGTCTGTCACTCTCAAATAAATAAAAATAAACATTTAAAAAACTGTATATAGATATTCTGAGTCTATACACATTCATCTTTTCCCTTGTTAATCATTTATTTATTTATTTATTTATTTAGTGTGTGCATAGTATGAGTGTTGTGGTGTGTGTGGCATGTATTCACATATATGTGAAGATACACATGTCTCATGTATGCCTGTGGAGGTCAGAGAATGTCAGTGTCTCTCCTCCATCATTTATCCACATGGTTCCTTTAACAGAATCTCCCACTGATTCTACAGCTGCCATTTTCACAAACTCTAACAATTCTTCCATCTCTCTTCCCCATGGGACTGGTGTTACACAAGTGTATGGCACACCCAGCTATTTATGTGCTGGAGAATCAAATTCAGGTAGTCTCCGGCTCCCTCCAGCCCTCATGCTTGTTCAGGAAGCATTCTTCCATTGAACTATCTCTTCAATCCCTTTCCTTGTTAATCTTAACTAACAAAAGCTTTCTCTCTCTCTCTCTCTCTCTCTCTCTCTCTCTGTCTCATGTGTGTAGCTCATTAAACATTTCTGCTGAGTGCTGAGAATCTAGAACTTGACTTTAACTAAAACTCAGTGTAGTGAGTCTGTGATCTAAAGCTGTTAGTACAACTTAGGAAACCTGAATGATTTATGGTTTGCCACCAAAGCTCTGTGAAGATAGTGGTTTTCAGCAAGTTTCACTTGTGCACCCCTGAACTTTAGCAAAAAGCTTGGGGAAATCCACTTGAGAGAAAAATGTTCTCCTTGAGCCCCCTAATCACCAGAATTCTCCAGGGCCAGAGCATAGGCTCCTCTTACCAGGGCTGGCATCTTTGGCTGAAATGAGTTTTCTAAAGCACTATTAGAGAATGGCAGCAATGTAAACTTAAAATCTTATTTACTTTCAATTCATAATGAAGATTCTTCAAGTAATGCTGATAGATACATTCACATTGGAAGGTCCCAAATGGGGCAAAAATCTGAATAAGAGAATTTAGGAGAACCGTTGGCACAAAAATGGCCCCTGAATGCCCATCCCTGCAAGCTGACTCTGTTCACCCTTCCATGGCAGTGCCCCTGCCATGTCCTTTACTCCCAGCAGCCACCTAGAGATGTTATGATAACCAATTTACTGAAGAAGAAACTGAGAGAAAGAGAAGTTAATCAACAAACAAATTTAAAGATGAAAATTTAGTGATCTTATCTGGAAATTGTGAAAGTAGGCTATTAACCTACTCAATTAATTAGTTGTTTTTTTTTTTAAATGGTCCTGTGTCAACAAAGTTACTTTTCTCCTCTTTGTGACAAAGATCTGACAGAAGCCTCTACAGGGAGGAAGGATTTGCTTTAGCTCATGGTTTCAGGAAATACAATCTATTATGGTGGAGGTGGCATGGTGACAGGAACTTGCAGTAAGGACTAGTCACATGGTGGGGTAGTCAGGTAGTCAGGAAGCAGAAAGCTTGGGTTGGAACTAGAAGCTAACATAGTAAAGGCTGCCCCTAGCCATCTACGTGCACCAACCAGGCACCACTTTCTACAGGCCGTGAAAATAGTGCCACAAGCAGGTGAGAGAGCATTCAAAACCTGAGCCCCTGGGGGACATTTCAGACTCAACCCTAACATAGTCTTGTATGTATACATGAAGCTAAACATCATAGTGCCACTGAGTAGATGGAAAGCTCTAAACAAGAAAAGTTGGTTGCTGACCATCTATATGTTAAGATGCTGAGTAGCTATTAACATGTTCTCAGAGAGTTGTTAAGTGACACGGAACAGCGCTGATGATGAGCCATGACATGAAGAGGGCAGGTTATCTACACATTCTTCCCACACTGAGTTATGCTACATTTCCCAGCAGAAATCTGGAAGTGCAGCTTGTGGATCAGACAGGTTCACCCTGTACATTTACAGTAGGTTAGACTCAAAATTTCTTAGCCGGGCATGGTGGCAGATGCCTTTAATCCCAGCACTTGGAAGGCAGAGGTAGAAGGATCACCATGAGTTCGAGGCCTGCCTGAGACCACATAGTGAATTTCAGGTCAGCCTAGGCTAGAACGAAATCCTACTTTGAAAAATCAAAAGAAAAAAATAGTCAATTCAAAAAGCCCATGTTAGCAGTAGTATTTCAAGGGAGTAAAGAATTTTTTAAATGTTATTCTTGGCCTGGAGAGATGGATCAGCAGTTAAGGTATTTGCCTGCAAAACCTAACTACCCAAGTTTGATTCCCTAATACCCACATAAAGCCAGATGCACAAAGTGGTGCATGCATCTGGAGTTTATTTGCAGTGGCTAGGGGCCCTGGCATACTCGTTTGTTCGCTCTTTCTTTTTCCTTCCTCTCTCTCTCTCTCTCATTTTCTTCTCTCTAATGTGAAAATAAATAAATAAAATATTTTTAAAGGTTATTCTTCATTCTCTTATTTCAAAATTTTCTGTATTAATTATAAATCATTTCTAAAATGGATTCTTTGAAGTATGAAGCTAACCTAGTAAACTACACTTTTATTTTATTTATTTTATTTTATTGGTTTTTCAAGGTAGGGTCTTGCTCTAGCCCAGGCTGATCTGGAATTCACTATGTAGTCTTAGATTGGCCTTGAATTCACAGCGATCCTCCAACCTCAGCCTCCAGAATTCTGGAATTGAAAGAATGTGCCATATGGCCCAGCTAAACCACATATATTTAAAAAAAAATTATTTATTTATTTGAGAGCGACAGACACAGAGAGAAAGACAAATAGAGGGAGAGAGAGAATGGGCGCGCCAGGGCTTCCAGCCTCTGCAAACGAACTCCAGACTCTTGCACCCCTTGTGCATCTGGCTAACGTGGGACCTGGGGAACCGAGCCTCGAACCAGGGTCCTTAGGCTTCACAGGCAAGCACTTAACCGCTAAGCCATCTCTCTAGCCCCACATATATTTTAAATGCACCATTAGATAAATTTTGCTGTCACTGGCATCAACAAATCCATCCCTACAATGTAGGTAGTGAGTGTCCTGTGTTCATTTGCCACTCTTTCCTCCTGCCCCTCCAAACTTCTATGCTTATTCAGCCACTGATCTTTTTTCTGTTATAGTCTGGTTTGCATTTATAGAATTTTCTTTTTGATTTTTTTTAAATATTTATTTACAACCAGGGTGTGATAGAAGACAGACAGAGAGAATGAGTGTGCCAGGGCCTCCAGCTGCTGCAAATGGACTCCAGAAGCATGTGCCACTTTGTGCATCTGGCTTTATGTGGGTGCTGAAGAATTGAACTAAGGTCATTAGGCTCTGTAAGCAAGTGCCTTAACTGCTGGGTCATCTCTCCAGCCCCATTGCTAGAATTTTCTACACATTGAAATATACAATGTGTACTCTTTTGTTGACTGACTTCTTTTTTACTTTTCTTTTATAAAATAAGATTTAAATATATAAGTGTGTGTATGTACAGCTGGATTGGATCCCAGGTTGGCCTGGATCTCACTAGTCTCTTGCCTCTGCTTCCCAAGTGCTAGAATTGCAAATTTGTGTCACCATACATGGCTTCTTTCACTCAGAATTGTTGTTTGATATTCACTCAGTGGTTCTTCTTTATTACTGAATAGAATTAAACCATCAGGCTTAGGCTGAATAGATGGCTTAGCAATTAAGGCACTTGCCTGCAAAGCCTATGGACCCAGGTTCAACTCCTAAGAACTCACATAAGTCAGATGCACAAGGTCACACATGCACACAAGGTGGTGTACGCATCTGGAGTTTGATTGCGGTGGCTAAGGCTCTAGCATGCCAATTCTCTCTCTCTCTCTGTCTCTCTGTCTCTCTCTCTCTCTCTCATTAAAAAGAAAAATAAGGTTTGTATTACTGTTTGTCATTAACTCATTAGTTGGCAGACATTTGGCTGTACCCAGTGTATGGTCAGCATAGATAACTGCTCTAACATTCAAGTTTATGTCTTTGTGTAAACATGTGCTTCTTTCTGTCTTGGGTAAATACCTAGTAGTGAAGAGACTATGGGCCTATGACAATCTTGTTTGACTTTTTGAAGAACTATTAGCTATTATTTTTGCTTTAGTGCATCTTTTATTCCCATATTAATCATATACACAACTGAAAAAAATCTCATCAACCTTGGAGTTTTCAAATACTCTGTACTTTTTTGTATTTCTACCAGGAGTTGATGACTTTTTTTCCTTTTTTAAAAAAAGTAACAGACCTGGAGAGATGGCTTAGTGGTTAAGGCGCTTGCCTGTGAAGCCTAAGGACCCAGGTTCAGTTCTCCAGGTCCCATGTAAGCCAGGTGCACATGGTGGCACATGTGTCTGTGTTTGCAGTGGCGAGAGGCCCTGGCATGCCCATTTTCACACAGCCCATTCTCACATACTCTTGCTCTCTCCTTCTTCCCTCTCTTTCTGTCTCTAATAAATAAATAAATAAAAGTAAACTAGGGCTGGAGGGATGGCCTAGTGGTTGAGGTGTTTGCCTGCAAAGCCAAGGAACCCAGGTTTGATTCCCCAGGACCCATGTTAGCCAGATCACAAGAAGGCACATGTGTCTGGAATTCATTTGCAATGGCTGGAGGCCCTGGCACACCCATTCTCCCTCTCTCTCCCTCTTTCTTTGTCAAATAAACAAATAAATGAATAAAAATAAAATATTAAAAATAAACTAGAAAAAATTTTAAGTAGCATAGAGAATAAATGAGTGCATACTGTTATAAAAAGAAATTTCAAACAATTCAGAAATATATAGAATAAGAAAAATTTAAGTTCCTTTTTATTTCATCATCTTCCTAGTTCCTTATGGATATTTATTAGCGGTTTGGTATGCTTTCATCTTGTTTTTGTATGTTTTGCATGCTTGCATGTGTGCTTGTGTATGCAAGTATGTGGGCATGCCAAGGGGACTGCATGAGCTCTGTTGCTCAGACTCTTACTTCACTTACTAAAATCAAAGCTTGTGGCTGGAGAGATGGCTCAGCCATTAAGGCACTTGCTTTCAAACCCTAAAGACCTGGTTCTATTCCCCAGCTTATGTAAAGCCAGATCCACAAAGTAGTGCCCGCATCTGGAGTTTGGTTGCAGTGGCTTGAGGCCCTGGTGCGCCCATTCTCTCTGTCTGTATTCTTTCTCTCCCTCTCTGCTTGCAAATAAATTAAAAAAATATTTTTTAAATACTTTTTTAAAAAAAAGCTTGAAGAACTTTCTTGGCCATAGCATGTACATCTGCCTCCGTCTTTTGAATTGCTGCTGAGATTCTCACTTCAATAATCAGGAGGAAAGACATTTCTTAACATTGCTGGGATTTTATTTCCCATCCTATGGGACAGTCAGGGCTCTTCAGAATTTTCAACTAATGTGACAGTTGGCAAAGCTACTTTTTCTACTTACCATAGGTAAGAGACTATCCCCTAAGAAAACCTGTGTTCTTTTGGGGTCTTGGTTTCCTGAAAGCACCATAGACCTGGCCAATCTATGGAGAGTAAAAGAACAGTCATTGAGATACAAGCAGTGACTAGTGAGCCACTGTGTATCACACGGTTTTTGCTGGTCTCCGTCACAAGGAGCAGAATTGCCTTTTCAGGTTTACCGTCTAAGTAAGGCTCATGCCGGGTGAGAAGTAGGCTGGCTGAAGATTAGTCATTCTGAAAAGGGCAAAAGGGCTTCAACTCTTCAACTTTCAGCTTTGAAGATGAGTAGAATGAGGAGCTTTTTATCTTCATATCAGAAAACTTACCACATCTGCCAAGTGTGGTGAGAAAAGTTACTATCTCATGTAAGGCAGGCAGCAACGGCATCCCTGTGCTACCTGCTCCCAAGTGTCACTGCTTCCCTACAGCATGTTTTCCTCTTTTTTTTTTAAATAAACCATGTTGCTAGGACAACATTAAATGTCATATTTATCCTCCACAAATCCATGATCCATGAAGCTGAATAAAATACATAAAACTACATAAAATTGGTGTAGTAGTATAACATAGTTGTATGTCCTGCACTGAACACTGTAATATTTAAATTCACTAGATATCGCCCCAAAGCTCCTCTGTAGCTCCAAGCCAAGAATCAGAGTCCAATCACTCATTTCACCTGGCTGTTATGTCCCTTCTCCATTTTTGTTTTCTTTCTTTTTCTTCCCTCCTTCCCTTCCTCTCTCCCCTCTTCTTCCTTCCTTCCTTTTACTGTGGTACTGGAGATTGAACTGAGGGCCTTGCACACACTGGATAAACGCTCCACTACTGAGCTATATCCTCAGCCCCCACACTTCATCTTAGTAAAGCCTCTAGTGTATTTATCAATATCTCCTTATTACAGCAGTATACCAAAGGCTGTGGAGGCCCCAGCTTGCTGACTGGAGGAATCCTTTAACTTGTTTCTCTCTCTAGGAAGGAAAGCCACAGGTTTATTAGACCACAGTTCAGCATATTTGAGATTGCATCATGAGTAATGTTTGGCACAGAATGCACAGCTCCAGGAGACAAACTCTATGCATCTCACCATTCCACAACATGAATTCCATGGTTTTAGAGTAATGGCAGTCTGAGCCCTCTGTTGGCCAGAACCATATCATGGTTGTGCTACTTTAGACCTTTTGGGAAGTACAATTCCCATCAACTCTTTACCCAGTGTCCCTAACACAAGTTGATATCCTTGCCTGGCTCTACCTTCTCACCAGTAGAGTCAAGGTCATGATGTCCTAAATCAGTTATTTTTGTTGGCATTCTGTAAAACAGAGCTTTATTTTTCCCATTGGAGCTTTTTGGTAACCTTGAAATATAATTCCAACTTGAAAAGCATTAAATATACTTTCAACAAACATTATGTAGTGTTGGAGAGTTGACACAAGTTATTTCAAATGAGTTTGTTCTTTTTGAGTATTATTAAGGACATGAATTTTCATACATTCAGTAGTGACTCTTCTTGTCAGATTCCAAAGCAGACAAACTGAGTTCAATATGAAACAAAGTTTTACAAAATGGTTCCAAACACTCAGGTACTTAGAGAGAAGAAGCACTCCTTTCTCAGAAAACAATGGTGAGATAATCTAATGAGCTGCCACTGTCTTTTTAAATCTGTGCTCTCCCTGCATCTGCAAGATATGGGAAAACACCACATGAGTCTGAAGGAAGGCTGCAAGCCCATTCTGGCTATCCTCGCTAAAGACCGTTCTTGTGCCCCAAGTTCAAAGCTGCTCAATTGACCCACACTGTAAGAAGTCTCCAAACCACAAAAACCATTATTTTTTTTAGTTGA
This sequence comes from Jaculus jaculus, assembly GCF_020740685.1. Taxonomy (NCBI): domain Eukaryota; kingdom Metazoa; phylum Chordata; class Mammalia; order Rodentia; family Dipodidae; genus Jaculus; species Jaculus jaculus. The sequence goes on from NC_059118.1 coordinate 447,879, forward strand.
CTTACATTATGACCCAGTCTTACCCTTCTTCTTTCCCATGTAGTAGACAGTAGAAACCATAAGAACAGAATTCACCTCTCAATGGTTCCCTGGAAGAGGCATTGCTTCCCCACAATGGTTTAAGGGAAAAAAAAAAACACTTAAAATACCAGAAACCTGACTCCTCCATGCTCTGTGTGATCCTGAAGATTGAAAGAACACCACATTGCAGTGCCTCACCTTGTGCACTACCTGTCTGTCCCCTTACAGCAGGGGCTGAAGCTTTCTTCTGGCTGGTGCACATTGCAGATGGAGAGGATTTGGAGGCTAAAATGAATTTGTGAATCTCTTTAAAGGAAAAATGAAATATTTAGAACCATTGTGCTTAGGCTTAAGACTTACTGTGCTTCTCAAGAGCAGACACTATGGTTTTTTTGTCTCACCAGTATGACAGTAGAGCCTTAACTGGTATCTGGCAATGCATATCAGGTGTTCAGTGTACATGTGATGAACAAGAAAATGAACTTAATCACCTAAAGTCCATAGCTACCCATGTCAAAAAAAAAAAATGAGCTCCATACCAAAGATAATAACCATCAGGTAGGGGATAAAATACTTTGATAGTGGCGTGGCTACTTAGGAAAGCCATGTGGCTTTTTTATAAACCTTGCAAAGAACAAGTTTGCTCAAGCAATACACTTTCCTCACAGCTTTCAGCTTCTATAAACAGGTTTCTTTTTTAGCTTAGAGGCAACTAAAGTCTTTCCATTACCTGTGGATTATGAGATTCATGAAGGCTAAGAGTTGTGGACCTCATACAGAAGATATGTCTTTGCGGTTGAGGCACTTGCCTGTAAAGCCAAAGGACCCAGGTTCATTTCCCCAAGACCCATGTAAGCCAGATGCACAAGGTGGTACATGCATCTGGAGTTTGCTTGCAGTGGCTGAACATGGTATGCCCATTCTCTCTCTCTCTCTCTCTCTCTCTCTCTCTCTCTCTCTCAAATAAATAAATAAATATGAGTTGTGGACGTCAAATCAATTATGACCAAAGCCAGTCATGCTAGTTTAGGATCTTATTGACAGGCTTGACTATTCCTCTGTGATTTTGCCTCTTGTATCAGCAAATGAGAAGGTATGAGAGCACATATACATCTTTGCAAATATAATGCACTCATAACACAGACTCAAGCAGTATTATCCTACTCACAGAACTGTTTGTGTATATGTGGTATACACATATGCATGTTTGCCTGTTCATATGTGTTAGTACACATGTGTGAGGGTGCACATGTATGAATAACTGTATAGTGGTCAGAGGACAACATCAAGTGTTAGCTTCAGGGGCACCATCCTTTTTGAGACAGAGTCTCTCATTGGCCTAGAGCTCACTAAGCAGGCTAGACTAGCCATCCAGTAAATTCCAGGTAGCTTCCTATCTCAGCTTCCTCAGCAATGGGATTACAGGCACATACTGCCACATGCAGATTTCAAATGGATGCTGGGCATCTAACTTAGTCTTCATGCTTGCAAGGCAAATACTCTACTCACTGAGGTATCTCCCCAGGCCCAATTTTGAAAAAAAAATAATCTATTCCTCACCTCCCTTATGTACAAATTAAAGGGTTTTCTTTTAATCTAGCAGTTAAGATACCTTTTAGGAGTTAGGTGAATGCACTTGTCTGAATTATAGCCTAGGACATACAGACATACAGCAAACCAAACCATACTTCTGGGCTTCCTGTACTTTTGCATTTGACCAGTTGCTCTAGGTTTTACTCACAATTCAGTATCTCTCTTAGCTTAAAAATAAATCCTTTCTTGAACTTTTACCCTCTAAAGTTTTGTTCTCTGATAGGGCTTATTCCTTTCATTTTGCTTCTTTTGAAATAACTACAGTGCCCACAAGATCTCAAGGCCTGGAGTAAATGCGACTCCCTGGTTTACTCTGGCTTCCTGGAAGCCATGTCTGTCCACAGCATTGAAAACACTTCTTATACACCCAGCATGCTTGGCTCTACTCAATATTGACACTTTCTTCTTATATCTTGTCCCTAAAAGCAGTATCTAGTAAAAGGCCTAAAAGAAATATGTTCAAAGGGCTCAAAGCAATGCAGATCATTGAAAATCACTTTGTTAGCCACCAAAATGAGATGGTAAGACCCTGTTGCTGAAGACACCACAGACTGTATTCACATGACACTGAGAAAACAAGTTGGAATTGATGGGAGCCATCTCCCTGCTGGATAGCTGCCATAGTGCTAGAAGATACTATGTGAGCTGCTGGAGGAGAAAAGTCATCTACAGTCTGAATAAGCAGAGGATCCTACAAACTACAAAATTAACCAGCCAGGTACCTACTGGTGCAATAGTGGCATCTGTTACAGGTGTAATCAACTGTTCTCTGATTAGATAAAAGATCCTGCTTAGTGGGAAGGAACACATACCTGGTACTGAGAATTGAGTCAAAAACCTAGGGCTTGGGAGATCATAGATGCTGTAGGGAAGCTTCCACTGCCTTTTAGCTAAACATATATATTATACCCACCAAACAGTCTTCTCAATGTAGAAGTAATCATGGAAAGAATATGGGTGTTACGTTCACTGCTAGCCAGAGACCTGTCTTTATGGAGATGGTAAGGAACATTGAGCAGACTCAAAACTCATCAAGAGGGGCTGGAGGGATAGCTTAGCAGTTAAGGTGCTTGCCTGCCTAGACTAAATGCCCAGGTTCAACTCCCCAGAATCCATGTATGCCATATGCACATGGTGGTGTATGTGTCTAGAGTTCGTTTATACTGGCTGGAGGCTCTGGTGCACTCCTATTCTCTTTCTCTCTCTATATAAAATAAATAAATAATAAATAAATAAATATTTTTTTAAAAACTCATCAAGGGGCTGGGCATGGTGGTCCTTACCTTTAATCCCAGCTCTTGGAAGGCTGAGGTAGGAGGATCACTGTGAGTTTTAGACCAGCCTGAGACTAATTCCAGGTCAGCCTGGGCTAGAGTGAGACCCTGCCTCAAAAAAAAAAAAAAACATAAAAAGAGGGCTGGAGAGATGGCTTAGTGGTTAGGTGCTTGCCTGTGACGCCTAAGGACTTCAGTTCGAGGCTCGATTCCCCAGGACCCACGTTAGCTAGATGCACGAGGGGGTGCATGCATCTGGAGTTCGTTTGCAGTGACTAGAGGCCCTGGCATGCCCATTCTTTCTCTCTATCTGCCTCTTTCTCTCTCTCTGTCTTTTGCTCTCAAATAAATAAATAAAAATGAATAAAATATTTTTAAAAAAACAAAAAGGGCTGGAAAGATGGCTTAATGACTAATGCACTTGCCCGCAAAGCCTAAGGACCCATGTTCAACTCTCCAGTTCCCACATTAGCCAGATGCACAAGGGGACGCACACATCTGGAGTTAGTTTGCAGTGGCTGGAGACCCTGGCACACCCATTCTCCCCCCCCCTCCCTTTCTCTCTCTGTCACTCTCAAATCAATAAATAAAAATAAACCAAAAAAATCTCATCAAAGTAGAAAATAAGTCTGTAGAGAGCTCAGCACTGAAGGAGATTTCTACCACGCCCTCCACGGCTCAGGTACACTGCAATGTGAAAGGCAGGGCAGAAAGGCTGTAAAAGCCACAGGACACTCAGGCATTAAAAATATTACTTTACTTTATTTAAGAGAGAGAGACAACGGGCACACCAGGGCCTCTAACCACTGCAAACAAACGCCAGACACATGTGCCACCTTGTGCATCTATCTTTGCATGGACACTAGGGAATCAAACCTGGGTCATTAGGCTTTGCAGGGGATCACCTTAACTACAGAGCCATCTCTCCAGACCTGCCCTCCATCAACTTTTTTGTTGTTGTTTTTTTTTTTTTTTTAATTTAATTTATTAGTTTTCTTTTCAGTAAATACAGGCAGTTTGGTACCATTATTTAGGCTCATCTATGATCTACCCCCTCCCATTAGACCCTCCTTGTTATTGAAAATGGGTCGTGCATTGTGGAGTTAGCCCCCAGTTATTAGTATGATAAATGTCTCTGAAAATCATGACCCAACATGTAACTCTGACATTCTTTCCGCCCCCTCTTCCGCAAGATTTCCCTGAGCCATGTTGGGTTCATTTTTGGTCTGCTTCAGTGCTGAGGTGTTGGGGGCCTCTGAGGCTCTGGCTCTCTGATTTGGTAGGAGTTGATTTTTCTCTGCATTGATCTCCTTCCCCTTTGTGCTGGTATCCAGTTCACAGGAAAACATCACCCTTGCTTATTTCGCCAGTTGTCCTTAGTTTCAGTTGGGCCCCTTCTGAGGTATGTTGGGGCAGCTCTCTTCTTAGGATCTGCATCTATCTGGAAAAGAGAAGCAGATTCTCCAACGGAGAGTAAGTTAGCACCCAGAAAATTGAGATAACACTTACTTTTTTGATAGACAGTTTGATAGGTGTTGTTGTTTTTTTTTTGAGGTCAGGTCTCCCTCTAGCCCAAGCTGACCTGGAATTCACTATGCATTCTCAGGATGGTCTTGAATTCATGGAGAGCCTCCTACCTTTGCCTTCTGAGTGCTGGGATTAAAGGCATGCACCACCATGCCTGGTCCTATCAACGTTTTTAAAATATTTTATTTATTTATTTGGAAAGAATGAGACAGATAAAGAGAAAGAGAGAATGGGTTCACATGAACCTCCAGCCATTGCAAATGAATTTCAGATACATGTGCCACCTTATACATCCAGCTTTACTTGGGTACTGGGGAATCGAGCCTGGGTTCTTTGGCTTTGTTGGCAAGCATCTCAACCACTAAGCCATCTCTCCAGCCCCCAATCAACATTTTGACATGGAGGATCAAGAACACCAAAAAACCAAACAACAGGGGTTGGGGAGATGGATTAGCACTTAAAGGTGCTTGATTGGAAAACCTGACAGATGAGGTTCAATTCCCTAGTATACATATAGAGCTGGATGCACAAGGTGGGGCATACGTTCAGAGTTCATTTGCAATGGCATGAGGCCCTGGGGCAACACTTTTCTCTCTGCCTTCTCATAAATAAATAAATAAATAATTTTTTTTGAAATAACATGACAGAAGAGGTACACTTAGAAAGAGGTTGGAGGTTGAACAGATGACACAACAACAGATACAGGGATGAGAACACAATCAAATTACTCTACATTAATATATTACATTTCTCAATAAAATTATAAATAAATTTATAATAAAATTAAAAAGAAGGGCTGGAGAGATGGCCTAGTGGTTAAGCACTTGCCTGTGAAGCCTAAGGACCCCGGTTCGAGGCTCAATTCTCCAGGACCCACGTTAGCCAGATGCACAAGGGGGCACACATGTCTGGAGTTGTTTGCAGGGGCTGGAAACCCTGGCTGGCTCTCTCTCTCTCTCTCTCTCTCTCTCTCCCTCTTTCTTTCTCTGTCACTCTCAAATAAATAAATTAAAACGAACAAAAAATTTAAAAAATAGAAAATTTTAATTTTTTTTAAGTTTTGTCAGACGAGGACCATTGTTTGAGCAAAGGCTGTACCCTAAAGTAGGGACTATATCTTAAGAGTTAATTTATTTTTTTTTTTAAATTAGTTTTGTATTCAGCAAATACAGTCAGTTTGGTACCATTATTAGGCTCATCCGTGACTTACCCCCTCCCCTTAGCCCCTCCTTGTTGAGGTATATGGGTCATGCATTGTGGAGTTAGCCCTCAGTTATGGGTAAGATAAATGTCTCTGCATATCATAACCCAACATGTGGCTCTGACATACTTTCCGCCCCCTCTTCGGAAAATTTCCCTGAGCCATGTTGGGTTCGTTTTTGGTCTGCTTCAGTGATAAGGTGTTGGGGGCCTCTGGGTCTCTGGCTTTCTGATTTGGTAGGAGTTGATTTTTCTCTGTGTTGATCTCCTTCACCCTTGTGCTGGTATCCAGTTCACCAAGAAAACAGCACCCTTGCTTGTCTTACCAATTTTTCTTAGTTTCAGCCCGGGTCCTTTTGAGGTATGATGGGGTGGCTCTCTCCTTAGTATCTACACCCATCAGAAAAAGAGAAGCAGATTCTCCAATGGAGCATAAGTTAGAACCAGGACAAATGAGATAACCCTTACTTATTTTATAGAAAATTTAATAAGTGTAGGCCCTCTTGTAGCCCACGATTGAAGGTAGCTTGATAATAGAGAGTGGGCTTATGTTTGGATATGGTTTGACTTGTTTCCCAGCTCCAGCAATGGGTCTTGTACCACTGAGGGGATCAGTTAGCCCAATCAAGAGCAGTTGGTTCCCCACCATGGCTGTGTGCCACTATTGCACTTGTGTGGGCATCACAACAGGTTATTCGCTGCTAAGTAGGTTAGATGCTTGAACAGATATTGGTCATTTTCCCTCAGTCACCCATGTAACACCTTCTGGCACTAGACACGCTGACTGTCTGGGGACTGAATCTCTTCCATCTTCCAGCTATGCCATTCCATTTTACATGTCGACCACATATAGTGTCTTCAGCAATAGGGTCTTACCACTAACCTTTGGTGGGTCATCAAATACTCGGATAGAAATCTGTCCTTCTTTTAGGAAACCTTGTAGGTCTTTGATCAAAAGCTCATTGTGGATGATAGCCACATGCTGGTACTGGGAGTTACAGGTCAGTGCCCACTAAGAAAAGGAAGAAAAAGATAACTAACATACAAGAATTAGAGAGAAGAGAGAGAAAGGAGGGGGGGAGAGGGAGAGAGGGAAGCTGTAGAAGCCCTGGCACTTTCTCTCTCTCTCTGTCTACCTCTTTCTCTCTCTGTCACTCTAAAATAAATAAATAAAAATGAACAAAAAATTTAAAAAATTAAAAATTTAAAAATTTTTTAAAAATAAAAAAAGAATAATAAATAAGGGCTGGGGAGATGGTTCAGTAGTTAAAAGTATTTGCTTGCAAAGCCTAACAGTCTGGGTCCAATTCCCCTGTACCCATGTAAAGCTAAATGCACAAAGTAGAGCATGCTTCTGGGGTTCATCTGCAGCAGCAAGAGGCTCTGGTGTGCCCTTCATATTCTCTCTTTCTCTCTCTCTCTCACTCTAAAATAAATTAAAATATTTTTTAAAACAAATATGCTCAAAGAGGAGTCAAGCTGACTTGTTGGTAATTACCTCTGATGTCTGTTGAAGAGATTTGAACTGAAAATCCTAATGGAAAAAGAAAAAGAAATGGTTTTCAGGATTTAAGTGGGAAAGGTGACACTGGTTCCATATGGCAAGTAACTCAGCCTCTTTGTGTTTATTGTGCAGACCACATGTGCTGAGTCTCCTTGCTGGGCCTGGTCTTCAGGAGAGGAGACAAGGATGTAGCCTTCTACTCCAGTCCCCACTCCACCAGGTAGAGCCATGTAACTTTTAACTAAAATGAGTGAGCCTGGCCCAATTGTTTTGACAAAATATGAGGTAATAAATAATGTTGTCAGGCAGAGAAAATTACCTCTGAAAGAAAACATAACAACCCTATTTATTAGAAAAATGGGAGTTTCATGCGTACTGATGGTATTAATTTGATCATCAAGAAAAGCATGTATCCCCTCAATGGCAAAGAGACCCAGAAAGAGTTTAGTTCCCCTTCTGTCAGTCTGAGTGGAGTGGAACTATTACTGGACTCTTAGGCTCATAGCCCAGGAAGAATTATCTCTGCATCAATAGCAGCAAACCCAACAGGGGTAGAATCCCACATCTGTCTCACATGTTATTTCACTGCAGATTCTGTTCCAGAGAGTCAGGATCTTAATTTTGGTGTTAAAGTCACCCGTAAGAGCTATGTTTGATGTTTACTTTTATCTCTACAATAACATTTGCATGAAGTAACACCTATTACTATGCCCTACTTCTTAGAAAGCTCAGAGGGCAATGAGCTCACAGTCAGTGTGCTTGTCCATCTCAAGGCTGGTGAATTAAATCAGCTTCCTCTGAAAACCACTTGAGGTTTGCACCAATTTCTGTGGTAAACATAACAAACATTTGTGACCTCAAGATCCAAGTCAACAATTCTTAGAATTATTTTTTTCAACATTTTATTTAGTTATTTATTTTTGAAATAAGCAAATAGGAACAGAAGAAATAGGCACGCCAGGACCTCTAACTACTGCAAACAAATTCCAGGTACACGTGCCACCTTGCTCATCTGAGTTTTATGTGGGTATTAGGGAATCAAACCATGAGGTTTAGGCTTTGCAGGCAAGCACCTGAAGTTCTGAGCCAGCTCTTCAGCCCTAGAATTATTTTTTAAATGATGGTGTTACAAGAAATCTCTTTATTCTTTACCAAAAAAATAGCCAACTTTTTAATGATGAGATATAATGGGGTTGCTATCCTTTAATTCTGGATACAAAGGCAATCCCAAAGTAGTCATAGACTATTAAAACAAAAACTAAAGTAGGGTTGGAGAGATGGCTTAGTGGTGAAGAAACTTGCCTGCAAAGCCAAAGAACCAAGGTTTGATTCCCCAGTACCCATGTAAGCCAGATGCACAAGGTGGTGCGTGTGTCTGGAGTTCATTTGCAGTGGCCAGAAGCCCTGGCGTGCCCATGTGCCCAGTCTCTCTCTATCTGCCTCTCTCTCTCTCTCTCCCTCTGCTTCTTTCTCGCCTTCTCAACTTATAAATAAAATAAAATGAAAATGAGCAATGTCATTTTCAGTTAGCTTAAATTTTTTATTGACAACTTCCATAATTATAGACAATAAGCCATGATGATTCCCTCCCCCTCACTTTCCCCTTCACAACTCTATTCTCTTTCATGTCCCCCCCGAATGAGTCTCTCTTTTTTATTTTGATGTCATCATCTTTTCCATCTATTATGTCAGTTTTTGTTTTAATAGTCTATGTAGCACATAGGTACAATTTATGAAATGTGGCATGTGATTTTAAATTTAAGTATATTAGGGTGTTGATAAACTATTTCCATGATACTCGGTAAAACTGTTGGCAAGTATATTATCTGCTTCAAAATCTGTCACTTCTAATGGTTCTCTATTATGATGTTTATCCCAAAAGTCTATAGACTAGAGTCCTCCTCCCCCAAAAAACTTCCTTGGCCTGGGAGGTCATGTTAAAGGGCTATTTCTCATTTTAACAAAAGCACTTACAGATTACTAATGTTACAGAATCTTTAAAATAAGGAACAGCAACATTGTCATTCTGTTGTGAATGATAATTGACAATATATTCTAACTATTGACAAAAGGGCACATGTGGTAATAAAGCCAAGATTCATTAGTAGTTTCTCTTCTTGAAAATGGATCCTCATTAGCCAGTATTCTTCTCCTAAAAATTAAATATGTAAGAGTATGATATCCCTGAAAAATAATTCATGAAAAAATCTTTGGTACATTGATATAATAAATTCTCAAGAAAATGCAAACTTATTAGGCATTAAAATAAGGACTTCTTTTTATAAAATGATCATTATGATTAAGCACTTTTTTTACACATCAGAATGAAAAATGAAAATTAGCTACTGTAAATGATGTGTTTACCCAAATTCTTCTACTGCAATAATAGCTCGACTCCAGGGATGGTTGGTTGCGAGCTGTGTATGTGGAGGCATGGGGGCACATGGGTAGCCTAAGCCTCTCAATTTTGTTGTGGGGCTAAAACTGCTCTAAAAAATAAAATTCATTTTTTTAAGTCTTTCAAACTAGGTGTAGTGGTGCATGACTAGTCCCAGACACTAACAGGCTAAAGCAGGACAACATTTAAAAGTTCTAGACCAGCCAGGGCAACACAGTAATATCTTATCTCAAAAAGAAAAGAAATCTAGCCTATTTGTCCAATAACACTTCTAGAAGGCTTTTTGTTTCTAGTTTCTACTTTAAATGTTTAAAATCAGTTTCATCCCATTTTACACAATTGCTGATATGAACAAAGTCAGATGTGAAAGAACAGTACAATTCAGTTTTTTCTTATGAACTCATTTTATGGGGAAAGTAGAGAGCACCCATCAATTTTTACAACATCCAGATTCTTCAGCAAATTTTCCTTGAAGTCAGTCTGAGCCCCAGCAGGAAAAACAAAAATCTCTATAAATTAACAAGTGTTTTTGTCTAAAAGCCAGAGCCATCTTGCTTGCCATGACAGTGATTTTTGTTGTTGTTGTTGTTGTTTTAATTTCCACTAAGAGAAATGGGACCAGAGAGTGGTTCTTGCAAGGAATAAGGGTGGTGAGGGTTGAGCTATATGGGGAGTGTAATTTGGGTTATGCTGGAAGCAGGAGAGTAAGAAGAGCTCACAGGTGTATGTGTCATCCCAGTAGTGGAGAGTGAACTAGTGCCTGGTAGTGGCCAATAGTGGAGCAAAACTGCCACACAGGTAGGCTATGGGCTCTCCTTAGACTGTGTTGATTTAAAGTAGGTTTTGGGCCAGCCAGGTGGGTAACACCTGCCACTTCCTAAAAAACCAAACTGAGTGTGCCTGTGAGAAGCATAGACAAGGGTAAAGATTTGATGGCCATTCTCATAAATGACAGAGGAATTCCTGGGATTAAATGAAACTGGGCAGATAAGGAGGTCCAGTGGTAACAAAACAATGCAGGAGAGTCCTCCAAAGGGTACCAATTTTCAGGGGACAAAGGCAAGGAGCCAGCCATAGACAAAAAGGAGACTGAAGGGCAGCAAAGACCAAGGAAAGTGAAAGAACAGTGACCCTTTAAGCTTTTGGCTGAGATGTGGTGTCAGCATGGAGGAGAAGACAGACAAGCAGAGGAAACAGCAAGTACAGTATAGTAACAGAAGCCATGCCTCAAGGGTTGCCAAGAAAGAAGGATGCAAATTAGGAAGCTGTGTGTAAGAAAGTTTGGGAGAAAGGATTGGGGGTTGAGTTTCGTCATTGACTTATTTTCTTTTTTAATGTACAGGGCATTTGAGGATTATTTTATTGAAAGAAAGATCAAACAAAGGAAGAGAATGAAGACATAGGAACACTCTACCTTAAAAAAAAAAAGACAAAATTAGTAGAGCTGGGGTCTAGAAGAGAGGCAGGGGTTAGATGAGAATTGGATCACAGTTAACCATGAACAAAAGTTCTTGAGAACCAGCATGACAAAAAGAGGATGTGTAGTATGTTCTAGAGGAGATGAGGCCTCAGATTCTCTTTATAAATGGTGATACTGATAACCCATTTAATGGCTTTGCCCATCTGGGGGAATAATTAGTAATAAATCATGATGAATAGTCATTATTCTCAAATTAGATCATACCAAAATTTTTCCTAAAAGATTTCCATAGTGCAACAAAAGAAACAAGCCTAATGTCTATAGTATTCCTATATGCACAATGTATCATTATATCCCTTGAGAAAAATGGAGGTTTCATGTTTAATTTTGTCACCAATTATCTGGATAGTACCTGTCTGGGGAACCTAATTTTCATCAGAAAAATAAATGCTGCCAAGATCTCATATGGCCTCACACTACTGCTCCAATGGAGGTCATGGACAGGGTTCTGAAACAGCAAATGGACCACAGGCAAAGCCGCAGGTACGCCACCTACCCCACTATAGTGGAAAGCTGGGTCTGTTCAGCCATCTGGGAAAAAAAGGAAGAAAAGGCTAAAAATAGTGGCCTGCCACCAAAGTGAACATATCTAAATGTTGGTCACAGTGCTTCATGTGAAGAGTAAAGGGCATGCTCTTTTGAATGGTCTTCATCTGGGTTCCTAGGGGTCTGAAATTTCTTCCTAATTTCTAATGTTACAAAACAGAAACAAGTCACAAGACATGGGAGAAAGCCACCTCTGTTGTGATTAAGTTCAAATGCAAACCTGTATAAAGTAAAGCCCCATTATCTCTATCTCCCCTTCACATATTTTGGAGTGTATACTTTACTGCTCTTGCTTTCTAAATGTGTCTGTTTGAGCATTTACAAGAAAATGGGTCTTACTATGACTACTATTCTGTAATTATTTTTTTCATTTCACTATATATTATGGATATATTTCTAGCTCAGTGCACACAGATTCTTCCTCATTCTTGTGGGCAGCTACAGAAAATTACCCTTGTGTCACCATACATATTAGTCATTCCACCATAAGAACCACACTTGAACTATCTAAGATAGGTCACCATATCAGGATAGCTGCAGTAAGCATCTGTACACACATCTTTGCACTCTTGTTTTTCTTAAATAGATTCTTAGAAGTGAAGGCAAATCAATGGGTCAAAGGGTGTGTGCATTTTCAGTTTTGACAGCAATTTCCAGATTGCCCTCTAAAAGGGAACACTGTTTCACCCTCCTATCAGCTTCTTAAAGAGTTTTTATCTTCATGTCTATGCCAACAGTGTCAGTACTCTTTAAATATTTCACCATACATAAAGGAATCTACTTTGAGCAGTAGTTCAAGAAAAATTCAGTCTTCCAGAAAAGTAGAAGGGCAACCATGCTGGGATTACAAGACAGAGTGAGTGCTTGCAGACCAGGGTGAGTTAGGAGATAGCCACTGGGGTGGAATGGAACAGGGATGACCCACATTGTTTAAGAATCTGTAAAGCCCAATAGAAAATAGGAAAATGTGAAAGAGATTTTATGAAGCCAAGACAGTTAGCCATGTGACTATTCTAGTTTATGAGCATGAACAACAAAAAGAATGGCTGAGAGAATTTAAGGTTGGACTTAATTAAGCTGAAATTATAACATAGTTATCTGGTGAAAATTAGAAACTTCTAGTGGTTGAATGAGTTCATGAAGGCCCTGGATTAAGACCAGAGAAGTGAATTAAAAAGAAGAAATAATGGCACCCCCCCAAAAAAAAAAACCAGAAGGTTCAGATATTGCAGCTAGGTCACAGTGAAGTCATAGCAATGTTTAAAGAGAATGAGAGTCTGAGCAGTGTTCAGAGAACTGGTGATAATTGAGTGACAACATTTCTGAGCCCACAACTTCAGCAATGCCAGGAATAAGCTTCTGGCTCTGATGAGTGTGGGAAGATGGGGTGTCTTGAAGTGTAGTAAGGAAAGCAGGTGAGGTATCCTGAAGCATAGAGAGGGAGAAGACAGGTTATCCAGAAGTTTAGTAGTCCAGGATAGAGCTGAGGATCTCAGGACATCAAGGAATAGAGTGCAAATTTCACAAGGCGCAGAGGACACTGATGAGGAAAGTGGGCATCATGATCTCGATCAAGCAGTTTGGGGACACTAAAATAATCAAATATGGATGGGAACCAGGGCATCAGAGACTAGAAGGATGGAATTGTCCATGCAGATTTCCAAGTGATGGTAACTGGTACCTCAGCATGGCTATGCTGCTAAATGTATGTGTGTTCAAGGAGTGGGTATGTCCATTGTGTAGGAACAGGGAACTGGCTGCTGGCCTTGATGTACTCATGAGTTTCCCAGCCCCTCAATAGGTCTCCTGTGACCTTGCAAAAGGTAGCTACTGTCACTAAGCTCTCATTTTCCAGAAATAAGATTTATCACAGTAGTTATCCATGAATCTGGGGGTCAAATTAAACATTGTGTGTCAGTGTTACTGGATGGCAGCTAGAAGTCCTCACATGGTTCAAGGTTTGAAAACATGCATCCAATTTGAAAAAGTTAATCTGATGCATATTGTAAATTCTAAGCAAAAAAGTTCAGTGAAAGCCTGGTGTGGTGGCACATACCTTGAATCCCAGCACTTGGAAGGATCACTGTGAGCTTGAAGCCAGCTTAGGCTACAGAGTAAGTTCCAGGTGAGCCTGGGCTACAGTGAGACCCTGCTTCAAAAAAAAAAAAAAAATTACAGGGGGCCTGGAGGGATTGCTTAGTGGTTAAGGCATTTGTCTACAAAGCCAAAGGACCCAGGTTCTATTCCCCAGGACCCACATTAACTGGATGCACACGGGGGCGTATGTGTCTGGAGTCCATTTGCAATGGCTGGAAGCCCTGGTACGCCCATTCTCTCTCTCTCTGTCTTCCTCCCTCTTTCTCTGTCAAATAAATAAATAAAATATTTTTTTTAATATTACAGGGCTGGAGAGATGGCTTAGCAGTTAAGGAGCTTGCCTGCAAAACCTAAGATCCATGTCCAAATTTCCAGGTCCCATGCAAGCCAGACACACAGGGACACAAGCATGCAATGTCACACATGCACACAAGAGGGCGCATACTCAGGAGTTCATTTGCAGAGGCTGAAAGCCCTGGCGCACTCATTCTCGTGTTCTCCCTCCCTCTCCCTCCCTCTCTGTCTCTCTCTCTCAAATAAATTAAAAAAGAAAAAGAAAAAATTACAATGAGCAGGCAGACTTCACCCAACACACCTAGAGAACTTTCTTGTGTGAAAGTCAGCAAAAAGTTCTCATTCAAACTCAAAAAAAATAATACTTTTAAGTATTTTAAATGCAAAATTTCTTCTATCCTGTACATACAGATACTAAATTCATGTTGTCTTCATACTTATACCTAGGTCTCGCTATTTTTATGTAAGAACAAATTTATCAGCTAAGAACAGTGGGGAAGTCAGGTGTGGTGGTGAACACCTTTTATCCCAGTACTTGGAAACAGAGGTAGGAGGGTCACTGTGAGTTTGAGGCCACCCTGAGACTATATAGTAAATTCCAGGCTAGCCTGGGTTAGAGTGAAACCCTAACTTGAAAAACCAAAAAAAAAAAAAAAAGAGAGAGAGAGAGAAAGAAAGGAAGAACAGTGGGCATTCATCTTTAATTTTAAACACTAAAAGTATTGATTAGGGACATAGTTATTCAAAGTTATTCATCACAGTCCGCTTTGTGGATGACTTAAATATAGCCCTGACATGTGTGCCCAATTAATGGCAGAAATAAGATTTAATGTCCTAGGAAGGCATCTTCTATATAGCATAACACCAGTGCTGTATCTTAGATTCAACAAGATCTGTGAAATACGTGGATATATCTTCATACATCATCTTATTTTTCCAGTGTTTGTTCATTTTTCCCCTCTGTGTGTGTGTGTGTGTGTGTGTGTGTGTGTTCGCTTGCTTATTCTGTACATACTCACACATATGTATGTATGGTGTGCTTGTATGTGGATGGAAGCTGTACACATGCACTTGTGCATGTGTGTACATAAAGGCCAGGGGTCAATGCCAAGTATCTTCCTTGATTGTTTTTCACTTTATTTTTTGAGACAGATCTATCACTGGACCTATAATTAACTGATTCAACTAGACTAACTAGCCACCAAGCCTAGGGATACTCTTGTTTTAGCATTCCTAGCACTGGAATTACAGGCAGAAACCACCATGCCCAGCTTTCTACTTGGGTGCTATGAATCCAAACTCTCCTTGCAAATAAATAAATAAAAATATTTTTTTAAAACATAGGATTTAATCAATTTGTCAAGTAAATTCAGTTTGTAGTTACATGAAAACATAAGAAGTTAAAAAGTAAATAACAAGGCTGGGCGTGGTGGCTCACACCTTTAACCCCAGCACTCAGGAGGCAGAGGTTGGAGGAACACTGAGAGTTCGAGGCCACCCTGAGATTACATAGTTAATTCCAAGTCAGCCTGGACCAGAGTGAGACTCTACCTCAAAAAAACAAAATTAATAAATAAATAAAAACAAGAACCAAATGATTCTCTCTCAAACACTCAGATAAATAATATCAAAATTACATTTAAAATGAGAAACAAGGATAGCTGAATAAATATGATATCATGGAATATGCTTTTCACATGCGGGCAGAGCTTGCCCAGAATCAGAAAACAACCCACATAGTGCCTGATGTAGCAGAAACTCACAAATGTTTGTTGAGCTGTTCTTGCTTCTCTTCTATCCAATTCTGTGAGCATGGCTCCAGGGTGAATACTGCCCAGTGCTGGCTAGAAGCTCAGGAAGGTAAGGATGTCTTCCTTTGAGGAGACTGAACTGTAGTAGCTGGCAAGACAAACATGCACCTACTAACTAAGAAAGAATTACCTTTCCTTTTTGTCCTCATCCTATTGATTATGTGTGTTTTACCCAGTCCATGCATAAAACTTGCATTCACAAATAGGTGGTATAGGGCTACTCAGATTGAAGGGAGTAAACAGTCTGGCTTTGTAGAGAAAAGTCCCTTAGGAAATTAAAACCTTTTGTTCTATTTTCTAAGATGAGACACAATTTGTAAACCAGTAATACAGGTAAACATTTAAGAAAGGTTACAGATCTAGGAAGGCCCATGATCCTGAATAAGACCCTATAAAGGTGCTCTGTCCTTGTATGGACTACTGATAAATTTCCTTTTTACAGTTTACAATTTTTTTTTTTTTGGCTTGTATATGAGTGTGTGCACATGGATCTCCCCCCTCAATTGCTCTCCAATTTGTTTTTTTAAAGCAGGGTCTCACTCTAGTCCACGCTAATCTGAAACTCACTTTGTAATCCAGGCTGGCCTCCAACTCATGGTGATCCTTTTACCTCAGCCTCCTCAGTGCTGGGATTAAAGGCATGAGCCACCATATTCAGCATATGTAAAGGGGCACTGGTATTCAGAAAAGTCCTAGAACCTTAAAGCCTAGGTTTGTGTCTAATTTTAAACAAAGAATTAAATAAAATAAGGCTGAGGAGGATAATTATTATATTTATTTAGGGAAATATACCCACATGGCTTAAGAGCCCATGTAGTAGGCCTGGAAAAACCATGGAAAGGACAGAGAGTTCAAAGAGCTCCTGCCATATGGAGAAAGACCCCATGTGGAAAGGAAGGGCTAGGGGCTCTCCCCTTGGCTTGGCCCAGCTGGGCATGGGCCTAGCAGAGGGGAAACTCACCAGCAGCTAGAGGCTTCCAAGTGTAAGGCAGGTCAAAGACATTGTTCTCCCTGCCTCCCAAATGTACTTATAACCTTATGGTGGTGGGCCTTACCTTCCAACTCAGGTGAGCCAGAGGCCAGCCACTTTCTGGGGTCTAAGCTTGACCAACCACAATGTTAGGATTAGATTTAAACCTGAAGATAGACCTCCTTCCCATGAGGGGCCCAGGTTGTTTGTAGAAAAATAGATCTAGGTAAGAGATAAGAAGTCCGATCATCCTTTGATCTCTAGCAAAGTAGAGACTGGATAGGCTCAAAGACTTCTGTTTTTTACTTCCAGACGCCCAAATCCCTAACTGCCTAAAAGAGCTGCCTGCCCCCTCTCACATGCACCTTTTTTGTGTGTTTCTCTGCGTGTAGGATATGTGTGCTGTGTTGTAGTGTGTTATATGTGGCATATGCGTGTGTGTGCAGATGCTCACGCATATTGCAACCAGAGAACTTCTAGTGCCCTTCTTCATTGACATAGGTCCCTTCCTCAACCCAGAGCTACCACTTTCAGTCAGGGAGCCCCAACCATTCTCCAGTCTCTGGTCTTCACCAAAGATGCTATGCCTAGCTTTTTAGGTAGAGTCTGGGGAAATTGAACTCAAGCAGTATCAGCTTCCTCTCAAGCTCTCATGCTTAAGCCACAAGAGCTCTTAACAATCCTAATATTAACCCCCACACATTAGCATGATTTTTCACTACTTTGTGATGGAAAAATCTGATTTCTTATTGAGAACATCCCTACAATCTTTTGCACTTTTGAGATTGTAAAAAAAAAAAAAAAAAAAAAAGGAAAGAAATTGATCAGTGGTCCATATAAAAACAAAGCACCTTTATTTATTTGAGAGAGGGAGATAAAGAGAGAACGGGTGCACCAGGGCATCCAGCCACTGCAAATGAACTCCAGACACATGCATCACCTTGTGCATCTGGCTTATGTGGGTCCTAGGGAATCAAACCTGGGTCCTTTGGTTTTGCAGACAGGTACCTTAACCACTAAATCATCTCTCCAGCCCCCAAACACCCTTTTAACAGAGTCTCCCACTTAGGACTGTGGGCCTTCCTAGACCTGTGGCCTTTCTCACATGTTTACCTAGATTACTGGCTTACAAATTGTGTCCCATTTTAGAAATAGAACAAAAGATTTCAGTTTACCAAGACAGTTTTCTCTACAAAGGTGAGGCTATGTCATCCCTTTGATTTTATCACAATTCCACTGCTTCCTGGAAGATTTTCCTGAATCTCTCCTTTCCAAGCTCAATAAAAGCAACCATTCACTTGCTCCCCTGAGCTCCCTGACCACTTACTGTCTGCTTTGAGATTGATTTGCAAGCTAACATTTCCCTTTGACTTGATTATAGGCCCATTTTTGAAAGGGACCAGACCCATCTTGTTCTCTTTTCTGCTCCTCATACGGCCTTTCATGTACCTAGCTTTCCATGGAGAGTTGTGACCAAAGCTGAGCTAGCGAGTTTAACCTCAATGCCTGTGTGCATACGGGATATAGAATAAAGATTTGGTCACATCTTCTTTGCAATTGATTTTTCTTTTACTCCCCAAGAAGGTATTCCCCACAACAGATTCTTGACATTTTTCTTGAGGAAGGTTTCATGTTTTCATAGTTTTAGTGTTTGTTTCTTTTTGGGGTACTGTAAACGTATGAAGGTTTTATCAGTGAAACTAATCTATTATGTGTGCTAAGTAGTTGCCATCATCCACACCATCTTCAAGGGAGTTGTATTTTATGGTGAACCACTTCCTTCCTCCTTTAATGCATGTGGTAGAAATTCCATTAATCTAATCTAGCATCCTCCCATAATCCGCCTGTCCATAACAAGTTGTAAAACTAACTGAAAATAGCCTCCTGTAGCCTGGAGAGTAATGTACAGTTATAAGGGAGGCCTCCAATCCTGGACCTTTCCTTCCTTAAAGTCTTGGCTACTTTTACATTTACTGGACACAGTGGGGCTCTGGGAGAAGTCCATGCAAGAAGCTACACTCCAAAGGGTCTGACAGAGCCAACCCTCTAATGTGGTTTCCTCCCAGTCCTCTTCTATATCATTCCAATTCAGTTTCTCAAACTTTCCTCCTTCCCATAAAACCTTCAAGAGCTTTGCTTTTTTACTGCATGATATCTGGATTATGTTTTTTTCCCATAGTCATTTTCCTTATTACTCCTTTTTAGGTATCACCTTAGTCCTATCTTGCCCAGAGGTCTATAGAGTGGAGACAGTTGGAGCTTTCTGAGCTCCTTTACTTCTTTCCTTAGATTCACTATCATGACCATAGAACCCTGCACACAACAGGGGTTCTATAAATGGTGGCAAAATAAGGGAATCTGTTGATCGGCCCTGTAATTGGTATTGCTTAGTATTGTGACTGGTAGCATATAAACTCCAGAGTCTCATATCATGAGATATAATGAGAATTAATTTCTACTTTATTTATGCTGAACTATGCTGAAGGGTGAAAAATGGCCTCTGTGCCTTCCAATTCTTCTAAATTGAGTCCCCCACACTAAAAACTGTTACATCAATTAAAACAAAATAGAGTGAGCCACAGAGCTCACTATTAAAGTAGAGTGGAGCTATTCTCCCACATAGCTCCAACTGTTTGCTTTGGTGATCAAGCTAGCAAACAACTTAAGATACAAGTGCAGACTTTTCATAAGCCAAATGCACTAAGACAGAAAATGTACATCCATACTTGCTAACACTATTCACAATGCTTATGTAACAACATTCAATGCTGCTGGGTAGAATGGCTGACAGTGATATTATAACCTCCTTCCATAAAGATTTTAAAGCATAATTTTAAATTTATTTTTATCACTTTTATTTATTTATTTATGAGCAGAGAGAGAGAGAGAGAGAATAAATGAACAGGTGTGCCAGGGCCTCTTGCCACTACAAATGAACTTGACACATATGCCATGTTGTATATCTGGCTTTATGTGGGTATTGGGAAATTGAACCTGGGCTATCAGACTTTGCATTGAGCACCCTTAACCACGGAGCCATCTTCCCAGCCTCCTTAAATTCATTATTATTTATTTGGTTTTTCAAGGTAGGGTCTTACTCTAGACCAGGCTAATCTGGAATTCAGACTGTATTCTCAGGGTGGCCTCGAATTTACAGCGATCCTCCTACCTCTACCTCCCAAGTGCTGGATTAAAGGCTTGTGCCACCGCGCCCAGCTAACTTTTGCTTTTTTTTGGTTAAATTTATTTTTATTTGTATAAATATAATTTGGTTTCATCGTGGTGTTTTCACACAATTTTTTAGTTTCCCTTCCCCCTCTGCCCTCCCTCTTCTTTTCCTCGCCCCAACTTAGTATCCTTTTTCCCCTCCTCGTAATTCTTTTGTTCCTCTCTTGTGGACTTTTGTACTCATTCTCACATCCCCTTATTTATATACATACAAACATTAAAAATTAGGATCTGTGATCTGTGAGGACTGGGCCCAGGGTTCAGGGGAGCTCATGCTGGCTCACATTCACTAAGAAATTGCATTGTTTGCACAAAGGTGGGGGAGGGTCTTTTTATTCCCCCAGATTCCTGGAAGCCTGACTGACTTGAGGGGTAGACACAACACTAAGTCCCATCCATTCAAATGGAACGCAAATCAACCAGGTTTCAGCCTGAGGGATTAGGGACTTGATTTTAACACTAGGAGGCTGGCGCTCTGGGAGGGCTGGCCCTAAAATACAGGACCTCCTCATCCCCCAAGTGAGGGGAGGAGAAACTTTGAAAGGAAGGAAGAATTTAATAAGAAAAGTATCTTTAACTTTTTAACTTAAAAAAAATTAGGATCTGTGTATAAGAGAGGACTTGTGATTTTTGATTTTTTGGGCTTGACTTGCTAAGAATGATTATTTCCAATTCCATTAATTTTCCTGAAAACTTCACAACTTTATTTTTCTTTACAACTGAGTAAAACTCCACTGTATAGATGCACCACATTTTCATTACTCAGTCATTTCTAAACGTCCAATAAGTAAATGGGCTAGTGAAATGAACAGACAGTTCTCAAAAGAAGAAACACAAGTGGCCAACTGGTATTTTTATAAATGATCAACAACCTTAGCCATCAGAGAAATGAAAATTAAAACCACTGAAGCTGGGTGTGGTGGAACATGCCTTTAATATCAGCACCTGGGAGGCAGAGGTAGAGTTCAAGGCTACCCTGAAACTACATAGTGAATTCCAGGTGAGTCTGGGCTAAAGTGAGACCTTACCTCAAAAACAACAACAACAACAACAACAAAACACTTTGAGATTTCATCTCATCCCAGTCAAAATGCCTATCATCAAGAAAACTAATGAACAAATGCCGGCAAAGTTAGGGGCAAAGCTCTTATTCATTGTTGGTGGATGTATAACATGGTGCAAGCCACTGTGAAAGTCAGTGTGAAAGGCCATGTGTAGTGGCACATATCCCTAGTCCCAGCATTTGGGAGGCATAAAGGTAAGAGGATTGCTATGAGTTCAAGACCAGCCTGGAACTACAGAGTGAGTTCCAGGTCAGCCTAGGCTCAAGTGAGTCCCTACTTCAGGAAAAAGAAAGTGTGAAGATGTCTCAAAAAGAAACAACAACAACAAAAAAAAGAGCTACCACATGAGCCAATTATACCATTTCTCAAAGGACTCTATATCGTACCACAGAAATACTTGCACATCCATATTTATTGCTGCTCTATTCACAATAGCGAGGAAATGGAAATTAACCTAGATTAAAGTAGAATTTTGAGTTAAAATAATTAGCTGATACAGTTTTACAGAACTGCTTTGAAAATCCCCAAGCCACACTGCTTCTCTGTAAGACTTGAAAATTGCTAGATTGTCATAATTCTATTGTCATCCATACTGATGTTTTAAAAGTCCTTTCAGAAATTCCAGATCTGAAGTAAGGAGTATTATCACCTGGATTTTGAGAAAGTAAAACAACTTCTCTGCAAAATTTCATACATGAAAGAATTCCTGAGTTGATAGCTCTATAGGCAGATACTGTGTTTGGCACCTTTAGCCCAAATTTCAACCTGCTTGTTTATTTTAAACACTTCACTAAGGGTTATTAATGTACCACTGTAGGGGCAATTTTAAGTGAGCTAAGGCAATATCCTTATGTATGAACATCTTCCAGACTTCTCACGAGGCTGTTGAGAACCTAGAAAATTGATTCAGCAGTTATGATGAATAAAAACTTTTCACCTAAGCCTCTTTTACTTCATAACATAGTTACTGACATGATAGGAAGTTCTCAGTTTAGGGAAAGATAAGTTAAGTTTTAGATAATAGAACATGGACTTAAAGTGGCTGACATCTTAAGCTGACAACCCTCTGTGTCTTTCAGGTTTGTTTCACTAAAGTTTATTTTTTCAAAAAACTGTATTTCACATTATTGTATGTAAGTCATCACTTAGTGTTCCAGATGTATCTTAGCTAAAGCTAAAACTAGTGAGTGCCCTTAGATAGATTTTGAAGCCTGTACACTTGTTATTATTTGGTCCTTAAGCTTTTACACCTCTTAGCATGGAGGATGAAGAAAGCTGCACATTGTTGCTTGAGAGTCTGTACATTTTAGACAAAACTTGTATTTGCACAGTCAGTATGGCAAATGAGTGAAAAAATATTAATGTACTATTGGATTAAAAGAACTTTTTAAAGTTTTTATTTATTTATTTATTTATTTGAGAGAGACAGACAAGAGTATGGGTATGCCAGGGCCTCCAGCCACTGCAAATCAACTCCAAACACATGTGCCATCTTGTGCAGCTGGCTTACATGGGTCCTGGGGAATCGAACCTGGGTCCTTTGGCTTTGAAGGCAAATGCCCTAACCACTAAGCCATCCCTCCAGCCCTGGATTTTTTTTTTATTTCTTGTTTTTATTTCAGCTTATACCCTAAATGGAAAAAAAATTCAATTTATGTTCATGCCAGTGGCGATTTTTTTTTAATTTATTTATTTGACAGCAACAGGTAGAGAGGAAGAGGGAGAGAGAGAGAGAGAGAGAGAGAGAGAGAAAGAGAATGGGCACACCAGGGCCTCCAGCCACTGCAAACAAACTCCAGACGCGTGCACCCCTTGTGCATCTGGCTGACGTGGGTCCTGGGGAATTGAGCCTTGAACCGGGGTCCTTAGGCTTCACAGGCAAGCGCTTAACCGCTAAGCCATCTCTCCAGCCCCCAGTGGCGATTTTTTAAGTGTTCATATTCTTTCTGATAAATGATAAATGTTGGAAGATTTTTGTTTTAAATCTTCAAGCCACAAACATCTTTACCTGTGAAATACTGGCAATCTATACTTACTCCTTTGACTAGATTAATAACACAGCATGCACATGAGTTTGCTTGTGGGAAAATACACAAGTTTCTTTAGCAAATGAAGACTGATGAACAACTTTGTTTACTTATGTATCATAAAATCTTTTGTGAAATTCCTTCACCTTGTCTCCACAATAGGTGGAGTGACCTTTCTAGTGCGTGAACAATGTCTACTAAAGAAAGAACCACATGTTATGAGGATTTACTATTGAGATGAAATGTGTCTAGTCTATAGTAGACACTAAATAACAGCGACTTTTGCTTTTGAATTCAACACTCAATGAACAGAAATGTGAGCTGTGGTATGACAAAGTGGAAAATTAATTGAATTTGGAGGGCAGCCATTATGGGAGACTGAGGGAACCTATCTGTGTGGACCTTGCAAGGAGACAGAGATTCTGTCCAGATGTCCAGATGGTTAAGGACTGGGAGTCTGGACAAAGGTAAAGTTGGGCACAGTCAAGCCAGTGCCTCCAGTCCATCCTCCCATGCCCAGGAGCATTCCAGCTTATACACAAGGGCCCTGCTTGCTGTTCATATCCTCCCATAAGCAAATGTCTGCACAGCCTCTCAGTGTATTTTGAATGAAGGACTCCCATGTCACAAGGCTTTGCTAAGCTCTTCATCCAAGGCAGAAAACTGCTCTTTCTCCTCCTGCTTTTCAATAATCCTGGGACAAATGCCCATAAACAGAGGGTAGAAACTTACTTTCAGGCAGGGGGTGGTGTGGATGAGAAAACTCTGTCACATGAGCTTGGGTGGCTTAAATGGTCAAGAAATCCTGGGCAATAATCACATGAATTGGATTCCAGGTCTGTTGGCTTGACTCCAACTGTGGCAAAACAAGTGACTTTTCTGAGCTGCATTTCCTCGTCTGGAAATTGTTTGTTTAGTTCCTATCTGTTTAAATTATGTCCACCTTACTGTACTAACCACTCAACTAATCATTTTCATTGCTGTACCTCTTTTTCTAAAGACATCATGTCTTTAGAAATTAGCTTTTCTAAAGAATTTATCCACTACCACTTCATTCCAAAGTCCCAATTTTTTAAAATATTTATTTGACAGCGAGAAAGAGGAAGGGTGAGAGATGTTAGGTCAGGATAAAATGGAGCTGCAGCAGGAGGGCAAAGTGAATCATCCACATTATTCAAGAAAGTGCTCAGCCATGATCCCTCCCCTGCCTAACAAGGCTCCAAGTCTAAATTTACTGCTCCCTTATCTCTCATCAGGTCACTTCTGGTCTCACCCTTCAGCTAAAGAACAGAGATTTACTGCTCCAACAAGGAAATTCCTTCCTTTCCTCACCTTCCCCCAACTGAAGAGCCTATAAAGCCCACTATCTGTAACCCCAAACTAACTGCACCACTCTTGAGAATCAAACCTGGCAGCTCGTGACTCCCCCCACTCCCCGTTAAAACTTCCATCTTTGGGCTGGAGAGATGGCTTAGCGGTTAAGCGCTTGCCTGTGAAGCCTAAGGACCCCGGTTCGAGGCTCGGTTCCCCAGGTCCCACGTTAGCCAGATGCACAAGGGGGCGCACGCGTCTGGAGTTCGTTTGTAGAGGCTGGAAGCCCTGGCGCGCCCATTCTCTCTCTCTCCCTCTATCTGTCTTTCTCTCTGTGTCTGTTGCTCTGAAATAAATAAATAAAATTTAAAAAAATTTTTTTAAAAAAAAACTTCCATCTTTGCCACAGAGTGCTCTCTTCGTAGTCCTTGGTCACTCCTGAACCTTACAAGAGAGAATAGTCACACCAGGGCCTCCAGCCACTGCAAACGAAATCTAGACGCATTGTGCCACCTTCTGCATCTGGCTAAAGTGGATCCTGGGGAATTGAATCTGGGTCCTTTGGCTTTGCAGGCAAACACCTTAATTGCTAAGCCATACCTCCAGCCCCCAAAGTTCCAATTTTACTTTAAAAGACTTAAACTCAACTGCTGGGAGAACTACTAACTTTTGTACATAATTTAGTAACAATTATATAAAATAAAATGGCAAGGAATGAAAATTGTAAACTGGAATCTAATTCCCACTCTATTAGAAGAGTTGACACCTGCCTTCTGGTTTTTGTTCTTGGGAAACATGTTTGTAGAATGTAACCAACAGCCAGCCTAAAGCGAGAGTAAGGGTGGGGCCTGGGGAGATGGCTCAGTCAGTAGAGCTGCTCATAAGGGGTTTCAATTCCTCAGCACCCTCATAAAACTATGCATCTGGAGTTCCTTTGCTCACAAATCAAATAAAAACTTTTTAAAAAAAAGTGAGTAGGAAGAGGGGTGTGGGAATGGTGAAAGGACATATGTGACATGTAATCAGAAAGGGAGGAAATGGGGGGTGGGAGTTAGGAAGAGAAAGATAAAGGGAGTTGAGGGTCAACTAAAAACAAACTGTATTTCGAAATGGCAGAATGAATGATATCTAAGTCTTGTGTGCTGACTAAAAAAATTAATTTTTATTTAAAGAACAGGTTTGCATTTTTCATGACAGACTCAAGCTTCAGATGTGGCCACCTCCTGGTCTTAGACAAGTGACCTTGACTCTATCTAGCTAGATCTTTAGATTTAGCTCCCAGCTGTGATCCATGTTACTATGCACTTTGGGGGGCATGATCAACACAACCCCAAAACGCGTTAACGAAATTAACTTTTCATCCCTCAGAGCCAATTCTGCTTTAAGTCTACCGTTCTCAAAAGGCTGGCGGTTCTCCATTGGCTTCAGCCTGGGCTGGGGGAGGGGAGGACGTGGACCTAGCGCTGTGCGCTGACCCCGATGGGGGTGCCTGGCTTTATCCTTCCTATCTTTGTCCAGAGGGCTTTGGCCGCTCTGGAAAGGTAGGAAACTGGCAGAGTCGAAGGATGCAAGCTAGACTTCCTGAGTTTCCGGGTGAACCCAGACTGACATAAACAAGGCGATGTTTTTCGCATCTTTTTAAAGTTGCTAAATTGGACAGCTTTGCCAACATTATAAAAGAGTAAACAATGTAGCCCTGCAGACGTAGGAGGCACGATATGGTAGACCTGTCGCAGCCGCCCCGACGCCCCATGAAGCCACCAAGCTCCGCCGTTGGCCACAGTGGTGGACTCTCCGGCCACCGTGGCACGTAAGGGTAGGACTTCCGGGTCGCGACGCCAAGGCGCATGCGGAAGTCGGTCAGTCACGAGCACTTCCTGGCACGTGATCCTGCGGACCAGTGAGAGTGCAGAATTGAGGACCCACGTGCCTCTGTTCCCCTTGGCAACCCAGGGCTTCTAAACGCCCTGCTCCGCTCAATCCTCCGGTGGCTACTCCCCTCGCCCCTGAGGGTATTCTCTTCACCACCGCCATGGTGAGTAGCGGCTGGGGGAAGGGCGGCGGGAGGGCGAGGCGGCTTTGAGGACGCCGTTCGCAGCCGCTGCCTCCTACCGGGATGAGAGGGAGGACCGAAGGCTGAGCACAGGCGCACACCCACCTTTGCCCCCATAAACAACCGCCAGCTCATTCTAACTTTGTGAACTTGGTTGAGTTCCACTTTCTGATGTGCAGTCTTTTCACCTTTAAAACCTCAAGCACCCATGAAAATTACAAATGATGAAAATTGGTTGACATTTCTTTTGTTTGGTCTTGTTCAAAAAATACCATCGGGCTGGAATGTAGTTCTATGGTCGAGTTCAGATTTAGCATAGTAAGGTAGGTTCACTTCCCAGCACTAAAAAATAAAACGGAGAAAGTACTCCATTTCCACAGATTAATAGAGATAGCATGCTAATTTAAATTAACAGTGCAGGGAACAGCATGGTACTGAAGTTGAAGTATCACAAGGAAAGGAATAAAGCTGGTTTGAGGGTGCTGCTTAAACGGGCTGCTGAAGAGCTGGGGAGGTGCCTACTTGCAAAGCCTGTTTGCCCGTGTTCAAGTCACCAGCCACTCATGTAATGCCGGATGTTCTTTGCAGCAGCAAAACACACATACATACATAAGTTATTTTTTTAATGGGCTGCTGAAATACCCCAGCAATCAGAATTCCTAATCAGCTGAGAATACAGCTGAACAAAACACACCATTCCTTAACCATTTTGAGCTTAGAACATGCTCATTTCTTTTTGATTTCCTTAAAAGATTACAAGAATGAGAAAATGGTTTCACAGAAAGCTAACTGTTCATGTTCTATCTTGTCGTTCCTTTCTGTCGCTTTGATTAACAATGGATACTTTAGAATCAGGAATAGGGTCTTCATTAGTAAATTGCAAAATACAGAAGGGTTGGTTTTGCACTTAAAATAAATATTTTAAACAATATTTGACTTGCTTTCCTGTTTGACTGTTACTCCAACTTTCTGTGGTTGATTCTGTTATTTATTTATTTATTTATTTGTTTGTTTGTTTGTTTGTTTGAACAGGTTCTCACTGTATTCCAGGCTGCCCTGGAACTCACCCTATAGTCCCAGACTGTCCATGAATTTAAGACAATCTGCCTACCTCAGCCTCCCAAGTGCTGGGATTAAAGGCATGTGCCACCCAGGCCTGGCTACCTTTATTATTTTAAAGACCAACTAGTGCCTATTTCTAAACCATATATATATTTAAGGGTGTATATGATATGGTTAAGTTACTGTAGAGAAAGATCAAAGTGGCTTAAAATGTGTAAGTGTATATCTCACTCTGATTTCAGTTAGTGAGTAGGTCAGTGCTACTCCACGAGGTAGGGACATGGTCCTTTACATCGTGCTGTTCTCCCGTCTCTGGGTCATTGATATGATCTGCATGGCTCAATCAAGTCATCCCTTCAACCAAGTTTCAGAGAAATAATATGTGAAGATACACCTCACATCTTAAGGAAGAGGCTTGGAAATTCCCCACACTTCCTTCTGTTCGTATTCATTCTGGACATCAAATGACTACACTTGACTGCAGAAGTGTCCAACTAGGCAGCTAAGAAGAATGGAACCTGATGGACATCTAGTATTCAATACAACAGGGTGTCATGAGTATTTTTATTATTAGTTTTTTTTGTCAGATTTTTAGGACTAACAAATTACTTCTCTTTTTCAGGCAGAGTTGGGCCTAAATGAACACCATCAAAATGAAGTTATTAATTACATGCGTTTTGCTCGTTCAAAGAGAGGTTTGAGACTCAAAACAGTAGATTCTTGCTTCCATGACCTCAAGGAGAGCAGGTATCAATAGGGCTATAAGGCCCAGTTTCTTAAACTGAGTTGTAACCCCACCCCCCAGAGGTCACATAACTGAGTGTAGGGGTCATAAAAAATTTGGCAACAGTAAAGGTTTCTGAAAGTTAAGTAACCAAAAGTTCCTTTATAACTAAATGCATAACAAAATGAAGGTGTTTGTGGCCATGCTGTCCTGTGTTGTATCATGAAACTTTACTACAAAGCCTTGGTTCTGAACATATAACGTGTACTTTGACTATGCTGTCACACCCCACACCACCAAGGAAAGCTGCAGGAAGCATCTCAGCTCAGAGTTAGGACTGTTGTATGTTCTTGATTACAATGATTTGACTAACCATAAAAAATTTCTGCTCTTGAGCCGGGAGTGGTGACACACGCCTTTAATCCCAGCACTCGGAAGGCAGGGGTAGGAGGATCACAATGAATTCAAGGCCACGCTGAGACTCCATAGTGAATTCCAGGTCATCCTGAGCCACAGTGAGACTCTACCTCAAAAAACCAAAATATAAAAAAAAAATTTCTGCTCTTGCCGGGTGTGGTTGCGCATGCCTTTAACCCCAACACTCAGGAGGCAGAAGTAGGAGGATCACTACAAGTTTGAGGCCACCTTGTGAATTCACATAGTGAATTCCAGGTCAGCCTGGGCTAAAGTGAGACCCCACCTCAAAAAAAAAAAAAATTTTTTTTTTGCTCTTATCAAAACTTAATGTTTAATTATAGAAAACAAAAACTTGGGCTGGAGAGATGGCTTTGCGTTTAAGGCACTTGCCTGCAATATCAAATACTCAACCAAGATTTAATTCTTTCTACAAAAATAAACAAGTGTATCCATCTCATTAGTTTACAAATTTACTTTCATTGTTAATAAACAGTAAAATTAAATGCATAGCAAAGAATTGTTTTAAGATAAATTTCTTTATAATTTATTATCAGTAAAATGTTTGACTGTATACTTACTTTATATGCCTATATACCCAGGATCATGTGAAAATTTCTCAGGCTAAAAGGAGTCTTGAGTGGAAA
Organism: Jaculus jaculus; assembly: GCF_020740685.1. Lineage (NCBI taxonomy): Eukaryota > Metazoa > Chordata > Mammalia > Rodentia > Dipodidae > Jaculus > Jaculus jaculus. The sequence continues at coordinate 477,124 of NC_059118.1, forward strand.
TTGAAAAAAATAAACCTTGTTCTAAGGAAACCAAATAAGAAATTGGATCCTTTCTGTTAGTTAGGATGGGGATGTTGAGGCAGAAGCCATAACAGTAGGTTTCAAGGATTACCCTGATCAGTTGCTCACTGCAAGCAACTATACTAAGCTCCATTTATGTATGAATTTAAAAATTGTTTTGAGATAGGAGCAACGAGCCTGTTTTCAGACATGCACATTTTAGTAATTATTTGATTTTAGACAGAAATTGTGAAGGACTTGTGCATTAAATAGTCTATAAATTTAGGGTCTGGAGAGATGGCTTAGCTGTTAAGCACTTGCCTGTGAAGCCTAAGAACCCCAGTTCAAGGCTCGATTCCTCAGTACCCACATAAGCCAGATGCACACGGTGGCACATGCATCTGGAATTCATTTGCAGTGGCTGGAGGCCCTAGTGTGCTCATTCTCAATCTATCAATCTCTCAGTTTCTCTCTCTCTCTCCCCGTTCCTCCCTCCCTCCCTCTTTCTCTCTGTTGCTTTCAAATAAGTAATAATAAATGAAAATAAAACAAAATTAAAAAATACATATATTTCATAAATTAATTTTCTTGAATGAGTCATTAAAAGATTAAAGCCAGGGCTGGAGAGATGGCTTAGTGGCTAAGCGCTTGCCTGTGAAGCCTAACGACCCCGGTTCGAGGCTCGGTTCCCCAGTTCCCATGTTAGCCAGATGCACAAGGGGGCGCATGCGTCTGGAGTTCGTTTGCCATGGCTGGAAGCCCTGGCTCGCCCATTCTTTCTCTCTCCCTCTATCTGTCTTTCTCTCTGTCTGTCACTCTCAAGTAAATAAATAAATAAAATGAACAAAAGATTAAAGCCATAAGACATTGTAATTTTGAGTCTGTGCCATTCATACTGCAGAATTAGGAGAGGGAAAAACAGCAAGGAAGGGCTGAGGAAATTGCTCAGTGGTTAAAGGTGCTTGATTGCAAAGCCTGACAGCCCAGGTTTGAGTCTCAGTGCCCAGTGAAGTTTGTTTGTAGCAATAAGAAGCCTTGGGTGCCCATTTTCCCTCTCTTCCTCCCTCCCTGTCTCCTCCTCTGTTTCTCTCTGCTCACAAATAAATACATATTAAAAGAAAACAGCAAGGAAACCATGAAAAGCTTGATGAGTACTACAGAAAATTGTTAGCTGATTTGAAGAAAAAATTGATAAGTTTTCTTGGACCAATAGTGAGAAGTAATTAAAAATAAAGTAATTTTTTTTTTTTTTCGAGACATGGTCTCACTTTAACCTAAGGTGACCAGGAATTTTCTGTGTAGTCTCAGGCTAGCCTCAAACTCACAGAGATCCTACTGCCTCTGTCTCTTGAGTGCTGGGATGAAAGGCATGGATCACCACATCTGGCTACAGTTAGATTTAAGTGAAAAGGACCTCCAGGTAAACTACAGGTGTCATGGAGCCATGAACTAAGTTCAGTAAGTTCATCACCCATTGAACTAATCTGATGATCTGGTTTCTTAATTCTCAGGTGATAAAAACAACAATGTAATTAGCATATTCTATTAAAGGATATAAAAAATGTTAATGTTTTAGTAAGGGCTTTATGAAAATAAGGTTTGGGTTTTTTGTACTTATTTATTTTTATTGATAACTTCCACAGTTATAGACAATAAACCATGGTAATTCCCCCTTCCACTTTCCCCTAATCAGCTCCACTTTCCATCATAACCCTTACCCTTCTCAATCAGTATATCTTTTATTTTAACATCATCATCTTTTCCTCCTAAAATTATGGTCTTGTGTAGTAGAGTCAGGCACTGTGAGTTCATGAACATCCAGGCCATTTTGTGTCTGGAAGAGCATGTTGTAAGGAGTCCTACCCTTCTTTTGGCTTTTACATTCTTTCTGCCATTGACCCTGAGCCTTGGAAGGTATGATAGAGATATTTCAGTGCTGAGCACTTCTCAGCACTATGGTGCCTTCTGAGTCATCTTAAGGTCACTGCCATCTGAAAAGAGAAGCTTCTCTAACCAAAAGTGAGAGTACCATTAGTATATGGGTATGAACATTAAGAGAAGTACTTATTGGGTAGTTTGGTGAGCATAGTATATACATTTAGCCAGACAGCAACAGATGTTATACCCCTAGGGCTCATGACTTCTCCTGTCATAGGTTTTCAATGTCAGGCATATATTCCTTCCTGTGAAGCAGGTCCCTAGTCAATTAGAGAGCTGTTGACTTCCCCCATAACAGACATACCACTACTGGCACCCATGGCTCATTTGACCTGGCTGGCAAAACTTAAGGCTTATAGTATCCTCTGTTGTCGATCTCCATTGGTGATTTCTTTCCCACGGAGCTGCATGTAGCATAACTTTTCAGCTTTCTGTCAGCTGGTCTACATGGAGGAGGTTTTCAGTTCAGCTCCAATAGGATTTCTCAGTAACCTTGAAGCCCAAGAATGTGGAGTTCTCAGCAATAAAGTTTGGGCTTTTTAAGAGTGTCTAGATGCAAGGTTAAAGAATTATAAATTAGGGCTGGAGAGATGGCTTAGCAGTCAAGGCACTTACCTGCAAAGCCTAAGTACCCATGTTTAACTTCCCCAGGTCCTTCGTAAGCCAGAAGCACAAGGTGATGCAAGCATGCAAGGTTGCACATACACACATGGTGGCTTATGTGTCTGGAGTTTGATTACAGTGGCTAGAGACCCTGCTGGGCCAATTTTCTCTCTCATTAAAAAAAAAAAAAAAAAAAAGGTCAGCCAGGCATGGCAGTATACACCTTTAATCCCAGCACTCATCAAAGGTAGGAGCATTGTCGTGAGTTTGAGGCCACCCTGAAACTACATAGTTAAAAAAATAAATAAATAAAAGAATTATAGGGCTGGAGAGATGGCTTAGTTGTTAAGGCCTTTCCCGCCAAAGGATCCTGGTTTGATTCCCCAGAACCCACATAAGCCAGATGCACAAGGCAGCACATGCATCTGGAGTTTGTTTGCAGTAGCTGGAGGCCCTGGTGTGCCCATATTCTCTCTCTCAAATAATAAATATATAAATTTTTTTTTAAAAAAAGATTTATAAATTAGTGGGCATGGTGACACATGCCTTCAATCCTAACATTTGGGAAGCAGGGAGTAGGAGGATTGCTGTGGATTTAAAGCCAGCCTGAGACTACAGAGTAAGTTCCAGGTTAGCTTGTGCTAGAGTAAGACCCTACCTCAAAAATTTTTTAATTATAAATTAGATACTATTAACTTGAACATAATTCAAGCTGCTTCTTGCTTGATTTTGTCTATTTGAAAAGGAGGAAGGCAGGCTGGGGCATTTGCTCTCTGAGAATCAGGGACTTGGAGGAGGGAAACAGGAAGAAGAGAGGACTATGTTACTGTGACAGTGTCATTGAGAGAAGGAGACATGCACAGGACCTTCGTCAGGGACTCAGATGTTGGGCATGTGGCTGAAATTTTTGGGTTACTCAACCCCAGTGGGACTATAAGCAAGTCTTCTCTACCCTTCAAATTTCATGTACAATTAGATGATTGAAGAAATGGCTCCAAAATTTCCTTCTAACCCAGTGTCTCTAATGAGAGTAGGTTTTTAATTATGTGTTGATTAAGATGTTCATTTTCATGGTGTAATTGTGGCTTATGATAAGTTAAATGTTTTTCTTTTGGGTCTCAAGACTGCTTTGAAGTTTTAGTGGAGAATGAAAATTTTTAATTTTTTTTTTATTTATTTATTTGAGACAGAGAGAGAATGCCAGGGCTTCTAGCCATTGCAAATGAACTCCAGACTCCAGACACATGCACCACTCTGTACATCTTGCTTACCTAGATACTGGGGAGTCAAATCTTGGTCCTTAGGCTTCTCAGGCATCTAAACCAGTAAGCCATTTCTCCAGCCTGAAAATGATGTTTAAAAAAAAAAATTGGGATCTACAGAGATGGTTTAGTGGTTAAGGCATTTGCCTGCAAAGCCTAAGCACATGGTGGCACATGTGTCTGGAGCTTGTTTGCAGTGGCTGGAGGCCCTGGCATGCTCATAGCTGTGCCCATTCTTTCTCTTTCTCAAATAAATAAATAGTTTGTTTTTTAAGAGAAAAAAGTACATTAAAAAAAAAAAAAAAAGCTGGGCTGGAGAGATGGCTCATTGGTTAAAGAAACCTTCTTGCAAAGCCCACTGGCCCAGATTCATTCCCCATTACCCACATAAAGCCAGATGGACAAAGTAGCACATGCATCTGGAATTTATTTGCAGTGGTAAGAAGCCCATATTCATTCATTCATTCTCTCTTTCCCTACAAATAAATAAATATTTAAAAATTTTAATAATGAAAAGTTAAAAGAATAGATGAAGGTTTGGAGGATGTTTCTCAACATGTACTTGAGTTTAAAAATGAACACATTTAAAGAATTACCCACAATTTCATCATTTTAATAAATGTAAAATTTTGAGTTTAAATTATTTTCTATATGCCTTATTAATAAAGAACATAGTTTCCAGAGAGATTTTTTACCTGCAGTCCTTTAATCCCTTAGCTGTTATGATGTAGGGTTTTTGACTTTGCTGCATTCTGTAAGTTGCTCTTGCATTTGGGATTATGGTGTCTTCCAGGTTGGTGGAGGAGACCTTTACTATGGATGAGGTCTTGGAAGTCCTGGATGGGCTACAGGCAGTGGTGCACAGTGAGGTGGAGTCTGAGCTCATCAACACAGCTTATACCAATGTGCTGCTTCTGCGGCAGCTGTTCTCACAAGCTGAAAAGTGGTACCTAAAGCTACAGACAGATATCTCGGAACTTGAAAACAGGTAACATGATTTGTACCTTCAGTGGAGACAGTAGAGATAAAAGTATGTTCTTCAAAGGTGAGAGCATTACTGACTTTGCTGCTGCTTTCCTTGAGGCTAGAGTGTTAAACAACATAGGAAGGGTGGCAACAAGACACAGTCACTGAGAATCCCTTGGGTAGTACTCAACATCCTCTTTAAAATGCTCTCTTTTCCCTGTTCCTAGGTACTACAAAGACCTTGAACTGTCTGAAATTGCTTTTGCCTATATCATGAATTATTCCATATAGAATCTCTGTTGGCTTGGTTAGTATTAGGTAGTCTTCATAGATAAATCAGCTAAGAAGTAAAGATATGAAACAGTCAAAAAATGATTGAAGTATAATTGCTGTTCATTTAGACTAAGAGCATTACAAGTTTATTATAATTGCACTTGAAGTCATACACATCTTTATTTTTTTATTTTTATTTTTTATGAGAGAGAGAATTGGTGTTCCAGGGCCTCCAACCACTGCAATCAAACTCTAGTTACATGTACCACCTTGTGCACTTGCACAACCTCACACATGTGTTGCCTTGTGTGTTGGCTTATATGGGATCTGGGGTGTTGAACATGGGTCCTTACACTTCACAGGCAAGCACCTTAACCACTAAGCAATCTCTCCAGCCCAATACACATCTTTAAAATAGGAAATATAAAATGGCTTATAAGCTTACTATCTAATAGCTTGTTAATTCCAAAAACTGTAGTAAAATAAGTAAGTTGAAGCTCATTCTAAGAAAAGGCATGCCAGAAGTCATGGAAGACTGATAGCCAAACCCTGAGAACTACTCTCCAAGCAGAATCATATCATACTGGCTCATGTGGAGAATAATGCACAGTGCTAAGGCCAGTTCCCTGGGCAGGGAAGGAAAGTCATTTGGCTTCAGTAACTGTCAGTTTCTCACCAGGTGACTGGTAAAAAAAATGCTGAATATTGATGTTTGAAGAAGATAGAAGAGTGATCTGTGATGGCATAGCCTGCCCATTTGTTTTGGTGGATCATGTGTGGGGGCTCACTCACACTGTCTGCCTCCTGGGAATGTGCAGTACTCTTCAGTATATACAGTAGACTAATTCCATACCCAAGGCTGTTCTATTTTTAAAAATCAAATGAATATTATATAATAGATCAATGTCATAGCACCTCAAAAATAAAGAGAAATACAAATTTTGTTCATATATCTATTGACATTGCAGTTTATTTCTAACTGCATATATTGTATACCCACTATGTACAAAACACCAAGTGCTGTGGATAGTTCAAATTTTTGTCCATGTGCTTAAGATTCTCAACCATTTGTACTAACATTTTTGATGATATGAAGTTTTTTGGGTTTTTTTTTTTTCTAATTTTATGCTTTTCTCCCTAGCATGTGATAGGTTGATATTGGTAATTTTTATTCTTCTTTTATGTTACACAAATATATTGTTAATGATGACTCTTTTATTTTTGCTTTTAACCTCAAGAGAACTATTAGAACAAGTTGCAGAATTTGAAAAAGCAGAATTTACATCTTCAAATAAAAAGGTAATTTATGGAAGGGAGTGGTTTCAAGGTATGGTCTTCTCTGTCTAGCCCAGGCTGACCTGAAATTCAATATGTAGTCTCAGGGTAGCTTCACAGTCACAACAATCCTCCTACCCCTGTCTCCCAAGTGTTAGGATTAAAGGCATGCACCACCACACCTGGCTGAACAGGTAATTTTTAGTCATTCTAAGTCCATCTCTTTGTGTGGTTGGGGAGACTGCATGTGTTTTGAAATCAGAGGACAACCTCAGGTTGTCAGTCCTTACCTTCTGCCTTTTTTGAGACAGGATCTCCCTTATTGTTTGCCACTGATCCACAGCCTTCAGGATTCTCCTAATTCCACTTCCACACTTTACATGAATTCTTGGGATCCAAAACACATCATTAGGCTTGGACAGCAAGTGCTTTTGACCACTGAGCCATGTTCCCAGCCCCTAAGTCTGTTCTTAAATAACCAGTATCTAAAATTCTCAAAGCATAACATATAAAGGTCAAAGTGAGAACTTTCAAAAAAAATTTCAAATTCAAAGAGGAACTTAAATTCCCACTCAGAAACAAAAGATGAAAAGTTTTGAAAGTAACTGAAAAACTGTTTTTGTATGTTATGGTCTCCCACTCTCTCCCCACAACACACATACAGTCCCTGCAGTCTAGTCTGAATCCCAGCTCCTTGTTTGCCGTGGACAAGTTACTCAAGATGACAGGTGGAAACAGTACTAGTAATTAGCTGGTTGTCTTTCTAAATATTCTCATTATGTACAGGGCCTACCTACCATTCGGTTTTATAAACATACCATAAATATTCTGTTTTCAGAGAGTTGAACATTGTACAGATGAATTCATGTACAGACCCATAGGAAATATTTTCTAGTAATTCTTTAAGAGATTTATTTCTGGATAAGAAGTTTCTGGGTGATAAGGCAAGGATTCCTCCTCCTCCTCCCTCTCCCCCTCCCCTCCCCATTATTATTATTATTATTATTATTATTATTATTTTGTTTTTTGAGGTAGGATCTCACTCTGGCCCAGGCTGACTTGGAATTAACTATGTATTCTCAGGGTGGCCTCGAACTCACGGTAATCCTCCTACGTCTGCCTCCCGAGTGCTGGGATTAAAGGCATGCGCCACCACACCCAGCTTTTATCTTTTGATATATATTACTAAATTACTTGAATAGTTATGCCAAATTACTGTCCATCTATAAATCTTTGCCAATTGTAATTTGTTATTTTATGAATTTTATGCAGAATTCAGTTCCCATAGATGAAAGTTCCAGTCCTAGATGCTAGAGTTCTGGCCTGAGCTCCATCCCTCCCTCCTTTCCTTTCTATTTGTATTTCTAAAAAGGCACAGGGAGTTTTATCTCTGTATTGGAATCCACAGGGCACATCTTAAGCACTTGGACATAACAGAATGAACCCAGCAAGAATGGCTATACTTGTGGAACTGATGTCCCAGTGGATATGTTTATATATGATGTCTTCCACTTAGAAAGTACAAGTGCTTGATGATGATTCATGCTTTACTATGTGGGGATTTCAGTTTGGTTTCTTCATTTTGTTACAGCCTCTCATAGATATCACAAAGCCAAAACTTGTTCCCATTAATGAAGGTGGAACAACAGAACTCCTAAACAAGGTAATGTCATCATTTTAGAAATGGAAAACCTTGAATTCTGCTCCCCTTATTGCCTGAACAACTCTGGAGTAGAGGAAGAAGAAAGGGAGGCTGGGTTACTCTTTTTTTCCACTGAGTATAATCAGTCCATCACAGAGTTTTACTGAATGGTGCCCAGTGGCCATAAGAGGACATGCTAACCTTCAAGAGCACATGAAATGGCTCCTTATCTTCTCATGGTAAAGTAAAGAACATGGGATTTTTGGATTGTTTTTAGTGACCATTTTATTTGAGAGAGGAGGCAGACAGAGAGTAAGTATGGGTATGCCAGGGCCTCCAACCACTGCAGTGAACTCCAGACACACTTTGTGCATCTGGCTTTATGTGGGTACTGGGGAATTGAACCTGGGCCATCAGGCTTTCAGGCTTTTCAAGCAAGTATCTTTAACCACTGAGCCATTTCTCCAGCCCCTTTAGGTTTTTTTGTTTTGTTTTTGTTTTTCAAGGTAGGGTCTCACTCTAGCTCAAGATGACCTGGAATTCACTAGGTAGTCTCAAGGTGGCCTCGAACTCACAGTGATTCTCCTACCTCTGCCTCTTGAGTGCTGGGATTAAAGGCATGTTGCCACCATGCCTGGCCCCTATGTGACTGCTATATTTTCTTTCAGCACTATCCTAGGTAATAGTAGAGAAAAAAGGCAGTTTAATACCTAATTCCCTCTCAAAAATGTTATACTTTCATTAGAAAGTGAAAACTAAGCAGAGATAGAAGAGTGCTCCAGGGTGCTTGGGTGTCACAGGTAGTAGAAAAAGATAGTTCTGTGTACATGAAAGTGACTTGAGAAGAGGTTCTTGGGTGATGTGCTTAACTGGGTTTTGAAGATGAAGTTATCAGAGGGAAGAAAGGTAGTCCTATTGGACAGGGGTCACTGGTTAGAGTTAGGCAGAAGTCTGGCATGTCTTGGAACAGTGCAGTGCCCCCTGACTAGATCAATGTGTATGTCAGTGTATAGTGAGAAATAAGACTGGCCTGGAAGGTGGTTCTCATTTCCAGGCTGCTCAAGAGCAAAGGCATTCAGCTTCAGCTCTGTTAGGGCTATTTAAGGGCTTGAACACAGGGAGCAAAGTGAGAAAGGTGGTGTTTTCACAGTAAGTAGCAACAGTGTGGCTCAGAACAGGCCCAGTAGCTAGAGGATAAGAGAGCTAGGTGAGTGATGGCAGAGGAGACTTTGGAAAATGACTAAAATAGAGGGCAAGAGGGAAAAAGGTATGTCTGAGAAAAGCAACTATAAAAGTCTTAGAGCCACAGTGATTCAAAGATAGGGGCTTGTAGGCTACATGAAACTGGGATTTTATCTCTAACCAGGCCATACAGATGTTTTGAGCTATTGCATAATTTCAGTTATATTAAAGTTTTTAGTGAAACAAACAGTAATCATTTCAAGTGCTAAACATTTTGGTGAGAATAATAAAATCTGAATTTACTCACAAAGGAAATTTTAAGACTTCAAGAAGAGAATGAGAAATTGAAGTCAAGGCTGAAGATAATTGAAATACAGGTAACTGAAATCATTGAATGGTGGTTACTGAAGGTTACCTAGAGATTGAATACTGAGCACATTATGTTTGCATTGATTATAGGCTACAAATGCTCTGGATGAAAAGTCAAAACTAGAAAGAGCACTTCAAGATTTACAGATTGATCAAGGAAGTCAACAGGTAAACAGAGTTTTAGCCATGTTTTCAACATCTTCTAAATAGAATAAAGTTAGAAATTTAAACTTAAGTCATAGTCACTATTGGTTGTAATTATTCTTCCTCACCACTCTCCCAGCTAAATGTCACTGGTATTCTACATCAGAACATCCTGCCCATGAAATGCCAAGTGAGAGCTAGTGTCCTGCCCTCTGTCTATCCTCTAGAGCAGATTTACAGATCATATACTTAGCATGCATCTGAGAATTTAGTGCATGCAGGATATTTTGTAATTTATTGTTTTTAAGCTTTTACCCCTTTCCCTTGAAAACCACGTGGCAATGGGGAGGGGGAGGAAATGAAGAAATGGTTTTGGTTAATTGAATTTACTGAACTTAAGTTTTTCTTGGATGAAGTAACATAGTGGGAGGAATTCACTGGTTCTGTATCCAGTCCATAGTGGAATGGAGTGAAATCCAGGATGGTAGTTGTGCAGGCCTGTCTGAGAGTAATGACTGAAGGTTGCTCCATCTGCTGGAAGCCACTGAGTATACTGTTGCATCTCCTGTGGCCTTCCCACACCATGTGATGCTATACTGTGTTTTCCTGTGAGTGAGAACTTTTGGGTGAATTTTCAGTACAACAATGACTTTTCTGGTGGTTATGCTATGTAGTGGTAAATGCCTGCTAAACAGATCCCAAACCTACCTTAGTAGATTTGCTGTTTTCATTTCTACCGTTTTTTTGGTTTTTGTTTTTTTCTTCTTGGGGCCTGGGGATTGTATCCAGGGCCTTGTGCAGTCAAGTACTCTGCTGCTAAACTACATTTCAAGAATGCATGTGGTGGTGGTGGTGGTGGTTTTTGAAGTAGCATCTCACTCTAGCCCAGGCTGACCTAGAATTCAGTGTGTAATCCAGGCTGGCCTCAAACTCATGGCATCTCTACTTCAGCCTCCCAGGAGCAGAGATTAAAGGCATGTGCCACCACTCCTGGCTTCATTAGATTTTTATTGAACTCTTTGAAAAATTCCAAGCACTTGCAAAGGTACAAGTAAGGTGATGAACCTCTGTGTACCTACCCTCCAGCTTTAACAGTTAGTGGACATGGCTAGTCTGGTTCCATTTCTACTTTTACTTTCTTCTTTTCTTTCTCATGTCTTCTTGAAATAAATTTAAGACAATATATCATCCATATATATTTTTTTAGACAAGATAACTTTTTTATCTTTTTTTTCTTCCAAATTTTTATTAACAATTCTAAAAAAATACCCCATGGTAATATCCTCCCTCCCCCAAGAGATTCTTTTTTTTTTTTTTTTTGAGAGCGACAGACACAGAGAGAAAGACAGATAGAGGGAGAGAGAGAGAATGGGCGCACCAGGGGTTCCAGCCTCTGCAAACGAACTCCAGACGCGTGCGCCCCCTTGTGCATCTGGCTAACGTGGGACCTGGGGAACTGAGCCTTGAACTAGGGTCCTTAGGCTTCACAGGCAAGCACTTAACTGCTAAGCCATCTCTCCAACCCATCTTTTTTTTTTTTTTTTTTTTTTTTTGGTTTTTTAAGGTAGGGTTTCACTCTAGTTCAGGCTCTCCTGGAATTCATTATGTAGTCTCAGGGTGTCCTCGAATCCTCGGTGATCCTCCTGAGTGCTGGAATTAAAGGTGTGCGCCACCGCACCCGGCTGGGAGAATATTTTTATACAGCTAAAAAACATACATATAATTTCTAAGCATTATATATAAAGGAATATTGAATTGTAAAACAATTGAATGTTCCAGAACAGCTTTATAACTACTCAAAACTAAAACGCGAGCATTTTTGGATAATGAATTTGTTTAAAAGCCATTTAGGGGCCTAGAGGGATGGCTTAGCTGTTAAGGCATTTGCCTACAAAGTCAAAGGACCCAGGTTTGATTCCTCAGGACCCACATTAGCCAGATGCACAAGATGACACATGTGTCTGGAGTTTGTTTGCAGTGGATGGAGGCCTTGGCATGCCCATTCATTCTCTCTTTCTCTCTCTTTCCCTCTCTCCCTCTCTTCCTCCCTCCCCCTTCTTTCTCTCTGTCAAGTAAATAAATAAAAATAAAATATTTTTTAAAAAGACATTTAGCCAGGTATGGTGGTGCATGCCTTTAATCCCAGAACTCTGGAAGCAGAGGTAGGAGGACTGCTGTGAGTTCGAGGCCACCCTGAGACTACATAGTGAATTCCAGGTCAGCCTGGGCTAGAGTGAGACCCTGCCTTGAACATTCCCCCCCCCCAAAAAAAAAAGTCATTTAGGTGTTAGAGAGATGACTCTGCAGTTAAAGATTCTTGCTTGCAAAGCCTGAGGACCTGGGTTCAGTTTCCCAGTATCTGTGTAAAGCCAGATGCAGAAAGTGGCACATGCTTCTGGTGTTGGTTTGCAATGGCCAGAGCCCATGGCATACCCATTCTCTCTTCCCTCCACCCTCTCTCCTTGAAAGTAAATAAATACTTTTCTAAATTTTGGGGCTTATATGTTTTGACATACCTTTACTAGCTGCAATGAAATAAAATCTTTTTAAAGACTAACTATAAAAATGAACAAGGATTGTTTGTTTCACATTGTTGAAAACACTATTTCTTCTACATATTTAGCAAGTATAGAATTCCTGTCATGGCTGCACAAATCTTTTTCTATCATAAGTTTTATCCATTCAAAACCAAGATCCAGATGGAGGATTTATGCAGTTGATAAATATGCAAAAGTATATACTGGTCACTTAAAAAAAATTGGGGGGGCTGGAGAGATGGCTTAGCTATTAAGGGTCTTGGCTGGAACACCAAAGAACCCAGGGTCAATTCCTCAGGACCCATGTAAACCAGATGCACTAGGTAGCACATGTGTCTAGAGTTCATCTGCTGTGGCTGGAGGCCCTGATGTTCCATTCTTTCTGTGTCTCTGTCTCTTTCTCCCTCTGTCACATAAATAAATCAATAATTAAAATAATAACTAAATCTTTTGAATTTGGAAATCCTTATGGTTGGTAATTAGCAATGATGCTCTCAATACTTTCTTGAATGTTGATTAAAATATATCAGCTAAATTTTTATATAAACATTAGTCTCACCTATAGCATGTGGTCTTTTGAGACAAGGTCTCACACTGTTGCCTAGCTTGGCTTAGACCAAGTATGTAGCCCAGGCTCATTCACCTTTTATATAATTTTGAAAAATGTGAAGTATTCACTAGGATTTTTTAAAATTTTTATTAATTTGAGAGAAAGAGGCAGATAAAGAGAGAATGGGCATACCAGGGCCTTTAGCTATGACACATGTGGCACCTTGTGCATCTGGCTTATGTAGGTCCTGGAGAACTGAACCTGGGTCCTTTGGCTTTGCAGGCAAGCACCTTAACCAGTAAGCCATCTCTCTAACCTAGGATTTTTTTTTTTTAATCTATTTTTTCAAAGTGACTTTCCAAGCCAGGCATGGTGGTGCATGTCTTTAATCCCAGCACTTGGGAGGCCGAAGTAAGAGGATTGCTGTGAGTTCAAGGCCATCTTGGCACGACAGGGTGAGTCCCAGGTCAGCCTGGGCTATAGTGAGACCCTACCTCGAAGTGGGGGGAAAAAAGGTTTTCCATCCCAACTCACACAGCTTTGTTAAATTAAGATCTCACTTCTCTTGGACTAAAATTTTAGCAGTTAAAAAAAATCCTATTTAATATATTTGGAATACTGTCTGCTATGTACACAATGGGGCAAAGGCTGGATGGGACCTGTGGGTAATCCAGCAGAGGCTGGAGGCTGTGCTAGCCCAGGCTGGTGAGGAAGGTTTCGTACCCATATAACACAGAGTATCATTTTATATCAATATGAAATTATGCTCATGTGTTTATTTTTTCACAGGATTTTATAAAGGCCCATAACTTAAATGTCTTGGAAAATACAGTTGAAGCTTTAAAGAGCGAATTTCAGAAGACACTTAATGACAAGACAGAAAGCCAGAAGTCCTTGGAGGAGAACCTAGCAGCAGCCAAACATGATCTCCTCAGGGTTCAGGAGCAGCTGAGCATGGCTGAAAAGGTCAGAAGACTACAGAAGAGATTCATCTGTTCATGTCTGATTAGCTGGTGCATATAGTACACAGGAGCAATTGTGACTAAGATAAATACTGGGCAGCTGCAGGTTCAGATTATTTTTCCTCCTAGCTTTAGACAACATATGTTCTGAAGAGCTGCCATCTCTGTGATGGTATGCACCCTGCTCTCCTCTATGCACTGCTCTGTCCTGCACCCCCTGCATTGCTCCCTCTTGCTTCCTTCTATAGGCTGGCAGAGGACTAGGTGGATTTTTTTTTTAATTTAAAAAAAAAAAGAGCTGGAGGTATATGGCTTAGCAGTTAAAGGCATTTGCCTGCAAAGCCAAAGGACCCAAGTTCTATTCCCCAGGACCCACACTAGCCAGTTGCACAAGGGGGCACACGTTCACTTGCAGTGGCTAGAGGCCCAGGTGTACCCATTCTCTCTCTCCTTCCCTCTCTCTCTCTCTCTCCCCCCCTCTTTCTCTATCAAATAAATAAATAAAAATATTTTTTAAAAATAAAATAAAAAAGACTTGAGACCTTTGTCTTAGTTGATGTTTAATATGTAGCAAGCTCAGTTCCACACTTTAGGGGTCAGATGTTTAAGAATATGGGTGCTGGGAATGGAATGCAGGGCCTTGTATGTGTTAGGCAAATGCTGTACCAACATCCCAGCCCTGAGATCTAAAACCCCATACTGATCCTACTTTGGGACTTTTAATCCCAGCACTTGGGAAGCAGAAGCAGAGGTAGGAGGATCACTGTGAGTTCAAGGCTACCCTGAGACTACACAGTGAATTCCAGGTTAGCCTGGGCTCAAGAGAAACCTTACCTCATAAAACGTAAAAAAAATATTATATAAATATATATATATATATATATATATATATATATATATATATATATATATATATATATATATAAATACTGGTGGTACTATGAGATTTGAAAAAATGTTGTGCATATTTTACATGAAAGTTATTTCATATTTTACGTAGATTCTTATGTCTACAGCATAGTGTGATTAAGTTACTTGCTAACATAGTGTTTAAGAAATAGTGCTGTTTTATTGGCTTCTTGTTTGAAATGTTTTTAAAGTTCAGATGGTGCTAATTTTATAGAAATTGGAAAATATGCAAAAAATTTAGGTAAAAATGTGCATTTTCCTCACATTTATTGTTCTTTCTTTAATATTTCTTACTGACAAAGTGACATTTTTCACAAAACAGGAGTTAGAGAAGAAGTTTCAACAAACAGCAGCATATCGAAACATGAAAGAGATTCTCACCAAGAAGAATGACCAAATCAAAGACCTGCGGAAGAGACTGGCAAAGTAAGCCTACTGATCCTGCCTTGGGTTCTCCCCCCGGGTTGAGGCTGCTTGCTGTTACTCATGGGCCAGACACGGGCTGCCCATCATTTAGCCCAGGGGCCCCACAAGAAGGAAGCAGAAGTGTCAGCGGGGCCCAGGTCTGCATTTAGGTTCAGCCAGACCTTCCTTCCACCACACCACACTTGGCTGCTCTTGGCAGTGGATCTACTTTTTTTTTTTTTTTTTTTTTTTTGAGGTAGAGTCTCACTCTGGTCCAGGCTGACCTGGAATTCACCATGGAGTCTCAGGGTGGCCTTGAACTCACGGGCGATCCTCCTACCTCTGCCTCCCGAGTGCTGGGATTAAAGGCGTGCGCCTCCACACCCGGCTGGCAGTGGATCTACTTAACAGGATATGGCAAAGAAGCAGTAGCTAGCAAGGCAACACAGGGCATTTTTGCTCTGTGGTGTCCTTCTGGTCCTGATGTCATGTGCCGGTTAGTGTCATTTTTGTTATCAGTGGTCTTACCTAGAAATCCTGCTGACATTGTATCTGTATCAGAGTTCTGGAGAAGACAACCAGAAGATGAATTAAGATCAGGATTACCCTGAAGAAGGAAATTTGTTAACCCTTAATTCATAGCCACATCAGTTGTTCTGTTGATCCGAGGATTGACATAATTATACTAAGCTATCATTTGGTTGTAAATGTCAGGTACAAACCTGAAGTCTGATAGTATCTTAGATGATCTGATACAGAAATCCCTCAAGTTACCATCAACATTAGCCTTGAGTTTGACTTCTCCCATAGCAAGGATGCTGTAAGTGTGCAACAGAACATTCCTGGCTAGTCATTGGCGGTGTTTCCCATAATGACTCATCACAGAAGAAACAATAAAAAGGACCATGACATTATGCTCTTAATTTTTATCACCAGATATGAATCTGAAGACTAAAGATAAGATTTCACCTGGAACATGAACATATAAGCTGTCCCCACCTCAGGCATGTATCTTGAAGCATTTTTGTCATATTCTTTCCTTATTTTCTCATTTAAACTTTGATTTTAATGTTTAGGACTAGTGTTCCTATTTTCAGTTCTCTAATTGAAAAGAGAAAAAAAAAACATGATTTATTTTGATATCCCAAATACTTATCTGCAGAGTGCTTCAGAGTCTCAGTGAAAATCCATGAAATTTCTTCATAATAGAAAAGAGTATTTAAAATGGGAAGAATAGTTACCCTTTTTTAGTATTAAGAAGGGTGAATCTTTAATATTAGAGGAAAATCCAGCAACATCTATACTTGTATATCCATTCCTCAAGTGTAAAACTAAATAATAGAGTTATTAATAGTAGTTATTATAAATAAACTTTGCTTTTATTTTTAATAATGAAATGTTCATTTACTCTATCTGATAATCAGAAATGAATAAATTGGAAATGTGGTTACTGTCAGCTTTAGTCAGCATTTTTACTAATTATAAGGGAAAGTAGTCACAGTGAACTGGGGACTATTAACCCTGGGTGTATTGTGAGTGCAGCTTATCAGAACATATGCAGACATATTTTGCAGACTGACTGGACTCAGAGCACATGTAATCTTTATACTTGTTTTCAGAATATCCACTAACTTAGATGTCAAATAAAACTCATTTTAGAAATTTTGACTCAAAATAAATTCAGTGATCAGACATCATTTGGACTTTGGATTGAGGTTTCTGTGTGTGTATCTGAAGCAATGGCATTCTCAAAAGAATTTAACATTTTTATTGGTATGTTTTTCCTCAGGTGATCTTATATATAAAATATTAAAAATAAAGCATTATACCTGTAATGTTTGGTGTTATGAACTCTATGGGAATAAATGAAATAAAGCTTACAAGGCAGTTAAATTTCAGGAGAAAAGCATTCACTTTTCATATGTTAACATGTAGCAAACTTTTCTACTTTCAAAAGCATGTTTGTCAAATCTGCATGAACAATATAAAAGAAGCCCTTTTGCTTCCACACATGTAGCTCTTATTCCCAGAGAAGAATTTACTGATCAAAGCTTAAGTCTCCTTGTTACTTTCATTCAGGTTTTTAATATTAGCTTTGAATGTATTTTTTTGGAGGCTTATGTTAAAACATTGAAGGAACAAGTGACACAGGGTAAGATAATTTCTCCCCAAATAAGCAGGAAGGCAGTCTTAGGAGAATAAATAAATCAGAAAGAGGCAAGAAAGAGAGTCTAGTAACAAAAGCCAGCATTTAGTATACATTTTCCTCATCTCTTGCTCCTTTGGATCACTAATCAGTTTCTGTCTTTCAGAGCTTTCACTGAGGACTATATCTCACCTTATGTTTTCTTAGTTCACCATGATGCCCTCTCCAAAAGTCCATTCTATTGAGGCCCAGTATTTTCTATGTAAGTCAGAAACAAAGCTAACTAAATGGAGAATGTATCCTTTATTGCCCCCACACCTTTCTCAGCTTAATGCCTAGACGGAAAGATGTATTGTCACTGATTTATTTTTTTTTTATAAATTTTTTTTTTTTTTTTATTTATTTGAGAGCGACAGAGAGAAAGAGGCAGAGACCGAGAGAATGGGCATGGCAGGGCCTCCAGCCACTGCAAACGAACTCCAGACGCGTTCGCCCCCTTATGCATCTGGCTAACGTGGGTCCTGAGGAATTGAGCCTCAAACCAGGGTCCTTAGGCTTCACAGGCAAGCGCTTAACTGCTAAGCCATCTCTCCAGCCTGTCACTGATTTGTTTTTAAATTCATAGTCTTCGGCAAAATGCAGTTTTGCATTTTTATTTCACTTAGTAGTTTCCCAACTTTAAGACTTGTTTAACTGAGGGAAGCCTCTTTAGTGTATATAGTTTGGCTGTCTAGGAATACTGGTCAGGCTTGAGTGAACTGTTAATGTGCTGAACTGTGTGAACGCTGTGAGCTGGTGGCCACCATAGTTCAGCTTTATGCTGGGATGCAGCTCTTTGGGACAGTGCTTACCAAGTGTGCACAAGACCCTAAGTTCAATCCTTGGTACAAGAAGAAAAAAAAGTAAAGAGGCCAAACTCATGTGGTATTTAAGAAAATGAAAGAGGTATTATTACACCAGGATTTGAGTAAGGCACTTGACAAAGACCTCACAGTAGCCTTGTTGAAAAAGGCCTTGGTGGAGCTCCCTAACATACAGACACTTCCTGTAAGGATCTTGGTTCAGGTAGTGATTTGGGGAGTGATTCATGTGGGAGATAGAGATTGAGACCACTGTGGGCAACCAAGACTCCATTCTGTTGGGGTACCTGAAGCACTATAGAGAAACACCTTTGAATCCTTTCACTAAGTGGGGACAAAGCTGAGGTCATTACTTACCATTTTGCATACCTTTCTGTTGAAGGTTAAATCTGAGGTGTTAATTCCTTGCCAAGTCCATCCCACTTCGTATGAGGACCAAGTTCTGTCTTATAGTCACAGTTTGGAAGCCACATCTGGGAACTATTGACAGGTAGACCTAAGAGTAGATGAAGAGTGACTGCTAATGGCTACTAGGTTTCTTTTGAGTTGATGAAGTGTTTAGAAATTAGCTAGTGGTGATGGTTATATAACTTTGTGAATATACTAAACCAAATAGGGTAGATTTCATATGTGAATTATATCTCAAATAAAACTTCTGGAGGCATATATAGGTGTTATGTTTTTAATATTTTTATTTATTTGCAAGCAGAGAGAAAGAATGAGAAAGAGAAAATGAATGGGTATACCAGAGCCTCTTGCCTCTGCAGGGGAACTCCATGTGTCACTTTGTACAGCTGGTTTCACATGGGTAGTGAGGAATTGAACCCATGTTGCCAGGCTTTGCAAGCAAGTCCATTTAACTACTGGGCCATCTCCCAAGCCCCAAGGGTGATATTTTGAAATAACCAAGCATCTCCTGAATGCTACCTTTCTCTGTCTTGTGTCCCATGCTAGTCTTCCTATTTTAAAGGATACTTGTGCTGGAGAGATGGCTTAGCGGTTAAGCGCTTGCCTGTGAAGCCTAAGGACCCTGGTTCGAGGCTCGGTTCCCCAGGTCCCACGTTAGCCAGATGCACAAGGGGGCGCACGTGTCTGGAGTTCGTTTGCAGAGGCTGGAAGCTCTGGTGCGCCCACTCTCTCTCTCTCTCCCTCTATCTTTCTCTCTGTGTCTGTCACTCTCAAAAAAAAAAAAAAAAAGGATACTTGCTGATTTTTTTTTTTTTTTTTTTTTTTTTGAGGTAGGGTCTTCCTCTAGCCCAAGCTGACCTGCAGTTCACTATTAGTCTCAGGCTGGCCTTGAACTCACAGTGATCCTCCTACCTCACCTAAACTGAATTTTTTTTAAAGCCTGTTCAGGACATGGTGGTGTACACCTTTAATCCCAGTCCTCAGAGGGGATCACTGTGAGTTTGAGGTCAGCCTAAGACTACATAATGAATTTCCAGATCACCCTAAGGTAGAGTAAGACCCTACCTAGAAAAAAAAAGTTAGCAGAGCAAGCTACATTCTTTACCACTGCAAATTGTACTAATGCCATGAGGAATGTTTTTTAATTCATCTCCCCTCCTCTTCTACTTTTTTAGATTTCCCCATACCCTCAGGTAGCACTTCTGCTTGTCATCCCTACTTCCCTCATAGGATACCCAGGTCTTCCTCCCTTAGGGGCCCCATCATAAGTTTGAGGCCACCTGGAGACTACATAGTTTGAAAATGTATTATTGTCCCCAGATCTTACCCAGCATCCCTATGAATGCTTCCTGTCCCTAGTTCCACATAATTGAGCTGTCATCCTCTACCAGTGTGAAAACTCCTCTCCTGGCCTATTCATCTAGTGACTTGAAGATCCCAAAGCAAGCAGCTGTAGTTTTGGCTTAAATGGAACCACTAGGGAGACCAGGAGCATTACTAACCTTACTGGTTTGAAAGTGAGTGAGCACAGAAGCTGGTCTCTAGAAGAAACAAAATTCCTTGTGAGGTTTCTTTCAAGAGAGGACTCTGGGGCTGAAGAGATGGCTCATCAGTTAGAAAGGCACTGGCTTGCAAAGTCTGATGGCCTGAGTTCTATTCCCCAGTACCCACTTAAAGCCAGTGGCACATTTATTAGGGAGTCCATTTGTAGTGGCAGGAAGCCCTGACATGCCCTTAGTCATTCTCTTTCTCTGTATGCCTTCCCCCCCTCCCGCTTTCTCCCTCAAGAAAATAAAAATTATATATTACTCCGCATGCATTCTGGGTGATAGGGAGCTACTGTCCTCTAGCAGGGTCCCATGAACTACTTCTGTATGACCCTGGGGCTCACAGTAGTTTAGAGTATATACCTACATGAGCCAAATTCCTTCCCACTAGGTCAAGTGAAGGATATTTCCAGGCATGGAATTTGGCCCTCTTTGCAACTGCACCACCCTTGTAATCCAATCTTGGGCCTGATTCTCAGCACATTCTGGCTTTTACACCTAGGAAGCCTCCAAATGCTGTAAGGGCATCTCTTGGAGTAACAGGGCCTAATCCAAGCCTGTCTTTCTCCTCATTTCAATTCACACCAAGTAAGAATTTTGGTAACTGTGATCTGGCAGCATGACTGGGTTTCTTACTAGCACACTTAGTATCAAATGGTATCCTGCTGGCATCAGGTTGACATCCAAATCCAGAATCTCATCATGTGGAGCTCCATTCTTGAGACACTTTTGGATCAGCTTTGGTAGTGGAACTTCCCCCAGATCCCCAAGATTTTGTTGTAATGATTTACTTGGGAGGTGATCCTAAGAAGAGTGGGAAGTAGAGAACAAGAATCTGACTACTATTGAGCTGGGTGTGGTGACACATGCCTTTAATCCTAGCACTTGGGAGGCAGAGATAGGAGGACCGCTGTGAGTTTGAGGCCACCCTGAGACTACATAGTGAATTCCAGGTCAGCCTGAGCTACAGTAAGACCCTACCTCAAAAAAACAAAAAAGAAAAATCTATTGGAAACTATACTTCATCCTACTGTGAAGTGAAGAAACTGTCAGTGTACTCTTCAGCCCTCTAGATGAAGTTGCCCCTGGGATGTTAACCCCCAGCACTAGTTGAGCCTGGGCTGAACATTCTCCTATAGCCATGAAAGGCCCCAGGGGAAAAAGCACAGAGAACCTTCTATAATCCACCCCCTGGAGAGGAAAAAGGACCTAGGCATTTCCAGTACAAGCAATGGATATCTTTGTACTTTCAATATACATTCATCAAAGGGTCAATTAAATGAGAAGTCACAAACTCTGCTCTGCATTTTCAGCCCAATGTGTTCACAAGGCAAAGCCCAGCTGTGAAAAGAATAAAATGAACATCCTTTGACAGTACCCACACCAGACTATCTCTGTGATTCATTATCAGGCCCACTCATTGCATATACTTAATCCAAACATTTATAAAATTGAACTTCTATTTCCTGCCCAAGATATGTCCAACCTGTGTACTGGGATAGCAATATATGTGACCCTACACATTTGTAGATGATACTATCAGAAGGATGGCTACCCCTCAGGTTATAAAATAACATTGCCTATAAATTTCCCAATACTGAATTTTCCCCTATGAATGGCCAGAAAGATAATTTACATAAGATATCATATAATCTGTTCTCTGGAGTCATAAGCATAATTTTATCTTTTCCTGATGACTCACCATAATTACAAGTCAATGATTGTCCTGTGCTGCAGTGCTCTGGAGGGCTGCTTAAGTGTGGAGAGCTTTCTGACCCTTTAATAAGTGATTTGTAAACACAAAAGCAATTCTTTGGACTGCCGTATCTCTCTCTTTTATGGCTTACCTGTGTCCTATCTTATTATTCTGGGCACTAACACTCTGATTTTATAGACTGCCAATTTCTGGTATCATTTCTAATGTAGGGTGACCTTGGAAAATACACAGGCAAGTATTAAACTGCTGCTAAGACTTAAGTCTTAGGGCTAGAGAGATGGCTTAGGTGAAAGGCACTTGCCTGCAAAGCCAAGGACCCTGGTTCAATTCCCCAGGACCCATGTAAGCCAGATGCACAAGGTGGTACATATGTCTGGAGTTGTCTTGCAGTGGCTGAAAGTTCTAGTATACCCATTCATCTCTTTCTCTCTCTCTCTCTCTCTCTCTCCCTCCCTCCCTCCCCCTCCCTCCCTCCCTCCCTCCCTCCCTCCTTCCCTCTCTCTCTCTCTCTCAAATAAAATAAATTTAGAAAAAAGACTTAGTCTAAGACTCAGCAGAATGCCTTCTGATTCTCCCAGAATATAAGGGAGTGGGAAGCTATTGGGATCTATTTCCCACTCACCACTGCCTCTCCCCTAGGAGGCTCAGGATAAATAGACTTACAGAAGGAAAAAACAAACACTTATTTGTGGTCTAGCCTTGGCTCCTAAGTGGCAAAATAGCCCAAAATTCATGTTGCTGTTTGGATTAAATGTTGTCCTTTTTGGTGTATGGGAGGAGGACCTGAGGAGCTGATACCTTTGGCTTACTGTCTTTCATTCTTTCATGTAAAGAATAAACTGCCTGAAACTAAAAACATCTTTACTATTGAACTCATTGTTGGCTGCTACTATGTGATCTGCACTTTGAGGGCTGCCCAGCTGAAGAGAATGTTTTACCCAAGTTTAGGCTTCCATGGGGACTGTACTCAACAGCAGTCATCATAGAGATAAAAAAGATATGGTTCTTAGCTTAGTATTTCTCATCCTTCCCCCAACCAGGACTATTCCAGAACCATTCTACTGAACTTGCCCTGCTGCTTCCCTTCCTTTACAACACCTGTTGCCCCAAGGCTGCTCCCTAAATGATTTCTAGCACGTCCATGCCTCCCCAGGGTCCCAACCTCAGACGATTATGTCATGTTCTCCTTTTATATCTTGCTGGTTCCTGTCAGCTGACATACAACTGAGGCTTTTGCATCAATAGTCACAAGAGAATCTGGCCTGGAATTTTCCTTCTTTGTAGAACATCTTTATTTGAAAGCTGCCAACAGTATTTTTGAACCTATAGATGATGAACTTTTTGTTGTTGTTTTTTCAAGGTAGAGTCTCACTCTAGCCTAGGCTGACCTGGAATTCACTGTGTAGTCTCAGGTTGGCTTCAAACTCAAGGCGATCCTTCTACTTCTGCCTGCTGAGTACCAAGATTAAAGGCATGCCCTACTATGCCCAGCTGCAATGATGAACTTTTTAAAAAAGCTTGACCCTTTTACATATTCAGCAAAATACTTGAATAATGTTTACTCTAATAAGTACAAGCACTGATCTAAAGTAAGCCTGTCTTAAAGAAAAAACAGTAAGTAGGGAGGAGCAAGAATGAGGTGTTGGCCGTAATGAGTAAGTTCCAGGATGGCTCCCTGTCAAGTCAGTGGAGGTCTTACATGACCAGGACTGCTGGTGTGTGTTCCAGGAGCGGACGCAGTGAAGGTGGGAGGTGTTCCAGGTCTATAGTATGGACTCACTTATCAGTGTGTCCCTAATAAAGCACTCTATAACTAGCAAATGTTTACACGACCAGGACTGCTGGTGTGTGTTCCAGGAGCGGACGCAGTGAAGGTGGGAGGGATTCCCAGTCTATAGTATGGACTCACTTATCAGTGTGTCCCTAATAAAGCACTCTGTAATTAGCAAATGTCTTGTTTTGGTTTTACATTTTCTATTTCTGTGTACTAGACATTCTTGCCACATATTTTTGGACTTGAAAACAAACTCTTAGGCCTTTTCCAGGGTCCAAATAATTTGCTTTGGATAACTATTACATTATCCAAAATAAATTATCTTTTGAGGTATAATTTACACAATAATGTATGCCCAGTTTAAGGGTACAGTGTGAGAGTTCTGAAAAATGTGAATCCCATGTGACCACCACCATAATTGAATATGGAACAATTCATCCTTGGCCCTTTGCAATCAATCATTCTCCCTGACTGTGGTCCCTGGATGTGTTTTGGAGATAAAATTAAACATCATATCAGTCCATATTTTTAGTGTAAGATGACTAAGAGAACCCAAAGGTGACTCCAAAGGTTTGCAGCTAGGCCTCTACCAGGTGAGACTTGGTAGCAGCTATATGGAAAGCAAGGTTTGGAGGGATGCAAGAGAAGAGCACAGGAAATCTGTTTTAGATAAACCTGACGTGACAACAGACAGACATGTCCAAACCTCTGCAGTATAGTCTGAACTTGAGATGCAACAGTGGGAGCATCAGTAGCTTTGAGCCATGATGAAAGCTGGTCTAACAGCAAGGTACCCCAGCACTATGAGATTTGGGAGAAGGAAGATTAGCAAGGAAACTGAAGAGCAACAATCTATGAAGCTGCAAGAAAATGAAAAGTATCCTTGGAGGCAGTTTTGGGAAAGAACATTAGGAGGGAGAGATACTTGCCCAAGTCAGACAGAAGAGGAACTCTGACAAGGGGCTATTGGCAGGAGGGTACAAGGGGAACAAGAAGCTGCTAGGGACCTTACCAGTTTTACTGGTAACCTTGCTAGTAAGAGTCAGTCTAGTTGAGGAGTGCAGAGAACTTAATGAGAAGAGAGAACTTGGAAACAGTAAGTGTAAAGAGCTCTTGAGTTTTTCTATAAAAAACAAAGGAGGGGACCAATACCAAGATGGCAGAAGCTAGAGGGGAAAGTGATGGAAAGAGAGATTCATTTTATCAGTGAAAGATGCAGCATTATGTGCTTTGCCTGACTCCCACCAGAATGCATGTTACATGAGGGTTGTGACCAGGGGTGTATGTTTTCCTTCTGCATCCCCAGAACACAGATTAAGTACATAGGCTCATTCAACAACTCTCTTTAGTAAACAAATACATCAGAAAAACAAGAAGCATAATATGCCAAAGAGTGATGTACCAGAGAGATAGGAGGAAGGAAGCAGGATATGAAACACTTGGGTGGTAGCTGATATTTTAGATAGGGCTTACCACTAAGGCTCCATCAAGAATGTGACTTCTGAGCAAAGACGTGAAGGAAGTAAGGGAATTCGCCACAGGGTGTCTGGGAAAAGGATACAGCAGTGCAGAGGTGAAGCACTGAAGCAACAGCAGAAAGCATGCTGTGCCTGGAAGCTTTGAACAAGGGAAAATAGTGGGAAAATTAATTATAGAAGCAATGAGGGGTCAGGTCACATGGTGCCTCATAGGTCACTACAAGTACTTTGTCTTTTGTGCTAAATGGGAAAGCTACTCAGGGTTTTAGGCAGAATAGTGAGATTTGACTTGTATTTGGTAAAATTCCACATCTCTGATTAAGAGTGATGTGTCAAGAGCTTACCCTTTGATATTCAGAACACAGTGAGGTCACCTTCCATTCCCATGTCAATTCAACATCATCCAGGAGGTCCAAACTAAAGCAATAATAGACCAGAAAATAAAATTGCCAGTTGTCACAGATGATATGATTGTGCACATAGAAAATAGTACTCTGCAGGTAAGTTACACAAATGAAAAGAGAATTTTATGCTGCTGGAGGTTGCCATTCCACACAGCAAAAGTTTCAATCTACCAGAAAGATAACAATTTTAAAGTTTTAATGTCCCTTAGTTTCAAATTCTATAAAGTAAAAATTGGCACAATTGAGAGAAGATAGAGAAGTTCGGTATTTTGGAAGGTGTTACACAGCTCTCTCAATGGCTGATAGACCAAGTGGATAAAAAATTAGTAAGGGGATAGGGGAGATGGCTCAGTAAGTAAAGTGCTTGCCTTGTACTGCGTTTGAGCCCCAGAACTGACATTAAAAAGCTGTGTGGTAAACTGGGCGTGGTGGCACACACGTTTAATCCCAGCACTCAGGAGGCAGAGGTAGGAAGATTGCCATGAGTTTGAGGCCACTCTGAGACTCCATAGTGAATTCCAGGTCAGCCTGGGCTAGAGTGAAAAAAAACAAAAAAAAGAGAAAAGAAAAGAAACCTGTGTGGTGACACATGCATGGAATCCCAGCACATGGGAGGCAGAGACAGGCAGAGCTCAGCCTCTGCTGGTGACACATGCTTGGAGTCCCAGCACTTGGGAGGCAGAGACAGGCAGAGCTGGGGATCTTCTGGTAACACATGCTTGGAGTCCCAGCGCTTGGGAGACAGAAACAGGGAGAGCTTGGGCTCTGCTGGTGACACATGCTTGGAATCCTAGCACACAGGAGGCAGAGACAGGCAGAGCTCGGCCTCTGCTGGTTAGCCAGTCTGATCTGCATGGTTAGCTTCAGGCCAGTGAGAAAGCCTTTCTCAAAAAGGGTGGACAGGCTGGGAATGGGATCACATGCCTTTAATCCCAGCACTCGGGAGGCAGAGGTAAGAGGATCGCTATGAGTTTGAGTCCACCTCGAGGTTACATAATGCATTCCAGGTCAGCCTAGAGTGAGACCCTACCTTGAAAACAAAGAAAAGGTGGAGTGCCCCTGAAGAACAACACCTAATGCACATCCATAACACAGGTGTGTTCCACACACAGAAATTAAAAAAAATATATAAACATAAAAAGGGGGCTGGACAGATGGTTCCATGGTTAAGGTGCTTGCCTGCAAAATCTAATGACTAGAGTTCAGTTTGTCAATGCCAACATAAAGCCAGGTGCACAAAGTGGTATGTGCATCTGGAGTTCATTTGCAGTGGCTAGAGGCCCTGGTGTACACATGTTCATTCATTCTCTCTCACTTTTGCCCACCCTTTGCTTCCAGATAAATAAAAATATTTTTTAACTGCTAAGGACCCATGTTTGATCTCTCTCCAGATCCCACATAGGCCAGATACACAAAGGTGAGGCAAACGCAAGGTTGCACATGCCCACTATGTAGCATAAGCATCTGGAGTTCGATTGCAAGAGCTGAGGCCCTGGCACACCAGTTCTCTCCCTTTCTATCTAAAAAAAAAAATATATATATATATATATATATATATATATATAAACAAAAACATGAAACTTGCCTGCGAAGGCTAAGGGCCCATATTTGATTTTCCAGGTCCCATGTAAGCCAGACGTGCATGGTGACACAAGTGTGCAAAGTCACAAATGCGCACAAGGTAGCACATGCATCTGGAATTTGGTTATGGTGGCTGGTGGCCCTGGCACTCCAGTTCTCTCTCTCTCTCTTTTTCTCTCTGTCTTTCTCTCAGTCTCACTCTCTCACATTAAAAAAAAAAAAAAAAACATGAAAAGGCGCTGGAGAGATGGCTTAGTGGTTAAGATGCTTGACTGCAAAGCCTAAGGACCCAGGTTTGATTCCCCAGTACCCACATAAGCACAGGAGGTGCTTATGTCTGGAGTTCATTTGCAGTGGCTAAAAGCCCTGGCATGCCCATTCTTTGTCTGTCTGTCTCTCTTTTTCTCTGAAATAAATAATAAATATAAAATTAATAAACTTTTTAAAAACATGAAATAGATGATGTCGTTTATATAAAGTTCAAAATCCCATAAACCTGAGGTACAACTTTTTCAGGATATGTGGGAAGGTGTATTAGTTACTTTCTTTGTTGCTCTGATCAAATGCCTAATAAAAAGCAACTTAACTGGAAGAAAGGTTTATTTTAGCATACAGTTTAGGGAATATTGTCCATCAAGGAAGGGAAGATATAGCAGCACTAATGTTAAGTCTAAACACATTGTGTTCTCTGTCAGGATGCAGGAAGGAAGGAAGGAAAGAAGGCTGGGTGGCTCATGCCTTTAATCCCTGAGGTAGGAGAATCACTGTGAGTTTGAGGCCATCCTGAGACTACATAGTGAGTTCCAGATCAGCCTGGACTAGAGTGAGACCCTACCTCGGAAAACAAAAGAACAAAAAAAAAAAAGGGAAAGGGAAGGGTTAAGGGAAGGAAGAAAGAAAGAAAAATTATCCTGATGTACACATTTAAAACCCAGTGTGTGTATTCTTGAGATATTA
This sequence comes from Jaculus jaculus, assembly GCF_020740685.1. Lineage (NCBI taxonomy): Eukaryota > Metazoa > Chordata > Mammalia > Rodentia > Dipodidae > Jaculus > Jaculus jaculus. Next base: position 505,013 of record NC_059118.1, read on the forward strand.
ACATACAAAGCCCTTGGGATTCTTTTTGTAAGAGTAGCCTGACAGTCTGCATTTCCCACAAGCTTTCCAGTATGCCTGCACTACTCCATAGACCACATTTTGATGATCAAGAGGTGTAAGAAATTGAATATACTTTGAACCCTGAGCTTGTGAAACAAAGCATGTGTGTTTCCTGGCAGGATGGGATTCACAGGGCTTCTGCTATTGTGAGATGAGAGAATAAGCACAGAACGGCTCAGCAGGACACAGTGAAACTCCTTAGGGGTCGCTAGTAGAGACAGCATGGTCCTAGCTAAACTCTGACCCTGGAAAATATTTCCACAGCATTCTGACTGTTTTCCTCATCAGATTATGCCTTCTAGACAGTCTTGATTCTTGTTCCCAGCAAAAATATTTGAGGTGAAAGAATGAATTTAGCCAAGACCAACAAACACTCTGAAGGTTTTTACCACTATTTTCTGGGCCCTCTATTTCCATAGCATGTGGCTGAGTCTTGCTTAATACTGGGTGATCAGCTGAGTGGTCATGGTGAGAAACCACAGTGTTTTCTAAATAAGCTCGTTTCTGCATCTGTTCATACTGACCTGAAAAATGTACTTGTTCCATTCAGACCTTTCTGAACGAACAATGCCCACTTTATGCTGTCTATGCCAACTAATCATTTCAGATTCCACAAGTAACAATTCACAGAAAATCCACCCAGGTTACTTACACTCTTGACCCAGCTGCTCTGTGGAGGTGGGCATATGCTCATACACACTATGCTGCATTTATTTTCTTTTATCATACTTGAAATTCAAACATTAATTGAGGCATTTCCTTACATTACTTTAGATCAAGACCATGGCTTTCAAGCTTTAGGCTTGCTTTATTTATGTTTATTCTCAGTCATCTTTGTCAGTATTTCATAGCAGATGCCAGGCTATAAACAGCTATAATCTGGAGCTTGTCTCAGGTCCAGCTCTGTGGCAACTACTTTGTCTTCAATTCTGGCTATCAATTCCTCACTGTCTCTTGGGCTCTCTGCCTCTTGTCAGACTTATAAGGTATTTTGAGTGGCTTGGAACTTCTCAAGAAAGAGTCTGGACTGTGTTCTATTTGGAAAGTATAAAATGTAAACCCAAAGCCAGGCATGGTAGGGTACACCTTTAATCCCAACATTCGGGAGGCAGAGGTAGGAGGATCGCCATGAGTTCAAGGTACCTTGAAGCTACATAGTGAATTCCAGGTCAAGCTTGGGCTTGAGCAAGACCCTACCTAAAAAAATGGAAAAAGAAAAAAAGAATTTCCTCCAAAAATTCTATCAATAACAAATGTAATGAATTAAGTAAACATAGGAGGATATTGTATCCCTGTGTGTACATAAATGTACAAATATGTGTGTATATATGTGTGTGTGTGTGTATTTATGTGTGTATATATATGTATGTGTATACACACACACACACACATATATCATATAAAGACTATTAAGTTCTGGAGAGATGGGTTAGCAGTTAAGGCATTTGCCTTCAAAGCCAAAGGACCCAGATTCAATTCCCCAAGGCCCCTGTAAGCCATATACATGAGGTGGTGCATGTGTCTGGAATTCATTTACAGCAGCTAAAGGCCTTGGCACACCCTGTCTGTCTCTTTCTCTCTCAAATAAATATTTTTTTAAAAGGCTATTAAGCACACTCTCTGCAAATGACCAGAGAAAAAGCCAGAACTATATGACCCCACGATTAGACAAATCCTGAGTATAGAACATTATGCAGTTCAATTTTCCTGATCTTTTCAAAAGTCAATGTCATGAAAATGGTAAAGTCCTATCCAAAAACGACTCTGTATTCATAACCATCAAATACAATGTATGTACCCAGATTAGATCCTGGATGACTGTAAAAAGCCTTCAGAAACAACTCCTTGAAATGGTTGCTTTGCATACCTTCAGAGACAAATTGTTTACCTCTTTATAACATTTTAGCTTTTATCATTTCTCTAAGTTATATGCCTTTCTGTTCAATATTTAAATTCTACCCTTGTATTCGTTAAAAAATATTTTCATTTATTTATTTCCAAGCAGAAAGAGATAGAAGAAAGTTAGAGAGAATGGGAGTTCAGGTCCTTTGGCTTTGCAAGCAAATACCTTAACCACTGAACCATCTCTCCAGCCTCCCCCATCCCTTGTATTCTTTTCTAAATGTTGCAAATATTTACAGTGCCATGGATAAAGGGCTTTGTTGTAATGTTCTAGAACATGATGATGGAGTTCATAAACCTGCATTAGAAAATATTGAGCTCTTAGTTCCTTAGATACTACTTGTATCCTGGGGCTAGGATGTAGCTCAATAGTAAAGCACTTGCCTAGTATGTACAAGGGCTCCGATTCAATACACAGCATGAGAGAGAAAGAGAGAGAGATCCATTTCTCCTCATAGTCCTACCATTCTTTTCTTGATTTTGACATTTTATTGCTTGGCTTTTTAAAAAATTTTGTTGTTGTTGTTTGTTTATTTGAGAGTGACAGGCAGAGAGAGAAAGAGGGGGAGAGAGAGAGAATGGGCACACCAGGGCTTCCAGCCACTGCAAACGAACTCCATATGCGTGTGCCCCCCTGCGCATCTGGCTAATGTGGGTCCTGGGGAATCAAGCCTCAAACCGGGGTCCTTAGGCTTCACAGGCAAGCGCTTAACCACTAAGCCATCTCTCCAGCCCCTTGCTTGGCTTTTTGTTGTCAATTTTCTGTCATCTGATGTTTGGTATATACAGCATTAATGTATGTGTATTTTTTATTCTAATCATTACAGTCTTTTCATATGGTACATTAAATCCACTAATATTTATTGTAAATATGTAGTCTTAGTATATTTCAGCCATCCCACCCATGGAAATACTTGTACATGTTTACCAGGACACAAGTACCAGAGTGTTCCAAGCTGCTTTCTTCATGACATCTGTGTAGTGGTTACTTCTTGTTGCTGGGACAGAACACCTGACCAGAAGCAGCTTATGAAAGGAAAAAGCTTTATTTTGGCTTACAGTTTCAAGGAAAGTTTCATCATGGCAGGGAAGGCATGACAGAGCAGCCAATAGGGCGTCACATCAGCTGGGAGGAAGCAACAACAGTGGGCTAGCTTTGAACACCTAGTAGGCTAGACTTATAATAAACCATAAGGTTTGCTGCCGGTAACATACCTCCTCCTCCACCAAGTCTCTACATTTCAAAAATTCCACTAACTGAGGGTCAAATATTAGTCTTAATTATAGACACTTAAGGCTATGAGGGATATTTTACACATTTTACACTCAAGCCACCACAGGCTATAAACTGTAAATAACCCAAATGCACATCAATAATAAAATATATAAATAAAAACACAAAAAACATATGTGTGTGTATGTATGCATGTGTATATATGTGTGTGTATGTATGTATGTATATATATATACATACACATATATATATATATATATATATATATATATATATATATAGAGAGAGAGAGAGAGAGAGAGAGAGGCGCAAAAACACAAAATTATAGCTATAAAACCAACTTAAATGTGAGGCAGAAGAAAAATACCAAAGAAAAGCCACCATATTTTTCATAATATAATGTTCAAATGTAAATAAAACAAGTTCAGTTGGGTGTGGTATAGCATGCCTTTAATCCCAGCACTCAGGAAGCTGAGGTAGGAGGATTGCTGTGAGTTTAAGAACAGCCTAAGTCTTAATTCCAGGTCAGCCCAGGCTAGAATCAGACCCTACCTTGGTGTGGGGGGGGGGGGAGGGGCGGAAACAAGTACAGTTTTCAGAGACTCATACCTAGATCACTGCATAGTGTATTTTGTTATGAAGTTTAAAAAGATGAAACAGTTAATATGTATTAATATGTTAACATCATTTTCCAATTTACTACCATATTACCATCCTTAGGTTGTTACCTCATCTTGATTTAGAAATTACTATATACCTAGTACCAGTCTTGGTATATGAAGACTCAGAAGTTGAAGACACATGTATCCCTGGCATGAGAAGAATATGGCTGGAAAGAAGGGTTCTTCCCTACCCCTCTGCCACAACGAGGGGTGGGGAGGATGGGCTGCAGTTCTGGATATATTTGCGGTTGGATTTATTATATTTTAAACTTGGGTGCTGGTACAGTACTTCTTTGTAAAAGGTAAGGGAGTGAACAGTGTGATGTTCAGAGGCAAGGAATGAGTGCCATTCATTTGGATAAAGGATTTGTGATATGCATACCTAAAAGGTTTTAAAACATGCAATTAGTGGAACTTGAGAATTTTTTTTATTTTTATTCATTCGAAAGAGTTGGGGAGAGAAAGAGAGAATGGGCACATCAGGGTCTCTAGCCACTGGAAACAAACTTCGAATGCATGTGCCATCTTGCACATCTGGCTTATGTGGGTCCTAAGCAATCAAACCTGGGTCTTTTAGCTTTGCTGGCAACCACTTTAACCACTAAGCCATCTTTCCAGCCCTGAGATTTTTTTTTTTTAATTTTTATGTATTTATTTGACAGAGAAAGAGGGAGAAAAAGAGAGACAATGGGCATGCCAGGGCTTCCAGCCACTGCTAATGAACTCTAATACACACTTACCCCCTTGTGCATCTGGCTAATGTGGGTCCTGGGGAATTGAACCTGGGTCCTTTGGCTTTGCAGGCAAACGCCTTAACCCCTAAGCCATCCCTCCAGGCCCCCTGAGCATGTTTTTAAACAGAGGGTGGAAGGATAATGGAGGTGAAATGGATTTATCACCAATGCCAAGAAGAGAAGAGTGGCTGGTAGGACAGTGCCAAAGCCCAGTGAAGGAGTACTAACCCATGCTTAGGATGACTGAAGGAGAGGAATTTCAGATAGAGATCAAGCTTGTTGTGCATTCCTCTTGGTTATCTACAGAGCTCAAGACCTTTGTTAAGTCACCAGTGTGATAAGGGATATTTGAGGCATAAAGAGAATATCTATCAGGTAAATTCCTCAACCAGAAATGGTTCACAAAGGAGCAAACCCCAGGCTTGTTAAGGCCTCACACCTGCACTTGCCAAACAAGCCATCACAGCCTTGCGAGGCTTTTCAAGGAGCCCCTAACAGTAGCCTGTGGAGTCCAGAAATCTTAGGGGATTAGGTGCCATAAGGCTAAGAAGTAGAGAAAGGAATGGGGACAAAGGTAGTTAAAAGTGAGATGTGTAAACTACTATGAGAGTCAGGACAGAAAAAGGCATTGGGAGACTTGGAAGAGTCAGAGCTTTGGTGGGACAGAGAGCAGGTACTGGGGCCTATCAGCTAGAAAGGCTGGAAAAAACAGGGGTCTGTGGGGTCCAGAAGAGAGCATAGGAATTTCCCATCCTGTAGCAGGAGTTGCCTCAGAGGATGGAGTCATTTAGCACACTGGCCTCCATACCAGAGGACAAGAAGCCACAGTCCTGGGGAACTCCAAGATGCCCTGTTAAGCACCCAAAGAAGAGGCAAGAAGGAAGTCTCATTGTCTCTCTTCTGTGAACAAATGAACAGCTTGCAGCAAACTGCTTTATCCAATGAAACCATGCACAGTCCAGGTGCAAAGAAGAGAAGCTCCATGACAGGTGTTATTGCTGAATCCCACAAGTCAGGACTGTCCAGCATGGAAATGCCCTGTGTCTGCCCAGTTCCCAAACAGAAGTTGTCAGCCATCGCAGCCAGTGGCTGCCATAGTAGATGGCAAGCTTCAAGTCTCCTCTATGACAGAAATGGCTCTGCTATAAGTTTATAGTATTAATCGGTAAATTATACATAGAACTATACACAGGCATTGTGGTGGGGCTACCCTGAAGAGGTCTACACATCCCTGTCTAAGTGCTGGGAACCGTACCACAAACCTAGAAACTTTAGGGCTCTATGGGCAGTTTTGGGACAAGGCCCATGGTGCCTAGTGTGGACCATCTTCCCCTGGGAAAATGAAAGGCAGAGACATTTTGTGAAATTTAAATATCAATCTTAAAATACATTAGAAAGACACAAGCTTTATATGCATAAGAATGATATAAAACTTCATTTTTAAAGTCTTAATTCTTTGTTCATTTTTATTTATTTATTTGAGAATGACAGAGAGAGAGAGAAAGAGGCAGATAGAGAGAATGGGTACGCCACGGCTTCCAGCCACTGCAAACGAACTCCGGATGCATGCGCCCCCTTATGCATCTGGCTAGTGGGTCCTGGGAAATCGAGCCTCAAACCGGGGTCCTTAGGCTTCACAGGAAACGCTGAACTGCTAAGCCATCTCTCCAGCCCAAAACTTCATTTTTAAATGTTTTTAAGTGATCTACTGTATTGATCTTTAAAAACAGTAACAATACATTTAATGTGCAAACATATCAAAATAGAGTTTCACAAAAATGGCACAGAATTCCTGGCATGGTAGCAGACACCTTTAATCCCAGCACTTGGGAGGCAGAGGTAGAAGGATTGCCATGAGTTCGAGACCACCCTGAGACTACATAGTGAATTCCGGTTATCCTGGACTAGAGTGAAACCCTACCTCAAAAGAAAAAAATAGGGAGACTTGGGAATGGCTTAGCGGTTAAGGCATTTGCCTGCGAAACCTAAGAACCCCGATTTGATTCCCCAGGACCCACATAAGTCAGATGCACAAGGGGGCACATGTATCTGGAGTTTGTATGCAGTGGCTACCGGCCCTGGCATTCCCTTTCTCTCTGTCTCTTTCTCATAAATAAATAAATAAAATATTTTTTTAAAATGGCTCAGAAGGTAAGAGTGGGAAGGACTGATAGGTCTGATTTGGAGTTGAGTCTTGGAATTACAGCCCTGGAGCTTGTGGGAAATGCAAAACCTTCAGATCCAGGACAAGTATTTTAACAAGACCCACAAGGTGTCATCTGCATAAAGATGTAAGAAAAACACTGCTCCAGTGGGCACAATGAACATGCCAGGGCTTGGAGCCCATGCTCCATTGGCGGCTAAGAGAGTCCCATACTTCAAAGAAAAGTGATGGGATACTTCAGCTCCTCCGTACCACACACACATGCCTCCACATACACATGGAAAATGCACATACATACACATGTACATAATGTACATACACACGAGCACCTCAGCACAGCCTGTCCCCAGCTCTTGGGTGGATCTTTCTCTTCCTCCTCTTCTGCAAAATGTTGATTTTTAAAAAATTTTTATTAGCATTTTCCATGATTATAAAAAAATATCCCATGGCAATCCCCTCCCCCTCCCCAGGGTTTTTTTTAAATGAATCCTGAGGAATTTGACTCTTGTACACCTGGGTTCCAGAAGGGAGACTTTTCACTGGAAGGAAAGAGCTGTGTAGTTATATATTTCTGGGACATGCCTCAGCCAGGAGTACTTCCTCTCTTTCTTCTCAACATGGAAAATCCTTTCTATTCTCCCCCACCCAAATGAAATATTACCCTCTTTCAGAAGCCCCACCAGTCTAATCTCACCAGTCACAGATTACTTCTTCCCTGCCCCCAATCCCTGGGTAGATAACTGTTCTCCACCACTTGCAAATCTATGTTGTCCTGAAGCATGCATCATAAGTATCACTTCTGGGCTCTGACTTTTTAGTATGTTTTATTCACCCTCCACAAGGTAGACTTTTCCCCTGTCTTAAGGGGGAAAAGTCTAGTTTCTGGAACCCAGGTATACAAGGGTCAAATTCCTCAGGACTCAATTAAAAAAAAAAGTCCTCAAGATTTACAAACAAAACTAAGGAGTTTGGACTTTATCGTGTGAGGAACTGGAAGCTCTAGATGCTGGTTAAGTAACAATGGAATGATAAGCAAATAATTGAAAGCTACATGACCTTCATGGTGGGGCAAGAAATATGGACTCCTGGGACATGCTTAGTGGCCCATACTCATGCAATTCAACCAGGGTCCTATTCCTGTTTTCTCCCCTTTTTCCAAAAATCAGATAACATGGGTATGTTGGCCTTTTGTGACCTGATTGAGGTGGGCATGGTAAAGGTTCAGACCACAGGAAGGTCCCTTCCATAGGCCAGGGTGGGCTCCTTGGAGAACACAGGAGGGGTCTAGCTGGTTTGAAATACTGTTGCTAGGATTCCAGGCACCCCAGAACTGAATCTGTTCCCCACTGTAAGCCATTATGAACAGAGCACTGCAGTAGCTACCTGGAACATGTGCAGGAATTTGGTGAACTGGTTATTAAATATAGCCATTACTGAGGACTGAGCCGTGTAATGTTATGTAAGTTGTATAAATTGTTTGAAGCAGTGGTAATAACCCAAAGCACACCATTTCCAATTATTTACTATACTATCAACTATGCTGTCAAGGCTATCCATCACTGAACATGCATAATGAAAACTCAACATAAATGGTGTGCTACTGCCCCTGTATCTCCAGCCCCAAATTTAGTAACATCATGTTGGTTATAGTGGGAGTATTTACACCACAGAAACTGGCAAATATACATACATCAGTGTTGTTCTGCAGAGTGGATAAACGTTGGCCAGCACACCATCAATCTCTACCTTCTGCATTACTCTCTCCCTGTGGAACCCCACCACATCTCCCTTGCCAGTCTAAGAGCCCAGCAGTGCAAGGGACCCTGTCAGATTAGAGTTATCAAATAGTTTTTAGAATGGTATGGTAACCTGAGAGACTGCCCCATTTGCATTTACTTGGTGCTGTTATCTTGGTGTTATCTTGCTGATTCTTTGTGCTACCCAGTACACACACACACACACACACACACACACACACACACACACACATACACACACACAGAGGACTGGGTCCTAGAGGGTATGGTTGTATGAATGGAGAGAGATACTAGCCTGATCCCTGAGGTACAGAATTAAAGAGGAACCTTGTGTCCGTAAAACCAGCAAATTTCAAGTCACCTCATGTTCCTCGTCATGACAGATAACTATAATGGGTACCTTTCTGTATCTAGTTCCTGAATATCACTACATAGGTAGGAAAATTCATTTATGAGAACAAAAACATATAAGCTGATAGGTTGAGGCAACAATCGATCTTTTGTCCAAATTATTCAAAACCATTACCATTATGCAGGCAGCCCTGTGGAACTCTAGCTCAGGAACCAACACAGGAAGAACCTGTGCTCTAGAAGCCGGTCGTGGTGGCACATGCCTTTAATCCCAGCACTCAGGAGGCAGAGGTAGGAGGATCACCATGAGTATGAGTTCAAGGCCACCCTGAGACTACAGAGTGAATTCCAGGTCAGCCTGAGCTAGAGTAAGACCCTACCAGAAAACCAAAATTAAAAAAAAAAAAAAAAAAACCCACAAAAAAAAAAAAACCTACTGTAAACTGGGCATTGTGGAACATGCAATGCAATGCCCAGGAGGCTGCCAGTACTGAGCGGCATCAAGCCCTTTGTCCAAGGGAAGTGATAGCTGTATCTATGGACTGACATGTACTTTGCCATGGAGCTAGATAAATGAGGAATATCTTTATAACCTTGCAGTTCATAAGGAGGTTTTTTTTTTTTTTTTTTAATATTTGAGACACAGAGGTAGAGAGAGAGAGAGAGAATGGGTGCTCCAGGACCTCAAGCCACTACAAACGAACTCCAGACACGTGCCACCTTGTGCATCCAGCTTATGTGGGTACTGGGGAATCAAACCTGGGTCCTTAGGTTCTGCAGGCAAGTGCCTTAACAACTAAGCTATCACTCTAGCCAGGAAGTGATTTTTTAAAATATTTATTTATTTATTTGCATACAGAGAAAGAATGGGAATGGGCATGCCATGGCCTTGTACCACCTCAAACGAACTCCAGACACATGAATCACTTTGTGCATCTGGATTTACGTGGGTACTGGGGTATTGAACCCAGGCCTTCAGGCTTTGAGAACAAGTGCCTTTAACCACTGAGCCACCCATCTCTCTAGGAGCAAGTGATTTCTTAATCAGAATATGAGAGAGAGAAACCTTGAAGAAGACTAACAGAAAACATCAATAAATTGGACCCTTTTTTTTTGTTGTTTGTTTTTTTGTAGTCCAGGCTAGTCTTGAATTCACTATATAGCTACAGATGATCTTGAACTAGAGATTCTCCTGCCTCTACCTCCTACGTGCAGGGATTCAAGCTATCCACCACCATGCCCTGTTTATGAAGTGCTGGGGACTGAGGCAAACACTTTACCAATTGAGCTACAGTTCTCATCTAATGGACTTACTTGTTAAGAATTTCTCTTCATTAGAAGACACTGCTGATGGACTAAAAAGACAACCCACAAAAAGTAAATTTACATTATACAAAGAGGACATAGGGTCCATACCTAGAGGAGGGAAAGAAATATAAACCAGTAAAAAAAGACTGACAACCCAGTAAAAACTGACCAATGCTTGCATTGGCACTTCACAGAAGAGGCTCACTAGATCGCCCAGTGAGCCTGGAAAGGCATGCAGGTTTGTATGTTGCTAAGGAACTCACAAGTCACAATGAGCTCACCCACAGTCTAGTAAAACAATAAGTGATGGTGAGGATGCAGAGTGGCTGGGACTAATGAGAATGTGAACTGGTATTTCCACTTTTGAGAGCAATTGGGCAACACAAAAGCTGAGCATACACCTGCTTACTGCCCAGAAGTTCTCAACAGTGAATACATCCATCCATCAAAGGTATGTGCTGGAATGTTCATGGTAGCCCCAAATGGAAACACAAATATCCATCAACAGTTGACCAGAGCTAGATATCAGGGTGTATGCTTGTAATCCCATCACTCAGGAGTAGAGGCAGGAGGATGGGAGTTTGAGGCCAGCTTTGGGTACATAGTCAAATCCTGTGTGGAAAAAGAAAAAACAAATAAGGCCTGGGAATGCAATTCAGTGGTAGAGCACTTGCCTAGTATTTGCAAGATCTTAGGTTTGCTCTCTGCACTGAAAACAATAACAGTGGAGTATAGCCATACCATAGACACTATGAGAGAAAGATCTGGAGAGATGGCTTAGTGTTTAAGATATTTGCCTGCAAAGCCAAAAGACCCAGGTTTGATTCCCCAGGACCCATATAAGCCAACTGCACAAGGTGGCTTATGAATCTGGTTCATTTTCAGCAGCTGGCGTACCCATTCTCTCTGTCAACCCCTCTCTCCCTCCCTCCCTTTCTCCCACTCTCTCTCTCAAACAAATTTAAAAAAAATTTTAAACACTATGAGAGGGATGGAGGGATGGCTTAGCAGCTAAGGCATTTGCCTGCAAAGCCAAAGGATCCAGGTTCAATTCCCCAGGACCCACATTAAACCAGATGCTCAAGATGGCATGCATCTGGAGTTCATTTGCAGTGGCTGAAGGCCCTGGTGCACCTATTCTCTCTCTCTCTCTCTCTCAAAAAAAGTGTCTTTAAAAAGACACTATGAGAGACATCAGCCACAACTATATACTAAACAGGAATGAGTACCACAGACAACAGTAAGCAAACAGCCAGACAGAAAGAGAATGTGACACAGGAATCCGTGTTTATAAGGTGAAGGTGGGCAATATTAACCTCTGGTGAAGAAAGTAATATGGTGTGCTCCCTTGAAGAAGAGGCAGAGTAGGAAAAAGATCATTTATGTATGTCTGGAGTTTAAGTATCCAAAGAGTTTTTCTTTGTTATGGCCTTTGATTCTTCTTGGCTGTTTGGAAGTAGAAAGTTCTAGAACAGGTAGTTTGAGCCTTTGAAGGCTGGAGTATGTTACAGAGGAAATAGTAAAAGATGTTAAGCGACTTGCCCAAGGTCACAAAGTCAGTAGTGGAGTGGAAATACAAACACAGACCCTGCATCACTGCAAAGCATTAGGCTTTGTTTCATTGGGTAACTACCTTTAATTACATCTCCTTTGTGGGGACGTGGAAGGATAAGAATTCTTAGATTTTCACCTGATCTAAGGAATAAGAATCTTTATCCTACCTGGCCTGACCAGCCAACTACTTGACAGCTGTTGTTCAAAACCTGATTCCTTCCACCCACACTGAAGATACAGTGAAGGCTGGTGGATGGAAGGCCCGGAGCTACCCATATCACTCTTCCACCATTTGGGAAAGGTTGGGGAGGGGCCCCTTGCTTGCCTGTGCTGGGGATAAAACCCAGGGTCTTGCACATGCTAGATGTGTGCATGGTGCTCAGTGGAGCATCCCAGCCCTTCCCTTTCGGCTGAAAAGGTAGTCTGTCCTGTGGGCAGCCCTACCTGCCTGTGTCCAGCAGTGCTACCACCTCCTTTGCTTTGTGTAAATTGTCTCTATGTCTTGGTCAATGAGCCGTATAGCACTGCCCCTCATAGGTCAACAGTGGCCGTCTTGTCACTTGTAAGTGTACCCTGCACGTGGATGACAGCTCCAGAAGGGCGAAGGGTGCTGTGCTCCTCAACATGTGTCCACGACAGTGCCTGGCACCTGGTACTGTCTTCGATAAACTGATAAAGGGCTGAGAAACGTGATCTCTGAGCTCTGCGCCCACGCCCGGGGCTGAGGAGGGCGCCTTCGGCCGGCCTCGCGGGGTGGGGCTCGTCGCCCCACGCCGGCCTCGCCCCTGCAGGGCCGTTAATGAGATTAGCAATTAAAAGGCGGGCGAGCCGGCGCAGCCCGGCGGAGGGACTGCGAGCTTGGGCCATGGAGAAAGCGCGGCCGCAGTGGGGGAACCCGCTGCAGTTCGTGTTCGCCTGCATCTCCTATGCCGTGGGCCTGGGCAACGTGTGGCGCTTCCCCTACCTGTGCCAGATGTACGGCGGAGGTGAGCGCCGCTCGCGCGGGCGCCGGGACGCGCAGGGACGGGACGGGACGGGGCGGGATGGGCCGGGAGCCGCCGCCGAGGCCCGCGCTCCCCCGGCCCTGGAGACCCGAGCCGAGCTGGCGCCGCAGCTGTGAGCCCCTCCGGCCGCCGCCGCCACCCGGGCCGCGCCGCACGGGAGTGTGAAAAGTCTGGAACTTGTTAGACCGAACTTGTCAGACGACTTTCGGATCCGAAACTTAATTCCCGGACAACCGGCTGAAAGGTCTTGAGCCCGTCTCTCTGTCTGTCTGTCCTTTTCTGTTTTCTCTTCTTTTCGTTTCCTTTCTTTTTTCTTTTCTTCTCTTTCTTTCTTTTCTTCCTTCCTTCCTTCTTTCTTTTTCTTTCTTCTTTTCCCTTCCTTCTTTTACTTTTTTTTTCCTTTTCTTTTTGGGTAGGGTCCCACTCTAACCCAGGCTGACCTGGAAATCACCTTCCAGGCTGGCCTCAAACTCACAGCGATCCTCCTACGTCTACCTCCCGAGTCCTGGGATGAAGGGCACGCGCCACCAATCCTGGCTTGAGCCCATTTCTTAATGAAAAGTATAGGGGTGGGGGAGAGTAACTTAGTTTGGGTTTAGATCCACAGAAGGCAGAAAAACTGAATTATTCTATATCCATTCTTCTGTTTGTTGCTTGGTTCTGTTGTGTTTGGTTTTGTTTGGACAATTGTTTCCTCTGAGCCTGGGCATCCACAGCTAGACAGCGCCAGTGTACTATTAACACTTCAGAGAGCTGGGAACTTAGAAAGGTCAGCTACCTTTCTGAAAGGCAGTATATATACACGTCTCAGCATTTAATATTTTCCTTAGTTTTTTTGTTTTCTAGAATTTGCTTAAAGAAAGTAATCAGCATAATAAGAGAAGGCAAAACTTCGGATAGTCGTCCTATTAAAATAAGATGAAAACATTAGAAACTCCAGGCCCTCTAGAAAAAGAGACTGGTTTAGTAAATTATGAAGCATCAACAATATGAAAGTAGAGTTTTTACAGATGCTTGCCCCACTTTACATCTGGCTTTATGTGAATACTAGGGAATTGGACCTCTGTCCAGCAGGCTTTGCAAGTAAGTGTCTTTAACTGCTAAACCTACTCTGAAGCCCTAAGGTAGAGTGTTGTAAAATTTTATCTATTTTATTATATTATATATTAAGTGTAGGAAGAGAATATCAGATTCAAAGCTGCATAAAATGGATATGAAATTTCAAACAGTTATGCTTAAACATACCAAGGAAAGAAATTGGGGGCTGGAGAGATGGCTTAATGGTTAAGGCACTTGCCTGGGAAGCCTAAGGACCCAGGTTCGATTCTCCAGGTCCCACATAAGCCAGATACACATGGTGGCACATGTGTCTGGAGTTCGTTTGCAATGGCTAAAGGCCCTGGCGCACCCATTCTCACTCTCCTTCTCCCTCTCTCTGTCACTAATAAATAAATAAAAATAAACCAGAGGGGGAAAAAAGGAAATGGAGAAAAATACATTGATAATAATTACCTCTGGGTGGCTTTTGCTTACCTTGCAGTGTGAGGGTGGGTGGGTGGAAGAAGAGAATCTAATCAGAAGATGCTTCTCTCTATCTAGGACAATGAAAGATGATATTGATACAGTACGCACTTTAACTCATTAAAAAAAAAAAAACGAAACCTAAAAACACTGGCTTTAGAAGGAATTATGTCAGACACAGATTTTCACGTCATTCTTTGCTTATATATTTGTATAATGTTTTCATGCTTGGTTCGTGGTTCCCAGCCATCAGGCCAGGTGAGCCACATTGCCACATGACTGTTTTATTTCTTATTTATAACTCCACCATCCTTAAAGTCTATGGGAAGACAGAATGGTTCTGAAGTGAAATAGGGAGACCTATTCAGGACCTGGGAGAATAGATCAAGGGAAATCCTGGGCATAGTGTGGAAGATGCTTAGCTGTGACAGGTTGGGAACAGCAGGGACTGGGAGTTGTGTAGATGCATGGACTAGTGTATAGAGGGTGGGTAGAGTGGGCGTATGGGGTATATGGAGGTCAAATGGATGGCAAGTGTCTGCTCATTTTAGCACAGGAGGTACTTGGTCACTCTCACCTGCCTGATACTCACTTCAGCCCATGCTATTCATCATCAGCCCAGCCCACAAGCTCTTCTGGGTAGCCATCTTGTCCAAGAATGCTTCTTGCATGTATACATGATACCCCCCATGATAACCAAATAACAGCTCCCCCCAGCAACCACCACCATCATGCACCCACACTGTCTGGGGTGCTGTGTAGACCTGGAGAACCTCCATGTTACCTTATCCTACTGTTCTTTCTGGCTTTCCCTACTAATCTGCCAAGCCAAATGAGCACTTGGCTATAAGCACTGGAAGCTTCTGTCACTGAGCTCACCCAATCTTCATAGTAGAATTAAGCCAGAGGAGGAACACTATAAAAACTTATTGAATGAATGAACAAGGCTTGGTATTTAAAGCTGTAAAGTCAATGAGGTGGATGCCCATGGCATCCCTACCCTGCCTCTGGATACATAGCAGCTGGGCATAACATTAGCTACTAATTAAGCGATATACATTGCCCCAAACCCTTGGAGTCTGAATCCATTCTTCACCTCTGTGTGAAGGGTATACCAGCTGTATCAGGAAAACTCCTCCTACACAGAACTGCAAGCACCCCAGCCAACAGTGAGCTTGTTTACTGCTAAAATGCCTCCCAAAATCAAGCAAATTAGGATCTGTACTCCTTTCTTAAGGGGCTCTGGCTAGAGACACTATTCACTGTTCCTTTCTGCAAACTCTGCAGGAGGAATGTTAATTCTGAGGATTACATTCCAGGTATCATTCCTCTCTGTACAATTCTTCCCTTCCCCAGCCTGGGGCATGGGGTAGCTGAGGGAACTTAAAATTCCATTTTGAAACAGCAGGCCAAAGTCCAAAGTAGGGATTACTCAAGAAAATACTAGGGATGCAAATGTACTGAATATCATATATATAAATGCATGCATGGAAGAAGCATAAGGAAACAACAGTAGTGTAGCTGGTAGAAATATGGGATTTTTTTCTTTTAACTTTTCTCAACATGATATTTAAACAATAAAGTGTAAAATTCACTGTACAACTCTCAGAGTTGATTCTGCACTTCCTGTCAAATCCCCTACTACTCTCCAGCACCAGAAGTGAGCTCTTTCATCCCCCTTTAACTCTGCTAACTCCAACCTGCTTAAAACATTGCTTCTCAAATGGATCCCATCCAGAGACACAAGAGTGAGCAGAATCTGGCATTTCTAACAAGACCCTCTGGAGCTGATGCCACCAGTCCATGCACCCATATCTTGGAGGAAGGGTCAAGGTTGCTCATGTGCCTCAACTCCATTAGCTTCTAGGGGTATAGCCTGAGATGCTTGGTGGGGAAGCAGGATGTTAGTCAACATTTGCTGTAATCCCACCATGGCCGGCTCCAGAGTATCACATTGTCCGAGGGTAGAAGACTAGGAAGAGGTAAAACGCATGGGCTCCACGAGATGGTCTGTGCCAGCCCCTCCACGACAGGCCAGCACCTAGACTGGGGCTGACCCACAGAAGAGGGACTACCCTATAGTGTTCACTTACAGAGTGCATCCATATGTTTAGACATGTTTGCATGAGCACGTTGAGGCTGAGGCTTATGTTATTTCTGAAGTTCTTCTGGGTGGGACAGATCCTGAGTGTCAGAGGACATAAGGCATCAAGAACATATCAATTTCAAAATGAATTTCTAGCCACTGGCCCCTGAAGTTGTGGTCAGGACCCTAGAGGGGCCCTCAACTGCCCCCTCCTCCCCTTTGCCAGGGTTGCCAGCATCAGTCCTGTGAGACTGTCTCAACTGGGCTTCTGCTACATGCTAAACATGCTCTATATCATTTTCTGCAAGTGTTTAACTCGTTGTTCACAGCATTCCCAGGGTTGCCCCTGTCAGTTACAGATGGGAAATGTCCAGAGAGACAAGGGTAGCTTTAGACAGCTGTGCCCTAAGCCATCTCTCTATCCAAGCTGGACTCTCTACCCACAGCTTCTGTGTTTAATCTGATAAAGACAGGACAGGAATGGCTTCCTTATATGTCTAGGCCTTCTTCTGGACCTTCTAGGCCAAGCACTTCTTCCTATAGTTCTGATGTGACCCTCAGATAGGGCTTCACTTAGACATTGCTTGGGGTCTGACCCAAAGCCTGTGTGTTCCCTTTGTCCTCCTGTAAAGTTCCATTGCCCCCTTTTGGTCCAGCTTTCTCTCTACCACTGCTGTTCTCTGAGTATACTCTTGAGTACAGTGTCTGATGCCCTTCCTATAACCTGTGTGCCCAATACTCCACACCCTCCCTCGTAAATATCCCCAAATCAAAAGTAATGTCTCCCATGTAACTTTCCTTTGGCACCAAAGCTAAGCCATTTGTCCTGTGGTTATGGGTCTCCCTAACACTGGGGAACATAAACAACCTCAGTGTACACATGCTGATGGCAAAGCTGTCATTCACATGTATGATAGAATCATCAGGAGCTGTTAAAAAGCTTGTGTGTGTGTGTGCATGTAAACATGCGCACACACACACACACATACGATACAGAGAGAGAGAGAAAGAGAGAGAGAGAGCGCCAATGTCCTGCCCTCAGAATTCCTGACTGAGTTGGTCTATTTGTGATCTTTTTAAAAATTAAATCTTTATTCATGTGTGTGTGGGAGAGAGAGAAATGATAGATAGAATGGGCATACCAGGCCACTGCAAGTGAACTCTAGACACATGTGCATTTTGCATCCAGCTTTACATGGGTACTGAGGCATTGAACCTGGGTCCTTAGGCTTCACAGGTAAGCGCCTTAACCACTAAGCTCTCTTTAGCCTCTCCAGTTGTGATCTTAACTTAGGAAGTTTTAAAAGTACCCTACAGGATTCTGTGTAGCCTGTGATAAGAACCACTATCTTATATCCTTTTATTAGCAGGAAGGGGTGCAGAACAATAAAAATATACAATAAAAACTTTCTAGGAACTTAAGTCATTCAATAAATTTTCATTGAGTGTCAACCACAGAACTGTGCTGTCAGGGAACTGGCAGAGATGGCAACTACTCTGGGGCAGAAAGTGGGCAAATGTGGAAACATAACTACACAGGCAGAGCTTTCACAGAGGGCTGGGCAGGTTTACAAAAACAACTGAAGAACTCACTGTGTGAGACAGTTGAGAAAGCCTGCAGCCATGGCATCATTGAATCATTGGAAAGATTCAGACTGTATCAGATAAAATTAGGGAGTGAAATACTCCAAGCAGGAGAAACTATGTGCAAAAAGCACAGGATATGAATTTGAGGGGAATATCCAGAAACTCCAGTGGCTGTGATATATAGGGTTGGGACCAAGGCAATGGCAAGAAAGCTGTTGAGAGGCGAGGAAACAGCCAGCATGTCCTCAAGTGCCTTGATTCATAAACTCTAAGGTCCAAGTGAGGGTTAAGCAGAAGGGGGATGTGATCAGCCCTGTGGTTCACAGAGAATGAGGCATGAAAGCCAGAGATGTACCAGTTAGAGGTGAAGTGAGGATGATCTTAGGGTACATGGGTGTGGAAAAAATGGAAAGGAAGAGATGGGAAAGGAATTCTGGAAGTTTTGGGTCCAGGAAGACAGGGAAAATAAGGATGACTTTGATTTTTCTCAACTATGATTTTGTTCTTTGTTTGCTCCTTTTCAGTAGCACCCATTCCCTCTATTTGTCTGCCTGTGTCTCTCTTTCTCTTGCTTACAGATAAATAGATAAATAATTTTTAAAAAAACAAATTCAAGGTCTTAGGATGTAGCTCAGTGATAGAGTGCTTGACAAGAATGAGCAAAGCTCTACCTGGACTCAATCCACAGCAGCATGCAAAAAAAGGGGGGAAAAAACCCTGAAATTCCACTACCAAGAAGTAAAAATTGTCAACATTTTTAATTTAAAAAATTAGAACTACATTTTGTATATCATTTGATAATTTGCTTTTAAACTAACCTAACCACTCATAGTGGCACACTTAGGCTGAGGCAGGGGGTTTGAGAATTCAGAGACAACCTGGACTACAGGGTGAAATCCTGTCTCAAATAAACAAAAAAAAAGAGAGAGAAACTTAACCTATCACAATCACTACAAAAGTCATATCATAATCTGTAAATATAAGCTGAAGTAGCTTCATGGCATTCCATTTATAGAGATAAAATCATATTTAACTATTTTCCAGTTGTGAAACATAATTGGTTTAAAGTTTTACACAATTATAACTCAGTGACCATCATCTTTTAGTGGACGAATTTCATACAATTATATTCGTTATCAGGGTTATTTGCTATTGTTATCATATTTTATACTGTCATGCTGGTTACTTGAAATATTTTCATTTATTTATTTGCAAGCAGAAAGATAGACAGAGAGAATGGGTGTGCCAGGGCCTCTGGCAACTGCAAAGGAACTCCAGATGCATGTGCCATTTTGTGCATCTGTCTTTATATGGATACTAGGGATGCAAATTCAAGTCCTTAGGCTTTGCAGGCAAGTGCCTTAACTGCTAAGCCATCTCTCCAGCCCATGTTTTGTTTTTTTTACAATATAAAGTAAATTTGATTTTTTAAAAATATTTTTATTTATTTATTTTCAAGCAGAGAGAGACAGACACAGAGAGATATAGTAGGTGCATCAGGGCCTCCAGCCACTGCAAATGAATTCCAGACACTTGTGCGTGCCACTTTGTGCATCTAGCTTAATGTGGGTACTGGGGAATTGAACCCTGGTCATTAGGTTCTACAGGCAAGTGCCTTCAGTCAATATTTTGCCTATATTTGCTTTTTTCCCCTTCAGTGGTTTATAAATTATAATTATTAATTTTTAATTTTTAATTATTTTAATTATTATTTAATAATTTAATTATTTTTATTATTTAATAATTTAATTATTTAAATTATTAATTATTTTTATCCTAGTAGTAGTTAATTTAAATTTTTGTAAAAAATATTCTCAGTATCAAGAATGAAGCATTATCTTTTAAAAAAATATATTTGATTTCTTTATTTGCAAGAAGGGAGAGAAACAAGGAATAGGTATACCAGGGCCAACAAGTGTCTTTAACTGCTGAGCCATCTCTCCAGTCCTGAAACATCATCTTTAACATTACCTTGTGAAGTTGAAAAATTTAATATATTGTCTATTTTCTTTTGTTATAATTGAATAACACAAACAGAAATTTATGAAGCATAAACACATACTTAGCTCATGATTTTGGAAATAAGAAAGTCCAACAGAATAATCCCTATAATAGTTACTTTTCTCGCTGTTGTGACAGAATACCTGACAAAAGCAACTTAAGGAAGGAAGGCTTATTTCATAGTTTGAGAGTACAGTCCATCACAGCTGGGAAGGCATAACAGCAGGAGTGTAAGGCAGCTGGTCAAATTGCATCAGCAGTCAGAAAGCAGAGAAAGTTGAATGCTGGTACTCCACTCACTTTTTCCTTTTTATTTGCTCCATACCCCAGCCCATTGAATGGTGTTAGCCACATTTAGGGTAGGCCTTTCCTCTTCATTAAACCTCTCTGAAAACATCTTTATATACACCGTCAAAGGTGTGTTTCCATGGTGACTCTACAGCTAGTTAAATTGATGATCAAAGTTAGCCATCATAGTGCCAGTGTCTGGCATCTGGTGAGGCCTTATGCTATGCCATATCAAAAGACCTTGTCTGGTGAGGCAGAACAAGCATGCCAGAGAAAGCTTGCTTTTATTTCAAAGTCACTCCCTTCATTTTGTTGTTGTTGTTGTTGTTTTGAGGTAGGGTCTCACTCTAGCCCAGGTTGACCTGGAATTCACTAAGGAGTCTCCGGGTGGCCTCGAACTCATGTAGATCCTCCTACCTTTGCCTCCCGAGTGCCAGGACTAACGGCGTGTGCCACCACGCCCAGCTCCTTCATTTGTTTTTTAATTCATTAATCCAGAGCTTTCATGATTACCCCCTAAAGGTCCCACCTCCAAATATCATTGCTACACCAATTGAGGGTTTGAGGTCCCAACACATGGAATATGAGGGATTTGTTAAAAACCATAGCACAGTTTTACTTCTTGCTCCTTTCCTCATCCTATTCCACTCAACAATTTTTGTTGATATAATCTGGGACTTCAGATACATGGCAATATGACTTAACTATTAATTTTATGAACTTTTTAATTTGTATTATTTTATGATGAAACCAAATGTTATTTTTAGACTTGTTTCACTTGTTTATTTACTACTAGTTACTTCTTTTATATCGCAACTCCATAATTGAGTTCTTTCTTTTTTTAACTTTTTTAAAATTAAATTAACTATAACATCTAAGTAGAAGAAGTAGATAGGAAAATAACCTTGTGAGGTTTTTAAAACATATTTTAGCTTTATTTATTTGAGAGAGAGAAAGAGGCAGATAGAAAGAGAGAACGTCCACTGCAAATGAACTCCAGCTGCATGCCCACTTTGTGCATCTGGCTTACATGGCTACTAGGGAATCAAACCTTAGGTCCTTAGGCTTTGCAGGCAAGAACCTTAATGGCTAAGCCATCTCTCCAGCACCAAGTTCTTTCTTTCTTTTATTTATTTATTTTATTTGCAAGCAGAGCAAGATAGGAGAGAGACAGACAAAGAGAGAAAGAAAGAATGGGCATGCCAGGACCTCTAGCCACTACAAACGAACTCCAGATACATGTGCCCTTTGTGTATCTGGCTTACATGGGTTCTGAGGAATTGAACCTGGGTCCTTTGGCTTCGCAGGCAAATGCCTTAACCAATAAGGCATCTCTCCAGCCCCCAAATTCTTTCTTTCAATCTACCACTATAGCTCATCAGTAACTAATTCTTTTAGAAACAACAAAAAAGTGAATCATTTTTTGAGCATATCTAAGAATATCTTCCTTTTGTAACTCCATTAATGGGTTGCAGTCTCTTTTGCTAAAACCTATAGATGTTTTTCTATTGTTTCCAGAGTTTTAGTTCTGTGGTTAATTTTATTTTTATTAGTTTTAGGTACTCTGGACACCTAAATATCATAAAAACTTATGTTATATAATCTCAACCACATTCCCAAGGGCCTGTAGAACTCATTATTGTGTATATAGTATTCTCTCCCTCTTAGTTCTAAACATAGAGCCAAGGCTTGAGCAGAATTTCAGTGATGCTACATCTCTGTTT
Source organism: Jaculus jaculus (assembly GCF_020740685.1). NCBI lineage: Eukaryota > Metazoa > Chordata > Mammalia > Rodentia > Dipodidae > Jaculus > Jaculus jaculus. The sequence continues at coordinate 526,950 of NC_059118.1, forward strand.
TTATCATTTCAATCTCTTTGTTCTTCTCTGGTCTTTGAGTTGATTTCTTATTGTAGTATTGCTTCACTTCTTATTTCCACTGGGCCTTATATTTAATCATCACACTTTTCCATCTTTTTGTAGTTATTGTTGTTGAGGTAAGGTCTCCCTCTAGCCCAGGCTGACCTGGAATTCACTATGTGATAATCACAGACTGACCTTGAACTCATAGCGATCCTCCTACCTCTGCCGCCCCCCCCAGTACTAGTATTAAAAATATGCACAACTATGCCTGACACTTTTTCATCTTCATGAATCTTTTCTCTTCTACATGAATCTTCATCATCAGCTGATGCTATCAAATAATACAAAATCCTCCCTTTCTTTTCTTTCTCATTGCAACTCTGCTTCAGAGAGAGGCATTTGCTCTAAGCAAAAGTGTGAGAAATATGGTAGCCAACATCTCAAAATTCTCCTCCAAGCTGAGTGTGGGGTCATGCATACTTATAATGCAGCATTTGGGAAGCTGAGGCAAGAAGACCATGAGTTGAAAGGCAGCCTGGGCTACACAGTGAGACCCTGTCTCAAGAAAAAAATTCCTCCAAAATACTTAACTGTTTCAAAAAGGAAGAATAAGTGAACCAGGCAGGGTGGTGCATGCCTTTAATTCCAGCACTAAGGAGGCAAAGGTAGGAGAATCTCCATAAGTTCAAGGCACCCTGAAACATAGTGAACCCAGATCAGCCAGGGCTATAGCAGGAACTTAACCTCAAAAAAAAATGAAAACAGGGTTGGAGAGATGGCTTAGTGGTTAAGGCACTTGCCTGCAAGCCTAAGGACCCATGTTTAACTCTTCAGATCCACATAAGCCAGACACACAAGGTGAGGCAAGCATTCAAGGTCATACATGTGCACAAGGTGGATCATGCATCTGGGGTTTGATTTCAGTGGCTGGAGGCCCTAGCATGCCAATTCTCTGTACCTCGCTCACTCTCTCCCATTAAAAAAAAAAAAAAGGAAAAAAAAGGACAATGTGTTGGGCTTGCCTCAAAAAAAAAAAAAAAAAAAAAGTCTCAACAGAGAAAGCTAAGCTACCACTTTAGCCACATGAGCAAAGTCAACATTTCCAGGACGGGGCAAATGGACATCTTGTGCCTCTGGACAAGGACACCTTAGTGTTTCTGCCAGAACTTAAAATGAGAGACATTCCACAAAATAACTGGCTGGTAAACTTCTAAAGTGTGAAGGTCATCAAAGACAAAGAAAGCCCAACAAAACTTAAGATTAGAAGCTGTGTGGAATTGTAAACCAGTCCCTGCTCCAAGAAATTGGTAAAATTTCAACAAATCTATAAAATAAATTTTCTGATACTTTTTCCAGTCACACTTGGGTTATGCAAGAGAACTTTGCTTTTATGGAATTTATGTGAAAATATTGAGACATAAAGAGAAAAAAAAATGGCTTAAAATGATAATCATCTCTCTGAGTCACTTGGATGCCCAAGCAGCTTCTCTACAGTTTGCATCTGGATCTGTTCATGTGGCTATAGATCCCTTATACATCTGGTACTGGCTCACCTGCAGATGGCCCCTAATCTTCAGGGTCCTGGCTGGTCTTCCATACATCAGAATCTCAGGGCCACACACTAAAAGGATGAAGAAGTTACAAGCCTTTGGAGCACACCTGGCATTTTGTTTTTACTACATTCTGATAGACAAAGCACAGCCCAAAGCCATCCCAGAGTCACAGGCTGGGGAAATCAAACCTACCTTTTCATGGGAGGAACACTGAAGAATAGCCACCACATTTAGACAACCAACTTTGTTCCATTGAGATACATGCATCTTTTGTAGGCCCTTGTCTTCAGCCTTTGATAACAAGATCTCTTTGTGTATCAGAATTTTTACATCAAAGGAACATGGAAATCATTTAGTTGGAAGAGTATTGGTTAGGAGACTTGTTTTCAAACCACAAAATATTTTTATTGAACTGTATTAACATACAGTAAATTTCTCATTTTCATGTCAGTTCTATGAATTTGATAAATATATACAGCTGATAAATGTGATAAATATGCATAGCCATCATCATGCCCCTTATTGTGACTCCTTCCCCATTCCTCTATTCCTGGCCATCACAGACCTACTTTCTCTTCCTGTAGCTTTGTCTTTTCTAAAATGGAATCATTCATCACCCTCTTAGCATAGCAGGCAGCGTGTCAATCTCATAAAATGGAATCACAATGTATAGCTTTTAAAATTTGGCATCTTTCACTTTGCCTGTGCTTTTGAGATTCATCTATGTTGTTGGGAATACTAGTAGTTCTCTCTTAAGGACTGAGTAGCACCCGTAAGTTACAATCTATTTATTCACCCACTGAAGGATTATTAGGTTGTTTCTAGTTTTGTAGCAAGTCTGAAGAGAGCTGCTACAAATATTTGCACATAGGGTTTGAGTGATGTTGCAGTCAGGTTCACATTGCTGGCAGAAATCACCCAACCAAGAACAGCTTATGGGGAAAAGGGTTTATTTTGGCAGTTAAGTAAACAGACTCGAGAGAAAGCTCCATGATGGCAGGAGAAAATGATGGCATGAGCAGAGGTTGGACATCACCTTCTGGCCAATATCAGGTGGACAACAGGAACAGGAGATTGTGTCCAAACACTGGCATGGGGAAACTGGCTATAACACCCATAAGCCCGCCCCCAACAATACACTGCCTCCAGGAGGCATTAATTTCTAAATCTCCAACAGCTGGGAACCTAGCATTCAGAACACCTAAGTTTATGGGGGACACCTGAATCAAACCACCACAAGTGAATATCACTTTTCATTATCCTAGAGTACATATATAGAAATACCATTACTGGGCTGGAGAGATGGCTTAGTGGTTTAGGCTCTTGCTTGCAAAGCTTAACAACCTGGGTTCAATTCTCCAGTACCCCTGTAAAGCCAGAAGCATGAAGTGGCATATGCATCTGGAGTTTGTTTGCAGCAGCTGGAGGCCTGGAGTGTCCATGCTCTCTGTTTGCAAATAATAAAATAAAAAAAAGAAATACTCCCCCCCCAGTGTGGTGGCACATGCTTTTAATCTCAGCACTTGGGAGGCAGCAATAGAAGGATTTCCATGAGTTCAAGGCCACTCTGAGACTACATAGGGAATTCCAGATCAGTCTGGGCTAGAGTGAAACCCTACCTGGATAAAAAGCAAAAAGGAAGAACAAAGAAGGAAAATAAAGAAAAAAATACCATTACTGTGTTATGATAAGTACATGATTAACTCCATAAAAAACTTCTAAAATGGTGCCCAAATGATAGCATCATCTTATATTACCACAGCAATATCCAGGACTTTCCCCAAATCCTCACAATACCCAGTATTGACAGTATTAAGTGTTAGCCATTCTAATAAGTGTATCTCACTGTGGTTTAAATGTGTACTTTCCTAATGAATTCCACTGTTGAGCTTCTCATGATAAGACTGCTTGCCATTCATAGACTCTGCTGTGGTTTGAATGTGTCCCACAAAGTTCATGTGTTAGAAACTCAACCCCCAGTTCAAAAGTATTTGGAGGTTCCTTTAAGAGGTGATTAGGCCATGAGGGTTCTGGCTGCCTGGGTTTGTTATAAAATTAGATTTGCATCTCTGTTCATTCTTGCCCTCTCCCACTCTTGCCCTCAGTAAGGAAGTACTCACTTGATGACAGTACTATGTTCTGGGACAGCTCTTGCTCCCTCACTAAAAGTCAATGAATTTCTTGATTTCTGAGATGCAGCATAAGTGGACTTAGATGTTTGTTCTAGAACAGCTGTCAACTTTTCTGTACATTTTATAAATTATTAGTTTGTTTTCTTACTATTGGGCTTTGATAATCCTTTTCATATACTTAATGCAAAGTTTTCTCATGTATGTGCCTTGCAAATATTTTCTCTTAATCTGTAGGCTGTCTTTTTTTAAAATTTTTATTTTATTTGTACTTGTTTTTTTGAGACAGGGGTAAGAAGCAGATAGAGAGAGAGGAAGAGAAAGAGATAATGGACACTCCAGGGCCTCTAGCTACTGCAAACAAATTCCGTATGTATGTGCCATCTTGTGCATCCAGCTTGTGAATGGGGAATCAAGCCTGGGTCCTTTGGTTTTGCAGGCAAGCACCTTAACTGCTAAGCCATCTCTCCAGCCCTAGTTTGTCTTTTTGTTAATTGTCTTTTGTGGAGCAAATAAAATGTAGCCCAATTTATCAACATTTACTTCCATAGAAGCTGCTTCTGCTTGTCTAAGACATCTAACCTAATTTGAAGTTATAACCATTTATTTCCCAAGTTTTATAGCTCGAGGTAGTACATAACATAAGTTAACATATAGTATATAATCTATTTTCATATTTTTGTGTAAAGTGGGTAATCTGGACTGAGTTTCATTGATATGCATGGATATTTAATTGTTCTAATGTCATTTGTGGACAAAATGATTGCAGTGATGATTGGCCTGAATTGTGTATTATGGTGTGTGGCAGAGTGATAGAAATGATTGCTGGGCAGAGTTAACGGCTCCCACATCCATCTTGGCAAAATTCCTTGGATTTCCACCTGACCCTGGGCAGCAGTTAAGTAAGCAGGTCCTGTCACAGAGACTGACCGTGAGCTTCACCAGGCCCACTGTGGTTATTGTTTGACACTGTGGATGAAAATGAGATTATGTTATAACCTCTGAGGTTTGGAGTACTGCTTGTGAGAACAGAGCCTTCACTGGGGATAGATGGATGGGTAGACAAATGGAATGATGGATGGATGGACAGATAAAAGATGAATTGATGTATGGACAGATAGATGAATGGATGGATAAGTAGATGGAAAGATGAACAGTTGGATGGATGAATGGCAGGTAGATGGTGAGAGAAATGATAGAGAAATAGATGTAGGGAAGGTTGAAGACACAAAAGCAGAAGAATAAAGGTTGAATGGAAGATTAGCAGATAGGTGGGGTAGAAGGAGGATCAGATAGTGAAAAGGTTAGGTGATAGAAGGACGATTGTGCAGAGGTTGGGGAGATCTGTCAGCGCAGGCCCGGTGTTCAACTCTGGATTCTCACAGGGAGTTTCCTGGTCCCCTACATCATCATGCTCATCCTGGAGGGGATGCCTCTCTTGTACCTGGAGCTGGCTGTGGGGCAGCGCATGCGGCAGGGCAGCATCGGCGCCTGGAGGACCATCAGCCCTTATCTCAGCGGTGTTGGTATGTGGGGCCCTTTCCAGTCTCCCGACTAGATACCCATGGTGTTCCCAGGGCAGCAGTGTGGGTGGAAATCTGTGAGCAGGGCTCATGAGTGGATGGACCAGAAGCCCAGAAGGAATAAAAGTGGCTGCAAGTCTGATGCTCTGCAGAGAAGCTCCAGGGAATCTCACACCAAAGGGCTTCTCCTCTTTGGATCTCGGCACTGGACTCTGTAAAAAGACTGGAAATAATGGCCCAGCATGGAAGCTGTTCCTGAAACCAAGCCAGCCCTCATCCTCAGATGCACATGATTGCCCCCTGCACCTGTGTGCCTGGTGCTAACATAGTATGTCAGTGCATGAGCTCATTTCATCTTCATCACATCCCTCAGGGGCTGTGGGGCAAATGTCACCAGTATGTGGAAGCTAAAGCTCTCTGCCTAGCATGTGGCCCTGCTTCCGCCAGACCCTGCAGAGCAACCTCCAGTTGCCATCCTCCGGCACCTCCAGGACATGATCTGCCTGCTTTGTACAAGCCCAGGACCCAAGGCCACCAGTAGTCTTGACCATTTTATGTACCATCCTGCTCCATAAAGGGGGATGGGCAAGGAGCAGAGTGAAGATTCAAGAGCAAGGAGGAGTCAGCTTGACATGACCTTGTGCACCTGTAAGAGAATTGTGCTCAGTTGTCTCAGGAGCCATCTTGAAACTATAACTACCACCTCACATTGAAGTGCTATGAAAGTCATCACCAAAGTGTGCTGGGGACACAATGTCAGGGACCTTCCCAGGGGCAAGCTGCACTTCAGTGTAGGAAAGAGATAGATGGCTGCTGGGCCTCTTGGGGCACTGGCACCCACTTAACACTACCACTCCCAATGGGACAGGGGAAACCTGCTGTGTAGTGACATTGGTACTAGTGCACTCCCAACATGACCACGGTCAGCAATCCACAGCTATCTTGGATACAATGGGAAGAGCTGCGACACTGCACTCAAGGGCCAGCGTGAGACAGCACCAAAGCATCCTGGGGTGGATCCTTTCTGCTTATTTCTGGGTTCTTCACAGATCAAACCAGACCATCAGGCCCATTCTCTCCATACCTCACACCCCTGCCACACCCCTAGCCTCTGACACCACAGGAATTGGTTGGCCCTAGTGACTCAACCTCCAGAAGGAGTAGTTGTCATATCCCGCACAAGGGTGGTGCCTGGTAGTGTCACCTTGCTTCTCCCACATGTTTGCACCCTGGTTCTTCTGGGTAGTCTTGAGAAAGTTCTGTTCCTTGGTTATCTCCTCTATGAAGTAAGGCAAGACAATTGTGAGGACCAAAGGACAAGTACATAGCCCAGGTCCAGGCACTTAGGTGTTAAGAAATTATCATTAGCATCATGTCCCAAATGATGAGAGAGGTTGTGGTGAAAAGCACTCAGGGAGAGGGAAGTGTTTCTGTCCTGAGAGGCCACTGCGGGCCTGCTGGAGAGTGTTCACCCACATCTGATTCTCAACGCATCTCTCTGCTTGCTCACAGGTGTCGCTAGTGTGGTGGCCTCCTTCTTCCTCTCCATGTACTACAATGTCATCAATGCATGGAGCTTCTGGTACCTCTTTCACTCCTTCCAGGTGAGCTGAACCCTGGCCAGAGGAGGAGCAAGGAAGGGAGGATGCAGAGCTACTTACCTGGAGCAGCTGGTGGAGGAGGGTGATACCAGCCTCTTGGAGCCCGCAGGTCCGGGGGAGGGGCTAAGGGAAACCAAAACCCCTAAACCTGGATCCACAACCCCTCTCATTACAAGCTAAACTGCAGTTGTATGTGTTCATGTGTGCAGACTTCTGGGGAGCAAGTCCACAGCTCTCATTGGAAGCTCTCAGAAGGATGTGTCCCCCAAATATGATAAACCATTTCATAGCAGGCTCAGGAGAAAATATGTGGCAAGGACTGATGGGGAGTGATGACACCATCCCAGCAAGTCTGCAGTAGCCATCCCTCCTCCCATCCTGTCCCTGTCTCCTCTCCATGCCATGATCACTTTCAGGCTTATGGTTCCATACTAGTCCTCCTTTTCCCTGGAGACCCCATTGTGTACATAGAGGATCATTGTCACCCTTTAGCCCAATAGGAGCAACTATCAGAGACAGACCTTTTTAAAATTATTATTATTGTTTATTTATTTTATAAAAGGTTAAGCTCTATATCCCCTCAACCTCACACCCTTATTCCCCTTTCTCTAAGGCCCCTCCTCAGTGGGGTTGTTGGTTTTCACTCTGGGGTCATAAAGGCCTCAGTCATTCTCTTTGGGGGAATTGTACCTCAGAATATTCCTACGCCCTCTCTGTCTCTAATATTTTTTCTGGACCCTCTTCCACAATGTTCTTTGAACCACTTAAGCCTGTCAGCAGTCTGATTTAGTGTTGAGTTTTCTGTGGCCTCTGGGTTTCTGCTCTGATGGGTTTTGATTAGTCATATTGTCTATCACCATCTCCTGGCACTGGTTGTTGAGCTAGCAGTGAGAGCAGTGTTTATGTTGCTGTTTCCTCGGCAGTGGGAGACAAACGTTTAAATAGTGCATTATCCAAACCTCTGTTGCTAATGCTCACTGCATAAAATCTGGAATGGGCTAGAATTGTTTTTGTTTGTTTGTTTGTTTGTTTGTTTTTGAGGTGGGGTCTCACTCTAGCCCAGGCTGCCTGGCTCTCATGCTGTAGGTTCAGGCTGGCCTTGAACTCACAGGGATCTTCCTACCTCTACCTCCTGAGTGCTGGGATTAAAGGCGTGTGACACCATGCCCACCAGGGCTGGTAATTGTGGAAAAGAAAGCAAGATCCCCCAATTTCATACCAAGAGCTTGTATAAAGATAAGAAATCCTCCTCTGTACTACTCATGTTCTATTCTCCCTATCCCCATTCTTTTCACTCTCAGGGGACCATACTTCCCACTGCCCCCCACTCACCTGTCAGTAGCTGCCTCCATCTCAGCCTCTTTCCAAATGAGAAAAGAGGAGAACAATGAACATATGAGTGTCTATTCATTTACTCCTTCTCCCTTTCTCCTCTGCTTTGAGCCCTCTGCTGAAATTACACAATAATGGCATTAATGGCTGCAGAAGGCCTTCACTTACACTTTCTCTGGGCCAGGCATGTCCACAGACCAAAGAAGTCTTCATTCATATGGTCATAATAGCTGGGAGTCCTGCACAATCCCAAAAGCTGCAAGACACTTAACAACTTTGGGACTCAGCTTTCATAGAACCCTTCTCAGCAGGCACCTCTAGTTCATCAGATTTAGGGACCTTACCTTCTGCTGATGCAGACAAGCAGAGAGGACAACCAACTCAGTTGCTCCATTGAACCAGCCTTACACACCCTGATGCTTCTTCACAAAGGCTGCACACTGGAAGGAGCATTTAAAAACCTGATACAAGGCTGGGAAATTCTCTCAGCAGTTAAAGACACTTGCCTGCAAAGCCCAGGTTCATCTCCCCAGTACCCATGTAAAGCCAGACACATAAAGTGGCCCATGAGCCTGGAGTTCATTTGTAGTGGCAAAAGGCCCTGAAGCATCCATATCCTCTCTTCTCTCCCAAAAACAAATAAAGATAGAAAAAGGGTTTAAAATACAAACTAAAACAAAACAAAACAAAACAAAACAAAACACCTGATACCTATTCCATCCAAGCAGAAGGTGTCAGAGACCCTGAGTACAGCCATAACATTCTCACCCTGCATGACTCAGTCATACAGTCAAATCTGGGAACAAGAGTGAGTTAGAGAAGCTTTGACAGAAGGTCCAAAAAGTGAACCCCATGCATGGTTACCGAGGAGGGACAACCGAGTTTCATGTCTATGAGGTTTTTGTTTTTTTGTTTTGTTTTGTTTTGTTTCCGAGGTAGGGTCTCTAGCTCAGGCTGACCTGGAATTCACTATGTAATCTCAGGGTGACCTCTAACTCATGGGGATCCTCCTACTTCTGCCTTCCAAGTGCTGGGATTAAAGGTGTGCACCACCACACCTGGCTGTGTGCAAGGTTCTCTATCACCTGTCTGCGACTTACTGCTGGCAATCACTGGGCACCAGTGTTCCTCCCTTGTGTTCTCCCCATCCATATGGCCTCACCATTCCAGCAGTCTCACCCAGATACCTTCACATGACAGCTAGTTTTGAAAAGGGCAACTACAAGGACTCTCAAGGCCTAAACCAAGAAGCCTTCTGTTCCTAAAAGCATGTCAGACCAGTCAAAGGAAAAGTATAGAGTAAGAGGGAGTATTAGTGGCTATTTTTAGAAAAATCTTTATAAACACTGGAAACTGGGTGTCACATTCCAATAAGCCATGGTGACTCTGAAGCCAAGGCATCCACAGCATAGAGCTGAGTGCTTTTTAGGTTATAGAACTGGCTCCTGCTGTTACTGTAGAATAGTCATGGCCCACCAGGCAATGCCACTGAGCCATGGGTATGTTTCTTCAGAAATATGACTTTGAAGCCAAAGGGTTTCTCAGACTTGCTTCTGTTAGAACATTGTTCAAGAAGTTCATACTCCTTATAAGCTCATACTCATAGTACCCAGATGCTTACAAACCTGTTCAATGAGGTACTGGTTTTGCAGAGCAGGTTCAGGGATCCTATAACACCCCTAACTTTGGTCAGAATTAATTCTTCCCTTCTGCCCCTTCAGTGCCTCTGTTAAGCATTTGGCCTTGGATCATGATAAGTAGTCAGAAATCATTTAGGATCCTTTATTTCCAAGTGCCAGTGAGCCCAGTTTAAACTAGCCAAAACCAAAAAGGGTTTTACTGGACCCATACAAAGTCCAGCAGTTTGACTACTGAGCTCAGGTACTGCTGATGCACTCTCAAAGGAAGTCCCTAGTACCAGAGACACTGGCTCAGGGGCCTTGATGGACTCAGGGTGCCAAATCATATCTCCCTTTCACTTTCAGACCCAATGTCCACTGGATTAAGAATCTGTCCTCACCCGCATGGGTGTCCTAATAGCTTGGGGAAGCTGGAAGTGAGCAAACTATATGACTGCTTGTAAACATACTGGCTTTCTCTGCCTAGTCCTCAGAAAAACACCAGAGAATCCATGAGTCATTGCCAAGAACTGGCAACCATGGCTAATGCTACAGAGTTGGTCATTTGAGCTGCTGGGCTGGCTCCTGCAGAAGCACTAGGCTAGAGTTCTGTTGTTCATAGAGTTCATAGCTGATCTGGCTGCTTTCCATCTGATACCAACAAGAGTCTTCTAGACCCACAGCATGGCTCAGTGGCCTTCAACAAACATCTATAGAATTGCAGAGAGTAGAAATTCTCTTTAGTCAGTTTTATAGTACTGTATGGAAATGTCTGAGGCTGCTAACTGATAAAGAACAAAAATTTGATAGCTCACACTTTATAAGATTCAAAGCTCAAGATCAAATGACTCCCCTGGTTTAGCCTCTAGCAAAGGTGAAGGTTAGTAGTACATCATGGTGGACGTGCATGTAGCACAAACTTATCAAACTGGAGTAGAGAGATGCACAAGATCCCTCAAGCCCCTTAAAGGACATACCCATAATGACCTAAAGCCCCACCTCCTGAAGCACCCTCCCATATGGCCACCCTGAGGACCCAGCCTCTTCATGTGGACCTTGGGGGGTACTTACTCGTCATCCAACCGAAACCAACCCTCCACCCCTCCATCATCATCCAGGCCCCCTGAGAATCCCATTCTCTGTCAGCCTCAGGGGCTGCAGCGACTCTGCCCTTGAGGGTCCAGCCTTCTTCTCTTCTAGGAGCCTCCTGTCAGACTCACCGTCCATCATTCCACCCAACCATTGACCTCCTCTCACCTCTCTGTTGACGCTCATTTAATCCCTAAGGATCCCCTGCCATGGTCTGTCTGTCCACTGAATGACAACCTTACAGGCTACGATGAGGAGTGTGAGAAGGCTTCGTCGACGCAGTATTTCTGGTACAGGAAAACACTCAACATCTCGCCGTCCATCCAGGAGAGTGGGGGTGTGCAGTGGGAGCCGGCACTGTGCCTCATCCTGGCCTGGTTGGTGGTGTATCTATGCATCCTGCGCGGCACCGAGTCTACTGGCAAGGTGGGCCAGGGAGTGTGATGGCTGCACCTGGGCGGGTGGGAGAGCAGTTCCTTGCTCCAGGCCTTGCTAAGGCCTGAGATTGCTCTTGCAGCCCTGGAGTAGAGGCTTGCTGGGATGACAGGCGTGAATGGTACCACTGGCACATCTCTGTCATAAGTGACAGTACAGACAGCCAGAAAGGCCTCAAGTTGCAACTTTAACTCTTGGAACAAGAGCTCTCACTACATGAAAGTGAGTTTCAGTACTGTCCAGCCTGCAATTCACACCCCAAGAGTTAGAGAGGGACTTCCCTTCTTTACAACTTTGAGCCACTGTGAATGTCCCCAAGACACCTTTGCCTGGTTTTCAATCTTAGTCACTATTACACAGAGAAGTTTAAACATCTGATGACCCATTCCTTCCCTCAAAGTGCCAAAGCCATCATTCTGCCAGCCCCCTTATAACTAACTAATGTGCAGCTGGGTTTGGGGCCCTGTATACAAAGTGCTTTCAGTGGCTCAGTGACACTCTGAGCTGTGGAGTTGATTGAGCCTTGTAGCCCAGGCTGGCCTGAACCACACTGTGTAGTCTATGCTGGCCTCAAACTCATGGTGATCCTCCTGCCTCAGCCTTCTGAGTGCTAGGAATACAGGCCATGTGTGTGCCGGTAATACCCAGCATAAGTATTCCTCAGACCTGCTGCTACAGCAAAGGTTTGCACTTCTCCTAGGGCATTGGTGCCTGTCTCAGGCTGTAGTGCATGCTTGGCCCTCATCAGCCCCTCCCTCATAACAAATCCACAGTGTCCACACTGTCTCATTCGTGCAATAGCCTTCCACACTAGATACAAAGAACAAAGTAGGGAAAGAGACCTGCCCAAAGCACAATTAGGAGGAGAAAAGTTGGAACAGCAGCCAGCTTTACCCTAGGGACTTCTATCATCTGGGCTTGGTAGCTCACGCCCATGAGTGCTCTCTGCATATCTTTTGTGACTTCCCACTTTCCTATGCTGCGAGTCCTATGCACACACACCCCCCATCTTCAGCCTACTCGATTTGCCTCCATCAGTGCTGACATGTTTTACATGAGACATCATGTCTAGAGCAACCCATGGTATTCAGGTACTGCATACCTCAGTATCATGCCTGGTAAGACATTTTATGACCCCTTAGTAACCAGCCTCTTAGCCAGCCCCAAAACACCCTGCCCCACATCCGAGCAGTGTAGTCAGGGAGCCCGGGCTCAGACCCTGCATTATCTAATTGTCTCACCAGAGATCTGAGGGAAATGTCTGCACCCTTGGAGATTAAAGGAGACTTTCCCTTTTCAGGTCACTTGTAATTGTAAAATTACAATTTACAATTACATTGGCAATGCATTAATCTTCACCATCTATTTCCTCTGCTGAGGCCACAGCCATCTCCCTGACAGAGTGTTCCAGCATCTCCATGTATAGGGGATCAGTCTTGCTAACTTCTGCCTTTTTGTTCTTGTTCTTCTGTTACAATCTCCTTTCTTTCCTCTAGGCATTTTTTTCACATTGTTCAGAAATGGTTTCTCCTAGGAAGTTAGGCTGAATCACGTGTCTAGCCATCCAGCCCACTTCACAGAGAAGGGGTTCTTTAGTGGAGACTCCAGAGAGCCTGTGGAATGCATGGTCCTCTGGGTGGGAGGGGTAGGAGGAAAATTCTAGAGCTTTCCTTGTGTGACTAGTTTTATGGATCTGGCTCAGCACTCTCCCACTGTTCCTGGAGTTCCATCACATCATTGGCCATAGACTCTGACCTTCCCTTTATCCATTATATTTCTCATACCTGGTGTGATGTCTTAGAACTGAAACTGGAATGAGTTTATTATTTCTCTCAATGTATATAACCTCAACTAAGAAGCAAAACAAACACTCCATATTCTGTTCAGTGTACCATAGATGAGATGACACACACAGTTTTAGAAATTAATAGGAAGATGGTGCCACACTATATATCAGGCTAGGCATGGTGGCACATGCCTTTAATCTCAGAATTTGGGAGGCTGAAGTAGGAGGATTGCCGAGAATTCAAGGCCAGCCTGAGACTACATAGTAAATTTCAGGTTAGCCTGGGCTAGAGTGAAACCCTATCTCAAAAAAAACAAACAAAAAAGTATATCGGGACATGGGTCACCAGCTGTGTTTCTGATAGATGAACTCAAACTAAAAAAAGATAGGTACCAAAAATAATCATGCCAACTATTTCTTCGTTTTACCTATGAGGTTCAGAAACATATAGGAAGTGATTTACACACAGAGAGACAAAGGAAAAATTCCTGGGGCTGGAGAGATGGTTTAGCAATTAAAGGTGCTTGCTTGGAAAGCCTAGTGGCCCAGATTTGAGTCCCCAATATCCACAGAAAGCCAAATGCACAAAGTGGTGTATGTGTCTGGAGTTCCTTTGCAATGGCAAGAGGCCCTGGCATGCCCATACTCATTCTCTCTGCCTCTTTCTGTCTCTCTCTCTCTCTCTCTCTCTCTCTCTCTCTCTCTCTCTCTCTCTCAAATAATTAAACTAAATATATATTTTAAATTCCCATCTGGGCTGGGTAGCCATGCACTTGAAAGTCTCTGGTTTGAGGCTTTGTAAAGTCAGAATGACTCCATCTGAGACACACCTATACTCTTGCCAAGAAATCTAATGAGAAAACATCCTTGAATTATAATGCAAAAAAAAAAAAAAACAGAAAGATTACCTTGACCAAATATTCCATTTATGTTAAGCCCAAAGATGTGAGGCTTTTTGTGAGGAATGCCATAAAATCCCATTGGTGGATTTCTTATTGGATTTACTGTGAGGACTTTGTTCCCAACACTAAAAGTCACTGTTTTCCATCGAAGAGCATTCCTGGACAAGTTTCTGTCATATCCCAGTCCTGGAAAACCTGTCCTATCCTGAAGCCACTGAATTCATATCCATTTTAGAGAAAACATAGATCTTGTGATTGTGCTTCCTGCTTTGCTTAGGCCATCTGGAAGCTCAGAGCCAAATTTGACTCAAAAACTAAGCAGAGGCCAGGTGTGGTGGCACACGCCTTTAATTCCAGTACTTGGGAGTCAGAGGTAGGAGGATCACTGTGAGTTCAAGGCCAGCCTGGGATTATGTAGTGAATTCCAGGTCAGCCTGAGCTAGAAGACCCTACCTCCAAAAAATAAATAAATAAATAAATAAAACTAAGCAGAGCACACATGTTACACATGTTATGTAGACTGCCTTCAGTCCTATCTGGAGCACAAAGGGGCTGGAGGGAGTGTGGAGGAAGCATCTGGATCCCTGTTGCCTTTTCACTGAAGAAGAGATTTCATACTGGCAACAGACATGGGCAACATATCCCATAGTGCATTTCTCCAGACTGAACTTGACCACTGGGTCCTACCTAGGATCAATGCCACTGTCAATGTCAGCAGCCATGGAAGCAGCATGAGAACCCAAGGACGGAGGTGTTCATGGAACTGGGCAGGGGTTGCCCTTGCTGTGCCCTGCAGTAGGTTGACTTTGCCTCTGGGATCCCACAGGTTGTCTACTTCACTGCACTGCTGCCCTACTGTGTGCTCATCATCTACCTGGTCCGCGGCCTCACACTCCATGGAGCCACCAACGGTCTGGTGTATATGTTCACCCCCAAGGTACAGGTGGCAGGGGAGGGTCTCTGAGGATGCTATTGTTCATCCATCTTTTGAGATGCTTGGAAGGGAGGAGGGAAGAAAGTAAAGCTATAACCAGGGAGGCTTTGTGAACCTAGAGCTATCCCAAGGGGCCTAGACCACCTCTTCAGACAAGTCACACCACCTGCAACTCTGTGTGTCCAGACCTCTGTAGTACCTGGCTGGTGACTCAGAGATCCTATATGTTGTTGAATATTTGGGCCTATCATATTCAATTATAATCTCAATGGGCAAGGTACCATAGATGGTATGACATGTGGATTATCAAGTGATTCATCAGAAGAATACATTGGATATAAGGTCAGGGAGACCTGGACTGTAGCCCCAGGCTGCCCTGACTGCCTGTGTGCTGCAAGCCATTTTTCCCCTTTCTGGGCCTTCCTTCCTGTGGTTGTAGAGTCTGGGTGGGGCCCAGGTTCCTGAGCCCTGTCTCTACTGGCCTTTCAGGTTGAGCAGCTAGCCAATCCCAAGACGTGGATCAGTGCGGCCACACAGATCTTCTTCTCACTGGGCCTGGGCTTTGGCAGCCTGATAGCCTTCGCCAGCTACAATGAGCCCTCAAACGACTGCCAGAAGCACGCCATTGTTGTGTCCCTCATCAACAGCTCCACCTCCATATTTTCTAGCATCGTGACTTTCTCTATCTATGGCTTCAAAGCTACCTTCAACTATGAAAACTGCCTAAGCAAGTGAGTCTAAGCTGTTCCCAGAGTCGTGGTCCTCAAAAGGGGAAGCAAGTGCCCAAACCTCTGATCTAAATGGGTGTCTGGGAAGAGCTAGGTTCCCAGAAGTGAAGGTGTGGACAAAAGACATCAGTCTGGGGGTTCTTAGTGCAAGGACCCTTTCCTCACTGAAGTAATCACAAGTAGCTGTTTCCACATTAGGTTTGCAGTAATATAAGTTAATGAACATTGAAATAGCTTAATTTGTACATTGGTATGAAT
This sequence comes from Jaculus jaculus, assembly GCF_020740685.1. Lineage (NCBI taxonomy): Eukaryota > Metazoa > Chordata > Mammalia > Rodentia > Dipodidae > Jaculus > Jaculus jaculus. Next base: position 542,842 of record NC_059118.1, read on the forward strand.
TTAAATTTAAGTTATTCTAAATTTACTTTTAATCATCTCCTTAGTGGCACTAACCACATTCAAGTCCTCTGTCACCACCTGTAGTTAGTGACAAAATGGTCAGCAAATATCAAACATTTCTGCCATCCCACCCAGTCCCATCAGACATCACTGTACAGGGGTTAAGCATCCTCTGTGGTCAGATGCTTTCTGGCATCATCCCTCCTTGGCTCTCAGGCTTCTTCAAAGCCATTCAGTGATGTCCTTCCTTTAGAAGGGTCACCAGTCCACAGAGGCAGGAGTCACCTTGGCAGGAGGGAGGAGGCTGCCCTGAGGACAGTCTGGCACCCAGGCTTGGGAACCACAGCCTCTCTAGTCATGAAGGTCAAGCTGATGGTCTGCTCTGCAGGGTGATTCTACTGCTGACCAATTCTTTTGACCTTGAAGATGGCTTTTTGACAGCCAGCAACCTGGAGCCAATGAAGGACTACCTGGCATCCACCTACCCAAGCAAGTACAGTGAGGTGTTCCCACACATTAGAAACTGCAGCTTGGAATCAGAGCTGAACACGGTAAGGGGCTCAGGTGGATGGGACAAGCCATCTCCTCACACTTCCGTGGGATATGTGAGAACTGTATGGTCATGATGATCAGGAAAGTGGATTGTTTTCCAGACAGAGAAGGGACAGTGGACTTGCACTCTCCCAAGTGCTGCTGGAATCCTCCTTGAGTCCTTCCTTCTCTTTAGAAGTTTAAATAACACAAGAAAGGCAGGGGATAATGTAATGCACCACCACATATCTGCCTTTCAAATGATCACTGCAAATCTTTTGTCATTAAGGTTAGATTTTCTTAATGTAAAACAAAAAAAATTCAGGGATATATTTAAATAGGTCCTTATTAGGGCTGGGGCAATGGTCTTTCGATGCTTTCTTGCAAAGGCTGCCTGCCTGCATTTGATTCCCCAGTATTCACATAAAGCCAGATGCACAAAAGTGGTACATGCATCTGGAGTTTGCTTGCAATAGCAAGAGACTGTGGTGCACCCATTCTATCTCTCTCTAAAAAAAATATTTTTTGAAAAAGCCCTTTTTAGTAATCTCAACATTTCCCTACTCACTGGAGACAATATCCTTCATTTTTACATTTTTGTACATTAACACAAGTAACAGGATTTCAATTCTTTGTGAATATGTACCACACTATTTTATACATATATTGGCCCATTATTGTTTTCATATTCAGGGTATTTTTAAGAGTGCTGCAATAAACAGGAGTATAACTATCTCTTCAGTACAGTGATTTCATTTCCTTTCAAAACCCAATAGTAGGCTGGAGAGATGACATATTCGTCAAAGCACAAGGTGGTACATCTGCCTGGAGTTCATTTGCATTGATCAGAGGCTCTGGCATTCTCCCATCATTCTCTCTCTCTCTCTCTGCCTCTCCTCTCTCTCACTCTCTCTTAAATAAATAATTTTTAACCCAATTTGTTTTGTTTTGTTTTTGAGGTAGGGGGTCACTCTAGCTCAGGCTGACCTGGACTTCACTATGTAGTCTCAGGGTGGCCTTGAAATCATGGCGATCCTCCTACCTCTGCCTCCCAAGTGCTGGGAGTAAAGACATACACTACTATGCCCAGCCCCAGTAGTTTCTTGATGGTTCTTCATAGAGTTTCCATAAAGGCTGGGCTAGTTTAGATCTTTACTAACATTGTATGAGTTCCATTTTCTCTACATTCTTGCCATTATTTTTTTGTCTTTTCTTAATATTTTATTTATTTATTTATTTGAGAGAGGAGAGAGAGAGAGAATGGGCATACCAGGGCCTCCAGCCACTTCAAACGAACTCCAGACACATGTGCCACCTTGTGCAACTGGCCTTCCTGCTGGGGATACAAACCTGGGTCCTTTGCCTTTGTAGGCAAGTGCCTTAACTGCTAAGCCATCTCTCCAGACCTTTTTGGCAAGTTTTAAATGGATATAAATAGTCCTGGAAGATAATTTTGATTATTCAACAGTTCATAATAATGTGTGTGGAACTTTTCCCATTCATTTTAAATGCTGTTACTTTTTAAATATTGTTATTTATTTATTTGAGAGAGAAAGAGGGTGGGTATGCCAGGGCTTCCTGCTGCTATGAATAAACTCCAGACACATGTACCACCTTGTGTCTGGCTTTATGTGGTTACTAGGGTATCAACTCAGGCCTGCAGGGTTTGCAAGCAAGCATCTTTAACTGCTGAACCATCTCCCCAGACCTAAGTGCTATATTTTATTTCATCACAAAACATTTTCTTTATCATTATTAGTAATGTGCATTTGTTTGTTTTTTATTTATTACACTAATATGCTACCTGCTATGCTAATGAGGCACCTTATTATTTACTTAGTTTACTTTTATAGTGTTAGGGATCAAACCCAATGTCTTGTATATGCTAAGCAAGTGGTCTACTGTTGGCCTATATTCTCTTGTCAGCTTGGCAAGTTTCATTGAGGAAAATTATTACAATTTTATTAATTTTATAATGTAATTTGGAGAGAATATCTTGGTAATTGGGTTTTTATTTCATCTCTAACTAATAACATTAATTTTTAGTTAGCATACAAAAATGGATTTCATTATTACATTTTCATACATATGTTATCATTTATCTTGATCTTATTTAGCCCTCATCTCACTGTTAGAAATGAGTCTGGGGTCCAAAAATGACCATACAAAATATACTGGCAAAGCAATGTTTGCTTTTGTAGGAAGATGCATAGCCATAAGGAGTCCAGACAGGCCAGCACCCCCAGCAGAAAGTCTGCTAGGTTTTTAGTCCTAATGCAGAGTCCTGGACTTTACTGTGAGTCAAAGTTCTGGCTTCCCAATTGGCTAAGCTTTGGTTTCCAGGACAGTTGACTCAAGAGGGCCTTTTTACTAAATGACACTTTCTACTATCTTATCTAACCCTCTGATGAAAAAGACAGAATGTCTTTCATGTTTCTGTTTCTCATATTAGCATGGTACAATCATATTTCTCATATTGGTGTGGTACAGTCATATTCTCACATTGGTATGCTGCAATCATATTTCTCATATTGGTATGATACAGTCATATTTCTCACATTGATATGGTATGATCATATTTCTCATATTGTTATGGAATGTCCATATTTCTCACCTTGGTATGGTACAATCTTCCTGGTGATCTAAAGAAACTCCTATCCTGAGTGTCCTTAGTTTCTTTTTTTAAGTATTTTATTTATTTTTTTTTTTTACGTGCAAGCAGAGAAATGGAGAGGAGAGAGAGAATGAGCATGCCAAAGCCTCTAGCCACTTGCAATGAACTCCAGATACATGCACCATTTTGTGCATCTGACTTTATGTGGGTACTGAGGAAAGGAACTTGGGTCATTTGGCTATGAAATCAAGTGCCTTAGCCATTGAGCCATCTCTCCAGCCCAATTTCTTTAAAAAAGTCACTTTATAACCTGTAAATTTCCACTTTGGACAAAGGAATCTAAATGGCAGGTGTACAGTAACCTCTGATTTGTTAAGCCTGTAAATTTAAATCTTGTATACAAGATAAATATAAAAGATAAATCTTGTTTGATATATACATATATACATACATATATATATATATATATATATATATATATCCTTTTTATTCCTCTCTGATGGCAAATAAATAAATAAAATATAAAAAAGAAAAAAAGAATCATCAAATAGTCCAGACAATTGGCACACCAGGGCCTCCAGCCACTGCAAATGAACTCCAGATGCATGTGCATATGACTTTATGTGGATACTGGGGAATCAAATCCAATTCATTGGGTTTTGCAGGCAAATGCCTTAACTGCTGAGCAATTTCTCCAGCACCTCTTTTTTTTTGTAATATTTTTAACAATTTATTTTCCAATTGTTTGAATTTTATTTACTTTTTATTTGCAAGACGAGAGAGAGGGAGGGAGAGAGAGAATGGGCATGCCAGGGCTCTTGCCACTGCAAAAGGACTACAGATGTGTGCACCTCTTAGTGCATCTGGCTTTATGTGGGTACTGGGGTATCAAACCCAAGTCATCCAGCTTTGCAAGCAAGCTCCGTAAGTGCTGAATCATCTCTCCAGCCCCTCCCCATCTGATGGCTCTTATTTCTTACACCATCCTTTGTTTGTTCCTTCTCCCTTCTTGCTGATAGGTACGAGAAACTATTATGTTCAAAGTATCAGAAGTAATAGAAGTACTATAAAATAGGTACAGGAACAAAAAGATAGATCATAAAATCTTATTAAAGTACTATAAACACTAAAACAAAAACAACAGTCAAATAAAAAATTAAACTTGGGCTGGAGAGATGGCTTAGCGGTTAAGCACTTGCCTGTGAAGCCTAAGGACCCCTGTTCAAGGCTCAATTCCCCAAGACCCACTTTAGCCAGATGTACAAAGAGGCACACATGTGTGGAGTTCATTTGCAGTGGCTGGAGGTCCTGGCGCACCCATTTTCTCTCTCTATCTGCCTTTCTCTCTCTGTCTGTCACTATCAAATAAGTAAGTAAAAATAAACAAAAATAAGTAATCTTTTTTGTTGTTGTTGTTCACTATGTAGTCTCAGGGTGGCCTCAACCTTACGGTGATCTGCCTCCCTCTGCCTCCCGAGTGTTGGGATTAAAGGTGTGCACCATCATGCCTGGCTCCAAAAATTAAACTTTTTAAAGTGTAAAATAAAGTAAAATAAAAAATATTGTGTCATCAGTCAATATTTCTTCCTTGTTGGGATGAATGTTGTTTCCTCCACTTCCTGAATTGTCTTCTGCTGCTGACTTCTGCAGGGAGGGGGCAAGCTGCTGGTTTCTATGTAAATCAGAGCACATTAGACCTGAATGTCTTCCCTGCTGGTTAGGTTCAATTCTTTGAAGGAGTTTCCCAGTCTTCAACGTGGTTGCAACATTTACTACCTTGCCTCACTACCACCAACGAAGGCCTGTCTCTAAAGTGCTGGGAAGCATGAGTGGGTGTGCCCACACTTGTGTTTACCTTTGCTGCTGGGTGCCCTCTCCCACCAGCGCCCTAGCTGCTTTCCGCCAGTGCCCCACAGTTCTTTCCTGATCTGTGTCAGCTTCAGCTCATTCTTGTGTTTATGTAGTTGCCAAGGCCATGCTTGCCTCTTTTATAGGAGTGTGGTTCCTGGAGTTTAGCAGATCTGGATCTTCTGCTCTCTCTGGAAGTGGTTTGGCAATGAGATCTCTAGTCAATAGTTCCCTCTTTCATCTCAACCTTGGAGGAAAGAAGACACTGCCAAAAGCAAGTCTCAAGTGTATGCCTCATGATACCCTATATGAATCTCCCCTTTAAAGTCTTCCTTCTGGAAACCTCTCTTTTGTTTGTGGCCCCCGAATGAGAGCAATTTCTAGCTGGAAGTGGTGGCACACACCTTTAAGCTCAACACTCTGGAGGCAGAGGTGGGAGGATTGCCTTGAGTTGGAGGCCACTCTGAGACTACATAGTGAATTCCAGGTCAGCCTGGACCAGAGTGAGACCCTACATTGAAGAAAAAAAAAAACAACTTTGTGTGTGTGTGTGTGTGTGTGTGTGTGTTTGTGTTTGTGTGTGTGTATATATATGTTCATGTGTGTGAGTGTGGGATTGCACATGCTACATCCTGCATGTGGAGGTCAAAGAACAACTTATAGTATTGATCCTTGCCCTCCACTTTGCTGAAAAGAGTCCTTTTTCATTTTCTGCTGCATACACAAGGCTGGCTGGCCCAGGAGCTTCCCGAAATTCTCCTATGTCTGCTGTATTCTCCATCTCATAGTAGGTTGGCTGGGATTACAGAAGTGTGCTACTGCATCCATATTTATGTCATTTCTGAGGATCCAAATTCAGGTTGTTAATCTTGCACAGCAAGCTTTTACCCACTGAGCCATCTCTCCAGCCTCCTTATTCCTTTTTATTATTATTATCTTCATTGGGACTTTGAGCACAATGGAAGTGGAAATGTTAGTGGTTGTATTTTTTTAGTCCTGTTTAATGTAAAGACTGTTATACTGTTTCTAGAGAACACTTTCCAAGAATAGGGAAGAGAATCCATGGTGTTAGTGAAAGGGAGTCAGGTAGCTTTGTTAGGTAATTTAGGGTGACTGGGCCCCAAAAGTAGAAGCAGAAATCTCTTTCCTTGCAGTCTCCACTTTGCTAGAGATCAGAGAGAAGCTGGCTTCTTCTTATCTCTTGCCTCAAGGAGTTCCCTAGATCTGTCTTTCCATAACCTGAGCCCCTCCTGGGAGGGAGGTCCTCTTTCCTAGAATTTAAATCTAAACCTGACATTGTGGTTGGTCAAGTTCAGCTCCCAGAACTTGGTATCATGGCTGGCCTCTTCCTAGCCCAGACCAATCAGCTGTCTAAAATTCACCACAATAATGTTATAAATAGATGCGTGGCAGGGGACAAGCCTCTCTCTCTTGGCTGCTTGACCATCATTCCTGAACCTCCAGATTCTGGTAGATCTCCCCTCCTCTCAGCCCAGACCCCCTAGACTTTTCTCTATCCCTTCTTGTCCTCCACATGGAAGGAGTTCTCTGTACTTTCTTTTATTTTCTCTCTAAATCTTTTTTCTTCAAGGTCCACTACATGGTCTCTCAGACCACGTGGATGAATTTATTTTCCTTCCTCTGGTTTTGTACTTTTCTAAACAGATATAACTATTTAATAATCCTTCTCAGTTTAATTTGCCCAGTTCTTTGGTTAATATAAACATGACCTCAGAATTTGGGGTTCAAGGACTTTCCTGGATGCCCCCACAGATCCCATATCATTAGCTGCCAGTGAGGTTGCTAAGAGGTTGATGTTTTGTTTTGTTTTTTTTTGTTTTGTTTTGTTTTTTATTTACTTGAGCAGGGAGAGGGGAAAGGAGATAGAGGAAGAGAGAGAAAAAGAATATGGGCATGCCAGTACAAACTTAGATATATATACCACTTTGTAAAACTGGCCTTATGTAGGTACTGGAGAATTGAACTACAGCCAGCAGGCTCTGAAAGCAAGTGCTTTTAACTGCTGAGCCATATCTCTAGCCCCCAAGATTGGTATTTTTAAAATGTTTTATTTTTATTGATTTGAGAGAGAGAACAAGGCAGAGGAAGAGAGAGAAAGAGAGAGAGAGAATGGGCATGCCAGGGAAATGAACTCCAGATGCATGCACCACCTTGTGCATCTGGCTTACATGGGTCCTGAGGAATTGAACTGAGATCATTTGGCTTTGCAGGCAAGTGCCTTAACCACTAAGCCATCTCTCCAGCCCACGATTGGTATTTTTGTGGTGGTTGGTTGATTCATTCATGCTTGGCATTTTGGTTCCTATGTAGGACCATTTTCAGTCATTTTGTGGAGGGGCAACACTTTCTGCTGATTGTTCATTCCAGTTCCCTACCTATAAGTGCTGTGGCATATAACCTTATCTCTCTGGCACACATAAGACACCAAGACGCAAACACCACTACTTCAAGGCCTATATATCATTCACGTATCCAGGATGCCTGTGGCTTCCACACCTGTTCTCATCTTTCACTTCCAATTTCTTTCTTCTTTTCTTTTCTTTTTTGGTTTTGGTACTTGATGTTTTTCCTCTGTAGCTTTTGAACTGTCCAAGAATTATGTGATTGTTGATTTATTTAGTCTTATTTCCCCCTGTTTGTTTTCTTTCTTCTTATCTTCTTTCCTTTCTACTTTATTCTCCACTGTTTGAAATAGACACTGGTTTCTTAGTGAAATTTTCTCATTAATGTTTAACTTTAAAAAGCCTAATGTTAGAGAATAGCTTCACTTCCCTTTCAAACAGTACAAGGACTTTAGAACATTGTTTTCATTGTTTGTTTGGTTAGTTGGTCTGTTGGCTAGTTTGGTTTGCTGGTTGTTTGCCTTTTTGCTTCTTTATGTCTTATTAAAAGGGAAACATATAGTAACTCATTTTATACATCTTAATTGACTTGATTCTAGAATTGGGCATTAGACAGGACAAAAAGAAGTTCAGAATGTTCTGTCCACCATATGTATAGGCAATACTTAAAGCCAGAGAAAAAGAATTCATATACAGAAAATGAAAGTAGTCTAGAAGAGCCATATCACCCTGAACACTCCCCACCTTGTCTGATATTGTTATATATATTATTAACCAGGTTCAGGCCTGGTTAATATTTGGATGAAAAAATATGTAAGTGAAGTATGAAGATAGCTCAGTTGGATAAAGCTTGATGTTTGCCTTATTTGATCCTAGTTTGAATAGTTGGCTGCCTGTGGTCCACTGAAGCTAAGGTTATTGTGATTGGTTAAACAAGTACTTATTACAAAGGTTGAAGTCCTTTACATATCAAGTTTGATAACAGTTCACTATAAACAGAGATACCATTTGCCAAATTTGAATGCAGCCTTGTGCCAAACTGAGTCCAATTTAACAGAATTTATACACTTAGATATATCTCCCAATTCACTAATTCTCTCTTCAGCCACATCTTGTCTGGTATTTATTAGAAGTCTGTGACAATTTTCATTTTAAGCATTATTTTTACAGAATGAATTTTTTCCAGTTGTTGTTTGTAACATACTGTTCCGATGGTAGCCATGGGCAGGGGAATGAGATCAGACACCACCAGTCAGAATAAGTTTTTTAACACTGACACTTTAGAATGGATGGTTCAGGTTAATAATAATAATAACAATGTTTAGTAATTTTTTAACTGTTCATTTTAAATTCTTCACATGTGATTACAGCCTTATTGTCTTTAGCTAAGGCTATTCTTACTCTGCCTAACAATTCCATTGAGCTGACATACACACACACACACACACACACACACACACACACACACACATATATATTTGTTGTTAAAGTCTTAGTTTTATTAACTTAGTTTTTGTGTGACCAAATACCTAACAAGAGGCATGTCATGAGAGGAAACATTTGTCTTGGCTCTGGTTTCAGAGGGTCTATCATGGCAGGGAAGACATGAAAGAGCTTGTGACAATAGGAACATATGGATGAGACTGTTCACATCCCAGACTGAGAATCAGAGATTGGACAGAAAGTGGGCTATAAAACCTCAAGGTCCACCTCCAGAGACCCAGTCCTCCAGTGAGATTCCAACTCCCATAGATTCTACAACCTCCCAAAATAGCACTATCAGTTAAGGACAGAGTATCCAAACACATGAGCCTGTGAGGGATATTTGACATTGAAACTACAGCATTCTGCCTTTTGCCCCCATTGGCCCAGGTTTGTAACTGTTATTTTTTCACCATGGGTAGGCTGTCCAGGGCACAGGCCTGGCCTTCATCGTCTACACAGAGGCCATTAAAAACATGGAGGTGTCCCAGCTGTGGTCGGTGCTCTACTTCTTCATGCTGCTGACACTGGGAATTGGGAGCATGCTTGGAAACACAGCAGCCATCCTCACCCCTCTGACTGACAGCAAGGTCATTTCCAGACACCTGTCCAGGGAGGCCATCTCAGGTCAGAGGAACACCACAGAGGTGGCAGGGCAGGGCTGGGTGGGGACATATAAGACATTCAGTGGATGTGTCCCCCCAGGAGTTATCTTTCCAAGATATTTCCAGAGGGCTACAGCTTCCTAGCTATGGCCCTCAATTCCAGGACTTAGCCCAAAAGATATCACATCAACAGGAAATGAAGCAGTCACCCTATCTTGGGAAAAATGCCAACTCCCCAGCCTGGCATGTCAAGGCACTCTGGGCTGTGAGAGCCTAAGTTTGTCCTTGTTCTAACTGAAATAAAACAATATGGACTGTCCTTTCCCATAAGGTGATTTACATATGTATCCTCCCTAGTAATTACCACCTAGGTCAAGATCTTGTCTCACACCTTAAGAAACATCTCCATATCCTCCCCACGCAATTGTCACCCAAACAGATCACTCCCATCCTGACTTCTGATGCTATTGAAGTTTTTTTTCTTTCTTTCTTTCTTTTTGGGCTCTATTCTTTTTTTGTATGCATGTGTAAGTATGTGCATTGTGTGGGTGCAAGTACATGTGCGCATATGCATATGGAGGCCAAGGAAAACTAGGGAGAAATCCTCCTCATTAATGCCATCACCTCCTTTGAGACAGGTTCTCTTATTGGCCTAGAGCTCACTAGGCTAGACTGGCTGGCCAGTGAGTATCAGGGCTCTTCCTCTCTCTACCTCCCCAGCACTGGGATTGAAAGTATGAGTCATTATGCCCAGCAGTTTCATACAGGTACTAGTGATCAAACACATATCCTCATGTTTGCAAAGCAAGAATTTTACCTGCTTATTTATCTTTCCAGTCCCTTCCATTCTGTTCTTGAATTATATTGATTATGTCATTCCAGAGATAGTCTAGTCTGTTACCTTCATTTCAAACATGTCTATGGGTCCCACCATGTTGTTTCCAGCAGCACTCTCAGTCCCTGTTCCTGCCCAATACTCCTCTGTAAGAGCACATACTAGTGTCTTCATTCATTTTTCCAGGTCATTAGGTTGGTAGTGAAGGAAACTCTTTCTGGTGATGTCACTCCTGATTTAGCTGCATCATCCCAACAAGCCAGAGTGATGAGGACCCTTTAGCCAGCCACTTCTGCCTCGGATGGCTCCACCACTCAACATCTGGAATGGATCTGATCCAGTGTCATCCCATCTCCTTCATACCCTGACCTCCCAATAGAAGATACCCATTTCTTCAGAGCCTCCTAGAACTTAGCATCCTTTCTGGGAATGGGTCTCTGAAGCCCACACTATATGTGTATATAACTCCTTGACTAGCACTTAACTTCTTTCACATAGGGTATCCCACTCAGAATGGCACTAGGGATTAATGGTTAGCATTGGATGGTGTTCACGATGGAAAGGAAAGCTAAGAGCTTAGGATGCAAACACATCATGGGAAGTCTTAGGGAGACAACTTAAAAGATGGGGACAAGAGCCCATGCTTTGAAGGCTAAAGTCCAGAAACTGAATCCTGACTCTATCACATCTGTGCTATGGGACACCAGCAAGGGACTTATTTGATGTCACTGAGCCTTGTTTTCCCACTATAAATGGGACTCTGGAGGCTTAGGGATCCTACACAGCCAGTCCCTGGCACATAGTAGGACTTGTATAAGCAATAGTTTCTTCCCATCCAACCCTCATCTGGCAGAAAGTCCTGAATGGGGCCTACCATGTCACATTCAGGCATCTCCCATGTTCCACACCCATGTCTCTGAGGCCAAGTTGTTGACACCCTCCGCATTCCCAATATCCATAGCCTCAGCGAAGTTACCCAGAGAGTATGGCTCCCAACTATTGCTTATGCACTGAGCTGCCATCCCCTATAAGGCAGATCCTCCAACCCATGTGGATGAACCCACTGGTCAAGCATGGCTCCTGCTACCTCTAGCACATGGGATGAGCAGGCAGGCAGGCTTGGACAGTTGAGCTGTGCCATGGTCTTATGCTCCAGGGCTGGTGTGCCTCATAAGCTGTGGCATCAGCATGGTGTTCACGATGGAGGCCGGGAACTACTGGTTTGACATATTCAACGACTACGCAGCCACGCTGTCCCTGCTGCTCATCGTGCTGGTGGAGATCATTGCCGTGTGCTACGTGTACGGGCTGCGGAGGTAAGGAGACCTGAAACCTGCCTGCCACAGGGCAAATTGGCCATAGACATGTGCTTCTAAGAAAATCACTTTCTCAATGGGCATTTCTATTCTGAATGTTGGGTATTGTCAGTTATTTCTTGGCCTTCAGATCTCAGTTGCCCCTTGCTTCTTCACTGTTTAATTTTCTTACAACCAATGGCTTTCTGCTGCCTGCACTTTCACTTTGTATCTCAGCTGCTTTCTTGTAGGGCCTGCATGGCTTTCCTAGCATTGATTGCTTCCAAGCATCAGGACTTTTCAAGAACCCTGACCACAGTCCAGTTGAGAACTCAGGTCTTAGAAAATTTGGCTAGTGGGATATATGGTCAGATCTCAACCCTGGCTCCTGGACAGCACTAGGATATGTTCAGCTTCTCCAGGTGATGGAATGTGCACCTGGAGACAGAACCCTAGCCTAGAGCAGCTTTCAAACCCAAGTGTAATAGCACCAGCTAGGGTATGGTGAAAACAGGGACCTATGACCCCAAAAGGTTCTGGTTAATGATGTCTGGAGACAAGTCAATAGTTCATATTTCTAACACAGGTTATCTGTGGGGCACACTTTGAGAACCACTAGTGTAAAATGTTACTTTTCCAGTTATCCCTCAAGAAACAGTGGCAAGGAGCTTATAAGAAACTTAGGCCACCCGGAACTACTGAGTGAGGTCATATAAGGAGGGTCACAGATGTATGCCCAGCCCAGCCCATTGAGGTGGGAAGAGAGGGTTGTGCCATGTCATCCCACCATTTTCCCCAGCCTTTTCTCTTTAGCAAATAGCCCCTTCAGAAGCATTTTCCACTGTCTCCTAAAGCACCAGGCTCCCATGACATGCTGTGATATCTCCACTGACCAATCAATTTAGGTCACAAGTTAGGTAAATCCAGATGGGTGTCTCCTCTATGATTTAGAGCCTTGAAATACTTGAGAACCTTGGAATGGGGTTTATAACTTTCAGTAGTCCCAAAACCCACTTGGACTTTTTATTTTGAACCTTCTACCTCTCTTTTCTTCACCTGAGGTCTTGATACCCCTAAAGATCAGGTAACCAAGTTTCCCCATTATCCAGAGTCAAGTGGGACAAATGGTCATCTGGGAAAATGCCATGGTCCAGGGATTGGTTGTGAAGAGGATGTTTCAGAACAGAGGAAGACTGAGGAGAAAATAGACCCGTTGGTCCCCTGGAAGTGACTAAAATAGCACAATTCCATCACAGGGTACAGTGGGAAGTGATGGGGAAGAAGGAGAAAAAAGAAGCCCTGACGTTTTGTCAGCAGCCGGAGCTAGGAAATGGTCCGGAGGGATCTTTGTCCTGCTTAAATGACAGTGCCATCTAATGGCTGTCAGTGACAGGGTCCATCTGTCTACACCAGCAGCCTTCCTCTGAAGGCAAGCCTGAGGGAAGTGTCTCCATGCCCTTCTCAACCCTGCACCTCCCCCATGAAGGGGTCTCATAGAAGGTCGCCAGGGTCATGTGCAAACATCATCAGTGCCCAGACATTATTATTCTAAGTGCAGAGGAGTGCAAGCTGGAGCCCATTCCCTTCACAGCACAAGTAACCCAGACTCTCTCCCATGGCCCAAGCAGATTTGGAAGTGACCTTCAGGCCATGACTGGCCATACCCTCAACTGGTACTGGAAGGCCATGTGGGCTGGTGTGAGCCCCCTGCTCATCGTCAGCCTCTTTATCTTTTACCTCAGTGACTACATCCTCATGGGAACCCTGCAGTACCAAGCCTGGGATGCCACACAGGTACCTGACATTCCTACAGGGCTGGGTCTGCACGTTGGCTCCAGAGCATGGACCTTCTGACACAAAGAGCCATTGCCGTGGTGTGGGGAGGGTGCAGCTGACAGGAAGGAAACCTCACTGGTGTGTTCTACAGATACTCAGTGTAGGACAGCTGCTGGGCTGTCAGTTTTCTAACATGCCATGGTGGAAAGAGTGCGAGTCCTCTCCGGTGACCCCCTTGGGCCTTTCTCTGAAGGGTGAGGACAGAGTTGCTGCAGAGGCATTGGTCCCTGTCTCCTGGACAGGCACTCCTCCAGAGCACAGGAGCCTATGGCCCCACATTGGACAGATTCATACAGAGTTTACACCCCTGTGGAAAGTTCTAGTCTGGGCTAATGGTGTCACTGTATTTAAGGCCTTGGAATTCAGAATGAGGTGCTGGGTTGTTCCTATGGTCACCCTTCATGAATAGTCTCATGCACTTGAAACAGAGTTATGTGTCTATGGAATAACAAAGATGGTTTCCCTGAGGGCTGCTTGTGAATCATAGGGTCATGGGGTCACAGATGTGGACTGAACCCCATTGTTTCACCTCTTACTTCTCCCTCTGTTTTGAGTCTATACTTTCAGGATAGGCAGAAAGTCTTCCCCCCTCCCCACTGACACTCAGTCTCTCCTCCCAGGGGAAGCTGGTAACCAAGGACTACCCTTCCTATGCACTGGCTGTTATCTGGCTGCTGGTGGCCTCCTCTACCATGTGCATCCCCCTGGTGGCCCTGGGGATATTCATCACACACTGCCTGAAGAAGAGAGGCACAGCTGCAGTGGCCTAAGAATGTTCCTCCCAGGAAAAGACAATGGCATCAGAATAAAAGAGAGACTAACGGCGAGATGGCGGGAATATGATGGAGAGTGGAGTTGTGCAGGGGAAAGTGGGGAAGGGGAGGGAATTATCATGGTTTATTGTCTGTAAGTATAGACATTGTCAATAAAAAAATTATACACTTTAAAAAAAACCACTGTTCCTCCCAGAGACCAATCATCCAGCCACAGCCACTCATCATCTCACAGCTATTGTCAGTGGGTAGCAGCTCCTTGGCTGGACATTTTAAAAACACATAAACCAGAAATACTTGGCCTGGAGCTCCTATGTTTGGAAAGAAGAATTGGAAGGTGGCAGAAAGAAGACTCCTCAAGAGGGGCTTTCTACCTCTTATCATCTAAAGGCCACGCCATGTGGCCTGCTTGCCATCAAGGGGGAAGGCCAGTCTGAAAGATGATTGCTTCCTTGATCCTACAAAGTCATAGAATTTAAAGCACCTTATAAGGTGACATTTAGCTGTAACTCATGGCGTCAAACAAGTCATTTGGCTTTTTGCTGAATAACAAAATATTAGAGGGTAATTACTTACAGTGTGTTAAGTGTTTTTAAGTGCCTAAGATAACAGAATACAGTTGATGTAAATTAACTTTTTTGTTTTGTTTTGTTTGTTTTGTTTTGTTTTTTTAGGTAGGGTCTCACTCTAGCCCAGGCTGACCTGGAATTCACTATGTCATCTCAGACTGATCCTCCTACCTCTGCCTCCCAAGTGCTGGGATTAAAGGCATGCCCAGCACTAAATTAACTTTTTAAAAAAATAATAATAATAATGGCAAATGTGCAATCTCATTGTTCCCTGAGACCTCTCTAAATATTATCAAGTTTGAAAGACCATGAAAAAGGGTCTTTATTGGGTCTCTAAAGGAAGTCATTTTTCCCACAGTGGGACAGGGCTAACTTCTCTACAAAAATCACCCATCTACAGTTTTCAACCCCAAATTGCATGAAGAGTCTATATAAATATTTATCTCCAGGACCTTAGTGCCTTGGAAACATTGCCAAAAACATCTATGAGGATGTGAGTGAGTGCAACTTTCCAACAGACTTACTGCTACATTGGGACATCACGGCCAACATTCTGTGAGTCCACAAACATCACTTACCCCCAGTACCTTGTCATCTGTGCATAATAGCATTTTCTAAAATGTGCATATATCAGAGCATTGTGTAACTAAAGACACCATATTTATGGCTATTATTAGTCTACCATGTGAATTTGTCATTCTGTTTTTTCTTCTTTTATACTATAATAAAGTGGATCAACACTGTCTTAGACTGAGAGTACATTCCTACACTAACATTCTTTGCCTCACTGAGGTCCTAGAATTCAGGAGTTCTTTGGTTATTTCTGTACAAGCACCCTTGAAGACACTTAAGCATCACTTGGGCCATAAGCCAGGGATATCTTTTTTAAATATTTTATTTATTTATTTGCAAGGAGAGAAAGAGAATGAGCATGCCAGAGCTGCTAGACTGCAAATAAACTCCAGACTCATGTGCCACCTTGTGCATCTGGCTTTATGTGGGTACTGGAGAATCAAACAGGGTTCTTAGGCATTATAGGCAAGTGCCTTAACCACTAAGCAATCTCTCCAGCCTGTCTGTTTTAAAAATCTTTTATTTATTTGAGAGAGAGAATGGGTACAGTAGGGCCTCTAGCCACTGAAAATGAACTCCAGACACATATGTCACCTTGTGCATCTGGCTTTATGTGGGTATTGGGGAGTTGAACCTGGGTCCTTTGGCTTTGTCAGAAAGTGCCTTCACTGCTAAGCCATCACTCCAGCCCCCGTGTTTTTTTTAATCTTCTTTTTCAAGCTACAAGCTAGGCATTATAAAGGTCTTTTCCTGTCTTAGCTGCAATCTTATCAATGCTTCCCCACTTCTTCTGAAGTCAGCTTCAAATATCACTCTGTCCTGTCAAATGTAAGACCAGCATTTATTTATCCCAAATACTCACCTCTGATTTATCATCAGATGGTTCTTTAGGCTTGAAGAGTGGACCCACCCCATGGCAAATATACATCAAAGTCTATACCTGAATCCTTAAAGATCTGTCCCCTCTTCTCAACCCTCAGGCATAGTCACTGTCTTTCTATACAGCGCCACCCGTTCCTGGGTTCAGTAACAGTCAAGAACTTGCAGATTTCAACATCAGGTCTCCTCAGAGGTGAGCAGAGGAAGGTTGTTCTGGACTGCTACTTCACTCTGCTGCTTTTGCAATGTGCCCCACCTTTCCACCAGTCCAACTTCCTGACAACACTAAAATTCTGGAAGCCCAGGGACATCCATCAGAGCCTTTTTTTATAATATTTATGTATCTGTTTAATAGAGAGAAGAGGGATGCCAGGGCCTGCTGCCACTGCAAATGAACTCCAAATGCATGTGCCACTTTGTGCACCTGGATTTACATGGGTACTGGGTAATCAATCCCAAGCCATCAGACTTTGCAAGCAAGCACCTTTAACTGCTGAGCCATCTCTCCAGCCCTGACACTTTTAAGTTTTCTGTCCATGTATGGTCCATCAGAGTCTTATGTCAAAAGATCTGGAAGTAGAGGAGACCCCAGCCATGGTAGCCTTTGAAATTCCCCGGGTGAATCCAATGTACAGCCATATCTGAGAGTCAGAACTCATTTAAGGAGAAGGAGGGCTAGGTGTGGTGGCACATGCCTTTCATCTCAGCACAGTCAGGACACATTACCTTTGGCTAAGCATCAGTTCTCTGAGCAGGTGCCCATTCCATGCAAACTGTTGATCTGCTTGAAAGAAATTTTAAAACTTAACCTCTACCTGATGATTAGAAGAGAGCTTCTTTAACATGGTCCAACAGGTGCCTCTCCCTCTCCCCTCTTATTGAATTCTCTGCCTCATGCTACAAAGAACCTGGGAATCCTCTCCTGGGCTTTCTTTCCAGTACAGTTAACCAAGTACTGCATCTCCTTCAGAGACTATGTTGTTCCCCACATCCATTCCCACCACTCCAGGCCAACACATGACCTTGTTGAGCTCCTGCACAGCTCCATGGGCCCCACGTTGCCCAGCTCTTGCCTGGCCTCCTCAAAGTGGTAGGAGTTCTCACAGGCATCCTCTCTGCTGTCTGCTCAATTCTTTAGTGATTCTGCCATCTCAGAATCTAATCCTCACCTTGTTCTGCAGACATATTCTAGAATTTGTAGGGCTCTGTGGAAGTTTTTCAACAAAGTCCAAGCTGCCCAGGTGGCATACCCACCACTGGAGTTCAGAGGTTTGCTTATGTACTAGCAGAGAAAGTAATTTTAAATTTTTAATATTCACTTTATATTATAAATAAATGTGAAGTAGTGATGTAAATTTTCTTTTCTTTTTTCTTTTTTTTTTTTTTTTTTGGAGGTAGGGTCTCACTCTAGCCCAGGCTGACCTGAAATTCACTATGTGGTCTCAGGCTAGTCTCAAAATTACAGTAATCCTCCTACCTCTGCTTTCCCAAGAGCTGGGATTAGAGGTGTGCACCACCATGCCCTGCTTAATTTTTTTAAAATATACGTAGGGGAATAGTAGATTAATTCAAAGGAAAATAACAAATACAGACATCCTGCCTTAACTGCAGAGGGTACTTTTCCAAACCCCAGTGGATACCTTGAAGCTAGAGATAATAACAAACTATGTATATGTATATATGTATTAAAATAAACTTTACTCTTTAAATTGGGCACAGTTATAGATTAGCAACAATAACTGATAATGAAATGGAGCAATATAATAAAATTAACTTATATGACTCTGACAAGGAAATCTGAGTCATGTCCACAAGGTTAGCTTTATAAGAAAGGATGAAGGCATTCCTACACCTAGAAATGAAAATGGGGACATCCATGATGAATATATTAAGGCATATAATTCAAACATATAAAAGAGAAAGAGAAAGGAATCACTAGAGAAATCCACCAAGCCACAAAGATTGACAATCAAGGGGAAGAAAAAACAAAGGTATAAAACCAGAATTAAAAAAGCAAAATGAGGGCTGGAGAGATGGCTTAGCGGTTAAGCGCTTGCCTGTGAAGCCTAAGGACCCCGGTTCGAGGCTCGGTTCCCCAGGTCTCACGTTAGCCAGATGCACAAGGGGGCGCACGCATCTGGAGTTCGTATGCAGAGGCTGGAAGCCCTGGCGCGCCCATTCTCTCTCTCTCCCTCTATCTGTCTTCTCTCTGTGTCTGTCGCTCTCAAATAAATAATAAATTAATTTAAAAAAAAAAAAGCAAAATGACAGAAGTAGGTTGTTAACTATCTATACTGACTGTGGGTACAACTTGAATGTCTCCCAATTAAAAGATATAAATTGGGGCTGGAGAGATGGCTTAGTGGTTGAGCGCTTGCCTGTGAAGCCTAAGGACCCCGGTTCAAGACTCGATTCCCCAGGACCCACGTTAGCCAGATGCACAAGGGGGTGCATGCGTCTGGAGTTCGTTTGCAGTGGCTGGAAGCCCTGACGCACCCACTATCCTCTCTCTGCCTCTTTCTCTCTCTGTCTGTCACTCTCAAATAAATAAATAAAATTTTAAAAAAAAGATAAATTGGCTGTGTGGGTTAAAAAATAAATAAAATCAAGGTACAACTACAGGTTGCCTGTGAGGAATCCATTTCCAAGAAGGAGGAACATAAAGAAGGTGTGGATAGCTGTGCTCAGGAGACTTCACATCTGTTGTAGTTACCTTATTGTTACTGAGACAAAGCACCTGACCAATAGCAGTGATGGCAGGAAAGCCTTTTAATTTGGTTTACAGTCTCCAGGGGAAGCTTCTTGATGGCGGGGAAAGCATAGTATGAGCAGAGGCTGGACATCAACTCTGCCACAGCAGGTGGAAAACAGCAGCAGGAGAGTGAGCCAAGTTCTAGCAGGGAGGAGCTGGCTATAACACCCCTAAGCCCATCCCCAACAACTAACTTCCTCCAACAAGGCTCCACCTCCCAAAATGCCATAAGCTGATGAAAAAAGCATTCAAAACATGAGTTTATAGGGGACATCTAATTCAAACTACCACAATATCAGATACAGTGAAAGAAGCCAAGCATGGTGGGCATGCTTGAAACGCTTTGGGAATGAATTATAAGAACAAACTGAATATAAAATTTGGAAATGAACAATAGGGAAAATTGTGGGAATACTTTTCATGAACCTTGCAAATAATTTTCTGGTAATGTTGCTATAAGATACTTTTCTACTGTGTCCCTCTCTTGTAACTTGCCATAGACTTATATTCAAATGCTTAGCTCACTTAGAGTAATGTGATCAGATTTTCTCTGCCTTAGTTTATCTTTGCTTCGAATAGCAAAGATGACCAGTACTGACAAGGAATGTTAAGGGATGCTGACTGAGGGCTAAAAGATTGATCAGTGGTTAAAGATGCTTGTTTTAAAAGCTTGACAGTCTGGGTTGAATTCTCCAGTACTCATGTAAAGCCAGATGTATAAAATGGTACATACATCTGTAGTTCATTTGCAATGACAAGAGGTACTGGCATGCCCACACTCATTCTCTTTGTCTGTATGCTTCTTTTTCCTTGTCTGTCTCTCAAATAAATATTTTTTTAAAAGAAAGATACTAATTAATCTTTTATTTAAAAAGTAGTTTTTTTTTATTTCTTTGCAAGCAGAGAGAGAGGAGAAATGGATCCAATGAGCATGCCAGGGCCTCCAGCCACTGCAAATAAAATCCAGATGTATGTGCCACCTTGTACATCTGGCTTTATGTGGGTACCTGGGAATTGAATCCAGGTTGTTAGGTGTCGCGACCACCTTGACCAGCAAGAATGATGCGACCCTAGAGCTCTTATTTAAGCAGTTTATTCAGGAACCTTGAACAATCTTCTGACCCAGGGGAGAGCCAACCCACAAGCTAAGTAGTCCTGCGCTAGCCAATCCTAGTGAGCCACGTGGCC
Organism: Jaculus jaculus; assembly: GCF_020740685.1. Taxonomy (NCBI): domain Eukaryota; kingdom Metazoa; phylum Chordata; class Mammalia; order Rodentia; family Dipodidae; genus Jaculus; species Jaculus jaculus. The sequence goes on from NC_059118.1 coordinate 562,985, forward strand.
CATGCAGATAGGTCCACGAATAAGGAAGCAGAATTAGTTAAGCAGCCTCAGCCAAATAAGGACTTGTTTATCCCAGAGAGCGCTCGCTATTGGGCTAGCAGAAGGCAGAAGCCCATGCCATCTTTAGGGCTCAGCACATCGCAGCTCTCCACAGTTAGGCTTTGCAGGCAAGCACCTTTACTGCTGAGCCATCTCTCCAGTCCCTGACTAATCTTAAGTCATGCTCTTTGCTCCACTTCCTCAGTGACTAGTTGTACTCCTGACCCAGAACAATGTGTGCATGTGTAAAAAGTATTAACCATAGTATTAAAAACAACACACAAAGTAACAAATTCCTCACAGAATTGCTTTAGAACTATTGAAAGCAACATGTGGGTTTAGTGTGATTGTATTTGTGAATGGAGTGATTGTGTGTGTGTGTGTGTTTTCTGGATCAGCAGAATCCAACAGGTCATACCCCTAAGTCTCTTCCTTTAACAAATGTTTAAAGAATAATTTGAAATCAAAGTTCATTGCCTCTCACTGAAGTGTTGCCTGTCCTTTGCCCATGTAATACTAATTCTTCACATATTACTGGTTTTTTGTTGTTCAATAGAATCACCACTGAGTGTCTGTCAGGGGAAACTATAGCTGCAGACATATCACAGCAGTGGCAACAGTAGAAGCAGTGAGTTTACCCTTGGTTTAAACAACTCCAAAGGCCAGTTTTCTTTTGTTCAAACTCTGCTCTAAAAAGCAGCTAGCCCACTTTTGGGTAAACAAATACAAGAATAAGTTTCAATTCCAAGGCAATGCCCCAATTGTGCAAAATCCCACTGCTTGGGAGGCGAAGGCAGGAGATTCAAGCTCAGTGTATTCCAAGGCTGGATTACATAGTGGGAACCTGCCTCATAAAGATTTTACATTGTAATCAAAAGCAGCTTAGCTCAGAAACTTAAGGGTAGTGGTCATGTAACTTTTCCTGGGAGAAAAGAGCACACATCTATTTGTTTAACCCTGACAGGGCAACAATAGACTGAAGAAACAATTACACTTAAATCCACTTTGTTCAAACCATGAGTTTAAAGAAGTGATTTACAAGAGTATGGGAGACTTACTAGAGCTTGGGTGACTATGACAGCCACATCATTGAAAAGCCTTACCTACCCCAGTATAGGTGAGGATTCAGAAAAGCTGCATCCCTGGGGTTCCTCAATCAGCTTGCAGGCAGCCACACAGAAAAACCTCCTCTTCCCCATGTTTACAAGGCAATTTGACATCCAGTTAACCAAATAGCAATAGCTCCACAGTGGGGCCTATCACCTTCCCAGGCACAGGTTTTTGCCCTGGATTACAGCACCAGACATAATATCCTGTGGGGTGGTCTTTGAATGCACTCAGGAAGCAGCTGTTTGTACCTGTAGCTGTTATGGCAGTATTGTACTGGTGGGCATAGCTTGCATGGCATGTTGGTAATATAGCTTGCAAGTCAATAACCAAGCATGTCTTTTGGTAGCAGTTCTCCTTGAAAAGCCTGCACAGTGCCTTCTGGCACTACAAAACCAACCAACATAGAGGGAACTTCCACCTCAGTCTAGATTGATTTTTCCATGTCTTATAACCAAAGCACATGGTATTTTCAGCAAATAGAGCCTTACTATCTAATTATGACATTTGACCAAAAGCCTTTGTAGTTTGTGGAGCCTCATGGGATTTTCTGACCAGCAATTCATACAGAAGTAACTCAACCCAGGCACTAGGATTATATTCAATAACCTTATGCCTTCTGCACATGTCTTTTCCAATGGTTGCAGATAACATGATACTATATTTTTTTTAAATTTTTATTACCATTTTCCATGATTATAAAAAAATATCCTATGGTAATTCACTCCCCCCACACACACACACATTCCCCTTTGAAATTTCATTCTCCATCATATTACCTCCCCATCACAATCATTGTACTTACATATATACAATATCAACCTATTAAGTACCCTCCTCCCTTCCTTTTTCTTCCCTTTATGTCTCCTTTTTAACTTACCGGCCTCTGCTACTAAGTATTTTCCTTCTCACACAGAAGCCCAATCATCTGTAGCCAGGATCCACATATGAGAGAAAACATGTGGCTCTTGGCTTTCTGGGCCTGGGTTACCTCACTTAGTATAATCCTTTCCAGGTCCATCCATTTTTCTGCAAATTTCATAACTTCATTTTTCTTTACTGCTGAGTAGAACTCCATTGTATAAATGTGCCACATCTTCATTATCCACTCATCAGTTGAGGGACATCTAGGCTGGTTCCATTTCCCAGGTATTATAAATTGAGCAGCAATAAACATGGTTGAGCACGTACTTCTAAGGAAATGAGATGAGTCCTTAGGATATATGCCTAGGAGTGCTATAGCTGGGTCATATGGTAGATCAATCTTTAGCTGTTTGAGGAACCTCCACACTGATTTCCACAATGGCCGGACCAGATTGCATTCCCACCAGCAGTGTAGAAGGGTTCCTCTTTTTCCACATCCCCGCCAACATTTATGATCATTTGTTTTCATGATGGTGGCCAATCTGACAGGAGTGAGATGGAATCTCAATGTAGTTTTAATCTGCATTTCCCTGATGGCTAGTGATGTAGAACATTTTTTTAGATGCTTATATGCCATTCGTATTTCTTCCTTTGAGAATGCTCTATTTAGCTCCATAGCCCATTTTTTGATTGGCTTGTTTGATTCCTTATTATTTAACTTTTTGAGTTCTTTATATATCCTAGATATTAATCCTCTATCAGATATATAGCTGGCAAAGATTTTTTCTCATTCTGTAGGTTGCCTCTTTGCTTTTTTCACTGTGTCCTTTGCAGTGCAAAATATTTGTAATTTCATGAGGTCCCAGTGATTAATCTGTGGTTTTATTGCCTGAGCAATTGGGGTTGTATTCAGAAAGTCTTTGCCAAGACCAATATGTTGAAGGGTTTCCCCTACTTTTTCCTCTAGCAGTTTCAGAGTTTCAGGTCTGATGTTAAGGTATTTAATGCATTTGGACTGAATTCTTGTGCATGGCGAGAGAGAAGAATCTATTTTCATCCCTCTGCAGATATATATCCAGTTTTCCCAATACCATTTGCTGAAGAGGCTGTCTTTTCTCCAATGGGTACTTTGGGCATTTTTATCAAATATCAGGTGGCTATAGCTACTTGGGCTTACATCTGGGTCCTCTATTCTGTTTCACTGATCTACATGTCTGTTTTTATGCCAGTACCACACTGTTTTTGTTACTATGGCTCTGTAGGATAGGTTAAAATCAGGTATGGTGATACCACCAGCCTTATTTTTGTTGCTCAGTATTATTTTAGATATTCGAGGTTTTTTGTGATTCCAAATGAATTTTTGGATTGTTTTTTCTATTTCCATGAAGAATGCTTTTGGAATTTTGATAAGGATTGCATTAAATGTGTAGATTGCTTTTGGTAGGATTGCCATTTTCACAATATTGAATCTTCCAATCCAGGAACAGGGGATGTTTCTCCATTTTCTAGTGTCTTCTGCAATTTTTCACTTGAGTGTTCTCATTGTAGAGATTCTTTACTTCCTTGGTTAGGTTTATTCCAAGGTACTTTATTTATTTATTTATTTTTGATGCAATTGTGAATGGGAGTGATTCTCTGATTTCATCCTCTGTGTGTTTGTTGTTAGCATATATGAAGGCTACTGATTTCTGTGTATTTATTTTGTATCCTGCTACATGGCTGTAGGTTTTGATCAGCTCTAACAGTTTGCTAGTAGAGTTTTTAGGGTCCTTTATGTATAGAATCATGTCATCTGCAAATAATGATAACTTGATCTCTTCCTTTCCAATTTGTATCCCTTTTATGTGTGTCTCTTGCCTTATTGCTATGGCTAAGACTTCCAGAACTATATTAAATAAAAGTGGGGACAGTGGACACCCTTGTCTTGTTCCTGATTTTAGTGGAAAAGCTTCCAGTTTTTCCCCATTTAGTAATATGTTGGCTGTAGGCTTGTCATAAATAGCTTTTATTATATTGAGATATGTTCCTTCCATTCCCAGTCTCTGTAGGACTTTTATCATGAAGGGATGTTGGATTTTGTCAAATGCTTTCTCTGCATCCAATGAGATGATCATGTGATTTTTGTCCTTCAACCCACTTATATAATGTATTACATTTATAGATTTGCATATATTGAACCATCCCTGCATCTCTGGGATAAAGTCTACTTGGTCAGGGTGAATGATCTTTTTGATATACTCTTGTATTCTGTTTGCCAATATTTTGTTGAGAATTTTTGCATCTATGTTCATGAGGGAGATTAGTCTGTAATTTTCTTTTTTTGTTCTATCTTTGCCTGGTTTTGGTATCAAGGTGATGCTGGCCTCATAGAAGGAGTTTGGTAGAATTCCTTCTTTTTCTATTTCCTGGAAAAGCTTAAGAAGCAATGGTGTTAGCTCTTCCTTAAAGGTCTGGTAAAATTCAGCAGTGAATCCATCTGGGCCTAGGCTTTTTTTAGTTGGGAGATTATTGATAACTGTTCAGATCTCCATGTTCCTTATAGGTCTATTTAAGTGATTAATCTCATTTTGATTTAATTTAGGTAGGTCATATAAATCAAGGAAATCATCCATTTCTTTCAGATTTTCATACTTTGTGGAGTATATGCTTTTATAGTATGTCCCTATGATTTTTTGAATTTCTCTCGAATCTATTGTGATGTTACCTTGTTCATCTCTGATTTTATTAATTTGTGTCTCTTCTCTCTTTCTTTTGGTCAGATTTGCTAAGGGTTTATCAATCTTGTTTATCCTTTCAAAGAACCAACTCTTTGTTTCATTAATTCTTTGGATTTTTTTTTTGTTTCTATTTCATTAATTTCTGCCCTAATCTTTATTATTTTTTCCTGCCTACTGATTTTTGGTTTGCCTTGTTCTTCTTTTTTCAAGGCTTTAAGGTGAAGCATTAGGTCGTTTACTTGTGACCTTTCTAATTTCTTAATATAGGCACTTAAGGCTATAAATTTACCTCTTAGAATTGCCTTCATTGTGTCCCAGAGATTTTGATATGTTGTGTTCTCATGATCGTTTGACTCTATAAATTTTTTGATTTCCTTCTTGATTTCTTCATTGACCCATTCATCATTTAGTAGTGTATTGTTTAATTTCCATGATTTTGTGTGTGCTCTATAGCCTTTCTTGCCACTGATTTGTAGTTTAATTCCATTGTGGTCAGATAGAATGCAAGGAATTATTTCAGTTTTTCTGAATTTGTTAAGATTTGCTTTGTGTCCTAATATATGGTCTATTTTAGAGAATGTTCCATGTGCTGCTGAAAAGAATGTATATTCTGCAGCCTTTGGATGAAATGTCCTGTATATATCTGTTAGGTCCATTCCTGCTATTACCTCATTTAGTCCAGATGCCTCTCTGTTTATTTTTTCCCTGGATGACCTGTCAATTGATGAGAGTGGGGTGTTAAAGTCATCCACCACCACTGTGTTTGGTGTTATCTGTGACCTTAGTTCTAATAGTGTTTTTTTGATGAATCTGGGAGCCCCCATGTTAGGTGCATATATGTTTAGGATTGTAATGTCCTCCTGTTGAAGTGTGCCCTTTATCAATATAAAGTGACCTTCCTTATCTTTCTTGACTAACATTGGACTGAAGTCTACCTTGTCAGATATTAGGATAGCAACCCCAGCTTGTTTTCTAGGCCCATTTGATTGAAACACCATCTTCCAACCTTTCACCCTAAGATAATGTCTATCCTTTGTAGAAAGGTGAGTTTCTTGGAGACAACAAATTGTAGGATCCTGATTTTTAACCCAGTCTGCAAACCTATGTCTTTTCGTTGGGGCACTGAGGCTGTTGATATTAAGAGATATTATTGAAAGGTTTGTATTTATGTTTGCCTTTCTTTTTTTTTTTTGTGGTTGCAGTTCTACCTGTGCTCTCTTGTGTTAACTAGTATTTGAGTATTGCTTGTTTTTTCTAGGTTCCTTAAATGTGTACTTTTCCTTTTCTTCAGCATGGAGGATTCTATCAAGTATTTTCTGTAGAGCTGGTTTTGTCTTCAAATACTCCTTTAACCTGCTTTTGTCATGGAATGTCCTTATTTCTCCATCTATTTGAATGGATAGCTTTGCAGGATAAAGTAACCTTGGTTGACAGTTGGTATCTTTCAGAACTTGAAATATATCACTTCAAGCCCTTCTGGCTTTAAAAGTTTGTGTGGAATAATTTGCTGTAATCCTGATGGGCTTTCTTTTGTAGATAACTTGATTTTTCTCCCTAACTGCTTTCAATATTTTTTCTTTGGTTTGTGTGTTTGGAAGTTTGATTATAATATGGTGAGGAGAGGTTCTTTTCAGGTTTTGTCTGGCTGGGGTTCTAAAGGCTTCCTGTATCTGCATTGGCACCTCTTTCCCAATTTGGGGGAAATTTTCTTCTGTGATTTTGTTGAAGACGCCTGCTGTGTCTTTGGAGTGGAATTCTTCTCCTTCTACTATGCCCTGAATTCTTATATTTGATCTTTTCATAGTGTCCTGAATATCTTGAAATTCCCACTCATACTTTTCTATAAGTTTGTCTTTCTCTTTGTTGGCCTGTATTAGATCTGCTACCTGGTCTTTTAGCTTAGATATCCTGTCCTCTCCTTCATCCATTCTACTGGTAAGATTTTCTACAGAGTTTTTTATTTCATTAACTGTGTTCCTCATTGCTAGTAATTCTGACTGGTTTTTCTTTATTATTTCTATTTCCTTACTTATGTCTTGTATTGCCTTTTTTATTTCATGAAATTGATATCCTGCATCTTCTTTGATTCCTTTGATTTCCTCTTTGAGTTCCTCTTTGACTCCTTTGATTTGTTCTCTGACTTCTTTGAACATATTTACAATCATTCTTTTGAAATCTTTCTCAGGCATTTCCTCTAACTCGTTCTCACTGGAGATCATTTCCTATGCATTAATACTTTTAGGTGGATTTATATCATCTTGCTTTTTAGTGTTTCTTGTGTTATAATGTATATATTTTTGCATCTTGGATTAAGTTAATGCTTGGATTTTCTAGCTAGCTGGGTATTCTTAGCTGTATCAATTGATTTGATGTTATATATTTTCAGGGTAGGAGCTTAAGGTGTTAGGTGTGGCTCTTAAGATTCCAAGAGTATCTACAAAGGTGCTCCTAGGGGTTGAGTTTACCTGCTATTCAAGTAGGCTGAGTGGAATAAAATACATGTAGATTCTAAAAGATAACTAAACACTGTACCCATTCAATCGAAAACAGCCCCAAGTATGTATGCCATAGTACTTATTATAACAACCAGATCCTCTATCAACATAGAGGTTAAGATTTCTGGTCTGTTGAGGGATCCAAGTCAGCTTGTGACCAAGTAAGACCCTTCCCTGGTGCAATCCCAGTTACCTTGGATGATTTTGGTCTCAGTCAAGTTGCTGCCTGGTTGTTGGGCTGCTGTTCTGATTCCTGGAGCTGGGCACTGACTTTTCCTGCAGGGCAAACCAAACCTGGACACTGTGACCCTGTAGATCAGCACCCCTGCTGCTGGAACTGCTGCTGCTAAAGCTGCTGCTGCTGGGTCCACTGCTGCTGCTGCCTCTGCTGCTGCTGCTGTAGCTGCCACTGCTGGAGCCACCACTGCTACTGAAGCTGCTGCTGCTGGGTCCACTGCCACTGCTGCCACTGAGGCTGCTGCTGCTGGATCTGCTGCTGCTGCCTCTGAAGCTGCTGCTGCTGGGTCTGCCGCTGCTGCCACTACTGGATCTGCTGCTGCTGTGGCCATTGTCACCGGTGCCGGAGCCACTGATGTTGCTGCCGGGCTCTGCTCCTGCTCAGGTCCTGCTGTTGGCTCAAGTTGGCGTGGCCGAGTCCCGGGACCGCTGCTCTGTTCGCTGGAACTGTGCACTGGCAGTGGGGGAGGGGAGGAAGCCGCAGCTGCTCTGGTTCTCTCACTGTTCCACATGTTCTTCTACCTCGCGGTCTGCTCCTCTGTTGCTCACTGCCGCTCTCCCTTCACGTTTCCTGAGTTGCGGAGAGCGCCAGTGTGAGGGGAAGCTCCCGCACCTGGCTTTTCCTGAGGCTGGAGCCGAGCCTGGCGGCTTTCTGGTGCACCGCCGCCGCTGTTGGCGGAGCTGCTGGGGCCATTTTTGCCAGCCTGTGCGGGCTCTGGATGCTCCAGATCTCTTCTACTTCTCTGCTGCTGCTTCAATTTCCTATACACCTCACTTTTTAGTAAAAGTGTGTATTTTGCTGAGTTATTTTGGTCTTTTTCCCCCCTAGGCTGCTTTGGCGCGGTACCTACGCCACCATCTTAACCGGAAGATCCTATATATTTAAAAGCCTGATGGCTGGAGAGATGGCTTAGCAGTTAAGGTGCTTGACTGAAAAGCCCAAGGACACAAGTTCAATTCCCAGTACCTACATAAGCCAGATGCACAGATGATGCATACATCTGGAGTTCATTTGCAGTGGCTGGAGGACCTGGTGTGCCCATTCTTTCTCAATTTACCTCTTTGTCTCTCTCTCAAATAAGTTAATAAATAAAATTTTTTGTTTTTTTTCATATTTTTCAAGGTAGGGTCTCACTCTAGCCCAGGCTGATCTGGAATTCACTATGTATTCTCAGGGTGGCCTCGAACTCTTGGCAATCTTCCTACCTTGGCCTTCCGAGTGCTGGAATTAAAAGTCTGTGCCACCATGTCCAGCTCAGTAAAATATATATATAAATATATATATAAATATATATATACAAATATATATTTTATATATATTTTAAAGTCTAACAAGGCCTGGAAAGATGGCTTAGCAGTTAAGGCACTTCCTATGAAGCCTAAAGACCTAGGTTTGATTACCTAGAACCCATGTAAGCCAGATGTACATGGTGACACATATATCTGGAGTTGTTTGCAGTTGCTAGAGGTTCTGGTGTACCTGTTCTCTCTCTCTCTCTCTCTCTCTCTCTCCCTTCTAATAAGTAAATAAAAATAATAAAAATAAAACTTAACAAGTCAATCCAAAACACTGTTAGAACTGACAAAGAAATCCAACCAAGTTGGATGATACAGGATTAACATATAAAAATCAATAGTACGTCAATACAACTATAATAACTATCTGAAAAAGAAATCAAGAAAGTAATCCTATTTACAATGGCTATGAAATAAAAAAAGAAAGATGAAATATGATGCTGTAGGCATAGATTGCAAGACTATTGTTAAAATGTCCTTACCACTCAGAGCAAGCTACAGTTTAATGCAATTCCTATGAGAATATCAAGGATATTCTTTACAGAAATAGAAAAGGCACTTCTAATATTCAAATGGAACTATTAAAGGCCTAAAATAGCCAGAACAAATAAAACAAAGCTAGAAGCATCATATAATCTGGCTTCAGAATATGTCCAGCACAGGTAACTAAAACATCATGGTATCAGCGTAAAACCAGACAGAGAATAGAATAGAGAAGACAGGGTGGGAAATGGCATATTTATAGCCAACTGACCAAGGCACCAAGAATAGGCACTAGACACATGTTCTCTGTCATATGTGGATCCTAGCTACAGATGATTGGGCTTCTGCGTGAGAATAAAAATACTTCGTAGCAGAGGCCAGTAAGTTTACAAGGAGACATAAAGGGAAGAGGAAGGAAGGGAGGAGGGTACTTAATAGGTTGATATTGTATATATGTAAGTACAATGATTGCGATGGGGAGGTAATATGATGGAGAATGGAATTTCAAAGGGGAAAGTATGGGGGGGAGGGAGGGAATTACCATGGGATATTTTTTTATAATCATGGAAAATGCTAATAAAAATTAAAAAAAAAAAGAATAGGCACTAGAGAAAGGACAATATCTTCATCAAATGGTGATAGGAGAACTGGATAGCCATATGCAGAAGAATGAGATCTAACTCTCACCTTAAAAAAAAAAAAAAGCCAATTAAAAAACAATCAAAAGTCTAAATATGTAAGACCCCCAAAATTAAGCTACTGGGAGAGAACTTAAGGACACTGGTCTGGGCATATTTCTTGGCTATAACCCCAAAACACAAGAGGCAACAAAAAAAAACCAAAATTTGAAAAATTAGGGTTGGAGAGATGGCTTAGTAGATAAGGCACCTGTCTGAAAAGCCTAAAGATCAGGATTCAATTCCCCAGTACCCATATAAACTCAGATGCACAAGGTGGTGCATTCATCTGGAATTTGTTTGCAGTGGCTAGAGGCCCTGGTACATCCATTCTCTCTCTCTCACTCAAATAAATAAATAAATAAATAAATAAATAAATAAATAAATAAAAATTTAAAATAATATAGAAAAATTGACAAATTAACATCAAACTAAAGACAATCTGTATAATGGGAGAAAGTGTCTTTAAACTATTCATCCAACAAGGGATCCATCCAGAATATATATATGGAACTCAAATAATTTCATAATTAAACAGTTAGTGATCCAATTAAAAACTGAGAAAGTGCTGGAGAGATGGCTTAGTGGTTAAGGCACTTGTCTATGAGGCCTAAGGACCTAGGCTTGGCTCCTCAGTACCCTTGTAAACCAGATGCACATGGTGGCACACGCATCTGGAGTTTGTTTGTATTGGCTGGAGGTCCTGGCATACCCATTCTCTCTCTCTCATAAATAAATAAAATATTTTTTAAAAATTGAGAAAGGAGATGCATGTGGCCATTGTGTATATGAGAAATTGCTCAATACTACTAATCACCAAGGCAATACAAATCAAAACCACAATGATAACATCTCATCCCAGCTGGCTATTGTCAAAAAGATAAAACACAACAAACACTGTTCAGGATACAGAGAAGGGGAACTAGCACATACTGTGGATGGAAATGTAAATCAGTACAGCCACAATGAAAGACAGTAAGGATGTTGTCATATTTGAATATTAACTGTATCAAAGGTACATTTACTAATGGCTTAGATGAAGGCTTGTAGAACTTTTAGGACATAGGGCCTAATGGAAGGCAGTTAGGTCATTGGGAACTTGCCTTCAAGGAAATATTGGAACCCCAATCCCTCCTCTTTTTCTCTGTTTTTTTGTTTTTTTCTTTCCATTGTCATTTTTTATCTTATATGTGGAGGTCAGAAGACAACCTCAGGTTTAAGTCCTCTCCTTCTACCTTGTTTAAGGGAGTTTCTTACTGTTAACGACTGTGCATGCCAGGCTAGCTACCCATAGCAGGGGAGTGTCCTATCTACCTCTCATCTCAATGTAGGAGCATTGATTACAGACCTGTGCTACCACACCCAGCTTTACATGGGTTCTGGACTCAGGCCCTCATACTGTGTGACCCCAATGAGTTATCTTCCCAGCCTCCCTCCCTCCCCCCCGTCTCTTTTACATTTTATTGATTACTTCCATTCATATACACAATAAACCCTGATCATAATCCCTTCTCCCTCCACTGAACCCCTTCATTGCAGCTAGTCTGTACTACTTTGATGACATCATTTTTTAAAAATTTTTTCAAGGTAGGGCTTCTCACTCTAGTCCAGGCTGACCTGGAACTCACTATGCAGCCTCAGGATGGCCTCGAACTCATGGTGATCCAGATTAAAGGTGTGTGCCACCACACCCAGCAATGTAATAATTTTTAACCCTCATATGATGCAGATTCTTTCTCTGTTTTTGCTTCCTGGCCCCTATAAGTAAGCACCCCCCTCCATTACACACTTAGGCCATGAAGTTCTGTCTCACCATAGGCCCCAAGGCAATGGATCAAGTCAAGCATGAATTTAAACCTTTGAAACTGTGACTCGTAAAAATAAAATAAACCATCCAGATATGGTGGCACATGCTGTTAATTCCAGCTCCTGGAAGGCAGAGGTAGAAGTTTCACTGTGAGTTTGAGGCCAGCATGGAACTATAGAGTAAGTTCCAGGTCAGTGTAGGCTAAGAGTGAGATCTTACCTTAAAAAAAAAAAAACAAGGGGCTGGAAAATGGCTTACAGGTTAAGGTGCTTGCCTGCAAAGCCTAAAGGACCTAGGTTCAATCCCCCAGTACCCATGTAAGCCAGATGTACATGGTGGCACATATGTATGGAGTTCATTTGCAGTGGCTGGAGCCCCAGGTATGCCCATTCTCTCTTTCTCTTTCAATCTCTCTCTCTCTCCCTCTCTGTCTCTAATAAATAATAACCCTGCCTCGAAAAACAAAAACAAAAAAATCAAGACCAGCCTGGACTACAGAGAAAAACCTTGCCTCAAAAAAGAAAGAAAGAAAGAATATTAGAAATATTAGAAAACAGAGATGTTTGGGGGCTGGGGCGATGGCTCAGTAGTTAAAAGCACTTGCTTGCAAAGCCTGACAGCAGGTTTGATAACCCAGTTCCCATGTAAAGCCAGATTCACAAAGTGGTGCATCTTCTGGAGTTATTTGCAGTGACAAGGGGCCCTGGTCCACCCCTTCTCATTCTCTCATTTCCTTCTTTTCTTCCTTCCTTCCTTCCTTTTCTTCTCTTCTTGCAAATAAATAAAAATATTTTAAAAGAGCTAGGTGTGGTGACACATGACTTTAATTCCAGCAATTAGGAGGCAGAGATAGGAGGATCACCATGAGTTTGAGGCCACCCTGAGACTACATAGTGAATTCCAGGTCAGCCTGGACTAGAGTAAAACCCAACCTCGAAAAACCAAAGAGAGAGAGAGAGAAAGAACAGAGAGAATTTTTATTGACTGTCCCTTCATCTGATGATGGATAGGTCAGTTATCCTTTTATATACATGTAACAAAGTATCAAGTTATTTACACAATTATATAAATTATAATTTCAAAAATATTCTTGAAAATAAGCTAGAATTCAAAAAATAGAAAACATTAAAGAAATCACAACTTTACCAACAAAAGTAAGGAGTTTGGACTTTATCTTGTAGTAACCAGGAACTCTGATGACTAACAATAGAATCACAAGGATAAGCAAATGATTGAAAGTTCCTGACCTTTGTCAAGGTAAAAATATGAAACCCTGGACCTGGAGAGATAGTTCAGTTGGTAAAAACCTGGTATATAAGCATGAAGACCTGAGTTCAATCCCAGAACCCATGTAAAAAAAAAAAAAAAAAAGAAAAGCCACATGCTTGTAATCCCAGCACTGGAGAGGCAGAGGCAGGAGGATCCCTAGAACTCATTGGCCAGCCAGCCTAGTCTAACTGGCCAGCTTCAGTGAGAGACTGTCTTTAAAAAAAAAAAAAAAAAAAAATGGTGAATGGCACCTGAGAGAAACCACAGTCCTCTGGCCTCTACCCTCCACATACATTACACACACATGCAGTGTACCTACACATTATACATGCACACAAAAAAAGAATATGAAACCCTGGAACATGATTATAGGCCAACACCCATGCAATTCAATCAGGGTCCTATGACTTCTTTTCTCTTTCTCTTCCAAAAGATCAGATAACATGGATATGTTGGTGTTTTGTGTCCTGATTGATGTGGGCACAGTGAAGGTTCAGTCCATAGGAAGCTGTCTTCCACAGACTAGGGTAGGATCCTTGAAGCACTCAGGTGGGGTCTGGCTGGGCTCAAAACCTTGCTGCAGAACTCCAGACACCCCAGCACTGAACTTGCTCCCCAGCTCTAAGCCCCTGTGGTATTCTGGAGTGGCCACATGGGACATGTATGGGAATTTAGTGAGCTGGTTGTTAAACACAGCCATTATGGAGGACTGAATCATATAATAATTGCACATATTGTTCAAGGAAGAAGCAATACCAAAAGCACATCATTCTAATTATTTTCTAAATGATCAGCTATGCTCTCAAAGCTTTCCGTGTCACTGTACATGCATAGTGGGAAGTCAACATAAATAGTGTGTTACTGCACATCTCCACAACCTCACATTCAGTGACATCAGGTAGCTGAGAATGGGCAAGAGCAGGGGTAGTCATACCACAGACATGGGCAAGCGCACACATCAAAGCTCTCTGCAGAGAGGGAGGCCGGCCCCCCACTAGTCTCCAGCAGATACAATCATATCTTCTTGACTTTAAAACATTATTTAGTTCTTCTTCCTTTCCTTCCTTCCTTCCCTCCCTCTTTCTTCTTCTCCCTTCTTTCCTTCCTTCCTCCCTCCCTCCCTCCCTCCCTCCCTCCCTTCCTTCCTTCCTTGTTTTGTTTTGTTTTGTTTTTTGAAGTAGGGTGTCATTCTAGCCCAGGCTGACCTGGAATTCACTATGTAGTCTCAGGGTGGCCTCGAACTCAGGTGATCCTCCTCCCTCTGCTCCAACCCCCCCACCACCACCGCCCAATGCTGGGATTAAAGATGAGCTACACCACACTCTTTGTGACTTTTTAAAAAACTATTTTGCAGAAGCCCCAAATAGCACCTGGAAGAACCCAGACTCAGAGAAAAAATGGGCAAAGATGAGTGGGAGGGAGAAGTATGAGGTGGCCAAAAGGAACAGAGGGGGAGGAACTGGGAAAATGGGGAGGGACACAGCCGGTCACTGGGGGCAAAAAGCAGATTCCAGGTCTCAGAGGACAGAAAAGCAAGAAGCACAGGAATGGAGTCACCTTCAACACAGGCGGCCTCTCTGTCAGAGGACAAGAAACCACGGGCCTGGGGAAGCCCACAATGCCCCAATCAGTACGCAGGGAGGCTGCAAGGAGCCGAATGCACCGAGCGTGGGGCCATGGAGAAAGCACGGCAGCAGTGGAGCAACCCACTGCAGTTCCTGCTAATCTGTGTTTCCTACGCCGTAGGCCTGGGCAATGTGTGGCGTTTTCCTTACCTGTGCCAGATGTACGGTGGAGGTGAGTGCCATCGCCCAGCACAGTGAGCACCTGAGCATGTCACCACATCTGGAACTTTAACTTCCATGGGACCTTGACTACTGAAGTCATCTCCAGAGAGCTGACCCAGATTGCCACAGGGAGAGTAGGTTCTGCTTTCTCTTACACAAAGGGTGCTTTTGTTGTAGCACTGAAAACTTCTTTGCCCAATCTAAGGTCACAAAATCTTTCTTCTTTTCTTCTCTAAATTATCACCTATGGGTTGTGCATATCTTTGATGTATTTTCATACAACTTGTGTAATAGGGATTGGGATCCATTTATCTGTACATGGATATTGAATGATTCTACTCTAGTTTTCTTCATTGAGATTTTTATATTTATTTACTTGTAAGAAGGGAGAGACAGAGAGAAGGGCAGAAAGAAAGAATGGGTGTGCCAGGACCTCTTGCCCCTGCAAATGAACTCCAGACACATGGACCACGATGTGCATTTGGCTTTACATAGGTGCTGGGGAATAGAATCCAGGCCATCAAACAAGTGCCTTAACTGCTGAGCCGCCTCTCTTACTTTTTCTTTTAAGCTATAGTCTGTAGCTGTTGTCAGTCAGACAATATATCATCTGAAGGAGTGGGGATTCTGTTTTTTGTTGTTCTTAACTTTCATTTATTTTATTTGTGAGCAGAGAGAAAAAGAGAAATATAGAGAGGGAAGGAGGGAGAGAGAGAGGGTGCACCAGGGTCTCCTGCCACTGCAGATACATGCAGTACACTGTGCAGCTGACTTTGTGTGGGTACCAGGGAGTCAGATCGGAGCCAGCAGGCTTCACAAAGCAAGTCAATGCCTTGTAATTGCTGAGCCCTCTCCTTGGCCCTCCCTGTAGCCAGGTTTTCTGATAAAGGACTAGAGTGTTCATTCACTTGAAATGTGTGCTATGGCGGACAGGGGAATAGTAGAAATGATTTCTGGGCAGAGCTAAAGGCTTAAAAACTTGGCACTAGGCCTTGAATTTCCACCTGACTCTCTGTTGTATACAAACAGGAAGGCTCTGTCACAAAGATAAGCTGACAAGCCAACCTTGGACTTCAGGAGGCCTGCTGTAGTTGCTGTTTAACACTTTGGGTTGAAAATGAGATTATCTTTTAACTTCCGAGTGTTGGTGTGCTTCTCCCAGCAGATAGTGGAAACATAACCTTTACTTCCAGGTGTCTGCTGGGTGCAGTTGCTGCGACCTCTATGGCATCAGGAGAAAATTGGTTGATCTTTGCAGGGCAGAAAGGGACTCAGCCTGGCAAAGCCTCCTGAGAGGGTGGGTTGTTCCACACACGAGGGCAAACTGGGCAGGCTGTGCTATCCCCTATTATGTGTTTGCTATTCCTTCCATGGTGTGGCCACAGGGCTTTGGCCTCTGTACCAACCATCCCAGTTCTGGGATATGGGACTCTAGAAATTATCCAATAAGTGAGGGACCTATGTCCACAGCTTAGTTTAGAAAGGCAAGACACCAGAAACAGGCCAAGGGCCCACAATTTTTATTTTTGAAGCAGGGTCTCACTCGAACCCAGACTAACCTAGAACAAAAGGTGATCTTCCCACCTCCGTTTCCCCAGTGCCAGGATCATCACACCTGGCAGGGCCCACAATTAAGTAGATAAGTAATGTGGTCAGATTGGAATGCCCTGTAATATATTAAGGCAGTACTAAGGTCCCTGTGTAGTCAAGACAATGTGAACTCCCACTGGGTGAGAAGCCCAAGATATCAGCAGCACATGTTTGTGTATCATGCAGGCGTTTTTTGTTTGTTTGTTTGTTTGTTTGTTTGTTTGTTTGTTTGTTTGACTATTTGGTGTTTATGAAAGTCTATGCACTCCGGTGTTTTCCTTACCACTGAGAAGCAAGTCCTTTCTGCAAGCAGCCCACAATCCTTGCAACTGTCATGTCAGGCTTTTATCTTAATCACATGCTCTTCTTCCACTGGAATTTTCTTAGGTTTCCTGCCAAGGAGTCAAGAGCTAGACAGGGACAAGAGAGGCTCTTATAAGAGCCATGGGTCAGCCCAGCGGACATGGTGAACAGTCCCATGCAACCAGCCTGCCTTCGTGCATGTTTTGGGCAGTGGGGAATGTCCACAGCTCCATTCATTCTCCCTGACTCCTCATGTTCCCAAAGGAGACTTGCCTTCAGACAGCTCCTTACATATTAGTGGGTTTGTAGGTTTTCTGAGTCACCTGTCACTAAAATGTAATTGTAGCCTGAAGGCACTTGTTTAAAATAAATACACAGAGATTCTCTATAAAAGGATATAGCCTGACGCTCCTCTAATAACACAAACACACACTCCCTAAGCCCTTGAGCCAGCTCTGAAGATATTATGCCTAGCCGGGTGTGGTGGCACGCACCTTTAATCCCAGCACTCAGGAGGCAGAGGTAGGAGAGAATCACTGTGAGCTTGAGGCCACCCTGAGACTACATAGTTAACTCCAGGTCAGCCTGGGCCAGAGTGAGACCCTACTTTGAAAAAACAAACAGCAAAATAAAGATATGCCCAAAGGAATATCCTATAACCTAGACAACTGTGAGGTGGGTGAAATCCCTCTGCCTACATGACTCTTCCAGGGCTGGGAGCAGGGTGCTGATCTTCCACTACCCTCAGCTCAGGCATGGCCAGAGTAAGTAAAAGTCTGTTGGATGTGGTTGCCATCAGCCTCCATAGCAGACCCCAAGGAAATAAGAAGAGGGGCAGCTGGATGGATGTGCTCAGGAGGAATATTCAAAACATACAACAACTCAGTGGTCTTGGCTTTCAACAGCCCTTCAGGGCTGAAATAGAGGATGGAATGGAGGCTCTGGCAAAGGGACTCAACCAGCAGAGGCACTGAGGAGGACAAACAAGCTGCTGGGGCCAGTGGTAATTTGTCTCACAGGTGGAAGTGTTCAAAGACTTAACAACTGACACGGTTGCATAGAATCCATGGATAGCTGGATGGAAAGACAAATGGAAGCTTTGATGGATGGGTGGTTGGATGGATAGTTAGGTACATGGGCAGATGGCAGAGAGATGGTGAGAGGAATAACATAGTGATGAACTGTGGAAGGTGGAAGACACAGAAAGAGGGAGGCTGAGGGAAAGACTGGAAGGTAGATGGAGGAGGACAGGATGAGTGAACAGCTGGGTGATGGGTGGCAGTGGTACAGAAGTAGGGGCAGGATAAGGCCCATCCATCAGCGCTGGCCCAGTGCTCAGCTCTGGATTCTTACAGGGAGTTTCCTGGTCCCCTACATCATCATGCTCATTCTGGAAGGGATGCCTCTCTTGTACATGGAGTTGGCTGTGGGGCAGCGCATGCAGCAGGGCAGCATCGGTGCCTGGAGGACCATCAGCCCTTACCTCAGCGGTATTGGTATGTGGGGCCCTTTCAAGTCCCCCACCCAACACCAGAGAAAGGCCTTAGGAAAAAAAGCACACTGAGAGGTCAGGGCTAGTAAAACCCTGAAAAGGAAGTGTTCCTATTCCAGTTGATTACCACAGGGTATGTATGTCCTGGGAGTGTTCTTGGGTCAGGCCACGCACTCCTGGTCCTTAGTTCAGTCCTTTGATTCCTTGCAGGCACTGCTAGTTTGGTGGTCTCCTTCTTGGTCGCCATCTATTACAACGTCATCAACAGCTGGGCCTTTTGGTACCTCTTGCACTCCTTCCAGGTGAGATGGAGCCTTGGCAAAAGTAGGAGCAAGAAGAAAGCATGCAGGGCTTAGAGACGGGAAAAGTTTGAGAAATGCAACCTAAAGGGAGCCAGAAAGTGCAGCAAAAAGCTGAAGAGAAGCTGAGCACTCCAGTTTGCAAACTGTTTCTTAACCTGGCATTCCAGGCCTACAAGGAGAGAAAATGCTCCAAGAACAAGGGAAATGAGGGGCAGTTGGTGGTTATCAGGGGGACAATCCAGGTCAAAGCTAAAAACAGCTCTCAACAGAAAGGCCTGCTCATGAGCCAGGGTCTCCACATTACAGATCTAAGTATTCTCCAGGATACAAAACTGGTCCTGATGTCATTGTAGAGTAGCCATGGCCCACCAGGAAATACCACTTGGCCTTGGGTATGTTTTCTGTGAAATATGTCCTTAAAGCCCAGGAGTTGCTCAAGTTTGGTTCTTTCAGAACTTTTTTTTTTTTTTAATTTAATTTATTAGTTTTCTTTTCAGTAAATACAGGCAGTTTGGTACCATTATTTAGGCTCATCTGTGATCTACCCCCTCCCATTAGACCCTCCTTATTATTGAAAATGGGTCGTGCATTGTGGAGTTAGAACTTTTTGTCCAGTGAATCTGAACACATAGAAGCCACATATATCCAGCCTGGTCTTGGCATAGCAGGTTTAAGGATCCCAAATGGCCCCTAACCCTGCTCAGAATGAATACTCCTCTTTCACTTTCAGTGCCTCTGTTTAGCACTTGATTTTGGATCATGATAATTGGGCTGACATCATTCAGGCTCCTTTATTCCAAAATGACAGAGAGCCCAGATCAAACCAGCTAAAACAAAAGAGGATTTCACTGGCTCCATACAAAGGCCAGCAGGTACTGAGCTCAGGTACTGCTGACTCACATTCAAAGGAAGTCCTGAGTAAGGGTGCCAAACCTCTTTTCCCTCTCTCTTTCAGACCCAATGTCCACTGGAATAAGCATCTGTCCCTACCCGCATGGGTATCCCAATAGCTTGGGGAAGCTGGAAGTGAGCAAACTATATGACTGCTTGTAAACATACTGGCTTTCTCTGCCTAGTCCTCAGAAAACCACCAGGGAATCCATGAGTCATTGGCCAAGTCCTGGCAACCATGGCTAATGCTTCAGAGTTGGTCATTTGAGCTGCTGGGCTGGCTCTGGCAGAAGCACTAGGCCATAGTTCTGTTGTCATAGCTAATCTGGCTGCTTTCCATCTGATACCAACAAGAGTCTTCTAGACCCACAGCATGGCTCAGTGGCCTTCAACAAACATCTATAGAATTGCAGAAAGTAGAAATTCTCTTTAGTCAGTTTTATAGTACTGTATGGAAATGTCTGAGGCTGCTACCTGATAAAGAGCAAAAATTTGATAGCTCACACTTTATAAGATTCAAAGCTCAAGATCAAATGACTCCCCTGGATTAGCCTCTAGCAAAGGTGAAGGTTAGTAGTACATCATGGTGGACGTGCATGTAGCACAAACTTATCAAACTGGAGTAGAGAGATGCACAAGATCCCACAAAACCCTTCAAAGACATACCCATAATGACCTAAAGCCCCACCTCCTGAAGCACCTTCCCATATGACTACCCTGAGGACCTCTTCATGTGGACCTTGGAGGGGTACTTACTCAACATCCAACCAAAACCAATCCTCCACTCCTCCATCATCATCCAGGTCCCCTGAGAATCCCATTCTCTGTCAGCTTCAGTGGCTGCAGCTACTCTGCCCTTGAGGGTCCAGCCTTCTTCTCTTCTAGGAGCCTCCTGTCAGACCCACCTTCCATCATTCTACCCAACCATTGACCTCCTCTCACCTCTCTGTTGATGCTCATTTAATCCCTAAGGATCCCCTGCCGTGGTCTGTCTGTCCACTGAATGACAACCTTACAGGCTATGATGAGGAGTGTGAGAAGGCTTCATCGACGCAGTATTTCTGGTACAGGAAAACACTCAACATCTCACCGTCCATCCAGAATAATGGGGGTGTGCAGTGGGAGCCAGCACTGTGCCTCAGCCTGGTCTGGCTGATGGTGTATCTATGCATCCTGCGCGGTACCGAGTCTACTGGCAAGGTGGGCCAGGGAGCATGATGGTTGCACCTGGGTGGGTGGTCAGGTAGGAGGTGCAGCCCCATTACTGTGATGCCTCATATTTTCTGACTTCATTATTTAGAACTTTCAAAATGTTACCATGACTGGTATACCTTTGTACACTGCCTCCAATTTATTCTGGAATTGTTATGGTTAAATGTATGGCCAAAGGCAGGAGCCTTCTTGTCTGTTTTTCTTCTTTACTTAAGAAGAGATGTCCTAGTCATTGTAAAATGTGACCAACCACAGCCAGCCAGCTGACTATCCTGTAAAACTAGACCTATTAACCTATAAAAACTGTAGAGTTTAAATTCAAATCAAAGTCCAATTTTATTTGGGAACAACATTACAATGAGAATAGCAGAGCGTGGCCATGTGGGCATTATGATAAACTATTGGTATTCTCAAAGAGACTGAGGAAAAGTTGTACTGAATGTATCTCTCTCTCTCTCTCTCTCTCTCTCTCTCTCTCTCTCTCTCTGTGTGTGTGTGTGTGTGTGTGTGTGTGTGTGTGGTGTGCACTGGAATTATAGGTGGGGGTATCAGGCTTATCTAGCACTAACATGTGTTCTGAGGATCTACAAGCACTTTATCCACAGGCCCATCTCCCCATTTGAGGGAAAGTTGTTTGGTTTTTTTGTTTGTTTGATTTTTTGAGGCAGGGTCTCACTCTAGCTCAAGCTGACCTGGAATTCACTATGTAGTCTCAGGGTAGCCTCGAACATGTGGTGATCCTCCCAACTCTGCCTCCTGAGTGCTAGGACCAAAGGTGTGTGGCAACCCGCCCAGCCTGGGAGGTAGTTTTTAAAGGGAGATATGAAGAGGACTACATAAGGTTTTGAGACAGAAGTCCTGGTACAATAATTAGCAGCAAGGGAGACCTCAGTCCCAGACTGAACATAGTCACTAGGCATATTTTCTTATTTTTTAATATTCTATTTATTTATTTGAGAGAGAGATGGAGAGAGAGATAGGAAGAGGCACATAGATAGTGAGAGAGCACTCCAAGGCCTCCAGTCACTGCAATAGAACCCCAGATGTATGTTCCATCTTGTGCATCTGACTTATGTGGGTACTGGGGAATTGTACCTGGGTCCTTAGGCTTTGCAGATAAGTACCTTAACCACTAAGCAATCTTTCCAGCCCTAGACATATTTTCTTGAAAGGTCTTTTCTTGTCTTGGCAGTCACCTATGATAGTCAGATACTCATATATAAGAACACTTTCTTCCTTGCCTCTTAGCTTTATATAATTTTTTGTTAGAGTTGCTAGTTGCTACAAGTGACTCCATTTTTAGTCTGACAACTTTCACAGACTCTATTAAAGGATTTCAGTGCTTTTTCCAGCTGTTAGCAGCTATTGGTGCAGCCTGAGAACCCAAGAAGTAAGGTGTTACTGGGGACTTAAGTCTTCCTACCTTCCTGATATGCCTACCTCTCCAGCCAGCTTATTTTGCCCCTGGGTGCCCACAGGTTGTCTACTTCACCACATCACTGCCCTACTGTGTGCTGATTATCTACCTGGTCCGCGGTCTCACACTCCATGGGGCCTCCAATGGTCTGGTGTACATGTTCACCCCCAAGGTATGGCTGCAGGGAGGCACCCTGAGGATGCCCCCACCTATCCTGGCCCTTCTGGGGTGCTTGGAAGGAGGGAGGGATTAGGAAAGTGACACTATCACATGGGCTGTATGAGTCCAAGGCTGTGCTACAGGGCTAAGTTACCTCTTCAGACACATCAACCTCAACCTTATGAATTCTTGGGCATTAAATCTTCCAATCATTCCTGCTGTCCACTGGTGTCATCTCCCTCACATGGTCACATGGTTCCTTAGATCCTTTTGCTCCAGGTTGCCATGATACCTTCCTTAACCCCTTCTCTCCAGCTACCCCACAGCCAGCAATCTTCAGGGAGGGGTGCTGTTGTCTTTGTGGTAAGGTATACTCTTCATTTAGGCAATCTTGTACCTGGAAACAATGGCTTGTAACATCCCTCAAAACACTCCTTCAACTAGTGGGAAACTCTCAGGCCCACAATGGCGTACCAGCAGTCCTCAGGGCTTCTCAGCTCCCCGGAACTCTTAAAGCAACTGAGGCACAGTTTCTTATGTTCAGACCTTCACCACCTTGGTTGTATTGGGGGCCTCTGGTCCCTATAACTGGTCCCTCTGGAACTCATCAGCTGTCCACTGGCTGTGGCTACTGCTGCTCTGATAATGAGAGTGTTCCACTTCTGTTGCTTCCCCACTGTCTTCATTTTACCAGCTCAGGCCACTCTAGTAATGATACAGAAAAATAGGCAAGAAAAAATAACTCAAGAGAAGCCTTTATGAGGCTTAATGTTATAGCACAAGAGAGTAGCACTCTAACAGTAAGCTGCTTATATAGCCAGAAAGGATGTATTTCAAAGCATCAATAACGGGCCTTATGTTGGGCCACTAGGGAAAGGCCCAATGGCATGTTGCTCGAAATAGTTATGGCTGAGCCACTGCCATCTGGAACCAGCAGTGTGCTTTGCCTGCAAGTGGCTGAGGCGTCTGATAGCTTCCTCGAGATTTCCTTACTATGCTCACAGCACCTGGGCTAGGATGAGGTCTGGCTAACTGGCTGACCACTAGATCCACACTGGAGAGAGCTGAGGCACCAAGGAAAGGTTTAACATCTTTCAAATGGGAAGGGAAATCATCCAAGGTTACAACATTTTAGCTTATTTAAATGAAAATTAAACATCAAATGTGTGCTTACAATAAATGCTTATTGCCAACATAACCTGTGATTTAACTGTACTTAACCGTGCTTTCTTTACTCTTAACCAAATATTCTTGAGAAAATTGAGTCACTTTATCTGTCTCACATGAGAATTGCCACATGATTCAGAAATATATACTGGGTGCAGGCCAAAGTCAGGAAAGGTGGGTTCAGCCCTGGCTCCTTTGACTACCTGTGTGCTTGAGGCAATCCTCCCTACTCTGGGCCTCTGTCTCCTGTGATAGGAATGGTGGGTGGGACCCGGGTTCCTGAGCCCTGTCTCTACTGGCCTTTCAGGTTGAGCAGCTAGCCAACCCCAAGGCATGGATCAGTGCAGCCACACAGATCTTCTTCTCACTGGGCCTGGGGTGTGGTGGTCTGATAGCCTTCGCCAGCTACAATGAGCCCTCAAACGACTGCCAGAAGCACGCCATCATCGTGATCATCATCAATAGCACCACTGCCATATTTTCCAGCATCGTTACCTTCTCTATCTATGGCTTCAAGGCCACTTTCAACTATGAAAACTGCCTAAGCAAGTGAGTCTAGGCTGTTCCCAAATCCCTAGGCCTCAAGTAGAGAGGCATGTCCCAAAAGCTCTGATCTGAAGGGGTGTGTGGGAAGAGCTGTGTTTCCAGAAGTCAAAACATCAGTTTTGGGGTTCAGTTCTCTTTCCTTGCCTACATATACAGTAACCACAAGCACCTATTTCCACATTAGGGTTTACAGAAATATTTTTCATATCAATATGAAGTTAAATTTAAGAGATTCCAAATTTACTTTTAATCAGCTCCTTGGTGGCACTAACCACATTCAAGTCCCCTGTCACCACCTGTAGTCAGTGACAAAATGGTCAGCAAGTATCAAACATTTCCGTCATCCCACCCAGTTCCATCAAACATCACCGTACAGGGGTTAAGCATCCTCTGTAGTCAGATACTTTCTGGCATTGTACCTACTTGGCTCTGAGGTGTCTTCAAAGCCATTCAGTGCTATCCTTCTTCACAGAGTCCTTCTCCTTATCTAGGCAGGAGGCTGCCATGAGGCTTGGGAACCTCAACCTCTCTAGTCATGAATGTCAAGCTGATGGTCTGCTCTGCAGGGTGATTCTACTGCTGACCAATTCTTTTGACCTTGAAGATGGCTTTTTGACAGCCAGCAACCTGGAGCCGATGAAGGACTACCTGGCATCCACCTACCCAAGCAAGTACAGTGAGGTGTTCCCACACATTAGAAACTGCAGCTTGGAATCAGAGCTGAACACGGTAAGGGGCTCAGGTGGGTGGGACAAGCCATCTCCTCACACTTCTGTGGGATATGTGAGAACGGTATGGTCAGGACGATCAGGAAAGTGGATTATTTTACAGAGAGGGGACAGTGGACTCGCACTCTCCCAAGTGCTCCTGGAATCCTCATTCTTGGAAAGCTCTGCTGTTTCTCTGAGTCCTTCCTTTTCAAAATGTCTGTGCTTTGAAGGTTAATGTAGAAAAGGCAGAAGAGACTGTAGTGCACATCCACCTATCTGTC
The DNA here is from genome assembly GCF_020740685.1 of Jaculus jaculus. Taxonomy (NCBI): domain Eukaryota; kingdom Metazoa; phylum Chordata; class Mammalia; order Rodentia; family Dipodidae; genus Jaculus; species Jaculus jaculus. The sequence continues at coordinate 587,833 of NC_059118.1, forward strand.
TCTCAAATGAATTGTGGTCCTGGAAGTCAGGAGATTGAATCTGGAGGCACAATGTTGAGGGAAGCCCGGGCTATGTAGGGAGATCTTAGGTGAGACTTAAGGGAAAAAAAGAAAAAAAAAAACAAAAAAACACAGAGGGCTGGATTAGTTGTTAAGGAAGGTGCTTGCCTACAAAGCCTGAGTATTCAGGTTTGATTCCCCAATACTTGTATAAGCCAGATGCACATGGTGACACATGTGTCTGGAGTTTGTTTGCAGTAGCTAGAGGCCCTGGTGTGCCCATTCTTTTTCTCTATCTGCCCCTCCTCAAATAAATAAATAAAAAATTTAAAACATACATATTATTCAGTTACCAAAGAAGGCTTCCATATGGCATATTCATAACATGTTTGATTTGTATTAACCCTCCTCCAACCCATTCCATTCCTCCATCCCCTCCCCTGTCCCCATCTTAGGCATTTCTTGTTTGGAGGTTCTAGAAAGGGAGCACAGCTACTGGTATACCCTTGACCAAAGAATGGTCCTCCTTTACTGGGGAAGGGTATCCTCATTGAGAGGGATGCACTTGAGTGGTGAGGGAGGAAGGGGACCTGCTGAGGTAGTTTGAATGTGAGGTGTTCCCTAAAGCTTCATGTGTTTGTGATTAAGCCTCAAATTTAATCCACAGCTAGTAGCGATTTGGAAGGTGAATAGAGCCAGAGGATGTGTGTTGCTGGGGGTGGGCTTTGGGGTGCAATAGCCCAGCTCCCACTTGTCTGAGCTAGCTTACTCTTCCTGTTAACTGTCCAGCTCATATGGTAATTTGTGATGTCCAGCCTCTGTTCTGCTATGCTTTCCCCTACCATAATGAAACTTTCCCTAGAGACTGAAAAAGCTAAAATAGCCCTTTCCTCCCCAAAGCTGCTTTTGGATGGGTGTTTTGTACCCATAACAAGAAGGTAACTGCAATACCCATTTAGCCAGCCAGATCAATTAAATAAACTTTGAAAAGCAATGGGTGACAGATGTCATAGCCACACGCCTTCACATCCCCTAGGCATTTCTTTGTTGTTGTTTTAACAAAGTAGGGTCTCACTCTAGTCCAGGCTGACCTGGAATTCACTATGTAGTCTCAGGTTGGCCATGAAGTCACAGCAATCCTTCTACCTCGGCCTCCCATGAGCTGGGACTAAAGGCATGAGCCACCATGCCCTGAAGTTTTTTATATATTTAATTTTTTTTTTTTAATTTTCGAAGTAGGGTCTCGCTCTAGCTCAGGCTGACCTGAAATTCACTGGATCATCCACCTCAGGGTGGCTTCAAACTCACAGCAATCCTACCTCTGCCTCCCAAGTGCTGGGATTAAAGTTTTGTACCATCCCGCCCAGCCAAGCATTTCTTAATCCAATCAAGTTGACAATCAAAATTAACAATCACAATGATTATATTGGTCTGGAGGTATGGCTCAGTGGTATAGTATTTGCCTGCCTTGCAAATATGAGGAGCTGAACTTGAGCTCAAATAACCACATATGCTTGGCATAGTAGCATACACCCATAATCTCAGCACTTGGGAGGTGGAGACAGGAGGATCCCTGGAGCTCATTGGCCTAACTGAGTAGCCTAATTGGTGAGCTCCAGGCCAATGAAAGACCCTGTCTCAAAAAGAGGTGAACAGGGCTGGAGAGATGGCTTAGCAGTTAAGACACTTGCCTGTGAAGCCTAAGGATCCAAGTTCAACTCTCTAGGTCCTATGTAAGCCAGATGCACAAAGGCAAGGCAAGTGCAAGGTAGTATATGCCAACTAGGTGGTGCAAGTGTCTGGAATTCGATTGCAGTAGCTGAGGCCCTGGCCTGCCAATCCTGTCTCCCAGCCCCACCCCCCAAAATAAAGCAAAAAAGAGATAAAGTGTTCTTGTGAATAACCTCTGAGGTTGTTAAGGTTTCCTTCTGGCATCCACATACATGCACACACGTGTACTACACACATGCATACACATACACATGTATACATGCAGATGCATATGCAAAAAAATCAGTCCACAACAGTACCAAATCTGACAATTCAACATGTTTCATGTGAGCTTTTTGTTTGTTTGTTTTTGTTTTTGTTTTTTCAAGGTAGAGTCTCACTCTGGTCCAGGCTGACCTGGAATTAACTCTGTAGTCTCAGGGTGGCCTCGAACTCATGGCAATCCTCCTACCTCTGCCTCCCGAGTGCTGGGATTAAAGGTGTGTGCCACCACGCCCGGCCTACATGTGAGCTTTTTATGGGCTTTTAAACTCTTTTTTTGTGAGTTCATGAATTAACCTCTGGGTCCTGAGGGTCTCAGCTTGGTCACTCAGGACCCCTATTGAACCCTTACTAGCATCAGAGGGGATTTGACATTTGGCAGGAATTGTAGGCTCTGCTTCCCCAGATCAATTTCTCCATCATAGGGTTACTAGCACAGGCATGTGGCCGCAAAGCAGCCCTGCCAGCCCAGTACCCCACCACATCACCTCAATTTGCATCACACACATTTCAGAACTAGTCAGTCATAGGATCCAAACATGGCTTTATGATAATTCATTGAGAATATATATAGATTTGTGTGAATGCAGGGCTCTGGACTGACAAAGCCGCATTCTGTGTGTGAGGTCTGAACAACTTTCATTTTTCCAGTCAGTCCAGGCCATAGGACTTGAGGTAAAGGACCCAGGTTCCAAATATGGTCAGCTCCAGCATTCTCAAGTTGCTCAGACTGCATATATTTAAGGAGATGCTTGATGCTTTGATGTGTGATTATTGTCTTCTCACCATGGGTAGGCTGTCCAGGGCACAGGCCTGGCCTTCATCGTCTACACAGAGGCCATTAAAAACATGGAGGTGTCCCAGCTCTGGTCGGTGCTCTACTTCTTCATGCTGCTGACGTTGGGTATGGGAAGTATGCTGGGGACTGCTACAGCCATCCTCACCCCTCTGACTGACAGCGAAGTCATTTCCAAGCGCCTGCCCAAGGAGGCCGTCTCAGGTCAAAGGGTGGGCAGGGATATGTAAGACATTCAGAGGGTGGGTTCCCTCAAGTCATGCTCTTTCCAGTGGAATTACAGAGAGCTACAGCTTCCTAGCTGTGGCCCTCAATTCCAGGGCTTGGCCCAAAAGCTCACCACATCACCAGGAAATGAAGCAGTCACCCTTCCTTGGGAGAAAGGCCAACTCTCTAGCCTGACACACAGTCTCAAGGTTATGAGAGCCTAAGTGTCTTTGTTTTAATTGAAATGTAACAATCATGAACTGTCAATTTTTCATTTTGAGTGGAATGAATTTTGCATACTTACCCTCCCAAGATATTACCACCTAGGTCAAAACATTTTCCCATACTATAAGGAGCCTCTTCCACATCCTCTCAAGGCAATAAGCACCCAAATAGATCACTCCTGCTCTGACTTCTAATGCTATTAGGTTTTTCCACTCTGTTATTGAATTTCATCAGTGAAGTCATACAAGACACAGTCTGAGTCTGTTATCTTCACTCAAAAATCTATGAGCTCTACCATGTTGTTGCCTATTCCTGCCTAATACACCACCATTATTAGTGAATGAAACTGTCTTTCCAATGATCTCTCTCCTGTTTTAGCAGAACCACCATTCCAACCAGGGTCATGAAGACCCTGTAGTCAGTAACCTCTACTTCTGGTGGCCCCATGACCCCAAATCTCAGGGATCTAATCTCATCCCACCTCTTTCATACCCTGATCTTCCCAAGTGAGATATGCTCCCTTTCCTTAGAGCCTCCTAGGTCTTCCTAAGAGGCAGTCTCTGAATCCCACATTACATGTTCATGTAGCACTTAAATCCTTTCTCCTGGGGTGTGTTTATCATAATGGCAGTGAGGAGCAATAGCTAGAATGGTATACAGTATAACAGTGGAAAGGGAAGCTGAGAACTTAGGATTCAGACATCATGGGAAGCCCTAGGGAGGCAGTAGAAGAGATGGGGACAAGGATTCAAATTCTGGAGGTCAAAGGACAGAGACTGAATACTGATTCAATCACATCCACACTATGGGACCCTGGGGTAAGAGATTATTTGGTATTGCTGAGCCTTGGCTTCCTGTTATGAAAGGGATTCTGGATGTTGCCTTTGAGACTTAAAGACCCACCGCATGGCCAGTGCCTGACATGTAGTAAACCTACATAAACAGCAGTCTTTCTTCCCAACTCATACTTACCTGGTAGAACATCCTGATGACAGCTCCCACACAACATTCATGTCTCTACCACGGTCCAATTCCCATGGACTCTGGGCCCAAGTTGTTGGGATCCTCAGCATTCCCATTACGCACATTCTCAGTGAAGTCACTCAGACAGCACAGCTCCCTTGGTTGCTTTTGTCCCTCTGCAGAATAGCTCCTATAACCTATGTGGGTGGATCCACTGGTCAAGAGTGCAAAGTTACTGCTACCACAGCATGTGGGATGGACAGGGAGGCTCAGGCAGCTGAACCAAAATGTGTATTGTGCTCCAGGTCTGGTGTGTCTTGTCAGCTGTGCCATCGGCATGGTGTTCACCATGGAGGCTGGAAACTACTGGTTTGATATATTCAATGACTATGCAGCCACGCTGTCCCTGCTGCTCATCGTGCTGGTGGAGATCATTGCTGTGTGCTACATATATGGGTTAAGGAGGTGAGGAGGGCCCAGACTTGGCTGCCACGGGGGAAAATGCCATCACAGGGCCATGCTCATAAGAAAATTATCCTTCCTCAATGGACATTTCTACTCTAGAGGCTGGGCACTGTTAGTTCACTTAAACTAACAGCTTCTTTGTGTTACCTGAGTCTCACTTTGTATAACAGCTGCTTCCCGGTTGGTCCTGCTGCATGCAAGGCTCTCCTAGCAGTGACTCAGGCCTCCAAGCCACAGGTATATGATCATCCTTCAGCATCAGGACTTTCCAAGACTCCTGGTTGAGAACTTACAACCTAGAAACTCTGGCTCCTAGACAGCACTAGGATGTGTTCTGTCTCTCCAGGTGATGGGATATGCAGCTTTCAAACTTCAGTACAGAGCATTAGCTGGGGTGTGGTGAAAATGGAGACCACTATATATACAAGAGATTCTGGTTAAGAATGTCTGGGGAGGGCTGGGCATGGTGGCACATGCATTTAATCCCAAAACCCAGGGGGCTAAGGTAGAAGGATTGGTGTGAGTTTGAGGCGAGCTTCAGATGACATTGTGAATTCAAGGTCAACCTAAGCTACAGCAAGGCCCTACCTCAAAAAAAAAAAAAAAAAAGGCTGGAGAGATGGCTTAGCGGTTAAGTGCTTGCCTGTGAAGCCTAAGGACCCCGGTTAGAGGCTCAATTCCCCAGGACCCACATTAGCCAGATGCACAAGGGGGCGCACGCATCTGGAGTTCGTTTGCAGTGGCTGGAAGCCCTGACGTGCCCATTCTCTTTCTCTCTCTGCCTCTTTCTCTGTCTGTTGCGCTCAAATATATAAATAAAATAAACCAAAAACATTTAAAAAACAAGGTCTAGGGACAGATCCAATAATTCATTTTTGTTAGCACATTCCCAGATTGTCTGGAGACCACACTTACAGAGTTGCCAGTGTAAAACATTCCTTTTGCAGTTGACTTCAAGAAACAGTAGCCAAGGAGCCTGTGAGAAACCCAGGCTCCCAGCCCCACTGAATGAGACTATGCAAGGGGGTTCACATCCTAAGAAGAGAATGGTTGTGCCATGTCATCCCACTGCCTCCTGAAGGACTAGGGTCCTATTATATGCTGAGATCTCTCCAGTGACCAATCAATTTAGGTCATAAGTTAGGCAAAACAGGTTAGTGTCTTTACTCTAGTACTCACAGAGTTTTTAAAAAATATTTTAAGCTGGACTTGGGGTGCATGCCTTTAATCCCAGCAAAAAGGGAAGTGGAGGTAGGAGGGTTGTTGTGAGTTCGAGGTTACCCTGAGAATACAGAGTGAATTCCAGGTCAGCAAGTGAGACCCTACCTCGAAAAACCAAAAATAAAAATTTAACACACACACACATATATATTTGACAGAGAGTCAGATATGTATATATATGTATATTATATATACATCTATGTATGTATATATGCATATGAAGAGTCACTGAGAGACAGAATGGGTGTGCCAGGGCCTTCAGCCACTGCAAACGAACTCCACACACATACACTACTTTGTGCATCTGGCTTTATGTCGGAATTGGGGGAATCAAACCTGGGTCCTTAGGCTTTGAATGCAAGTGCCTTAACCACTGATCCATCTCTCCAGCCCTAGGACTCAGAGCTTTAAGATGTTTGGGAACTTCAGAATGGTATTTAGAACTTGTAGCATTCCCAAAACCTATTTGGGCTTTTTATGTTTCCATTTCTTACCCCTCCTTCCTTCAGCTGAGGCCTTGATACCCCTAGAAACTAGGTGACCAAGTTTTCTCATTACCCAGTGTCAAACAGGACCAATGTATACCCAGGATATGCCACACTGCACAGGGACTGGCTGGGGAGTGTTTCAAAGCAGAGGAAGGATGAGGGGAGAAGAGACCCTTTGGACTGCGTAGGTGACTGAGAAGACACAATTTCACTATAGGGTGCGGTGAGAGTTGGGGGAGGAGGAAGAAACAGAAGCCCTTGAGTTCTGTCAGCAGTTTGAGCTAGGCAATGGCCAGGAGGGGTGTTGTGCTCACTCAGATGACAGTCCCATCTAGTGGCTGCCAGTGACAGAGTCTGGTGACTACACTAACAGCCTTTCTCGGAAGGCCAGCACCAGGAAGGTGTCTTCATGTCCCCTTATTAGTTGGGCAGCTCAAGGGACAAGTGCCATCTAGTGGCCAGAATGAACAGCCCTGCCTCTTCTAATCAGCTCCACCCACCCTTCTCTAAGAGGCTACCAGCACTTTGCAACCTCAGATTCTGTGATGGACCCAGTTCTCTCGCTGCACACAGCAGCAACCTGTGTGGTTTGGCTCAGTAAGCAGCAGTATGGCAGAGCTTTGCACAGCTGCATGTGAACATAACAGACTGGCACAAGGTGGCTAGAGAGTGACAACTTGTCTTGCCTCAACACCAAGATAGATTCATGTCTCCTTGTTGGTAGGAATGGCCATCAGCCCTCGTGAGGACTCGCAACCCTTCTCTCACACCAGCACCTCTCCTAGAAAGGGATCAAGGTTCCTGTGTAAACATCATCAGTGGCCAGGGCAGAATCTTCCTAAGTGCAGAGGGTGTGCAAATTGGAGACCCTCCTCTTACAGCATGAAAAACTCAGATTCTCTTCCATGGTCCAAACAGATTTGAAAGTGACCTTCAGGCCATGACTGGCAGCAGCCTCAACTGGTACTGGAAGGCCATGTGGGCTGGCGTGTGCCCCCTGCTCATCATCGGCCTTTTTGTCTTCTATGTGAGTGACTATGCCCTCGCGGGAACTCTGAAGTACCACGCCTGGGATGCCACGCAGGTACCTCATGTCCTTGTAGGGTGGGCCTTCAGTTCTGACACAAAAACCCACTGCTGCAGTGTTAGGAGGTGTAGCTGAGAGCAACAGAACCTCACTAAGGGGTTCTACTAATGCCGTCCAGGACAGCAGTTGGGCTGTGAATTTTCTAACATGCCCTGGTGGAAAGAAGTCCCCTTCTGCACATGGTGAGAACACTGTAGAGGCACTCTCCTGTCTCCTGGGCAGGTACTACACCATATAAGTCTGGGCACCACACTGGGCAGACTCCTAGTGTTTCCACCATGGAAAGCTCTAGTCTGGGCTAAACGTGGCCCAATGTTTAGGGGCCTACAATGTGCCTCATAGGGAGTGGCTGGACTGCCCCTTGGTCATTCTTCATGGAGAGCTATGCACACTAGCTCTCACCTACTGGAAATAGAATTATCTGTTTATGGAATAAAGAAAGGTGACCAAAGTAGTTTCACCTGAATGCTTGCAGTGACTTGCAGGGCCAGGGACATCAGGTGTGGACTAACCCTTTTCATCACTGTGACCAAAATTATGGCTCATGGTTTCTGAGGGTTCAGTCTTTCTTGGCCCTTTGTGCTTGAGTATCATGGCAACAGGAGTATGTAGCTGAGGCCATTCTTTACTTCTTGGTGGACAGAAAGCAGAAGGGAAGCCTCCACAAACAACCTAGGGAATCATCCCTGTAAGCTACTTCCTCTAGACTTACCTCATGTTGTCACTGGAACCTCCCAAAATAGCATCACCAGCTAGATCTGAGCTATTAACCCTAAGCCTGTGAGGAACATTTTATAGTCAAACCAGAATACTGCCCACTTTTTTTTTGTGGTGGGGGGGAGGCTGAGGCTTGGTGAAAGTTCTTCCCCTTCTGACAATCAGCACCAGGATGAAGGAGACAGACTCTGAGGACACTCAACACCTACCAAAGCAGAGACCCAGAGGCTCCTAAGAGCCCATCACTGACATTAACTTAAAACATACCCAACATGACTCAGGGAATTTTTCAGAACAGGGGGCAGAAAGATTGTTAGAGCCACAAGTTGGGATGTCATGCCCAGAGGCACTGCCTCTTCCCAGTAACTGACTGCTGCTCCCACAATGCATAACCCACAACCCCATGGGGAAAACCTCCTACCCCACTGAGGAGGGACCCCAGCAGAATGGGGGCAGGGATGAGGAAAAGGATGGTACCAACACATGATGTAGCCATACTAAGTATACCTATGATTAATAATAAAAAAAAAAAGTACTTCCCCTTGGCTGTCTCTGTTCTCAGGGTCATGTGGTGAGCAAGGACTACCCCTCATTTGCAGTCGCTGTCATTGGGCTGCTGGTGGCTTCTTCCATCATGTGCATCCCTTTGGTGGCCCTGGGGACTTTCATCACATGTCACCTCAAGAGGAGGCCTAAGAACTGGACCTCCCCAAGACTACAGTCAGCCTCTCACCGCTGTGCAGCTTCTACCTATGGTGGAGGATCCTAAACTGCTTTTCAAAGCCAGAGCCCTTTGCCTGTTCAGCTTTCTGAATCTAAAAAGAAATACTGTTATCCTCATATTAGGCTGATAACAACTTAACATTGGTCATAAATTTGGTCTACAGTATTTTACTCTTCCTGTCCCATAATATATCTTTGTTGCCACAGTTCATGTTTTTAATTATATCTTTCTTTCTATTCATAACAATTTTGATTTTTGGCTTTCACACAAGTTACCAGATTTATACACTAGCATTATAATAGTGGAATATTCTGGATTAGGAATTTGCTTTTACCACTGAATGTACACTTTCAGATTTTTTTGTTTTGTTTTTTGAGATAGGGTCTTGCTCTACCAGGTTAACTTGGAATTCACTATGTAGTCTCAGGCTGACCTTGAACTTACAGTGATCCTATCTCTGCCTCCCGAGTGCCAGGATTCTTTAAAAGCATGTGCCACTATACCCAGCTGTTTGCTTTTTGAAATAGGGTCTTGGTATATAATCCAGGTTGGTCTAATCTATGTATATTTAAGCTAGCCTAGAAACTATTATTTTCCTGCCTCAACTTCCCATGTTGGGATTACAAGAATGAAACAACCTGGCCCTTAGGTATTTCTTGTAAGACCATTCTAATAGTGATAAATTAATTTTTTTCTTGTCTAGCTCAGAGTTCTGCTCTGAGTTAGATTTCTAAAGATTAATGTTGCTAGATGTAGTATTCTTGGCTGGCACATATATTTTTCTTTAGTTTGAATATTACATTTTCTACTGTCCTATTTATTAGGAAATTCATTAATAGTCTGATATTCCTTTATATATTTCGACTTTTTTGCATGTGTGTGGTGTTCATATTGTATGCATGTTCATGTATACAATGTGTAAGCCAGAGGACCACAGAGAGTGTCTTATTTCCTTGTTCTTTGATACAAGATCTCTTATAGAATCTTGAACCTGCCAATTTGGCTAGGCTAACTAGCCAGCGAGTCCCAGAGACCTCCTGTCTCTACTTCCTCCTTCTGGGATTATAGGCCCATTCCACCACACCAAATGAATGAAAAAATTTAAGGGCTAGAGAGATGGCTTAGCAGTTAAGGCGCTTGCCTGCAAAGCCTAAGAACCCAAGATTCCCCAGGATCCCTGGAAGCTGGATGCACAAGGTGGTGCATGCATCTGGAGTTTATTTGTAGTGGCTGGAAGCCCTGGCATGCCCATTCTCTCTATCTGCCTCTTTTCCTCTCTCAAATAAAGATATAAATAATAAAAAATTAAAATCAAGTAAAGGGGCTGGAGAGATGGCTTAGCGGTTAAGCACTTGCCTGTGAAGCTTAAGGACCCCGGTTCGAGGCTCAGTTCCCCAGGTCCCACATTAGCCAGATGCACAAGGGGGCGCACGCGTCTGGAGTTCATTTGCAGAGGCTGGAAGCCCTGGCGCACCCATTCTCTCTCTCTCCCTCTATCTGTCTTTCTCTCTGTGTCTGTCGCTCTCCAATAAATAAAAAAAAATCAAGTAAAGTAATTTTTTAAAGAACTTTAGTATATAAACATGTGATAATTTGATCATATGCCTGTCTCGGTATTCTCTTTTGAGGGAAAAAAATTTTAAAGTACAGATTGAGAAATACACAGAAACACCTCTCAACTAGGGCAGAGACTCACAAGGAAAAACAAGGAGCCAGGCCCATAAGGCAAGTCAGGGAAAATATTTCCAGGATGCAGATTGAGAAACACACAGCAGCACTCCTCAGAGGGGGGCAGATCCTCTGCTCATGCCCTGGGTGCTTCCTCATCCTTCATCATCCATGACATCATCGTGGCTGGTGGATGAAACCACAGAAGGGCTGACTATGACCTTGAACCTCACTTAGGAGGTAATGTGGGTAAGCTGTTATATTTGATTTGGGAGTAATTTTTTAAAACCTTTTTTATTTGAGAGAGACAGCGAAAGAGGCAGATAGAATGGGTATGCCAGGGCCTCTAGCCACTGCTAACAAACTTCAGACATATGCATTACCTTGTGCATCTGGCTTACACAGGTACTAGGGAATGGAACCTGGGTTCTTAGGCTTCACAGACCTTAACCATTAAAGCCATCTCTCTTCTCTTGGGGAGTAATTTTATATGAAAAAATTAACCTATGACTGTTCCTCACTTCAGAAGACAACAAAGATTTTCTGCCATGTCAGCCAAGAGAAGGAATGAGCAGGTTTACATGGCCCTCTGCAAGGCAAAAAACTTACCTGCAAACAGGAAACAACTTCCAGGCCAGGTCCTGACAATGCACTCCAGTGCCGGTGTAGGTGCTGGGGACAGTGGTAGATATAGGTCACTTGTGTTTATTGTACTTACAGTCTGAAGGGGAGATGCTGATTGGTAACAGATGACTATGGAAATCGTTCACATCTAAGAAGGAATAAATGGACCAAGGTGGTGGCCTTGGAAGACTGGGGAGATGGCTCAGCGGTTCAAGGCACTCACCTGCAGAGCCTGCCAGTCTGGGCTCAATTCCCTAGTACTCATGTAAAGCCAGATACACAAAACTGCACACGCACCTAGAGTTTGCTTGCAGCGACAAGAAGTCCTGGTGTGCCTGCCCCTGTTCTTACAAATAAGTTTAATTTTTTTTTTTAAAGGAGGGCTGGAGACATGGTGAAGACACTTGCTTTTAAAGCCTGAAAGCCCAAGTTCAATTCCCTAGTACCCACATAAAGCCAGATGCACTAAGTGGTGCATTTGTTTTGAGTTTGTTTGCAGTGACAGGAAGCCCTGGTATGACCATACTCACTCACCCCATCTCTTTCTCTCTCAAATAAATTAAGTACACACATACATATATATATGGTTTGTTTGTTTTTTTTTAGGTAGGCGCTCACTCTAGCTTAGGCTGACCTGGCATTCACTATGTAGTCTCTGAGTGGCCTTGGTTTAATGCTTACTATAATAACTTAACTGCTGATACACTGTTTGATTTGAGTTTGTTGATAGAACAATATAAAATGGTTATAAAAATTACACTGATAAGGGCTGGAGGGATGGCTTAGCGGTTAAGGCATTTGCCTGAAAAGCCAAAGGACCCAGGTTTGATTCCCCAGAACCCACGTTAACCAGATGCAAAAGGGGGCACATGCGTGTGAAGTTTGTTTGCAGAGTATGGAGGTCCTTGTGTGACCATTCTGTCTCTCACTCTCCCCCACTTTCTCTGTCAAATAAATAAATAAAAATAAAATATATTTTTAAAATTATGCTGATAAAAGTTTACCGTTAATGACAAAAGCCATTGTTATTTGTCTCATATTCAAGTTCAGATCCTCCAATGCATGAACAAAACTATGGCTCTCACCAGAGCACTAAAACTAAATAAAAGTCAAAATTAATACTTATATTAAAAATTTTTTTGTTTATTTTTTATTTACTTATTCGAGAGCGACAGACAGAAAGAGGCAGATAGAGAGAATGGGTGTGCCAGTGCCTCCAGCCACTGCAGATGAACAAGTGCCCCCTTGTGCATCTGGCTAATGTGGGTCCTAGGGAATTGAGACTCAAACTGGAGTTTTTAGGCTTCACAGGCAAGCACTTAACCGCTAAGCCATCTCTCCACAGCCTAATACTTACATTTTTATTAATAAAAATTGTCATAAACAACAGTGGACACTGCAAGCTTTAAGTTTGGCTGGCCAGTCCAAATGAGCCAACAGGTACAATAGTGGCATGTCTGTTATGGGAGAAACCAACTACTATCTAATTGAACTGGAGGCCCACTCCACAGGAAGGAATACATGCCTGATACTGAAAACCTATGACGGGGAAGTCATCAGCCCTAGGAGTATAATGTCCACTGGTGTCTGGCTAAATGTATATACTATGCTCACCAAACTGCCATAGTCACCATATGGCTGTGTCTCAGAAACAAGGTTTAATTCAATAGTATCTATAGGATACACACAAGATTTTTATAAACTTCAGAAATAAGTGAAACTAAATATATTTACTAAACTAAAAAGAAATACAAAGAAGGCTGGAGAGATGGCTTAGTGGTTAAGGTGTTTGCCTGCGAAGCCAAAGGACAAAGGTTTGATTCCCAAACACCCACATAAGCCAGATACACAAGGGACACATGTACCTGGAGTTTGTTTGCAGTGGCCAGAGGCCCTGGTGTGCCCACTCTCTCTCTGTCTCTCTCTCTTCATGCTTACAAATAATTAATTTAAAAAAAAAGAAAGAAATACAAAGAGAAGTGAAAGGAAAACAAAGTCAGGTATGCCAGTACATTTTGTGGTCCCAGCACTCAGGAGCAAGATGCAGCAGGATCATGAGCTTGGGGGCAAAGTAGGGCACGTGTTGAGACACTATCACAAGCCAAGAGAAACAGCAACAAAAGGAAAGCCAGTTATAGTATCTCTAGGAAGACAGCGGGGAATAGTTTCAAGACAGCACCAGTATGGTATTCCAGCTGTGCCTGTGTCCATTCTACCCTAACTACTCTACCTGCCTTTTGAGTTCTTTTGCTACACAGCATTAAATAAACAGTTCATCTTGGTCATGATTTAAATTCCATCTCCTTCAGGAAGCCTCCATCCCCTCCAACACAAGTTCTGCACCTCTCTGTTCTGTCTTTACTGACCATGATAGGCAAGTTTCCAATACATCCCCCAAAGATTATCATCTCCTTTGCAGCCCTGTGGGAGGCCTCGAGGCAGGGCCAGATCCAAACTATGTCTACAAAAGACCTGTGAGATAATAAATATAAGCATGGGCTCTTCAGGGTATTGTTTCAGGATAATTTGCTACTGATAGGCTAACTAATACAGTGAAGCATGAAGATCTGGTGGTATCTTCTCTCAGGAGTCTGTAATAATTCTGACATCACTTATTCACACTCTCAACACTCAACATTCCTTCACCTAATCTCCTACTCCTGGCCTAACCCCAAGGTAGCTCACCTGCAATGGCATTTGGTCCATGAGCAGAGTTCCATGATGGATGGTGCCAATCTTCAGGTGTTCTCATGGGCTGCTCAGGATTCCTGTGGCAGCTATCAACACCACAGATAAAGACCTTCACTGTGTCAAGGGAGAGCCAGCACCTAGATGCCCTGGCTTCTTTTTAAAAAATTTATTGACAACTTCCATAGTTATAGACAATAAGCCATGATAATTCTTCCCCTCCCCCACAGGTTCCCCATCACAATTTCACTCTCGATCACATCCCCTTCCCCTCTCATTTAGTATCTCTTTTATTTTGATGTCATCTTTTCCTTCTATTACGAGGGTCTTGTAGGTAGCTCCAGGCACTGTGAGGTCATAGGTATCCAGGCTATTTTTGTGTCTTGAAGAGTACTTTGTAAGGATTCCTACCCTTCCATAGGCTTTTGCATTCTTTCTGCTACTTCTTCCTCAATGGAGAAGGGGAAAAGTAAGTTTCTCATATCTCCTAGCTTTTATGGTCCTAGTCTCATGCTGTGCTGCTGATAACCACCTTAGGATCAGCTGCTTAGGTTTTACCTTCACTACCCGACTATCCACACTATGCTCCTAACAACAGTGAACTAAACATACAAACTACTAAGAAACTAGAAAGATTAATTAGGACAATGTGGATATAAATTATGATCAATCTTGAAATAAAACATCTACATGCATACACACACACACACACAAACAAGAAGAAATCTCATCCCAAATCCCATGATCCAGGACCTCCTGAATCAAGGTTTTTCATATCACCATTTCCCTCAGGCTCATTGACACTTTTTTGGGGGCTAAACATTTTTCTCCCTCCCTCCCTCCCAAAATTGGGTCTTATAGGACCTAGACTTGTTTTAAACTTGCTATATAGCCAAAGATGACCTTCAATTTGTAATCCACCTGTCGCCACTTCCTGGGTATTAGGTTACATGCATGTACAACCATGCCTGGTAAATGTTTGTGTGGCATGTATGTGTGCACACACGTCTGCAGCTGCACATGTGTATGTATGCATGAGGGCAGAGGCTGATGTCAGGTGTCTTCTCAATCATTCTCTACCTTATTTTTATTTTTTTTAATTTTTTTTTTTGTTCATTTTTAATTTATTTATTTGAGAGCGACAGACATAGAGAGAAAGACAGATAGAGGGAGAGAGAGAGAATGGGCGTGCCAGGGCTTCCAGCACTGCAAACAAACTCCAGACGTGTGCGCCCCCTTGTGCATCTGGCTAACGTGGGACCTGGAGAACCGAGCCTCGAACCGGGGTCCTTAGGCTTCACAGGCAAGCGCTTAACCGCTATGCCATCTCTCCAGCCCTCTACCTTATTTTTTGAGATGGGGTCCTGCCCTGAACCTAGAGCTCATTAACTCACCAATAAGCCTCTGGGATTCTCCTGTCTTCACTCTCCAGGTTCTGGGATTACAGGCACACACCAATATGCCTGGCACTTCTATGTGGAACTGGAGTTCTGAACTTGGGCCCTCGTGCTTGTATGGCAAACACTTTACCAACTAAGCCATCTTCCCAGCCCATACTGCCTAATTTTTCTGTAATGATCAAATATTGCTTTCCCATTTATAAAAGGAAAAAAAAAACCACCTCTCACAACAAAATATAGGTATAACACTGACAATAGTTAGAAAAGAATATTACATTTTATTTTTGCTTATGGACATACAGTACACAAATTAAGAAATAAAATCATTTCAGGGCTCTGGAATCAATCACTTATGACCTACCACACCAATGTTAGTCTATTCCTTGCAAAGCAGCCACATTAGCAGTTCAGATTTGGTCTTTGCTATAACCATCGATAGTGAGTGCTGTGAAATGCCCAAAAGCATCTGAACACTATATTATAGCAGATGTGAGCTAAGCTTCAAGAATTCATCTTTGGAACAAATTATGCTATTTACATGTAAGAATAGGTGGCTCTGTTTCTTACCCTATTGTGTGTTTTAATAACTGATTTTAAGCTACAAAGGATTTTCCTGGCTAGTGTTTCCCTTAGAGTTTCTAAAAGCAACAACTCTTATTAATGTTTATAGAAGGTAATGTTGAAAAAAGTAATGTTAAAATAAAGGCGCTTTTAGAAATACTTAAGGACAACATAAGAAAAAAACACTTTCAAGCAAAACACTGAAATATTGTAGCAGTGTTTAACTGAATTGTTTTAAGATAGTGGTAATGATACTACCTTATATACTGTTCTAATAGCTAAACCTCATAATTACAACTTGAATATACAACCCAACTTACAATTGCAACTATGCACAGCTTTGGAAGAGTGTAGTTTTCAGGTTTGTTCTGCACATAAATAAAAGTTGAAGTTGGTCCTTGATTTGGAGAACTATAACTACCTGGAAGCACTTAATTTCAGACACGTATTGATAGAGTGAAAAGCAACAGCACTGTGCATAGAGAAGCAGCTGTTGCTCCAAGTGCAACATTAAGTCTAGAGTAAGACCCTTTCAAAGGCCTGCAAGTCTCGAGGAGTAACCATCAAAGAAACCTTAATGTACAGAAAGAAGCAGCAGGCCTACTGTATTCTCTACAATGAGGCAGTCATTGAAAAGAGGCTTTGGACCTTTAGCATAAGAGAAAGGCTTTACATTCTTTGATTTCATTTATACCTTTAAAAAAAGATAAAGTAGATCTGAAGTTTCATAAGACAAACTGCTGGGGCTCTGCAGCAGCTCAAGCAGACTGAAGCTAAGAGGTGACACTGGAAGTTTCACACAGCTCCAGACTCCATCCTCTTCTTCCCTGCTGGGAAGTCTGAGACTATCTCACCAAACTACTTGGTATCTGCAAGAGACATTTTACGAACATAGCAGAATGATCTTGTTATCAAACATCTAAGAAAAGCCCAAGGATGGATGGAAAAATATGCCTGCTAACAGTGAGTGCTTCTATAGTGATAATGAAAGCTAGAAAAATAATTTTACTGTTTTAAATAATGAAAGAAGCTAAATTTTTTAAAATATATTACTTATCTGTGAAGAGCTGATTAAGCTGACGGTGAATAGATTCTTTCTGTTTCATGAGCTGAATTCAGGTAACATTTCAATTACAGTGTCGCTTCATATTATAAATATAGCCATCCCCAATAGTAAAGATACCATCAAGGCAGAAATACATCAGATTCTAATCACCCAGCACAGCGTGAGAGGTGCTTCTGAACAAAGCTGATGTGGAAAGCGGGTCAGTAAAGACTCCAGTTCTGCATCATGGAATCCTCCAGGCCAAGCCGCTTTCCACAAACACAAATTCAGTCTATCTTTTCTTTCTGGACCAATCTAGGAGCATCAACAAAATCTTTTCCATTGTAAAGAATAATAAAAAATGTCCCAATGCTTGCCACTCCCCAGAAGAGTACATATGCCAGTGTTTCTGTCCACGTGTCACCTGTTGACATTAAAAACAAAGTTGATAAGTAAGTCATCCATTGATATGAGATCTAGCTGTCAGCTCAATAGCACATCTTTATATAAAGTCTGCTGGTATAGCCATAGGAAGAACATAAGAACCTCTTGATTAAGTTTACACCAGCAGTCCTCCAACTTAGGTTAGCACCAAAAAGAACCCTCTGTAGGTCTTGACAAGCTATCAACTGCTAGCCCCAAGAATCTGCCTTCCTAAAAGTTCCCAGCACTCCTGATGCTACTGACTCAGAGGCCAAGTGGGCACTGCTGACCCTTTCATATTATATTGCACAGATACTAATTATAACTTTAAGATTATAAGCTTTATTAGTTAGTACCAGACTATTGCTAACAGCTTAATGCATAGTTCTATCTTATGACAGATGAGCTATTACCAAAATGCCTATACAAAAATATACTTACAAAACATTCAGTGACACTGCATGTTAAAGTCAACTATATAAAATCATTAACATTTTAAAAACAGCATGGGCTTAGCTGTTAAGGTACCTTGCCAGCAAAGCCTAAGGACCCGGGATCAATTCCCCAGAACACATGTAAGCCAGGTGCATATGGTGGTACATGTGTCTGGAGTTCATTTGCAGTGGCTAGAGGCCCTGGCATGCCCATTTGCTCTCTTAAATAAATAAACAAACAAAAATATACATCACTTAAAAAAATAATAGCATGATTCTGCTCATTGAGTTCATGAAGTTTACCAACACCCAATAAGTAAAAACCTATTCTGTTTTTTGTTTTTGTTTTTGTTTCCCCTAAGTAGCTCTAGGCAGGTTGAAAGCTTAAGGGAGAGGAGCTAGTTCTAGACTACCAAGATGCCAGAGATTGTACTGACTTTGTTGTCTCTCTACTTGAAAACCACAGCCAGGGCTGGAAACCAGACTCCCCTGTCCTCGAAGATCACCTGACAGGGTGCCATTCACAGCATCCAATACCTTCTTACTCAAAA